>NC_044033.1:455746947-456456947 GCF_901765095.1 Microcaecilia unicolor | reverse complement strand
CTACTCCTCACTGGCCTCCCACTTAGCCCTCTATCCCCCCATTCAGTCCATCAGAACTCGGCTGCACGTCTTATCTTCCGCCCCTGGACCAGATATCTCATATCACCCCCTCTCCTCAAGTCCACTTCACTGGCTTCCGATCAGGTACCACATACAGTTCAAGCTTCTCCTACTAACCTACAAATGCACTCGATCTGCAGCCCCTCCTTACCTCTCTACCCTCATCTCCCCTTACGTTCCTACCCGTAACCTTCGCTCTCTAGACAAATCCCTCCTTTCAGTACCCTTCTCCACCACCGCCAACTCCAGGCTCCGCCCTTTCTGCCTCGCCTCACCTCAAGCGTGGAACAAACTCCCTGTGCCCATACGCCAAGGCCCCTCCCTGCCCATCTTCAAATCACTGCTCAAAGCCCACCTCTTCAATGTCGCCTTCGGCACCTAACCACCACACCTATACTCAGAAATCTAGACTACACCAACTTGACATTTTGTCCTTTAGATTGTAAGCTCATCTGAGCAGGGACCGTCCTTCTTTGTTAAATTGTACAGCACTGCGTAACCCTAGTAGCGCTCTAGAAATGTTAAGTAGTAGTAGTAGTAGTAGTACTTCCATTCTTTGCCTGAGATTTGTCAAGTCTTTTACCATCATTGGTTGTAATGTTTCCCACTTCACAATTCTTTGATCCATTTTATCAACTTTAACATCCAAAACTTTAACTTCTTCCTCTCTTTTTTGTAAGTCAACTTCCAGGGATTTTACTCTCGGTGCAATGTCTTTGATTTGTATAATAAATGTTTGTCCCAGGGTGGACACTAAGTCCCACAACACATCCAGTGTTACTTCCTTTGGTTTAACTACCAACTCTTTAGGAAGTTCATACCTTACAGATGACTGTCCAGATATCTCTCCCTGTCCCTCAGCTCCTCTCCTCTCAGTCCGTGGCGATTTCTCGGGTGAACTGCCCTCTGTTCCTTCCATTGTTGTAAACAGAGTCTCTAACCGGCGTTCTTCTGGGTCCTTGATTTCCTCTTGGGGCGACCCTGTCGGTTCCTGCAGGAAGGAGCTAGCGCCAATTGGCTGAGGAGGTGGAGTGTGCGCGGCGGGGCTCAGGGTGGTATCCAAACTGGGGGAAGCTGATATTTCCCAATCGCCAGCGTTCCCTACCGGAGGCGTTCCGCCATCTTGTTCAACTTGCAGTGGTCGCACAAATCGATCTATTGGACCGGGTAATGAGGAAAGTTGCGGAGAGGCTCTGGCCGCTGTCTTTCCTCGACGTTTAGGCATTGTCAGGAGGAGCGCAATTCACGACGTCCTAACAGAGCGCGGCCATCTTGGATCTTGATCTTATTTTGGTTGTTTGGACAAGTATTTTATTTTCTGCTGTTCTTCTGCAGATGGGTTTTCTTTCTCCTTCCTTAGATAAATGGAAAGTGTTCAGTTTTTAGTTTCTTTGTCCTATTTTTTTTAATATCCTTTTATAGAAATGCAGGAATGCAGTTTCATGACCTCATCCTTCAGCAGACCATTCATTGATTATGATAATCCCTAGGAGCAGTAGGGGGTTTTGAATCATCAGTGTGAAGTTGTATATTCCATTTAATCAAGAGACAGGTGAAGCTTCAGTTGTGTATTTATTTGAATCAGCACTTTGAAACTGTGTATTCCATTTAATCTACAGACACATAATTGGCTTTACTCAACATTTCTTTTAATCTGGCATTGTTCTTTAGGTGGTGGATGTACAGTATCTGTATCTCAGAGCTTATTATAACTGTTAAGTTTCTGTAGGCAATTTTTATATTTCAGAACACAAAATTAAGTTTTGGTAACAAAATATTGATACTTCAATTTGATCTATCCAGTGCCATTGATACTGTTGATTATAATATTCTTTTAAATATTCTTGACTATTACGGAATCTGTGAAGTTGTCCTGAAATGGTTTTCTGGCTTCTTAAGATCTAGATTGTATCAAGTGAAACAATCAGGTGTACTTTCTTCCACTTGATCTCCTGGCTGTATTCCCCTCTTTCCCTCATCTTGTTTAACATTATGATGATACTTCTTGGTTATCTTGTAGAAAAACATGGTCTTTTGACATATATATATGCTGATGATGTCACCATTTATATCCCATTCTCTAAGGAATTACTTGACATAGCTCAAATGATTAGTCTACGGATAAAACTTATAGAATCATGGACTTCTAATTGCAAACTACAACTTAATATGGATAAAACTAAGTTTCTAATTATAACTAACCCTCACCATCCTATGAATCTTAGTAACTTTACTATTAAGAACAAAACCTATTCCCTTGAGTCATCAATGAAAATCTTGGGAATCACAATAGATTGTTTCCTCACCCTTGAAAACCAAGTCTCTAAGTTGACCTTGAGTGTCTTTCCCTCACTTTGGAAGCTAAAGAGATTGAGACCATTTTTCTCTAAATCTGTCTTTCGTACTTTGGTTCAATCCCTTGTCTTCACCAAATTTGACTACTGCAATTCCATCTATGCTGGACTTAAAGGTGGCCTACTCAAAAAATTACAAACAGCTCAAAATACTCCTTCTTGTCTTATATGTAGATCTCCTCACTTCGCCAAAGCCTCTCCTTTTTTATATGAGCTACATTGGTTACCATTAAGAGAGAGAATATCTTTCAAATTATGTATTTTTATTCACCAAATTCTGTTTGGTCAAGCCCCATCATATATGAATAATCTTACTGAATTACCTCCTCGTAATCCTGTTTCATCATCTGGAGAATATCTTGTCTTACATTTCCCTACCTGTAAGAATGTGAAATATAAAACAATTCACTCAGCTATTTTCTCCTATCAAGGCACCAAAATTTGGAATTCTCTTCCTAAATCAAACAAGTTTACAGATAATTACTTAATTTTTAGAAGTCTTCTAAAAACACATTTCTTCAGTCTGGCCTTTTTGAATACAAAAAACTCTTATTTGAATTTTACCCATACCCTTTTCGCCTAATTATGCTCTCACCTATCCACCCTTAATTATTTGTTTGTCCTTGAGATAGTCTAAATCCCTGGTTATTTACTGAACGTGTATTAACTTGCTTCTTGAATTCATTGTAATTTGTGTTATATTTTGTACATTATTATGTTTTATTCACTTTATTGTTTGTAAGGCACATTGAGTCTATTTTGGGCTAATATGGGGTATAAATATGAATAAATACAAAAAATAAAATATTCCTGAATTCAGTACAACAAAGCTTCCCAAACTGTGGGTCTCGACTCTAAATAAGGTCATGAAACCAATGTTTGTGTGTGTGTGTGTGTGTGTGTGTGTGAGGGTTGCGACCTGAGTGGGTGCTGCATAGGACATCATTGTCTTGTGTCCACCTGGTATTTTGCACTTTCAGCAGGCACCAAAAGATTGATAAGCACTCTAGTATAATAACCATCCCCATTTCCTTATCTATCTTCATTACTCCTTCCCATGTTAATTAACATATAGTTAAAGCATTCTATTATTGTGTTACATTATAGTTCTTAATATTCTTCTTAATGAATCTAATAATTATAATTCTGTTAACTATGTAAGCCGCATTGTACCTGCTTCTTTCTGTGGGAAAGTGCGGGGTACAAATGTAATAATAAATAAATAAATAATCAATAATTTAGCATATCATTCTACAGTTGCATTTACATATGAGAATCTTATGCATGTGCGGGGTGTGGCTTGGTAAGAACTAAAATGTTTTGTGTATTCCTCATCTTACAAAGGGAATACATGTATATGGGGAAAAATTCCCACAAACAGATTTATACCTGCACAAAGGCACATATAGGTTTTAAAAATATACTTGTTTTGGTTAGCCATTCTCCTTCATACTATGTAGTTCCTTTCTACTTCCAAAATGAAACTAAGTTAAAACTGTCACCTACCTACTTAACTGGTGGCATTTATACATGTAGGTTTATAAAATGGGTAGCTACATGTGGAAGTGATGCCACTTACATGTGGAAGTTGTGAAATTGACTAGGTATACTCATATGTTACTGGATGAGGATTTATAAGTATTAGATTTTCTTTTTTGGAGGGAGTTATGTTTGCTATTTCCTAATGAACTCATGTTTTGTACAATTTTTTTGTTACTGTGTCTTTTTGTGGTTTTGATACTGGTGTGAACTTGATTTTATTATAATCTGCTCTGTTTATGATTAAACATATAAGGAACGATTTGTAGTGATAGTGCTTAAGCATCACGGCAGTCCTGTTACTAATAACCACAGTTATATTTGTTTGCTTATATCTGTCCATTGCCCAAGTGGTTGGTGACACCTAGAAGCACTACATGATTCCTGATGCAGGCACTGGTTACCGAAATATGGCTGTGTTGAGTCCTTAAAGTCCTCTCGTTTGTGCTACAAGACATGTAATGCTTTTTTTTTTTGTTACATTTGTACCCCGCGTTTTCCCACTCATGGCAGGCTCAATGTGGCTTACATGGGGCAATGGAGGGTTAAGTGACTTGCCCAGAGTCACAAAGAGCTACCTGTGCCTGAAGTGGGAATCAAACTCAGTTCCTCAGGACCAAAGTCCACCACCCTAACCACTAGGCCACTGCTCCATGGACTGAACATTAAATGCTTTTATTGCGCTTCTGTTTTATTCTGTATATGAACTAAGGAGCACATTGGTTCCTCAGTAGTGGGAAAGATTTTGGGTGGGGGTCAAAGAAGACATTACCCTCTGCCTTTATAAATTAGTCAATGCTGTTTTAGGCTCATAAACTGTATTGGACCCCACTGAAAATTTCCAAGTTCTCCAAAGAAGGGGGTAGTTGCTACTGGCTCTGTGGAGTAGAAATAGACAAGCTGTCACATATGATTTATTATTATATTAGTTTTAGTACATACTGGGTAAAGACATGGTCTAGAATGTGTTACATATTAGATTTGAGTACCACTAACATATAAGATCATCAGGGCAGGATTAACACTTTGCTGGGCTCTAAGTTAGCTAGCACTTTGGGCTCCCCATCTTAATATAAATAAATTTTAAAACCCTCATCATGAGGCCCAGTTTTGACAGCAGAGGAAAACCAACAAAAAGGGAAGCAGGAGGTAAGAACTGCTGCTTGCCAACATGTTCTACTGAGTGAAGGGCCATGCATAGGGAGTGGGAAGAATAGATAGACAGTTGTGTGGAACAATGGCTCTGGTTCACCCCCTCTTCCCCTAAAATCACCATTACTCTTTTTCTGTCAGCAATTGACTTAACCAGGCAACTATCGGCCTTTGGAACCATTGATATATACACATCTAAGAGGAACCCTCATATATATTTGAACCCTAGGCATGTGCCTAGTTTATATATGCCTGAATCTTGACCTGAAGATAATAATATGGAAGTTGGGGGGGACTTAACTAAGTAAAAGAAGATGTCTACTTGTTTGATCTTATGATAACAGTGGCACTTAAACTTATTATCCATGGTTGGAAGAATTCTACCCAATCGGAGATGAACACATAGTTGAATAGTTTCTGTTTGCTTTGAGGATATAAAAGTATACAGTGGTGGAAATAAGTATTTGATCCCTTGCTGATTTTGTAAGTTTGCCCACTGACAAAGACATGAGCAGCCCATAATTGAAGGGGAGGTTATTGGTAACAGTGAGAGATAGCACATCACAAATTAAATCCGGAAAATCACATTGTGGAAAGTATATGAATTTATTTGCATTCTGCAGAGGGAAATAAGTATTTAATCCCTCTGGCAAACAAGACCTAATACTTGGTGGCAAAACCCTTGTTGGCAAGCACAGCGGTCAGACGTCTTCTGTAGTTGATGATGAGGTTTGCACACATGTCAGGAGGAATTTTGGTCCACTCCTCTTTGCAGATCATCTCTAAATCATTAAGAGTTCTGGGCTGTCGCTTGGCAACTCGCAGCTTCAGCTCCCTCCATAAGTTTTCAATGGGATTAAGGTCTGGTGACTGGCTAGGCCACTCCATGACCCTAATGTGCTTCTTCCTGAGCCACTCCTTTGTTGCCTTGGCTGTATGTTTGGGTCATTGTCGTGCTGGAAGACCCAGCCACGACCCATTTTTAAGGCCCTGGCGGAGGGAAGGAGGTTGTCACTCAGAATTGTACGGTACATGGCCCCATCCATTCTCCCATTGATGCGGTGAAGTAGTCCTGTGCCCTTAGCAGAGAAACACCCCCAAAACATAACATTTCCACCTCCATGCTTGACAGTGGGGACGGTGTTCTTTGGGTCATAGGCAGCATTTCTCTTCCTCCAAACACGGCGAGTTGAGTTCATGCCAAAGAGCTCAATTTTTGTCTCATCTGACCACAGCACCTTCTCCCAATCACTCTCGGCATCATCCAGGTGTTCACTGGCAAACTTCAGACGGGCCGTCACATGTGCCTTCCGGAGCAGGGGGACCTTGCGGGCACTGCAGGATTGCAATCCGTTATGTCGTAATGTGTTACCAATGGTTTTCATGGTGACAGTGGTCCCAGCTGCCTTGAGATCATTGACAAGTTCCCCCCTTGTAGTTGTAGGCTGATTTCTAACCTTCCTCATGATCAAGGATACCCCACGAGGTGAGATTTTGCGTGGAGCCCCAGATCTTTGTCGATTGACAGTCATTTTGTACTTCTTCCATTTTCTTACTATGGCACCAACAGTTGTCTCCTTCTCGCCCAGCGTCTTACTGATGGTTTTGTAGCCCATTCCAGCCTTGTGCAGGTGTATGATCTTGTCCCTGACATCCTTAGACAGCTCCTTGCTCTTGGCCATTTTGTAGAGGTTAGAGTCTGACTGATTCACTGAGTCTGTGGACAGATGTCTTTCATACAGGTGACCATTGCCGACAGCTGTCTGTCATGCAGGTAACGAGTTGATTTGGAGCATCTACCTGGTCTGTAGGGGCCAAATCTCTTACTGGTTGGTGGGGGATCAAATACTTATTTCCCTCTGCAGAATGCAAATAAATTCATATACTTTCCACAATGTGATTTTCCGGATTTAATTTGTGATGTGCTATCTCTCACTGTTACCAATAACCTACCCTTCAATTATGGGCTGCTCATGTCTTTGTCAGTGGGCAAACTTACAAAATCAGCAAGGGATCAAATACTTATTTCCACCACTGTATAAGTACATAAGTATTGCCACACTGGGACAGACCAAAGGTCCATCAAGCTCAGTATCCTGTTTCCAACAGTGGCCATTCCAGGTCACAAATACCTGGCAAGATCCCAAAAACGTTCAATACATTTTATGCTGCTTTTCCCAGAAATAAGCAGTGGATTTTCCCCAAGCCATTTTAATAACGGTCTATGGACTTTTTCTTTAGGAAGCCGTCCAGACCTTTTTTAAACCCCGCTAAGCTAACCACCTTTACCAATTCTCTGGCAATGAATTCCAGAGTTTAATTACACGTTGAGTGAAGAAACATTTTCTCTGATTTGTTTTAAATTTACTACTTTGTAGCGTCATCGCATGCCCCTTAGTCCTAGTCCTAGTATTTTTGGAAGAGTGGCTGTGAAGAAAAGAAATCACTTTACGAACTTGCAAAGTAGATGGAGATGTTTGAATTTTTATGTTAAATCTCGTTGAAGTAATGCATGTAGATGCTACTATGTTGCCTAAGTGCTATTCTGGAAATAACCACTTCACTTACATAACGTATATTTGCAGGGGAGACATACAGGGGTGTTGTGTAGGCGGGACATGGACGGGGCTCCCTCTTACGCATTCACTATGGCTGATGTAAGTGTGAGTGCCTGTTAGGCATCTTGATAGTTGGTTATGCTAGTGTTCTATAATGGAACCTAGGTGCCTAGGTTCTGTTATTAAGAAGGGTTCCTACTGTGCATCCTTTGGGTTCATAATTGGATGTACCCAGTTATAGAATTTCCCCTATACGCCTTTATTTTACATATTTTACTGGTGACATTGATATAAAAGATTGAATATAAAAGAAGCCCCCTTTTCCATTTGCTGACAAGTGCAATACTACTGTCACTTTTGCTATAAGATGAACTTTTTGTAGTCGCTTGAAACTTTTGTGTCTTTTGTCTCATCAGTATTAGTTAACAGATATGCAGGCCCAGAACTAAGATGGGGCAACTGAGGCTTTGCGCTGAGTGTCTTGACTTCAAAGTCGTTACCAGCACTGTTTTGCGGGTCAGGAAGGATTGTAATGGAGCCCAAGGGTGTCAGAATACTTCATTCTGGAGCTGCGGATGCATAATTTTTCTTATGTTTAATTCAGCATACCATTTTTCTACTGGTATTGATCAATGTCTTATATGTTAGCCTTTGCCTGCTATTCATTTTGATAGGATTGCTAAGAAAAGTAGCTACTTGATCAAGCCCACCAGTCCTTTTCATTTCTACTTAATTAATTCACCAGTTGTTAGGTGTGAGTCTTTTCATGCTCGATATGTACAATTTATGCCCCGTTCTTCTGCAATTGATTTTCATTTTTGTTAGGTAAAAGTATTGATCACATCATAGGCACAGTCAAAGGGGACGTTGAAATTAGAAGAGGACAACAGAATAATTGCACATTTTTTCTTTTGGTTTAGTGTCTTCGTTATGCTGTACCATTCAGGGCAGTAAAAAGTGTTTTACTAGAGAAATATGCAATTTTTGACTGTTGATTCATTGATTTATCTAACTTGTCACAGGCACTTTTTATGTGCCTCCTTTTTTCTCTTGAAAGATACATTTCTCCAAGGTGCTACAGTCTGTTTTAATGATATATCTTTTTGACAGATCCTTATGCTCATGCTGGCAGTGATATTTCTTGCTTTAAAGAGTTTCTGACATGTTTGTATACAATATTTAATCCAGCAAAAGCTGCTCACACACTGGGAGTAAAATAGGAGCTAGGTGGAATGGAAAGGGGAACCTTTAGCAGGCAGCCACTGATAAGGATAGTCATGCAGAGGCTGAAGAAATTGAAGGTTTTTCCTTTCAGTATAATGATCTTATGTTTTCATCCTGAACTGTAGAAGAGGTAGTTCTACTTAATGAGTTGTTGTTTGCTTTTCTCAGCCCATTGAGGGCTATTTACTGTGTCTCACCAGCAATATTAAATGCAAATTCAGATTAAATTTCAAATAATTTTTGCTGGTTTGGTAACTATTTATTAATCATTAAATGTATGTGTAACCTATTAGGGGCCGATACTCAAAGCGATTTAACTTGCCAGAAATGGCTTCTGTTTGGTTACTTTGCTTGTTCAGGTTTAACCAGTCATATTCAGCGGCACTTAACTGGATAGTGCAGCTAAAAATGCTCAGTTAGTGCCAATTGAGAAACTGGCTATTTTGGGTGTGTTCGGGGTGGGGATGGGGTGGAAGTTAGCACTTTAAGTGCCAATATTCTGCACTTAACCAGCCAAGGTAAACTACATAAATAAGACTGCATAAAAGTCAGTCCTATCTTTATGTGGTTTTCCATAGCAGGTTAGCAGGTTAAGGGGTCCTTTTACAAAGGCTCGCTAGTGTTTTTAGCATGCGCTAAAAATAAACACACGCTAAATGATAGAGACACACATATGAGTTTATCTTGTTGGGCAGACTGGATGGACCATGCAGGTCTTTTTCTGCCGTCATTTACTATGTTACTATGAATACATGGGTGTCTCTAGCATTTAACATGCACTAAAACTTAGCATGCGCTAAAAACGTTAGCGTGCCTTTGCAAAAGACCCCCTAAGGGCTGAATATCATACTTAACCGGCTATGTTTTCGTTGCCTCTTTATACATGGAAATTCAATGCCAGAGCCTGGACATGGCTCGGCACTGAATTTCCGGTGATAATGCCAGTAGTAGTCAGCAATATGTTTATCGCCGCTGGCTGAATATCAGGTCCTTAGTGACCATTAGGGAAGATCTGATGGCTCTGATTCTTAAGGTTGTTAGTAGTATCTAATTTGTTTTAGTTTTTGCTAGACAGTGCCAGATATACATATACAGGCAGTCAGGTTTTTAGGATTACCACAATGAATATACATGGCATATATCATGTACAATGGAGATCTATTGTATGCCAATGTATCTCATGCATATTCATTGTAGTAATCCTGAAAACTTGATTGGCTAGGAATGCCTCCATGAGAGAGTTAAGAAATACTGAACTGGAGAATCTAAAACATTATAATGGGCCTCATTATTATTATGTATTACATTATTTGATTCTATTCTATTATTTATATTTGTTAGTCTCCTACCCCTGGATTCTATATAGCGTACCTAGCATACCATGCAAAATCCAAATGTATTCTATAACAAAGTGCATAACTTAATTGGCATAACAGTGTTGTTAACATTACTTAACATGCAATAATGAGCACTAATTGGCAATAATTTTTACACACACAACTCTCTAAGGGGGTCTTTTACTAAGGTGTACTAGCATTTTTAGCTCGCGATAAAAATCAGCTGGTGCTAAACGCTGAGACACCCACTATATTCATCACCTTTACAGAGACTCCCCAAAGCATTACAGTAATCGAACTAACAGTCTGAAATGATTCTTGAAAAATTTAAGATCTAATAAAGCATAAATGCCTCAGTTTAAGAAATGTGGTCCCAAATTATTGTTTCACTTGTGGCTCCATTGTAAGAACAGAGTCTAAAATGACCCCTAAAATCCTTAAATGTTCTATCAACTGAAATTCTTATTCCTGAGAGGAAAGGTAACTTTGTATGTACTGCACCCAGAGTGATACTGAATGGTTCATTGTTCAATAATGTGTATACAGCCATATTCTAAGTTGACTGTCAGGCTCATTTTCGAAAGAGAAGGATGCCCATCTTTCGACACAAATTGGAAGATGGGTGTCCTTCTCACAGGGTCGTCCAAATCGGTATAATCGAAAGCCAATTTTGGACGTTCCCCAACTGCTTTCTGTTGCAGGAACGGCCAAAGTTCATGGGGAATGTGTCGGATGTGTAGCGATGGCGGGACTTGGGCGTGTCTAACACTTGGACGTCCTCGACCCATAATGGAAAAAAAAGGGCTTCCATGATGAGCACTTGGACAACTTTATCTGGTCCTGTTTTTCTTATGACCAAGTCACAAAAATCTGCCCGAGCTGACCAGATGACCACCGGAGGGAATCGGAGATCACTTTCCCTTACTTCCCCAGTGGTCACTAACCCCCTCCCACACTCAAAATAATCTTTAAAAATATTTTGTGCCAACCTCTATGCCAGCTTCAAATGTCATACTCAGGTCCATGACAGCAGTATGCAGGTCCCAGGAGCAGTTTTAGTGGGTGCAGTGCACTTCAGGCAGGCGGACCCAGGCCCATCACTCTCCCTACCTGTTACACTTGTGGTGGTAAATGTGAGCCCTCCAAAACTCACCACAAACCCACTGCACCCACATCTAGGTGCCCCCTTCACCCCTAAGGGCTATGGTAGTGGTGCACGGTTGTGAGTAATGGCTTTTTTGGGTAGGTTTGGGGGGCTCAGCACACAAGGTAAGGGAGCTATGTTCTTGGGAGCAATTTTTGAAATCCACTGCAGTGCCCCCTAGGGCACCTGGTTAGTGTCCTGGTATGTCATGGGGACCAGTGCACTACAAATGCTGGCTCCTCCCATGACCAAAGGGCTTGCATTTAGTCGTTTCTGAGATGGGTGACCTTGGTTTCCATTATTGCCGAAAATCAGAAACTCCCAAGTCTAGGGATGACCATCTCTAAGGATGACCTAAATTTCAAGATTTGGACGTCCCTGACTGTATTATCGAAACGAAAGATGGACGTCCATTTTGTTTCGATAATACGGGTTTCCTCGCCCCTCCAATGGGATGTTTTGTGAGGATGTCCTCAACAAAACTTGGGCATCCCTTTTGATTATGCCCCTCTGTGTTGATCAAAGTTTTTTGAACAGGAACAAAAATAAAAATATCATCTACATTCACCAACAGTTGACTATCTGGTACCTTAAACAAAGGGTCTAATGTGCTCATGTATAAGATAAATAGTATGGGAGGTAGCAGGAAGCTCTGCAGAACACCACTAACATAATTCTAACTTGCAGATTGGACCTTATTTTTGTAAACACAATTGGATCTATTTGAAAGAAATTCTCAAAATCAGTTCAAAATGGCTCCATCAATACCAATCTCACTCAATCTTGTCATTAATACAACCTGTAAAACGACCTGTTCCTGGCCAAATCCAAAGGTCTCTATTCTATCCTCATCCTTCTTGATCTATCCGCTGCTTTTGACACTGTTGATCACAGCCTACTCCTTGACACGCTATCTTCATTTGGATTCCTGGGCTTTGTTCTTTCCTGGTTCTCCTCCTACTTCTCGCTTCGCACCTTTAGTGTACACTCTGGTGGATCCTCTTCCACTTCTATTCCTCTACCAATCGGTGTACCTCAGGGTTCTGTTCTAGGTCCTCTCCTGTTCTCCATCTATACTTCTTCCCTTTGCTCTCTGATATCATCCCATGCCTTTCAATACCATCTCTATGCTGATGACTCCCAAATCTACCTCTCAACCCCCGAAATCTCAACCAGCATCCAGACCAAAGTCTCAGCCTGCCTATCTGACATCGCTGCCTGGATGTCTCAACGACATCTGAAACTTAACATGGCCAAAACTGAGCTCCTCATCTTTTCCCCTAAACCTACCTCTCCTCTCCCCAATTTCTCTATTTCTGTGGATGGCACTCTCATTCTCTCTGTCTCATCAGCTCGTAACCTTGGGGTCATCTTTGACTCCTCTCTCTCCTTCTCTGCTCACATTCAGCAGATTGCCAAAACCTGTCGTTTCTTTCTCTATAACATCAGCAAAATCCGTCCCTTCATCTCTGAGCACTCTACCAAAACCCTTATCCACACTCTTATCACCTCTCGTCTTGATTACTGTAACCTACTACTCACTGGCCTCCCTCTTAGCCATCTCTCTCCTCTTCAATCAATCCAAAACTCTGCTGCTGGACTCATTTTCCGCCAAAGTCGCTATGCCCACATTAGCCCTCTCCTTAAGCCACTTCACTGGCTCCCTATCCGTTTCCGTATTCAGTTCAAACTTCTCCTATTGACCTATAAGTGCATTCTCTCTGCCACTCCCCAGTACCTCTCCACTCTTGTCTCCCCCTACGTTCCCCCTCGAGTACTCCGTTCTGTAGATAAATCTCTCTTATCTGTTCCTTTCTCCTCTACTGCTAATTCAAGACTCCGTTCCTTTTATCTCGCTGCACCTCACATCTGGAATAGACTTCCCAGGCCTATACATCTAGCCCGTCTTTGGCTGTTTTCAAATCCAAACTCAAAACCCACCTCTATACCACTGCTTTTGACTCCTAACTCACTTACCCTGTCCTTCATCCTCACCTCTTTATTCCCTTACCCTTAATTGTTCTGTCTGTTTACCTGTCTTATCTAGATTGTAAGCTCTTTGAGCAGGGACTGTCTTCTGTGTATGGTGTACAGCGCTGCATATGCCTTGTAGCGCTATAGAAATGATAAGTAGATAGATAGATAATATAGAGTGATTTACTGTGTCAAATGCAGCGGATACGTCAAAATGCAGTAAAATCATTTGACCTCCTTGACTTAAAATCTTTTTTTGCTTCGGAGAATAGGAGGGGCATAATTGAACGGGGGCGGCCATCTATAAGGGCGGCCATCTCTAATGACGGCCCCGTCAAGCGGCGTAAACGACTGTATTATCGAAACAAGATGGCTGGCCATCTTTCGTTTTGATAATACGGTTGGGGCTGGCCAAATCTCGACATTTGGGCCGCCCTTAGAGATTGCCGGCGTTAAAGATGGCCGCCATTGGTTTTCGTCAATAATGGAAACTAATGGCGGCCATCTCAAACCCGGCCAAATCCATGCCATTTGGTCGTGAGAGGAGCCAGCATTTGTAGTGCACTGGTCCCCCTCACATGCCAGGACACCAACCGGGCACCCTAGGGGGCACTGCAGTGGACTTCACAAATTGATCCCAGGTGCATAGCTCCCTTACCTTGGGTGCTGAGCCCCCCAACCCCCCCCCAAAACCCACTACCCACAACTGTACAACACTACCATAGCCCTTAAAGGGTAACGGGGGGCACCTACATGTGGGTACAATGGGTTTCAGGTGGGCTTTGGAGGGCTCCCATTTACCACCACAAGTGTAACAGGTGGGGGGGGGGGGCCTGGGTCCACCTGCCTGAAGTGCACTAC
This sequence comes from Microcaecilia unicolor, assembly GCF_901765095.1. NCBI lineage: Eukaryota > Metazoa > Chordata > Amphibia > Gymnophiona > Siphonopidae > Microcaecilia > Microcaecilia unicolor. Next base: position 456,442,744 of record NC_044033.1, on the reverse strand, counting down.
AGTACCCACTAAAAACTGCTCCAGGGACCTGCATACTGCTGTGATCGAGCTGGGTATGACATTTGAGGCTGGTATAGAGGTTGGCAAAAAATGTTTTGTTTTGTTTTTTTTGGGTGGGAGGGGGTTGGTGACCACTGGGGGAGTAAGGGGAGGTGATCCCCGATTCCCTCCTGTGGTCATCTGGTCAGTTCGGGCACCTTTTCGTAGCTTGGTCATGAACAAAAAGGGACCAAGTAAAGTCGGCCAAATGCTCGTCAGGGCCGGCCTTCTTTTTTCCATTATCATCCGAGGCTAGCCATCTCTTAACCATGCCCCCATCCCGCCTTCGGTACACTGCTGACACGCCCCCTTGAACTTTGGCTGGCCCTGCGACGGAAAGCAGTTGAAGCCGGCCAAAATCGGCTTTCAATTATACTGATTTGGTCGGCTTTAGAAGGCCGGCCATCTCCCGATTTGTGTCGGAAGATGGCCGGCCCTTCTCATTCGAAAATAAGCAGATAGAGTTACCAGGAGAAGTTCAGTATGGAAATGAGACCTAAACCAAAACTGTGAAGAATGTAAATAATTGAATTTTTTTTTTTGTTACATTTGTACCCCGCGCTATCCCACTCATGGCAGGCTCAATGCGGCTTATATGGGGCAATGGAGGGTTAAGTGACTTGCCCAGAGTCTCTAGAAAATGTGAAAACTGCCGGCCACTATAATTTCCAACAATTTAGCAATAATGGGAATACGGGCAATAGGTCGGAAACTACATGGGAGAGTCAAATCCAGTACCTCTACTTTGGGAATAGGCATTAGCATAAAATCCCCAAGTAATCTAAGAAAAACTCCCTAGTTTTAACATGGACAGACACTTAAGAGTCCTTTACTAATGCATGCTTAACCACAGCTTTAAATGCCTTAATGTGGGATGTGCTCAGGTGTCTTGCGGCAATTTTATTTTTGTTACATTTGTACCCCGTGCTTCCTACTCATGGCAGGCTCAATGTGGCTTACATGGGGCAATGGAGGGTTTAAGTGACTTGCCCAGAGTCACAAGGAGCTGCCTGTGCCTGAAGTGGGATATTGAACTCAGTTCCTCAGTTCCCCAGGACCTAAAGTCCACCACCCTAACCACTAGGCCACTCCTCCACTATTTTTGGCATCTGCGCATGCTTCCCACATGCTAAAAAATAGATTTTATTTTGTTAGCGCTGGGGTGGATTGGGATGGACATTAGGCATGTATTGCACTAATGGTTAACGCAGCTACATCACTGTGTGCTACCGATTAGCCTATGGTTAGTGCGTGAGCCCTTACTGCCTGCAAAAATAGGTGGCGGTAGGGCTCACCTGCTAATTGGAAAATTAGTACATGGGCAATTATTTAAAAATAGAAACCCAGCATGTGGGAATGACCTGCATAAGCACACGCTAAGGCCACTTTTTTCTGCAGTTGGTAAATGGGCCCCTAAGTGAGTAAGCCAAGTTAATAAATCACTAAGGAGTCCTTTTACCAAGCCATTTCTGGGGGTTTTCTTTTATTCCGGAAATGGCATGCGTTTGGGGCGAGGACTATCACCGGTGGCTGCATTGGGCCGACGGTAAGTCCCAGAAGAATGAACGGTAAGCCCACGTTGGTCTTACCGCAGCTCTGTAAAGGGCTCCTAGATAATTCCTCATCAAATAAGAAGGGCAAGGGCCCAGTCTACAAATGAGAAGTGATCAATTCTGAAATAACAGATTGTACTTTTTCAGCAGAAACATGAGAGAAAGTCAATCAGATTCTTATTTGCTCTAATAGCACAACAATCATTTTTGAATTTGAGATAGATCTATGTATCATATTGAGATTTCATTCTGAATTTTCAACCTTTTCTCTAAAAACAAGGCCAGATCTTCTGCTGAAGGCTGAAAATTAATGACAGCATCAGATGGACAAGAGGAGGAGCAAAGATCTCTAACCAATTAAATGTTTCACATCCAAACTTGAATAGTATGTTTTTCTGATCTCTATTAGTTGTAATTTATAATTTTTCAAGGTAGACTTCCAAATTACTTTATCCTGAGGATCTTTGGATCGTCTCCAGATTTGCTCTGCCTAATGAAATCTTGCTTTAGTAATGTAACAAATTATATTACGAAGGTATAAAACAATTTCTCAATTTTTTCTTTACAGTCAGGTGGAAGGATTTATTCAACCATCTAGCTATAGCAGCATTTTAAAGGAATGTAAGCTTGGTTCAGGTAGTAAAGAAGTACCTGGGACCAAAATTCATTTCTGATCAATCGGATTCACAAAGGTAGACGTCTCCAACATCACAGGACAGAAGGAACAACCATCACATTTCCTGTGGCCAGTCCAGTCCCTCCCTCTCCCAAGGTCCTCGGTAGAATTAGGTAATTCTGCAGGGCTTAGAAGTTCTTTTAAATTCCTATGTCTACTATAGGATAATCTCAGAAAAGATATGTTCTTCGCACTAACATTACATGCAAGTCCAGCTCTGTCATTTACTGTCTGCGTTGTCCCTGTGAGAAAATCTATGTGGGGCAGACTTCAAGAATTCTGGCCACTCGTCTGACAGAGCACAGAAGTGCAATTAACACCCTCAAGATAGGTTTGCCTTTGGTAGTGCACTGCATTAGTTTAGCGCACACATTTGAAGATCTGAAGTGTCTAGTTTTGCAAGAAGTTTTGAAGTCCCCGCGAGGAGGGGACCATCGGAGACGTCTATTACAACATGACTTCATAACATGGGGATGATACCAATAATACATTATCTAACCAAATACAGTAGCATACCAAGCCACTCTACACTTGTTTGACGTGAAACAATACCTAAACAACATAATTTGACAGAAAAAATGTTCACATTTGCAAAGATAATTGTAAAAGCAACAGGAGGAAATGGAAGAAAAACACATTTTTTTGTTCTCAGTTCATGGGCCCACCTCCCTTATGCCCACTGATTAAGAACATTCCATTTCTAATTTGTGTGGTGAGCCCCCTGTTCATGTTCTCAATAGATGACCAGGTGAGATATTTTGCCAGCAATATACTTTCTGTATAGGGAATTGTAGCAGGTCAGGCTTGTTCTCTTTTCCTGCCAAGAGATGCATTCTAAGGGCTGGTGTAATAATACAATGCTGCCTTTCCATTAACTATGGAAAGTTGCAGGGGGTATGGCTGTGACGGAGGTGTGTCCCTCAGTGGTCGCCCTTCTCTTAAGGATGACCCTGCATGTGAAGTACCAGCACCTTTTGTGCCAGAAAAATAGCACTGTCTGAGCCCATTAGTGGATTTTATTATAGATCACTGAGTTACCGTGTTTTCACAGACTGAATTTAATTTAGGGTGTTGTAGGAACTAAGAAGCTTTAGTGATTCAGAGATTTAATGCTTGTTTAGTGGGAGGTTTGAAATGGTTGCGGAAGAATCAGCATTGTTTGAAATCCTGGAAGATGGAATTACTGTGGCATAGTAAATTGAAAAGAGAGCTGATGGAACCTCCTTTTATGGAGGGTTATAAATTAAACTGTCAACAATCTGTAGTTTGGGTATGATCTTAAATAAGGGGTTGTCCTTTGAAATGCAAATTTCAGGAGCTGTAAAGCTTACTTTTCTTTTTATACCTTTTGAGGCATTTACATGTGTTTGTTCCATAACCTGATTTAGCTACCTTGGTCCATGCTTTTGTAACTAGCAGACTGGATTATTACAATAGTCTGTATGCCAGGTTAGTGAAGAGGCAACATTTATTTATTTATTTGTAAAACTTATACCCCACTTACGCCTAAGCGTTTCACAGCAAAACATATATAATGATTAAACACATACATTACACAAACAAACAATCTGCATAAAACTTAAGCAGAACAGTTAATAGCTGCTGATCCCCAACTGCATCATATAGAGAGAGCCTGATTTTGCCATGTACCATTTCCCACGCTAGAAAGTAAATTTTATTTTCTATTGTGGGAAGTGGGTAGTAGGCATTCCTGGCAATGTGTCCACTCTGCTGATTATAGCATGAAAAGCACATGAACACTTACTGCCTTCTAAACAGGAGGCAGTAAAGGCTCAGGCAGTAATGGCTGTGTGCTAATTTGGAAAACAGCGCATGCCCATTAATAGAAAAAAAATTTGAAATTTGGCCATTTTCGAGCCGTGCCAAAAGTGGCCAGAGCACGTGGGTAACCCATACGCTATAATTCCCGCTGGCCACTTTTAAGCGTGGCTTAATCTAAGGACCCCTTTGATTCATCAAGCTCTTTATCAAGGATTCCCATGCCCCAATGCTCAGAAGCAAACTCGGGTGCTAGAGGCCAATAGCACTTGAATAGCACCTGCATTAGTTAGCGTCAAATGCTCAGAGGCTCTAGCGCGGGAAAACGAGTGCACCAAAGATTAGCGTAAATAGCATGCTAATATAGTCAAATGGATGTTAATAAGGTCATTTCCTATTCTCTCCCAATACTCAGAGAACAATGCACAAAATAAAGCTGCCCTTACTGCTGAAAAAATAATGCCAGCTCAGAGCAGGCATTAGGGTGTTTGAAGAGAGAATTTCTTACAGTTCTTTCTTGAAAATCTGCTGTTTTTCCTTTAATTTTGAAGCAGAAGGAAGCCCATGCAGTGACGTAGGAAGGGGGGGGGCGGTGGGGCGGTCCGCCCCGGGTGCACGCCGCTGGGGGGTGTCGGCGCCTCGCTGGTTCCTTGCTCTCTCTGCCCCGGAACAGGAAGTAACCTGTTCCGGGGCAGAGAGAGCAGGGAACCAGCGAGGCGCCGACACCCCCCTCAGTGGCGTGCACTCGGCGAATTGGCTTTTCCGCCCGCCCCTCACCGCCTTCCAGGTATGTTCTTCTCGGGGGGGGGGGGGGGGGGTTGCACTCCGGGGGGGGGGGGTGTGCAGCGACGACCCGCCCCGGGTGTCAGCTGCCCTCGCGACACCACTGAGCCCATGCAAACCCTTAAGCGTCAGTAGTGAGAAACAAATATGTACGAGTCTGAGCAAACCCGAAAGTGAAGCATACATTAGCGCCTGTTTCCTGCGTTTAAATATAAGCCTTCCAAGTAAAAAAAAAAAAAGAACAGCTTATATTTAAAGGCACAGGAAACAGGCGCGAATGTGTGCTTCAAGTTTGGGTTTTCTGGCGTTGCACACAGGAGCTAGGCTTTACCGTGAAACTCTTCTGTGCTTGTGCCAAGCACGCCCTCTCCTCCTTGCTTTCACTTTAACAGCGCACATATTTATTTATTTATTTATATTTATTTATTAGGATTTATTTACCACCTTTTTGAAGGAATTCACTCAAGGCGGTGTACAGTAAGAATAGCTCAAACATGAGCTATAGGCAATTACAGCAGTATAAATATTCAAATAACAATACAAAGTATGGCATAGTAAAATAATCATAGTAAAATAAATCACTATAACAATGATAAAAACCTACATTACAGCACTATTATTCCTGCCTCACTCAAGCTTACTATGTAAAAACCAAGCCTTAAGCGGCTTACAAATATGTAAATAGTCCTTCTCCCCTCTAATCAAGAGGTATTTGATTCCAAAACTGCGGACCCCTAAAGGTAACTTTAGTTTAGCTGCAAATGCCAAAAGTCCTTGCTGAGACAATTGCAAACATATGGCCAACTATATACAGTCTTATCTTTTTTCCTCTAGCAGGAAATAAAAATGTGTTGTCACTCCTTACTTCTCAAAGGTGCCGATGATCAGTTCCCCACACTCTTCGGAACAGTGCGGGGGAAAAATACTGCCAGAACAATGTGGGAAATTAACTCCCCAATGATCAATGTGAATAACATGCAAATTCATGCGCATTATTAGCATTGATCAGAGGAGGACTTTTGTGGGAGGATTGTGCTTGGCATGCACTTAAGGCACAATCCTCCCACAAAAGAGGTTTGACAGATCTGGGCTGTAAAAACAAAAAGCCAATACCTGTCAAACCAAGCCCTGGTGGTCCGGTGGACCTCCAAGCCCCACCTAACACAAGTGCCTAGATGTCCAGTGGAATTCCAGAACCTCCACTCCCACCATGAATACAGATCCCTGGTTGTCCTGTGGGACCCTTGCCAAGCCTGCCCGGCCCGGCCTCCCCCCTGAAAGCTAGCCCTGATGGTCTAGAATCCCCCAAGTCCCAAGCCCTACAATATAGAAGTCAATTTGAAAATGCCATTTACCCAGGTAAATGGGCTATTTGAACATTGCCCCATTCTTCCTGCAGGTAGAAGTCACACTGATGATTCTTTGTTGCTGTCAGGACCTGTTGCTTTGCTTTGATTGCAGCTGCTCTTTGATGCTGCAGCTGCTCTTTGATGCTCTTCCAGAAGCTGCTATCCTAGGTGACCCCTAGTCTTGCCTAATGATTAGGCTGGCACTGGGGATTTTCTTTTTCCCCAGTTTCAATCCATTAACTAACTCTCAGTCATATTCCATCTAAATTGTTCATCATAGCATAACCAAGCATTTCCTCTGGACGGACTATGTGATTCACCTGTGACATCCTGGAATTTGAATTGCGTACAACAATTTTTGGGATATTTTCCATCAAATATGCCATCAGTGATCTGAATGCAGCTAATGAGTTGGCAGCGGTCTTCAGGAATAAAAGCTGATCTTTTCCCCACATTTTACACTTCTCACTTAATCTTATCAGATTCTATGTGCTGCTACATTTTCAATACCATGACCTCTCTCTCCTTTCATTACCTGTACCTCTCTGCTAGGCCAACCTGGCCGAAGAGTTTCAAACTAGACAGGCCGCAGCAGTGAAGTGGCTTCAGCCTATTATAGCTGGTGATTATGCTCACTGCTGCTTGATGCCAAGGAGAACCAGCTGTGAAGGTTGGAATACGTGGCACACTGCTGTGCTGAAACCTGGAGTCTTTCTATGATCTGGCATCTGGCTCTTTTCTCTTGCTGTTTCTGCTGCTGCTGCTACAGGTCCTCAAATTCAGGCAGTGATTCATTGCTTTCTTAGCTCTGCTGCTTCAGGTGCTAATCTGCCATCCCTTAGTCCACTTTATTTTAAAACATTTTCCTTACCTTAATCATCTCTTTTGACACCACATAGGCCTGACAAAGAACACTAATTTATGGTTTTTACTTACTCCTGACTTTTCCTAACAGAGTACTTTTAAACCCATAAACTATTAACCCTATTAAATTTAATCTTGATAGTACTTTAAGAACAGTGGCCATGTGTTCGTGCTTCAGCCCTAAAAAGGTGAGGTTGCCTCCCTTTATTCAACATTCCATTGTCTTCTTTGCGATGCTCTTCTTCCATTTGTCATATTCCAGTTTTAGTCTCAACAGTTTTCCCCTGCTGTTTGGAACAAAGTGTGTTCACCCATTGGTATTACATTTTGGTTCGCTTGGATTGAAAAATGGGTATATAACATTTAATCTTCTCCTGAGGAAGTAGCGAAACTGATGGGTTCTGTTGAGAAAGACATATGATTAAGTGATGAAATTAGATGTGAAAGATATACCATCTAAAGAAGAAATATATGGAGATCCAATTGAGGAATTGAACTGAATGAAAGATTAGGACAGATGGTTGACCTCCCACGAAAATAATCAGAAATAGTAGAGATCGAGTCCAGTTTAAAGCTAAGTATTTTAAGCTTTTCAAGCAAGACAGATGTAAATGCTAAAATTGCTTTACTTAATCTTTATTATTTACTGCATTGTGTGCAATTAATGAGTGGGAGTGAATCTGTAAACATTTCAAGTCCTAATCTACTTTCAACAGTATATGATTGGTAAAAAAATTTTTTTTCAATCGTGAAAACGTGAACATTATATTGCTATTTGAAAGAATCAGAATATAGATATACTGAAGACCTCTCCTCACGTGTTTTTCTGCCACAGATTTTTTTCACTTCCGTGATTAAATGTTTTTTGGAAGTTTTTACTCTGTGGCGGTTTTTATGGAAGGAGGAGGAGCCTATGATGTCGGCCAGAGCAAAGGTGTCCTATGAATAAGGTACTTTGGGCCTCTGAGGCGATTTTTTAAATAATACGTACATTCTATTCTGTATGCTCAAGTAGCAATTGAACACCAGAGTAACGTTAAGTTATTGACAGTTTCATTACTTTTTGTCTGTCAATTTTTAAATGCCTCCTTGTCTTTAAACTTCTCTACTTTCTTTTCCCCAACTTCACTCTTTGGCACTTCACTGTTTTGTTCACAGAAATGATTTTGCTTCTTGCCCTTGTGATGGCAGACTTTACATAAGAGTAGCCATACTGGGTCAGACCAATGGTCCATCCAGCCTAGTATTCTGCTTCCAACAGTGGCCAATTCAGGTAAAAAATACCTGGCATAAACTCAGAAACAACATTCTTGCTACCAATCCTGAGGCAAGCAGTGGCTTCCCCCATGTCCATCTCAATAAGACTATGAACTTTTCCTCCAGGAACTTGTCTAAACCTTTTTTTAAACCAGATATGCTAACCGCTGAAACCACATCCTCCGGAAGCGAGATCCAGAGCTTAAATATTCCTTGAGTGAAAAATATTTCCTTCTATTTATTTTAAAACTATTTTGAAATACATTTCATTGCGTGTCTCCTGGTCTTTGTATTTTTTGAAAGAGTAAAAAATTGATTCACTTCTACCTGTTCTACACCCAGTGGCGTAGTAAGGGCGGGGCGGTGGGGGTGGTCCGCCCCAGGTGTCAGCAGGTGGGGGGGGGGGGGCTGCTCTGCTCCCGCTGCTCCCACCCTGTCTTAACTTTAAAAAATTTTTCACAGCGCCGGAGTGGCAGCAGGCAGTGCCTCGCGTCTGCTTGTGCCTGCTAGTAAAAATCTCGACTTCGCGTCCGGCCTTCCCACATTGAGTCCCGCCCTCCTCTGAGGTAACTTCCTATTACCGCGAGGGCAGGCGGGACTCAATGTGGGAAGGCCGGATGCGACGTCGAGGAGATTTTTACCAGCAGGGCAGACGCGAGGCGCTGCCTGCTGCCACTCCGGCGCTGCGAAAAAAATTTGTAAAGGTAGGACAGGGTGGGAGCAGGAGAACGGAGCGAGTAGGTGTATTGGGTCGGGTCGGGTGGGAGGGGGGACTCAGATGGGAGAAGGGGATTGGGGAGGGGTGGGAGAGCCCAGATGCGGGTGCTCAGAGGGGAGAAGGGGATTGGGGAGTGTGGGGGAGCCCAGATGCGGGTGCTCAGAGGGGAGAAGGGAATTGGGGAGGGTGGAGGAGCTCAGAGGGGAGAAGGGGACTGGGGAAGGGAGTGCTCAGATTGGAGAAGGGGTCTGAAGCTGGAACTGGGGTCTGACAAGGGGGCAGGAGGGAAAATAGGGCCATGCTGGGGGCAGGTGGGAGAATGGGTCTGGGGCTGAAAAGGGGGGATGCAAGGCATGTGGTGGATGAAGGGGGCTGGAACTGGGGGCTGAAAAGGAGGGTAGTTGGGATAAGGGGGCTAGTACTGGAACTGGGGGCTGAAAAGGGGCAGGGGCTGAAACTGTGGGGACTAGGGGGGACTAGGGCTTTAAAGGGGACAGGGAGAACTGGCTGGGGCTGAAGCTCGGGACTGGTGAGAGAAAAGAGCTGGGGTTGAAACTAGGGGCTGAAAAGGGGACAGGGAGAAGTGGCTGGGGGCTGAAGCTCAGGACTGATGGGAGAAAATGGCTGTGGACTGGTGGGATAGTGGGGCTGAAAAGGGAGGCGGGTGGGAGATGTGGGCTGGGGCTGGCACTAGGGGCAGGTGGAATAAGGGGGCTGGAATTGGGGGCTGAAAAGAGGAGGCAAAGAGAGAGGGGTCAGATCCTGGATGGAAGGGGGGAGTGTGAGGGAGGGCAGACCCTAGATGGATGGGAGAGGGAGGGCAGACGGATTGAAGGGGCAGAGAGAAAGGGCAGATGGTGGGTGGAAGGGGAGAGAGAAAGAGGGCAGACTGGGGCAAATGGTGGATGGAAGGGGCAGAGATAGAGGGCAGATGTGGATGGAAGGGAGAGAGAGGGCAGACAGTGGATGGAAGGGGCAGAGAGAGAGGGCAGACAGTGGGTGGAAGGGACATTAGAGAGGGCAGACACTGGATGGCAGAGAGAGAGCGAAGACAGATGCTGGATGGAAGAAAGACAGTGAAAAGAAGATGAGGAAAGCAGAAACCAGAGACAACAAACTGTAAATATATATTTTTATTATTTTGCTTTAGGATATAGTATTGTAGCTGTGTTAATAAATGTTTATAAATAGAACATGTAAATAAGGTAATCTTTTTATTGGACTAATTTTAATACATTTTGACTTAACTTTCAGAGAACAAACCCCCTTCCTCAGGTCAGGATAGGATACTGTAACAGCACTATACTGTATTGACCTGAGGAAGGAGATTTTGGCCTCTGGAAGTTAAATGTATTAGTCCAATAAAATGGTATTATTTTATTTTCTGTATTTGTTTTATTTCTATTTGTTAATTTGTAAAGTGGTGATTGATATTTGTTAGTTTTTTTCAAATTTACAACTGCTGTCTTTATATTTTGCACAGTACTAGGGGACATTTTCTGTTTCTGTGGTGTTGCATTGTTTGCAGTCTGGCATCGGGGGTTCAGTTTAATTTTTGTCTAAATAGAAAGTTTATGATTACTTATTCTATAGTGGATTAGGGTGTATTTATGTTTGTGAAAAAGACATGGCTTTCAATTGGCATTGACTGTGCAGGATCGACGATCTGTACTATTGTGTCTGATTTCGTTTTACAATAGGTGAATTGATGTTCTAGTGCTCACTGTAGTGTTTAAGATGCTTTCCTTTTCCTTGTGTGACTCGTAGAAATTACTGCTTATGGTATGGTAGAATTGCTCTATAGGTCCTGAATGTTTTGTATTCTTGGTATGCCTAGTACTGGATTTTGGGGGGGGGGGGGGGTGTGTTAAAAAATGACTGGCCCCGGGTGTCAACTACCCTAGCTACGCCACTGTCTACACCATTCAGGATTTTATAGACCTCAAACATACCTCCCCTCAGCTATCTCTTTTCCAAGTTGAAGAGCCCTAACTTCTGTAGCCTTTCCTTATATGGGAGGAGTTCCATCCCCTTTATCATTTTGGTCGCTCTCTTTGAACCTTTTCTAATTCCGCTATATCTTTTTTGAAATACAGCGACCAGAATTGAACACAGTACTCAAGGTGAGGTTGCACAATGGAACAATACAGAGGCATTATAATATTCTTGGTCTTATTTTGCATCCCTTTCCTAATAAATTCTAGCATTCTGTTTGCTTTTTTGGCCGCCTCCGCACACTGGGCAGAAGATTTAAGCGTATTGTCTACAATGACACCTAGGTCTTTTTCATGAGTGCTGACGCCTAAGGAGGACCTTAGTATCAGGTAACTATGATTCAGATTATTCTTCCCAAAGTGCATCACTTTGCATTTGTCTACATTGAATTTCAACTGCTCAGTCTTCCAGTTTCTGCATTTTTTCACAATCCTCTTGTGTTTTGACAACTCTGTATAGTTTTGTGTCATCTGCAAAATTAATCACCTCACTCATCATTCTTTTTTCCAGATCATTTATAAATATTTTAAATAGCACTGGTCTCAGTACAGATCCCTGCAGCACTCCACTAATCACCCTCCTCCATTGAGAAAAATGGCCATTTAACCCTACCTTCTGTTTTCTGTCCATCTTTCGTTTCGATAATACGGTCGGGGACGCCCAAATCATGAAATTTAGGTCACCTTAGAGGTGGTCATCCTTAGGTCGTTTTTGAGATCGTTATCCCCGGTTTTCGGCGATAATGGAAACTGAGGATGCCCATCTCAAAAACAACCAAATCCAAGCCATTTAGTCGTGGGAGGAGCCAGCATTCATAGTGCACTGTTCCCCCTGACATGCCAGGACACGTAACCAGGCACCCTAGGGGGCACTGCAGTGGACTTCAGAAAAAGGTCCCAGGTGCATAGCTCCCAAACCTTGGGTGCTGAGCCCCCCAAACCCCTCCCAAAACCCAAACCCCACAACTGTACACCACTACCATAGCCCTTAGGGATGAAAGGGGCACCTACATGTGGGTACAGTGGGTTTGTGGTGGGTTTTGGAGGGCTCACATTTACCACCACAAGTGTAACAGGTAGGGGGGCGATGGGCCTGGGTCTGCCTGCCTGAAGTACACTGCACCTACTACAACTGCTCCAGGTACCTGCATACTGATGCGATGGACCTGAGTATGGTATTTGAGGCTGGCAAAAAAGTATTTTAAAACTTTTTTATGGTGGGAGGAGGTTAGTGACCACTGGGGGAGTAAGGGGAGGTGATCCCCAATTCCCTCCGGTGGTCATCTGGTCAGTTTGGGCACCTTTTTGATGCTTGATGAAAAAAATGGACCAAGTAAAGTCGCCCAAGTGTTCGTCAGGAACGCCCTTCTTTTTTCCATTATCGGCCGAGGACGCCCATCTCCTAAGTACACCCCAGTCCTGCCTTTGCTACACTGCTCACATGCCCCTGTGAACTTTGGTTGTCCCCGCGATGGAAAGAGTTGAGGGTGCCCAAAATTGGCTTTCGATTATGCCAATTTGGGCGACCTTGCGAGAAGGATGCCCATCTCCCGATTTGTGTCGGAAGATGGGCGCCCTTCTCTTTTGAAAATTCACCTGAATGTGTCCAATCTAAAAATCCAGTGCTGCTCTCTTCTTAACAACTGTAACTGGTGGTCATCTCCTCTAATGTTCTCCTGCACATGATAATCAAAAACATGTTTCTGAGCAATACAATGTTCCACTACAGGTGCTTCTCTAATATTTCTATGCAATATACTCTGGTGTTCAATTATTCCCATTTTTAATTTTCTAGATGTTTGCCCTACATAGATCTGCAAACAAGGGCATTGCATACAGTGTACCACAAAGTCTGAGTTGTAAGTGGTTGAGTGTCTCAGTTCATATTCTCTCTGATCATTTGAATTTACAAATGTTGTCACTGTAGATGTAACCTTGTAAATAGAACAATTATTACATGGACTATGGCCCCTTCTAGGACCTTCTACTGTAGTTAAATCACTTGAAGGGGATTGGGGAGATAAAAATTCTTTCAAATTCCTTGTTTATAAGCTAATCTTATTTTTTTTTTCCACAAAAACTGGAAGAGTTCTCAAAATACCCCAATGTTTTTTTTTAAACTCTTAGCCACCTGTCTGTTTCCTACTCTATATTGCAGAACACATGTAATCATATCTTCTACCTGCTTGTCATTCTTTAAAAAAAAATCTTGATCATTGAATAATGCTCTTTTATAGGCAATCTTCATCACTCTTTTACGATATCCTCTCTGCAATATCTTTGTCCTCAATATTTTTGATTGATGTTGTAATCATCTCACGATGAACATAAACAACCTCTATCTTAAAATTGTGACAATAGGAGGCTATTCTTCAACATTTCTGGATGACAACTACTAAGTGAAGAAAGGCATTTCTATCTGTTGCTTTCCTATATACTGCTGTGCAAAAACCCTCTTCAGTCCTCTGGATTAAAACATCTAGGAAAGAAATCTCCTTTTCATGGCAAGGCATTACAAATTGTAAAGTGGACGGCATCCATTGATGTAAATCAAAAACGTTTTTAGTTGTGACTCTGTGCCCTTTCATTCCATGAAGTAAGTAGCATTATTATATGTATTTTAGAACATACATAACAATGAAATTAGTAAGCGGTCTTGAATGCAAAATTATAGGGACAGGCTTATGAACCTCAACATGTATATGCTGGAAGAGAAGAGGGAGAGAGGAGACATGAAAGAAACGTTTAAATATCTCAAGGGCATTTATGTACAGGAAGAGAGCCTTTTTCAAAAGAAGGAGAGCTTCTGGAATGAGGGAGCATATGATAAAGTTAAGAGGGAATAGGCTTAGGAGTAACCTAAGGAAGTATTATTTCACAGAAAGGGTGGTGGAGGGCGTGGAATGATCTCCCGGTGGCGCTGGTGGAGTTGTGGACTGTTCCAGATTTAAAAAAGCATGGGATAAGCATGTGGAATCGCTTAGGAACAGGAAGAATAGGGGTTACAGAGGATGGGCAGACTGGATGGGTCATATGGCCTTTATCTGCCGTCATGTTTCATGTTTCTATATGTCAGCACATATACAGTATGTGTATGTCTAATGGTGAGGAAGCAAGAGCAGAAGTAAGGAAAGCTCCAAAAAGGCAAAAAAGCAGTATGAAGGGAAAAGACTAGCAGAACCAGGATGGGGGATTCCAAAATATTACTAGGTACTAGGCATCTGAGTTACCTAGAACACTCCCTGCAATTAAAAGGAACCAATCACCTTAGAGGAGGAGGAGGAGGAGAAGCGGTGGAGCTTCAATTTCCTTGGAGCCATATAAGACTGCCTCCCAGCTCTAGGTAGGGGTGGAGATGTTCATCACAAAACTCTAAGGTGATTGAGGAAGCTGAAGCTGAGCCATGAGCTGGAAAACATAGAGATTACCAGGACCCTTAGGAGAGGGATAAATGGAGGTGCTGGAGCACTAGAAGAACTGCTGCATAAAGAGTCTGGACTTACTGTAAGTAAAGTCGGTGAACGTTTCCTTTTACATAGCCAACTGGGTGGTGGATAGCTAAATTACTCTGAATAAGAAGCTACCCTGTGGGTTGGGCTGTGACTGACTGACTGAAGTAGCCAACTGGGAATAATGCTGGTTTATAGCTAGTCAGTCTGAAAACCTAGGCACGGAAAAGAAATGAGGAGAAGTATTCCAAGACTGATATATTACGTAATCCATTCTGACTATTGAACAGAGAAAAATACTGGAAAGACTTTGGGGCAATAATTTGGGGCACGAGTGGTTTGGTCAAAGAAATGACTGAGGGACTTCTGGGAAATCATTTCCTTAAATAAATTTGCATATTGAAGCAGGATCCAATTGCTCTGTGGGAGGCTTTCTTCTTCTTGAATTAAAAGCAAGGATACACATTTAAAGAGACTTTGTATATGGGAGAATCTTCTGTGTTGATTTTGGAATCTACTTTAATGTATTCATTATTTAGAAATTTCAATTCAAGTGTACTAGTGTTATGGCATTGCCATTCCAGTGAGTCAGATACAATTGGTGATGTAAAGAGATTGAGAGTGGGAAAGCGTTCTAAGAAAATAGTTATTAAAGAAGAGTTTCAGACTAGTGAGGATTAGTATGGTTGTAAAGTTAAGCTATGGGTTCTCTTTGTAGGCTTTGTTGAAGAGATACGTCTTCAGGAATTTTCGAAAGTTAGATAGTTCTTCGATTGTTTTCAGATCGGCAGGTAAAGCGTTCCATATCTGCGTACTCATGTAGGAAAAGGAAGTCGCATGTATATGCTTATATTTTATTCCTTTGCAGTTGGGGAAGTGTAGGTTCAAAAATTTTCGAGATGATCTTTTGGCATTTCTGGGAGGCAGGTCTACAAGGTTTAGCATGTAAGTCGGGGCGTCTCCGTGGATGATTTTGTGTACAATCATGCAGATTTTGAACGTGGTACGTTCCTTAAGTGGGAGCCAGGGAAGTTTTTCTCTTAGGGGTTTTGCAGTTTCAAATGTGCACAACCTTCTGAAATGGGGAATGCATATATATATTTAGACCCACACCTATTCCTACCTAAACACACCTAGACCATTCCCCCTTACCATATGTATTTGCAATTTGGATGTCTTTATCATGGCTTCCAAAATTGGGATTTGGATGAATGCTGGTTTATGAACATCTAAATTATGAATAGGGTATCTAAAATAATCTTTGTGAATAGCATTTAAATAACATTTAGGATTATGTTCATTAAAGCTTAAAACATGTTGACAGACATTAGTGTGCATTTTATTCCTATGGGCCATATGACCAGGGGCAAGATGACACCTGAGGCAGGGCTGAGATCCTGCTTCCCCCCGGGCCACAGTCTGGCATTTCTCCCCTTCCTTCCTTCCTCTACCTCATTCCCTCACTTTACCTTCTTTTCTCATTTTCCAAAAGGCGGCGGCAGTGATTCCCATATCCTGCCCTGCTGCCAGCACTGGCTTCTTCTCTACTGCAGCTTGCCTCTGATGAAACAGGAAGTTACCTCAGAGAGGCGGACCATAGTAAAGAGTAGAGGCCGGTGCTGGCGGCAGGGCAGTGTATGGGAATAGCTGTAGCTGCTGTCTTTTGGAAAATGGGAAAAGAAGGTAAACTTGAGGAAGGAAGGGGGAGATGCTGCTCTAGGAAGAGTGCCACCCGAGACCCCCACCTCAGGTGGCCTAATGGTAGGGCCACCACTGCACATGGCACTTAGCTCATACTAAGCTTTAGTAGTGTCTTTAATGCGTGTTAGTAAATAGGTCCTCAAGTGCTTTGATTAAAAGCATTACAGAAATTCAAATAGGTCTACAGTTTGATCTTGAGTTCAAAACTAACTTTAAAATGCATCAAAATCTTCTCATTATATGAAGTGAAAAACATAGAGCACTTACCAGGTTATCTTCAGTGACCCACCAGTTAATACTGAAGCAAAAGAAGACAGCTCATTTTCTTTAATTGATCCAATAAGTTCTGTGATGTTCTCAAAAGGGCTTAAGACCAAATCAATATATTTGCTTTCTTCATGGAAGTAATCTCTTGAGTAAAGTCTTTTGTTTGCCTTGAGCAGTGGTAACTAAATGGCAAACAATTCTGAAATAACTGACATATATTCCAGTGCTAGTGTTTTCTCCAAAGGCAGTTATTTTCTGTTTTTCTTTGTTATCTGGTATATGATCCTTACACTTGATATTTGATTACACTTTCCTTATAAGCAGGTTTTATTTTATATGCCAACTGTCTTCAATGCTTGATCTTCTATTCTACATGAAACCTTTTTCTATTTCAACTAGTTTGCCTTTATGATAATTGAAATTTGAAGGTAAGATGCCATGGTATTTCATTCATTCCTTAAGCATACAAGTACATAAGCATCACCATACTGGGAGAGAACAAAGGATTTCAAGCCCAGTATCCTGTTTCCAACAGTGACCAATCCAGGTTACTTTTGGAAAAATAGAGTAAAATAGATTTTGTGCTGCTTATCCCAAGAATAAGCCTTAGATTTTCCTAAGTCTAACTTAATAACGGTTTATTGACTTTTCTTTTAAACATTTTTAAACCCCGCTAAGTTAATGGCTTTTACCACATTCTCTGACACTGAATTACAGAGAAGAGACTTTTTCTTTGATTTACTCTAAGGCCCCTGTTTACAAAGCCATGCTAGTGGCTGGCTGTGCAGCGGCAATGCCGCATAGCGTGGCTTTGTAAATGGGGGGGGGGGGGGGTTAAGGTACTACTTAGTAACTTCATTGTATGCCCCTTGTACTTCTGAAGAGAGTAATCAAGCAATTCATGTCTACCCATTCTTTTTCATACATGATTTTTAACAAATTATATTTACTGAATTTATAATAACCAGGAATAAACCTTGTACAGCAAGGCTGATTAAAAGGAAATAAGAAAATGAAAACTACATATTATCTGTAGCAAAATAAAATAATTCACAACACTCATGATTTTATAGACCTCTATTGCATTTCTCCTCTATAAGATAGTAATCACAGCAAGTTACTGATAAGATTTTGCTATGTAGACTACATCAGAAAGATGATATGCAAAGAGGGGGTAATTTTATAAAGTCTTTTTTGTGTGTATAGGACAAAATTTAGATTCTGTTTTTGTCAAATCATTTGAATCCTGGGTCTTGGCTTAGTGCAGTGAATTTTGCAGGTGCTGAAATTCCTATTACTATAGTGAAAGTACCTTGGTGTGATTTTGGACTCTAAAGCTGCTCTTTGAAGTTAATTTTCGGACTGTTTTGCAGGCTTTGGTACTGACAGTGTTGGATTACTGCAACTCTTTGTACCTTGGCCTCTCAAAATCCACGATTCATTCTCTGCAGATTGCGCAAAATTCTGCCACCCGATTGGATAGAGCAGTTTATAAATATTTTAAATAAATAAATAAATAAAATACTTGCATTAACTGCCACTTATAAAATTAGTCCTTGAGCAAAAATACCCATGGTGGCAAGACCATGAGTGCTTGTATATGTGTTTGGTATAGCCATGTTCAAGGATGGAGTCTGGCTAATCATGGGCAGAAGTGCCATTTATATGCATACTTTATAAAATATATATAATCTTTGTACGCTATCAAGTGTAACTGTATTTGGGTTTGTTCTAGAATTTCTGCAGGATTTGTTCTAGTATTTTAAAAAGACATGTATTTATTTTTATTTATTTATTGCATTTGTATCCCACATTTTCCCACCTTTTTGCGAGCTCAGTGTGGCTTACAATAGGATATGGATAATAGAAATACATTTGTTACAATTTGGTTATGGATTACATTGTGCAAAGATATACGAGACATTCAAATATCAAATTAGGAATATGACAATGGGACATCAACATGGAAATAATTGGAAGGGGACAATGGGAAGCTAAAGGGTAGTGTTAGACAAAGACATATAGTGTCCATAATTCCGTGGATAAGTGTATGATAGACTGGGGTGCGGGATGAGGGATCAAGGTGGATGTATATTGCATTGATGAATAGTGAGTATGGACTCTATGTGAGTTGGCTCTTTCCGTAAGTTTGCTCAAACAGGTGAGTCTTTAGTAGTTTACGGAAGGAAGCTTGATTGTCAATCATTCTCAGGTTGCGCGGTAGTGTATTCCAAGCCTGCGTGCTCTTGTGGGAAAAGGTTGACGCGTGCAGCGTCTTGTATTTCATGCCTTTGCAAGTGGGGAAGTGGAGTTTTAGGTGTGTTCGGGATGATCTTTTAGCGTTTCTGGGTGGTAGGTCTATTAGATCAGACATGTACGCTGGGGCTTCGCCGTAGATGATCTTATGGACTAGTGTACAAACTTTAAAAGTAACGCGTTCCTTAAGTGGAAGCCAATGTAGTTTCTCTCGTAGTGGTTTTACCCTTTCATATCTTGGTTTTCCGAAGATGAGCCTGGCTGCTGTGTTTTGGGCTGTTTGAAGTTTCCTCAGTATTTGCTCTTTGCAGCCCGCGTATAATGAGTTGCAGTAGTCCAGGTGGCTGAGGACGAGGGATTGCACTAGGCTGCGGAAGACGTATCTTGGGAAGAATGGTCTTATCCTTTTCAATTTCCACAAGCAGTAGAACATCTTCTTGGTTGTGTTGTTTGCGTGGGTTTCGAGTGTTAAGTGGCGGTCGATGGTGACTCCAAGGATTTTTAGCGTTTCTGAGACTGGGAGGTTTAGGGTTGGTGTGTTTATTGCGTTGAATTCATTTGTGTTGTATTGGGAGGTGAGTATCAGGCATTGGGTTTTTTCTGCGTTTAGTTTCAGGCGGAATGCATCTGCCCATGTGTTCATGATGTGTAAACTTTGATTGATTTCGTTGGAGATTTCTTTGGTATCTTGTTTGAATGAGATGTATATTGTCACATCATCAGCGTATATGTATGGGTTGAGGTTGTGGTTTGATAGGAGTTTTGCTAAAGGGATCATCATTAGGTTGAATATAGTTAGTGAGAGAGGTGATCCTTGTGGGACTCCACATTCAGGTGTCCATGCTTTGGACGTGGTTGAATTTGATGTGACTTGATACGAACGCATGGTTAAGAACCCCTTGAACCAGTTCAGGACATTTCCTCCTATGCCAAAGTATTCAAGTATGTGTAGTAGGATTCCATGATCAACCATGTCGAAGGCGCTTGATATGTCGAATTGTAGGAGGAGCATATTGTTGCCAGTTGCAATTATTTGTTTGAATTTGGTCATGAGGGTGACTAATACTGTTTCTGTGCTGTGATTCGAACGGAATCCTGATTGGGCATCATGGAGTATTGAATGTTTGTCTAGATAGTTTGTGAGTTGTTTAGTTACCATACCTTCAGTTATCTTGGTTATTAGTGGTATGGATGCTATTGGCCTGTAGTTGGTTATTTCGCTCGTGTTTTTCTTTGTATCTTTAGGAATTGGGGTGAGTAAGGCAAAATAGATGCTTTTTTTTTGTCCTTTCAATCTAGATGACTTATTATAAAATTATCCTCCATATATCTGATGTGGTTGATGTGGTAGTACTCAGTAGGTGAGAGGCTGGCACAAGTGCAGCATACACTTCCACAGGAACCCTGCAGGAGCTGCTTCTGTCCCCACGGGATCCACGCAGAACCCCGTTCCCATGCAGGTCTCTATTTTATGGCTGTAGTAAAAATGGCCTTAGCATGTGGAAAAGATCCATATAAAGGTGTGCTAAAGCCTATGTTTACCACAGCTTAGTAAAAGGACCTCTAAGGGGTCCTTTTACTAAGGCACTCTAACAAATTTAGTGTGCTAAATGATAAGACACCCATTATATTCCTATGGGCATCTTATCATTTAGCGTGTGCTAAATCTGTTAGCGAGCCTTAGTAAAAGAACCTCTAAGTTCTTAGCATTGATCCTTAGCACTAAGCAGATAGCTCAGGAACCACAAGCCTGCTCGCCTTTCACTGCTGCCGCGACCTGAGGTAAAATGCGTTTCAATTCTGGGCATCAGGAAGGCGAGGACGGAGGGCTGTTGTGGGAGAAGAGGGTGGGCTGGGGTTGGAAGCGGAACTTGGGGGGTAGCAGGTGGTGTATGGGGTGAGTTACTGGACATGGAGGGGAGGGCAAGGGAGAGAGGAGAAATCGCTGGACATGGATAGGAGGCGAGAGAGAGATTGTTGGACATGGATGGATGGATGGAAGAGAGAGAGATTGATTTTCAAAACCATTTTCCTAGCCCTTGGGAAATACCTTGGCAGTCAGGTTTTCAGGATATCTTCAATGAATATGCATGAGATACATTTGCATAGAATGGAGGTATTGCATGCAGATTTATTTCATATATATATTCATTGTGAATATCCTGGAAACCTAGATACATTGATTAGATTTTCAAATCTATGAGGTCAATTCTATAACTGGGTGCCACAGTTTGGGCATGCCGAGACTGTGCATTGAGCACTAATTCTATAATGGCATCTGTGCACCCAGATGCCATTATAGAGTACAAGCATAAGTCAGCATTGGCGCACCTAATTATGGGCACAAACAGCTATGCTGCATTTAAGTGTGTAACTGGAAGACTCATCCATGGCCCACACATGTGTATGACCCCCTTGTACTTATGCACTAATCCCTGGATTCTACAGAAAGATACACGCAAATTGACACTTAGGGGTTCTGTGATCAACAGGCTTCACCTCCATGGATTGTATTAGCAGGGATAGGAATACGTATTAGAGAAAAGGAATGTTTTAAGATCAGTTTTGAAGAGATATCTGTTGCCAAAGAGACTGGGGTAGTTTGTTCCAATGTTCAGGACCCTGAACTGAGAATTCTATATATGGTGCCAAGAAAATGGTGCTGAAAAATTGCATTCTATAAGCTGTACTTAAATTTAGGCATTCTTTAATGCTGGATTTATAAAACCGATAATAACAATAATAATGAAAACCCTCGGGTTGCATGGTGCCAGTGTTTATGTCAGTTTTCTTTTGCATTGTTCCTTCTTATTTCACTATTTCTATATGTATCATTATTAGTTTGTTGCTACAATTTGATAATGTGTTAATATGCCATATAGACATGTTCTATTTTACATATTCATTAGACATGTTTTCCATATTTCTGAAAATGACAGAGGTTGGATTTTCATTTCTTAGCATCACATGTTAGTGGCTGCCATGTGCGTCTGGTCGCCTCAAGTTTGGGTCTGTGTGGTTAGTCCTGTTAGTTCTTACTTAGTCCACTGGGAGTATTTTATTTTTCTACATTTTTAGGTTTTTCAATTGTTTTTATTAAATTATATATATTATACAACTCAGAGCAATAATACAAGAAATTAAAAATGCCGCATAACAAAATATTCAAAGTTATTCATAACTGAAATATATTCAACACTTTCATCCACTATACATTAGGTAAATTGGATCCAAGAAAGGAAAAATAATACTTAACATTGTATCTAGGAAATAATTAATAGATTAATGCTACCCAGGTAGCCTACTCCAAGCTGTCTTACAATGTACATCTGTGTCTAGACAATAACATTAACCTCTTCTTTAGACTGCAAAAAGTCTTCTAACTGCTTGGGGTCAAAGAATTGAAATTGCTTAGACTGAAATAATATACGGCATATTCAAGGAAATTGAAGTACAAAATTTGCACCTAATGCCAAAGTCCTTGTGCGCAAAACCAAAAAGGCTTTACGCCTTTTCTGTGTTTCTATAGACAAATCTGGCTAAATTATTATTTTAGAGCCCAAGAACAGAGAATCCAAATGACGAAAGGAAAGTCTCAGTACTGCATCTCGATCCATCTCTAGAGCAAAGGAAACCACCACTGTAGTTTTCTGAGTAATTACCTCTAATGACGATTCCAAGAAAGATGTGAGGTTCATAGCATCTCCTACTTGGGTTTGAGAAGTTCCAGGCAAAGATTTTACGTTATTTTGTAAATACTGCGCCCGAGTTATAGGAGGCAAAGAATCCCCAGCCATACCTAGTATTTCCACCAAATATTTTTTGGAAATGAGGGCGGGACCAGAGCTGAGAGAGAAGGGAAGGCTGAAGGTGAGCCTGCTTGCTTTTCACTGCTGCCGGGACCCAGGGTAAAATGAGTTTTAAATTCTGTGCAGCAGGAAGGTGAGGATGGAGGGCTGTTGTGGGAGAAGAGGTTGGGCTGGGGTTGGGACTGGAACTTGGGAGGGGGGCTGAAAAGGGGCAGGTGGTGACGTTTGGGGTGAGTTACTGGACATGGAGGGGAGCAGAGGACAGGGGAGAGAGGAGAAATCACTGGACATGGAGGGGAGGGGAGAGAGGAGAAATCACTGGACATGGAAGAGAGGGAAGGAGAGAGATAAGACTTGTTGGATGTGGATGGATGGAGGGAGGGGAGGGCAGGGGAGAGAGGAAAAATCACTGGAAATGGATGAAAGGGGAGAGAGGAGAAATCACTGGACATGGAGGGGAGTACAGGGGAGAGAGGAGACTTGTTGGATATGGATGGAGGAGAGGGCAGGGGAGAGAGGAGACTTTCTGCACATGGATGGATGGAGGGGAGGGCAGGGGAGAGAGGAGAGTTCGCTGGACATGGATGAGAAGGGAGAGTCAGGGAGAGAGGAGAATTGCTGGATATGAATGGAGGAGAGGGCAGGGGAGGGAGGAGAATTGCTGGATAAGAATGGAGGAGAGGGCAGGGGAGAGAGGAGACTTGCTGGACATGGATCAATGGAGGGGAGGGCAGGGGAGAGAGAAGAAATCGCTGGACATGGAGGGGAGGGAAAGAAGAAATCGCTGGAAATGGAGGGGAGGGCAGGGGAGAGAGAGGAGAATTGCTGGATATGGATGGAGGAGAGGGCAGGGAGAGGAGAGTTGCTGCACATGGATGGATGGAGGGGAGGGCAGGGGAGAGAGGAGAGTTGCTGTACATGGATGGGGGGGAGGGCAGGAGGAGTGGCCTAGTGTTAAGGGTGGTGGACTTTGGTCCTGGGGAACTGAGGACCTGAGTTCGATTCCCACTTCAGGCACAGGCAGCTCCTTCTGACTCTGGGCAAGTCACTTAACCCTCCATTGCCCCAGGTACAAATAAGTACCTGTATACAATATGTAAGCCGCATTGAGCCTGCCATGAGTGGGAAAGCGCGGGGTACAAATGTAACAAAAAAATGCTGGACATGTATGGAGGAGAGGGAAGACGGGAAGGAGATGCACATGGATGGAAGGCAGGGGAGAAAGGAGAAATGCTGGACTGGACATGGAGTGGAGGAAAGACAGAGGAAATAGATGCACATGGAAAGCAGAGGAGAAATGCTGGACATGGATGGAGGGGAGGGAAGACAGAGGAGGAGCTGCACATGGATGGAGGGGCGAGAGGAGAAATGCTGGACATGGATAGAGAGGAGGGAAGAGAGAGGAAGTGAGGTGAACATGGATGGAGGGATGGAGAGAGAGGAGAAATGCTGCACATGGATGGAGGGAGTAGAGGAAAAATGCTGGACATGGATGGAGGAGAGGGAAGAGAGAGGAAGGAGATGCACATGGGTGGAGGGGAGGGAAGAGAGAGGAAGGAGATGCAAAGTGACTGAGATGAGGGAAAGGGAAAAGAGGAGAAAAACTACACATGGATGGAGAAAATAGACGCTGGATGGAAAGGGGGAAGAGAGGGGGCAGACGCTGGATGGAAAGGGGAGAGAGAGGGGTTAGATGCTGGGTGAAAAGGGGGGAGAGTTAAGACCGAGGAAAGAAGAAACAAGAGACCAAGACCAACACAATTAGAAACAGTAAATGGCCAGACAGCAAAGGTAGGAAAAAATGAATTTTATTTTTAGTTTAGTATAAAGTAGTGTGGTAGCTGTGTTAATAAATACAGAAAATGGAAATAAGGTAATATCTTTATTGGACTAATTTTAATACATTTTTGACTGCTACTTCATGTGATCTTGGGCAAGTCACTTAACCTTCCATTGCCTCAGGTACAAAATTAGATTGTGAGCTCTCCAAGGACAGAGAAATGCCTGGTGTACCTGAATGTAACCCACCCTGAGCTACTACTGAAAAAGGTATGAGCAAAATCTAAATAAATAAATAAAATTTACTGTCCCATTAAAAAAAAGCTCTTTTTCCTAGCCATGGTAAAAAAATGGCCCAGCACATGCCAATTTCACACATTCAAACTACTGCAGGCCACTTTTTACCACGGTTTAGTAAAAGGGACCCCTATTTACTAATCACTTGTGTTAACAGTAACGTATCATGTCTTTATAGTAGCTAACATTGTCGACTTCCTCCCTTAGGCATCTGTGTGTCTTCATTTATTAGACCCAAAATGGGTACCTGAATGCCCTCCCAACCAAGGTTACAAAATTACCCTCAATCCCCCTAATTCTAAATAGTGCACCAAAAGTTAGTAGCCAATTAAAGTGCCTAACTTTTGGCCGTCAAATGGAATTTAACAGACGTTTGTGCCAAAATGAGGGTGAAATGGCAGTCAGGTGCCTAAGTGCACTTAGGTGCTATTCTATAAATTGGACACCTAAAAGACCCCGACACTCAGCCAATAGTAAGCAGCATTTTGCTGACCGCAGCCAGCATTAAACCCAGAAATTCAATTCTGGGCCATTTCCGGGCTCTGGTATTGAATTTCTGGGTTTCTGGAGCTGGTAAATGCACAGCTGGTTAAGTGTGATATTCTGCACTTAACCGGCTATGGGTTACCATAGAAAGATACATCCTATTTATGTGCTTAACCTGGCAGTTTACATGCTGAAAATCAACACTTAACTAGCCATGTGCTGACTCCTCCCCTGGAATGCCCCCAAAATATCTGGTTTTCAGTTCTGCGCTAACCGGTTATTTTCAGTGACACTAACTGTTTAAGTGCTGCTGAAAATTAGCGGTAAGTCCTAAACAGGTGATTTAACCGTCCAGGAGCAGTTTCTGGCTGGTTAAATCACTTTGAATATTGACCCCTAAGTGTTCTAGCACTTGAAGACCCTTTTTATAGAGCTATAGAAATGATTAGGAGTAGTAATACTAGTAGTAATCCTGAAAATCCAACAAGCAAGGTACACCTCCAGGAGAGGGTTGGGAAACCTTGAGGTGTCCTTGGCCGTCTTCAAGTCCAAACTTAAAGCCCACCTCTTTAACACTGCTTTTGACTCCTAACCTCTACTCACTTGCCCTATCATTTATCCTCACCTATTTATTCCCTTACCCTTAATTGTTCTGTCTGTTTACCTGTCTTATCTAGATTGTAAGCTCTTTGAGCAGGGACTGTCTTTTTTGTGTATGGTGTACAGCGCTGCGCATGCCTTGTAGTGCTATAGAAATGTTAAATAGTAGTAGTAGTCCTAGGCAAAAAGACAATACACTTTCCAGGAAAACTTCAAAGCACTGAGGCTGAAAGTGTAAGGTTTTAATTTTTGGCTAATGAGAATCTCTGTTTACTTTAATTAAATACCTTTTACATGTACTAAAGCAAATGAAAACAGTCAACATCCCCCGGATTCTATATATGACAACTAAAGTTGCGCAGCAAATCAGCGCACATTGCCAATTTGCACATGCTACTTAATTGATTAATGAGCCAATCAGCACCAATAATTAAGATTAATTGGCCTTAATTGGGAGTTACGTGCACATCGTATTCTATAATACTGTGTGCAAAACTCCTGTAGCGCGTACTTTCAAGGGATCATGGAAAGGGGTGTTTCAGGGGGTGTTCCAGGGCATTCCTAGAATTTACACGCATTGTTACAGAATAGACTCAATTGGCGTCTAGCTTAGGCACTGGCATTTATACCTGCTTTCAGCAGTCGTAACTGCCAGCGCCTAATGTCACATGTCATTTCTGTGCTTAGCGTTATTCTATAAAGGATGCAGATTCTTTATAGAATAGCGCTCAGCGCTTAAATTTTTCAGCGCTAATTTTTTTTCAGCGCCTTTTATAGAACCTAGTCCTATATGACTTGCAGACATAAGCAGAATGAGATTAACTTACCTGAAAAACACATTTACGTTAATTACTCCAGTCTCACTGAAATTTATAAGGTTTTATATAAAAACAGGGATATCACATTCATACAATTAATTAAAATGTACTTCCAGTACAGTGAAAATATATTTCTTTGCCCTTTTCATCACAAGAAATGTTACATGAAGAGCTTTATTAGTTTTTATTGCACTTAACTTTAACTTTGATCTAATTTACTTGAACATTTACCCTTACTGCCACCCTGGGATCAAGTTAGATTGTACTGTAATTTATACTAATGAAGCCAATAAAAAAATAATCCGTGCCGTGAAAAAGACAATTTAATGCAAATGCAGGTATCTCATCAGCAGCTATGTTGTATTTGCAATAAAAAAAGTAGAAGACTGATTAAATATAGCTATATAACACCTAATAGTCCTATGATATTAATCTTGCAAATTCTTACGATGTTAGTATGCAATGGTCATTGTATAACCCTTAACATGACAAAGAAAATGATTTGACAGTAATTAGGTCATGGAGATACACATCATTAGTTTAGACTTTACCTGGTAGCTGTCTGTATACTTATGTGCCCCTAAAGAATCTACTGCAATAAGGTCAACAGCTTAAAGCATGGAGATTTGTACTATTGGGAGGCTTTATTCTCCTAATGAGATTGATATTCCTTGATCAAATTCATTGTCTAAAACAATAGCGGATACATTGAAATAAATAAATAATGTTTATTGCCTCAGTTCTTCTGTCAGTTTACAATAACAAGTACACAGCGACATTGCCCAAAATAAGGAAAGCTTTACAAATAGTATATGGAGAAATGCTATATAATCAAGAGGATACTAATACTTTATTCGCTAACTAGTACAGAATTGAGGTCACTCAGTAATTGCAAAGTCTAGTTGGGCTGCTGGCAGTTTTATCCCAGAAAACCATGCAGTGTTTTCATACAGAGAAGCTGATATACAAATCTGGAGGTTTTTCTGCACATTTTCAAGAATGTTTGCTGCTATGCAATTAAGCCTTAAGACAAGCTTTATAAGAAATGTGCATAGAAAAGTCTGATAGAAAGGTTTTTATGAAAACCGGCATGCAAACATGTTATCGTTCACAGGTTTTCAAAAAATCCATACATGATGAGCTTATTTGCATGAGTTCTACATTACAGCAAATCATTGTTAATAAATTGGCACCTGGTGATACACTCACTTCTGCTGACAGCCACCTGCTTGGACAGACAGCACTCCACATCTGTCGTTAACTGAAGGATTGCCTTGATTGGCCCACAAGGATACATAGTCTTTGCAGATTTTCATAGGGCTGCACAACATGCAGAGCTGCTGGACGAGGAGTCAGAGTGCTCTTCTAAGACCAGTGGCACCCCATCCAGCACCCTTATACACGGTGGCAGCTGCAATTTGGGTATGGTAGAAGATGTGATAGGGAAGAAAAGACAGGGAAGGAGAAGAAAGTGATCATTGCCGCTGGGCATGGATGGTTGCAGGGGGGGCAGGGGGAGAGGAGGGTCGCCGGTGGACATGGGTGGCTGCAGGGGGGGCAGGGGGAGAGGAGGGTCGCCGGTGGACATGGGTGGCTGCAAGGGGGCAGGGGGAGAGGAGAGTCGCAGGACATGGGTGCCTGGAGGGGGGCAGGGGAGAGGAGGGTCGCTGGACATGGGTGGCTGCAGGGGGGGCAGGAGGTGAGGGTTGCTGGACATGGGTGGCTGCAGGGAGGGCAGGGGGTGGGAGGGGAGGGTCAGTGAACATGGGGGGCGGGAGGGGAGGGTCGGTGGACATGGGTGTGGCGGGGGGTGAGGGGGATCCTAAGACCAGAAAGGTGGGGGTGGAAGGGGGGCTCAGACCATAAAGGGAGGGGAGAGGGGGTGCACACTCACTCTCACTCACTCTCTGTCTATCACATACACTGTCTCTGACACACTCTCTGTCTATCACACTCTACATCTCTCACATACACTCTCTCTCAAACATACACTCCAAGGAAAACCTTGCTAGCGCCCGTTTCATTTCTGACAGAAACAGGCCTGTTTTACTAGTTTAAACATATTTGTAAATGATATGGAAATAGGAACAATGAGTGAGGTCATCAGATTTACAGAAACACCAAATTATTCAGGATTGTTAAATGACATGCAGATTTTTGACAAATTATAGAAGGGATTTGTGAGATTTAGAGACTGCATTCAAATGGCAGAAAGATTAAATAGGTTAGGTTTCTTAAGCTTGGAGAAGATATAGTTGAGGGGAGATATGATAGAGTTTTGTAAATCCTGAGTGGAGTGGAACAAGTAAACACAAATTGATTGCTTACTTTGTCAAAAAGTACCAAGTCTAGGGGCTATGCGACGAAAATGATAAAGGGGATGGGATGACTTCCCTAACAGGAAAGGCTAAAGTGGCTAGGGCTTTTCAGCTTGGAGAAGAGACAGCTGAGGGGAAATATCATAGAGGTCTATAAAATACTGAGTGGAATGGGTAGAGGTAAATCACTTGTTTACTCTTTCCAAAAATACTAGGATTAGGAGGCCCGCAATGAAGCTACAAAGTAGTAAATTTAAAGCAAAATGGAGATAATATTTCTTCACTCAACGTGTAATAAAACTCTGGAACTCATTGTTAGAGAATGTGTCAAAAGCAGTTAGCTTAGCAGAGTTTATAAAAAGGTTTGAATAACTTCCTAAAAGAAAAGTCCATAAGTCAATATCAAGATGGACATGGGAAAATTCACTGCTTATTTCTAGGATAAGCAGCATAAAATCTATTTTACTATTTTGGGATCTTGTCAGGTACTTGTGACCTAGATTGGCAACTGTTGGAAACAGGATGCTGGGCTTGATGGACCTTCAGTCTGTCCCAGTATGGCAGCGCTTATGTTCTTTTGTTTTTTTTAAGTGACATAGAGGCTCATTTTGAAACAGAAAAACATTCAAAAAGCAGTACAAAGCGGCAGATGGACTTTTTTTGTTGCCAAACGTCCAAATCGCTATTTTCAAAAAAACATTTTGATTATTCAGTTCATATGCAGTTCATCTAAATCTGAAGGGGACGTGTTGGGGCCAGGATTTGGGTGTTCCCAAAACTTGGATGTTTTTCTGCCATAATGGAACAAAACAAAAACGTCCAGAGATAGAAGTTAGATGGTTTGGTCTGGGCCTATTTCAATCACAACCAAGTGACAAAAAGGTCTCCTAAATGACTTCTGGAGGGATTAATGCATGAGCCCTCCTTACTAATCCAGTGGTCACTGACCCCCTCCAACCCCCCAGTCTCTATGACAGCTTCAGATGTTATGGCCATTTCTATTAGAGCAGCAAGCAGGACCCTGGAGTAGCCTAGAGGTTGGTGCAGTGCACTCTAGAGAAGGGGACCCAGGCCCATATCCCCAGGGCCGGTCTTAGCAAGTGCGGGGCCCTATGCAGACCAATTTGATGGGGCCACACCCTAGCCCTGCCCCATCCTAACTCCGCCCCATCCTAGCTCCACCCCCACCCTAGTTCCAGGGCCGGCCACCCCTCCCTCCGAGCTACCGGCTGCTCCCTCCGAGCTCCAAGGCCCCCAGCTCCAGGGCTTCCCCCCCTAGGGCTCCCAGCTCCAAGGCCCCCTCCCTCCCTCCCGGTCATTTTTTAACACCCCCCTCCAAAATCTAGTACTAGGTATGCCGAGAATACAAAACACTCAGGACATATAGAGCAATTCTACCATACCATAAGCAGTTATTTCTACGAATCACACAAAGAAAAGGAAAACATCTTAAAACACTACAGTGAGCACTAGAACATCAATTCACCTATTGTAAAATGAAACCAGACAGAATAGTACAGATCGTCGATCCTGCATAGTCAATGCCAACTGAAAGCCATGTCTTTTTCACAAACACAGATACACCCTAATCCACTATAGAATAAGTAGTAATATTTAAACTTTCTATTTAGACAAAAATTAAACTGAACCCCCAAGATGCCAGACTCTGCATACAATGCAACACCACAGAAACAGAAAATGTCCCCTAGTACTGTGCAAAATATAAAGACAGCAGATGTAAATTTGAAAAAAACTAACAAATACCAATCACCACTTTACAAATTAACAAATAGAAATAAAACAAATATAGAACATAAAATAATTCCATTTTATTGGACTAATAGATTTAGCTTTCAGAGGCCAAAACATCCTTCCTCAGGTCAATATGGTATAGTACTGTTACAGTATCTTATCCTGACCTGAGGAAGGGGGTTTTGTTCTCCGAAAGTTAGCCAAAATGTATTAAAATTAGTCCAATAAAAAGATTACCTTGTTTACATGTTCTATTATAAACATTTATTAACACATCTACAATACTACTTTATCCTAGAGCAAAAAAATAAAAATATATATTTTATTTACAGTTTGTTGTCTCTGGTTTCTGCTTTCCTCATCTTCTTTTCACTGTCTTCCTTCCATCCAGCATCTGTCTTCGGGACCCTCTCTGCCATCCAGTGTCTGTGCTGTCCCCTCCATCCAATGTCTGCCCTCTCTCCCTGCATCTTCCATCCACATCTGCCCTCTATCTCTGCCCCTTCCATGATCCATCCACCATCTGCCCCTGTCTGCCCTCTCTCTCTCCCCCATCCATTCACTGTCTGCCCTTTCTATCCCTTCCATCCACTGTCTGCCCTTTCTCTCTGCCCCTTCAATCCACAATTTGCCCTCCCTCTCCCATCCATCCAGGATCTGCCCCTCTCTCCGCCCCTTTTTTTCGGCCCTCAGTTCCAGCCCCACTATCCCACCAGTCCCCCATTTTAGTCCCAGCCCTTTTCTCCCACCAGTCCCGAGCTTCAGCCCTCCAGCCACTTCTCCCTGTCCCCTTTTCAGCCCCCAGTCCCCAGTTTCAGCCCCTGCCCCTTTTCAGCCTCCAGTCTCAGTACTAGCCTCCTTACCCCACCTACCCTCCTTTTTAGCCCCCAGTTCCAGCCCCCTTCATCCACATGCCTTGTATTAGGGCCCCCCTTTTCAGAACCATTCTCCCACCTGACCCACGCATGCCCCATTTTCCCACCAGCCCCAGGCATGGCCCCCATTTTCCCATATGGCCCCTTCTCAGACCCCAGTGCCAGTCCCCTTCTCCCATCCGAGAACCCTCTCCCCAGTCCCCTTCTCCCATCCAAGAACCCCAGTCCCCAGTGTACCTAGGGCCTTTTATGTGAAGTCCACTGCAGTGCCTCCTAGGGTGTCCCACTTCTCTGCCTGGATGTCTGTATGGCCAGTTTACTATGAATGCTGGTCCCCCATACATCACAATGGCTTGTTTTTGTGTGTTTTCCCCTTGGACTTTAATATTTTTTTCAGAAATGATCCTAAAGGACAGACGCACTGAACACAAAAACATTTTTTGAAATAAAAAGACAGACATATTTCTGGTTCAAAAATCCTATGTTCGTCACTCGATTTTTGGACTTTTTCAGCAAAATGTCCTAAACAGGACTTAGATGTCATATCCAAAATGCCCCTCATAGTAGTGCATTTTACAAATCAGAGAAAATATTTTTTTCACCGAATGCACAGTTAAGCTCTGGAACTTGTTACCAGAGGATGTGGTAGAGGCAGTTAGTTTCTGAGTTTAAAAATAGTTGGATAGGTTCCTACAGAAAAATTCTATAAACTGTTACTAAGGTAGACCTGGGGAAGACACTGCTTGTCTCTGGAAGTAAATAGCATGGAATCTTGCTACATTTTGGGATTTGGCCATATACTTGTGATCTTGATTGGTCACTGGTAGAAACAAGATACTGGGCTGGATGGACCTTTGGTCTGACACAGTACAGCAAGTCTTATGTTTGCATGCGTGCATTGACTAGGGAATATCCCAATGAGTCCAGAAAATATTTTCAGTAAGTGTGACAGTACCAGGGAGTGGATTTTAAGCAGAATTGTAATGCTTAGTTTAAAATGTCACAGTCCTCTTGTCACACAGTGATTTCTGTCAAGCTTCTTTTCATCCGCTCCCTAAATATCTTCAAGACATCTGGTCTGGTTCATTATTTATGGATCTATTCAGTGCAAGGGACTGCAGCAGCTTGAGAAAGAAAGCTTGGGGATGCTAACTTTTCTCTTTTGATAGAAATCATTTAGAAAGATGTTGGAAAGGGCTGTCCATGGTTTGAAAGCTACCAGTTTTAATGTAAGAAACTTCTGCAACAGCCAAACATTTCTGTGACAAGCTGCTACGGATTAACATAAATTCATGTAAAGGAAAAATGGCACACATGAAACAGTTGTATTTAGACTAGGGTTCATATTTTAATGAAACTATTAAAAGATGAAATCAGTGTAAGGATATTTTCAGGACCCTCACTAGCCCAGTACCAAATTAGAATTGTATATTATTTGATTACAGCATTCCTCTTCTGGGATGGCTGCAATAATATTGCCTACTCTTCTATAAGTGACTCCTAGTCAGTGTGTGGTGTCATGGAAGACTTGTTGAGAGAAGCCTAGTTTAATTGTGTCTTATGTAAAGCCTCCTTTGTGTCCAGTGTAAAGTGAATTAAAGAGACAGAAGTTTGACCTACCCCTCTGCCTGCTAGTTATTTAAGGAGTGGAGCAGCTGCTTGACTCTCAAGCCAAAGGGACAAGGAGAGAGAAGCTCCACTCAGGAGCTGAACTACTAGAGGAGGGACTGTGTACTAAATTATCCTTATGGAGAATAATATGTGAGGAAGTATATTCTAGAAAGGAGACACTCTCTGGCCGATATTCAGCCAGTGGCAGTGGGTGTTCTTCTAAGTGCTGACCACTGCTGGCTAAATCAGACCTGGATATTTAAGGGGGTCATATCTGGGCACAAGTATTGAATATCTAGGGATACGGCAGCACCCAGAAATTTTGCAGGTATGATCAATATTCAGTGTCAAAATCATATATCTAACTGGGCAAAGATAGGATTCTTTTTTTCTGCAGTCCAACTTGCCAGGTTAGGGATGTGAGTACTTGCATTGAATAATGCCAGTGTCTGCATAATTCCCTGCTGTGCCCTGACTCCTCCCCTGGACTTCTCTGGCATTGACTGGATTAGCTGAGGTAGTCAGAACTGATATTCAGTTAAATGCTGCTGAATTTTGGTGGCTAGCCAGCTCAATGTTATTTAAGCAGGTAAGAGGCTAAGAACATAATCAGTGCCATACTGGATAGACCGAAGGTCCATCAAGCCCAGTATCCTGTTTCCAATAGTGGCTAATCCAGGTCACAAGTACATGGCAAGATCCCAAAACTGTAAAACAGTTTTTATGTTGCTTATCCTAGAAATAAACAGTTGATTTTCCCAAGTCTATCTTAATAATGGCTTATGGACTTTTCTGTTAATTCCTGATTGATTGTTATCAGTTTTCTCAACTAACTGTTGTAACTCACTTTGAATCTTGAATGAGAGAGTAGGTGAGTAAGAAGTCTCTGATAGCATATCATAGCATAGCATAGCAACTGATTTTACCACATTTTCTGGGAAAACTTCCAGAATGTAATTACATGTTGAGTGAAGAAATATTTTCTCTAGTTTGTTTTAAATGTACTACTTAGTAGCAGGGGCGTATCTGAACTGCGGCGGTAGGGGGGGCCAGGGCCAGAGTGAGGGGGCACATTATAGCCCCCCCCCCCCGCCGCCGCCGCCGCCGCCATTGCCGATCCCCCTCCCCCCAGCCGCTACCATTGCCAACCCTCCCCCTCCGTTGCTCGCTTACCTTCGCTGGCGGGGGACCCCAACCCCCGCCAGCCGAGGTCCGCGTCCTCCTGCCGCTGCCGGCTGCCTTTGGTGCTTTCATTTGTCCATTGAAGCTGGCGCCAACTAAAGTTTCTTTGACTCTGACGTCGCTGCACGTTGTACGTGCAGGACGTCAGACTCAGACAGAAAATGTTTCTGAGTCTGACGTCCTGCACGTACAACGTGCAGCGACGTCAGACTCAAAAGAAACTTTCATCGGCGCCAGCTTCAATGGACAAATGAAAGCACCAAAGGCAGCCGGCAGCGGCAGGAGGACGCGGACCTCGGCTGGCGGGGGTTGGGGTCCCCCGCCAGCGAAGGTAGGCGAGCAACGGAGGGGGAGGGTTGGCAGCGGTAGGGGGGTCCAGGGCGAAATCTGCGGGGGCCCAGGCCCCTGAGGCCCCACGCAGATACGCCCCTGCTTAGTAGCTTCATTGCGTGCGCCTTAGTCGTACTATTTTGGACAGATCAAACAAGCAATTCACCTATACCTGTTTTACTCCACTCAGCATTTTATAGACCTTTATCATATCTCGCATCAGCCGTCTCTTCTAGCTGAAGGGACCCAGCCATTTTAGCCTTTCCTCATGGAAAAGTCATTCCATCCCTGTTATCATTTTCATCACCCTTCGCTTTTCTAATTCCGCTATATATTTTTTGAGATGTGGTGACTAGAATTGCATACAGTATTTGAGGTGCTGTCTCATCATGGAGCATTATACATGGATACAAAGGCATTGTAACATTCTCATTTTTGTTTTCGATGCTTTTCCTAATAATCCCTAACATTCTATTTGCTTTCTTAGCTGCTGCTGCACACTGATCAGAGGTTTCAGAAAGGGTTTCTTTTGCCCACTTAAAACACATATTTTATTGAGAAATGGCACACATAAAACAGTTGTATTTAGACTTTTTTTTTATTCAGAAGGGAATAGGTTTGCTCTCATACACAGCAAACCTTTTACTTAAAGGCTGATTATTGATCACAGTCACAGATAAAAAAAAAAGTGTAGATTACAGTGCTCATTCATTCTGTACAACCTCAGAACTGAAAGACTAACTCAAAGTGGAGGAGTGGCCTAGTGGTTAGGGTGGTGGACTTTGGTCCTGAGGAGCTGAGTTCAATTCCCACCTCAGGCAGCTCCTTGTGATTCTGGGCAAGTCACTTAACCCTCCATTGCCCCATGTAAGCCACATTGAGCCTGCCATGAGTGGGAAAGCACAGGGTACAAATGTAACAAAAAAAACAAACAGTAATTGTTTTGTAGGTATCTTTAGTTTAGGAATATGGTTAAAGCTTTTTTGTTCAAGCAAGCTTATAAAGTTGTTTTAAAATAATATTTTATTTAGTATGATTTTCTTTGTTTGTTGTCTGCTTTGATGTTTAATGCTATGTTTGTTTGTACACTGCATAGGAATATTGATATGTTGCAATAAATAAAATATCTGTCTGAGTGATTGTTTGAAAAAACATTTAAGCCAGGTTCTTGAAGGGAAATCCCTTCTACCTGGAGAGAATCTATTCTCTTGGATATCAAGTTTTCATATGTAGTATCACATTATGCTATGCGTTTATCTTTTTGGCATACTGGATGGATCATACAGGTCATTTTCTGCAATCATCTATTATGTTACTACGAGTGTGCATGGTGTGAGTAGAGAGGGGAGAAGACAGGGAGAAATAAGTACTCTGTAGGACCCTGGGGTATGAATCTGTTGATGGACTACCTCACAACTATCCCCTTTGTTACATCAGCAACAACTACAGTGCTGAGAAAATAAATTGTAAACCTAGTCTAATAATAATTAGAATATCTTATGTTCATTTTTAACATGTATTTCCACATGTACAGTATAATATACTTGATCCAAACAGATTGTCCTCAGTAGACTACATCAAAACACATAAATAACCAAAGCATAATATATAAAATACCACATACTACACTCATCACATCCATTATATATATATATATATATATATATATATATATACACACACACACATATATATATATAAGATGGAGGTAAATTATCTCTTTTATCTCTCTGCAAACTGTTGAAATTTTATCTCTCTATCTATCCATCTATCGAGATAGAGATAGATAAAATTTCAACTGTTTGCAGAAAGAGAGATAATTCACCTCCATTTTGAAAGTCATAGGCAGGGTACTTCAAAAATAGAGAGTGGTAACTGAAAAAGCAGCACCACACGTCACAATCAATCTTATTTGAGTCATACGATCTTAGTGCTCTTTAGGCTGGAAAACTAGAACATTCCTCAAGCAACCTGACCCTTCTCTGCCTATCTTAAAGAATGCACATTGGGCAATTAGAAGCTAATGTAAGGCTTCCAATACTGTTGCAATTCAGTCACATGATCTGTATATTATATAAATATCATCCTAGCTGCAGAATTCTGCATTATTCTACAGTGTCCATGTTTTCATAAGCCCACTAAGCATAGAGTTATGGTAAGCAAGATGGCATAGAACTAATGCCTGTACCACGGTATGAAAATCAGTAAGCCACACAAAGGGGGAAATTCTATTATGGAATTGCTTATTTTTAAAAGGCAAAAATGCATGTAAGTGGCGTGCAATAATATCGTTAACAACTTTAACCATCAACTGAAAGGGCATGTTTTGTATTATTTAAAATTATTTAGGGACCCTTTTACTAAGCCAGCTCGCCCTTCCCCCCGGCGGTAATTTCAGATTTGGCGCACCCTTAATTGGCTGTTGGCACATGCCGACCAGTCACTGCACATGTAGCACGTGAACCCTTACTGCTAGATCAATGAACGGCGTTAATGGCTGAGGCCGGTTTTAGTCGCACTGGTTTAATTTTTACCACATGCCCTTTTCCCGTCACATTAAAAAACCCCATTTTTTGCAGATGCGGTAAAACTTTGCCCCAGCGTGCGCCTAATACATGCACCTACACTGCTGCAGGCCACTTTTTATCACGGCTTAGTAAAAAGTCTCCTTAGTAAAAATGAAGATTAAACTAAAACAGAATGCATGTAAATGGCACTTTTCTGGTCATTTACATGCATACGTGGGTACTCATGCAAGCAAATGACTTTTATAGCATATCAGCTAGTGAAGTATGCATCGTGCTCTGCTGGTGTGTACTCTGCCAGTGGGCATGCACATGGACACAGTTTGGGTAGAAAACACATGTGCAAAACTAAATTATAGAATACTATAATTTACTTGTGTTCATGCATACATCTAGGCACAGGCATTTACCCCAACTACAAGACTGGTATACGTGGTCATGCCTAGAGGTCCATATTTTGCCACTTGGGCTAGTATTCAGTATAGAAAAGTAGGCACCTACTTTTCATTATAGAATAAGCTTAAAATGAGTACCATAACTAGGACCTAAAGACTAGATTCTATATATCACACCTAAAATATCAGTACTGAAACAAAATATACCTAGGCGTATTCTATAAAGTACGCCTAAATTTAAGTGTACTTTATAGAATAAGTCTAAATTTTGGTGCAGTTTATAGAATACACTGAGCGCCCATCCATGCGACTAAATTTAGTCACAGACACTTACTCTAAGTAAATATTGGTGTAAATACTGACGCCTAAATTATGTGTGGGCCAGATATATTCTATAACCACACACAAAGATTTTAGAAGTACCCATAATCTGCCTATTCCATACTCACTGCCACACCCCCTTTTCAAGTATGTGACTTAGAATTTACCTGCATCACGTTATAGAATACACTGAGGGATCCTTTTACTAAGGCATGATGAAAAATGACCTGCGCTAGTGTAGGTGCTTGTTTTGGACGCTTACAGGTCCATTTCCAGCGTGCCTGTAAAACAGGCCTTTTTTGGGGGGCCGAAAATGGACGTGTGGGAAAATAAAAATTGGTGCGTGTCTATTTTGGGCCTGAGATCTTACCGCCACCCATTGACTTTTCGATTTAGCATATTACATTTTCTAGGTTCATTGAGATTTCTTTCAGTTTCTCTGAATTGTCACCTTTAAATATTATTTCTGGCTCCCTGACCTCTTCCTCAGTAAAGACTGACGCAAAGAATTCATGTAGGGATTCTCAAGCCCTGCCAGCCAAAGAGATTCACCACTGGAGCCCAGGGATATGCTGTTTGATCAGCAGGAAGTCGGAGGGGTGTTCTAGCCACCAATGCCAGCACTTCTGCATATGCTCAGTTCATGCAATTGAACTGAGCATGCACAAAAGTGCTGGTGTTGGAGGAGCAGCCTGCTTACTTCCCTACTCCTCAGGCAGCATGGCCCTAGCAGAGAATGCCCTCAGCTGGCAGGGCTTGAGCATCCCCATCAACAAAGGTATGAATGGGGGGGGGGGGGATGCAGCAGCAGCAGGGTGGTGGGGTGCTGAGAGGACATGCTTGTCCCCCCCCAT
Organism: Microcaecilia unicolor; assembly: GCF_901765095.1. NCBI lineage: Eukaryota > Metazoa > Chordata > Amphibia > Gymnophiona > Siphonopidae > Microcaecilia > Microcaecilia unicolor. The sequence goes on along the minus strand of NC_044033.1, from coordinate 456,404,107 downwards.
TCCACCCCTGCCCCCCTAAAAAAAAAAACTAATTCTGGCTATGCCCCTGCTTGGATCTCCCACCTATCTCTTTGGAAGTCTTCAAAAGAGAGGTTGGGGCAGGAGGTAGTGAAATTCTCTTCTGTCTCACTGCTGCTGAAATAGAAAATGATATTCAATGATCTTGTATGTATTCTTTACCTTGCAAATGCATTTATGCTGTAATAGCAGACCAACAATTGTACTATGGCATGATTAGTATTCTATGAGCTCATCTAAAATGTATAAGAACTTTCCATGATTAGGTGGGAAGCATCTAGTGTTGCTGAATTGGCTTTCTAAGATCTGACATTTTCTTGAAAGGCACTTAACATTACTTACTTGCCAGCAATGACCCTATTAGTTTCTGAGGATTTGGAGCCTGTTGGCCTCAACTCAGCTATCCTATGGGCTAGAGAATTACTTGGTAATGTTTTCTTTATCCTCCACATGATTGCTTTCTATCATTTAGCTGACAAATACTCATCCACTGCTATCCAGTCAAGACTGACCTGGTTGTTTTTTGATAAGTAATAGTCTGCTGGTCTCAACCCAGCTGTATCCTGTTTTCTAGCGTTGCTAGGCAATGCTTTCTTTACCCCTTGGTTTCCTCTTATCACCTCTCCTCTTCTTTCTGCTCTAGATGGAGTGGAAGTAGTTTTTCTTTGCAAAACAACAACCTCTCAATCCTGTTGTCCACTTTATCTGTCCTAAGCATGCTTAAATTCCCCCCCCCCCCCTACAAATTCAGGCTGCCCCCTCATCTTCCTGTGTCTGACTGCTCCTCCCTCGGTCTTTCATCTCCTGCGCCTGTGTGCCGGGAACCAGATGGTTGCATTAGCCCGGTTATCATGTTAATACAATCATCCAGGTCCAGGGACACAGGAGCAGGAAAGAGACAGACCCGAAAGCAGGCAGGTAGGAAGAAGCTTGCTGATGCCCCCACCTCCCCTTGGAGGCCGGGCCTGGGGAATTTTGCCCCTCCTTCCCCCCCTCTTGGTGGGCTCTGGATATCAGTACAGATTTTGGAAGCTGTAGAATACACCAGTACATTGAAGCCATCTCCTGAGCACATGAAGCAGTTTCAGCAATGAAGGCTGCAGCGTTGGGCTATGTTAGCAAAAAAGGAGGGGTTTGATTCTGCCGCAAAAGGACTGAGTAACCTTAACTTCTCATTGGCACTGATATTTGATCAGATAAGTAGCTCATTTATTGTTTCTCATTTACCCCCTGTTTACAAAACTGGCTAATGGCTGCTGGTGTGCTAATCCGACACAGCTCATTAACTTTGAATGGGCTGTGTCGATATTGTCGCGTGGTAGCTGCTAGCGTGGTTTTGTAAACGGGGGGGGGGGGGGGGGGGGATAGGACCCGACGTGGTGAACTGGATTAGGAACTGGTTGACGGACAGACGCCAGAGAGTGGTGGTTAATGGAATTCGCTCGGATGAGGGAAAGGTGAGTAGTGGAGTGCCTCAGGGATCGGTGCAGGGGCTGATTCTGTTCAATATATTTATGAGTGACATTGCCTTTTTGTGGATGATACTAAGATTTGTAACAGAGTGGACACCCGGGAGGGAGTGGAAAACATGAAAAAGGATCTGCGGAAGTTAGAAGAATGGTCTAAGTTTTGGCAATTAAAATTCAATGTGAAGAAATGCAAAGTGATGCACTTAGGAAGTAGAAATCCACAGGAGATGTATGTGTTAGGCGGTGAGAGCCTGATATATACGGACGGGGAGAGGGATCCTGGGATGATAGTATCTGAGGATCTGAAGGCGACGAAACAGTATAACAAGGTGGTGGCCTTAGCTAGAAGATTGCTAGGCTGCATAGAGAGAGGTGTGACCAGCAGAAGAGGTTTTAATACCCCTGTATAAGTCGTTGGTGAGGCCCACCTGGAGTATTGTGTTCAGTTTTGGAGGCCGTATCTTGCTAAGGATGTAAAAAGAATTGAAGCGGTGCAAAGAAAAGCTACGAAAATGGTATGGGATTTGTGTTACAAGACGTATGAGGAGAGACTTGCTGACCTGAACATGTATACCCTGGAGGAAAGGAGAAACAGGGGTGATATGATACAGACGTTCAAATATTTGAAAGGTATTAATCCGCAAACGAACCTTTCCGGAGATGGGAAAGCGGTAGAAGTAGAGGACATGAAATGAGATTGAAGGGGGGCAGACTCAAGAAAAATGTCAGGAAGTATTTTTTCACAGAGAGAGTGGTGGATACTTGGAATGCCCTCCCGCGGGAGGTGGTGGAGATGAAAACGGTAGTGGAATTCAAACATGCGTGGAATAAACATAAAGGAATCCTGTTCAGAAGGAATGGATCCTCAGAAGCTTAGCCGAGATTGGGTGGCAGAGCCGATGGTGGGAGGCGAGACTAGTGCTGGGCAGACTTCTACGGTCAGTGCCCTGAAAATGGCAGATACAAATCAAGGTAAGGTATACACAACTAGTAGCACATATGAGTTTATCTTGTTGGGCAGACTGGATGGACCGTGCAGGTCTTTTTCTGCCGTCATCATCATCATCATCATCATCATTATCTACTATTCATTTTCATATAAAGAACTTTGGGGCCCTTTTGCTAAGCTGCATAAGCGTCTACGCGTGCCCAATGCGCTCCAAAATGGAGTTACTGCACGGCTATCGTGTGGCTCTTGCAGTAATTTCATTGTTGGCACGCGGCCGATACATGCGCCCAAAAAATAAGTGGCATTTGGCAGGCATAGGTCATTACCGTCTGTTACCTCGTGACACTTTACTGCTAGGTCAATGGCTGGTGGTAAGGTCTTAGTCCCAAAATGGATGCGTGGCAATTTTGATTTTGCCGCATGTCCATTCTCGGCAAAAATAAAAAAAGGCATTTTTTACAGGTGCACTGAAAAATGATTCTGTTCGCGCCCAAAGCCCACACCTACACTACCGCCATTTTTTAGTGCACCTTAGTAAAAGGGCCCCTTTATGATTTGGGGGTTTGAATTACAAAAGACACAATTTGATGATTTATGCAGTGTACACTTTCAAATGTTACTGTATAATATATATATGGCTAAAATTACTGGTCCATTACATTTTGTTTTTACATTGCTATTGGTCCAGTATAAGGGAGATCTTGATTTGGAGGTATCACAGTCTTTGGGGAGTTGTAGGTAAATGTGAGATATGGATTTGTCCTGGCACCCATAATTGATTTTCTAATGTACTATGTAGAAAATATATGAATTGCTTCTGGCTTTTGAAAAATAATACAATTGTTTACTTTATGGCTTGATTTGTATTTCAGTTTTTTTCATTTCAGGATCCAAGAATCAGTTACTAACTTTTGAGAAGAACTCTCAACATCTTATTAAAAATCTCTAATTTTGTAAACAATAATTTTATGTCTTGTAATACAAAACTATAAAAGAACCATAATGTAAAGAACAAATTACAGTATATATAAGTATGTATTCACCATCATACAGTAGAAAGGTATTTCCTGACCATTTCTTGTATTGGGATTACTAGCAAGGCATTAAAAATAGGCTATTCTAAATTCAGGAGCCATTACTGTTCCTATGTATTTCCAGATTTTAAAAAGAACTAAAAATGTAAATAAAGCATTTCATAGCTGATACTGGTAATTTGGAAGCCAACTACAATAGAATATTCCAGTCTTAGTACTCTGACTATGCTTCTTTCTTAGTGGTTGATTCACCCTATTTGAGGCTAGAAAGGAGATAGGGGTTAATTTCTATTATGGAAGGCTGTTGAATGAAACAAAATGAAATTCCCAACTAAAATACAGTGTTTTGGGATTAACACATTATAATGCTGAATTTTAGCATGTGGCCATCCCAAAATTAACGCTGTATCAAGAAGGGGCGTTTCCACAATTTTTATTGCAGGTTCTGCAGGGGTGGTGTTGCAAAGTATGTTTGTATTCTATAAAATGTATCTGCACATGCTTAGAGTAGATGCACACATTAGGAGTGACTCGGCCTGCACATACTTCAGCAAGACATGTTTATCCACTCCTACCCTAGCTGAGATATTTAACCATCTCTCCGACCTCATGTGCAACTTTCTTTCAATCAATCACCTTACTTTCTAACTCTTCCTACTCTCTTACCTATCTATATGTCCTATCTTTGCTTTACCCTTCACTATCAATTAAAATGTTCTATTACGTATTGTGTTGACATTGTAAGTAGTATGCCGTGCCATACTTTCTATTGTTATTTGAATATTTTTACTGCTGTAATTGCCTATTGCTCATGTTTGATCTATTCTTACTGTACACTGCCTTGAGTGAATTCCTTCAAAAAGGCAGTAAATAAATCCTAATAAATAAAATTTGGATTAACGTGCACTACCTGATCTGAGTTAACGCAGGAGCTCTTACCACTTCCTAGTTGGGAGGACCTAAGGGCTCGTTCGTTAACAGTGCATTGGCCTGTTAGCGCAGAGTACGAATAACATGCTAGCTGGCTAACTGTCACGTCTGTGGTCGTGACCACTCTCAGACTTACCTTATTTCTGGGGGTCAGCTTCTGAGCTGGCTTCTGTCTGTCCTTTCTGAGTTCTGTCTCTGTATGCTGGCTACTTCCAGCGTGGCTCAAATTACTCCACTATACTGCACCTGTGTGTGTTGCCTGTGTTAGCTCTGTCTCTGTCTCTGTGTGCTGGCTGCTTCCAGAATGGCTCTGATTGCTCCACTGTGCTCACCTGTGTATGTTGAGCCTCACTATGCTTCAGTATGCTTTCTGTCTGCTTCTTGGTTTGTGCTCCCCTCACCCTCTGGTGACCAGAACTGGTGGCTGCCATAGACTGTCTTGCTGTCCCTACCCGTTCCAGGCTTCAGCCCAGTCCGGTCTGGATCTTCCAGGCTGCCAGACTTGTCTTTCTTGTTTGTGCCTGAACAGCACCTGTAGTTGCCTTGAGATTGCTGCAGCTGAGCCTCAGGTGCTGATGGGCTTTATTAATCACCTAGAAACTTCTGTGTTTGCCTTTGCATCGCCTAAGGTCCCTGGTATACTGGTGTGTTCTGTGCACTTCTGCCTAGTCCAGTTTATTGTCTGAGATTTTTGCCTGATTCTAGTCTAGTCTTTGTGTAGTTTATCTTGTACTGTATTGCTTGTTTCTCAGTCTTGTTTCTTGTTTGTATTTCTCTGTCTAGTTCTTGGTTGTCTGTGTTTCTTGTTTAGTGGCTGTCTGGCAGCTTTCAGTTCTGTCTCTTCCCTGTCTGTGTTTCCTCTCTTAGTGGCTGCTTTGCAGCTTTCAGTCCTGACCCTTAAGCCTGTCCATTTCTTGCCTAGTGTAGTATTGTCTATCTGTGAGTCAAAGCCCAGTTTCCTGCCTTACTGCCCATGTATATTCCTTTCCCCTCTGACCCTTAGTCCTACCCTGTTCAGCCTAGTTGGTTTCCAGGTCCTGCCCTGTCCGGTAAGTCCTGCCAGCCACCTGCACCTAGGGGCTCAACCCCTGGGGAATGGTGGTCAAGTGCAGGTGAAGTCTAGCTGTCCCTGCCAGAGTTCTGCCTTGTCTCTGGTGTGGGGTGGTTTTGCCTGCCGCTGCCGCTCCTCGGCAGTGGCCCAAGGGCTCACAAACCCTGCTTTGAAAGCCTGACACTAACACTTCCATGCTCATTCTCTGCCCACACCATGCCCCCTGAATTAAAACTGTTGCTGTATGCAGAACTTAACCAGCCAAGCTGATATTCAGCACTGGCCGGTTAAGATAGGCCTGCTATTGATGAGCTGAAAATCAGCAGATAGATGGTTACATAAGTACATAAGTAATGCCACACTGGGAAAAGACCAAGGGTCCATCGAGCCCAGCATCCTGTCCACGACAGCGGCCAATCCAGGCCAAGGGCACCTGGCAAGCTTCCCAAACTTACAAACATTCTATACATGTTATTCCTGGAATTGTGGATTTTTCCCAAGTCCATTTAGTAGCGGTTTATGGACTTGTCCTTTAGGAAATCGTCTAACCCCTTTTTAAACTCTGCCAAGCTAACCGCTTTCACCACGTTCTCCGGCAACGAATTCCAGAGTTTAATTATGCGTTGGGTGAAGAATTTTCTCTGATTTGTTTTAAATTTACTACACTGTAGTTTCATCGCATGCCCCCTAGTCCTAGTATTTTTGGAAAGCGTGAACAGATGCTTCACATCCACCTGTTCCACTCCACTCATTATTTTATATACCTCTATCATGTCTCCCCTCAGCCATCTCTTCTCCAAGCTGAAAAGCCCTAGCCTCCTTAGTCTTTCTTCATAGGGAAGTTGTCCCATCCCCGCTATCATTTTAATCACCCTTCGCTGCACCTTTTCCAATTCCACTATATCTTTCTTGAGATGCAGCGACCAGAATTGAACAAAATACTCAAGGTGCGGTCGCACCATGGAGCGATACAATGGCATTATAACATCCTCACACCTGTTTTCCATACCTTTCCTAATAATACCCAACATTCTATTTGCTTTCCTAGCTGCAGCAGCACACTGAGCAGAAGGTTTCAGTGTATTATCGACGACGACACCCAGATCCCTTTCTTGGTCCGTAACTCCTAACGTGGAACCTTGCATGACGTAGCTATAATTTGGGTTCTTTTTTTCCCCACATGCATCACCTTGCACTTGCTCACATTAAACGTCATCTGCCATCTAGCCGCCCAGTGTCCCAGTCTCGCAAGATCCTTTTGTAATTCTTCACAATCCTGTAGCGAGTTAACGACTTTGAATAACTTTGTGTCGTCAGCAAATTTAATTACCTCGCTAGTTACTCCCATCTCTAAATCATTTATAAGTATATTAAAAAGCAGCGGTCCCAGGACAGACCCCTGAGGAACCCCACTAACCACCCTTCTCCATTGTGAATGCTGCCCATTTAACCCCTCTCTGTTTCCTATCCTTCAACCAGTTTTTAATCCACAATAGGACTTTTCCTCCTATCCCATGACCCTCCAATTTCCTCTGTAGCCTTTCATGAGGTACCTTGTCAAACGCCTTTTGAAAATTCAGATATACAATATCAACCGGCTCCCCTTTGTCTACGTGTTTGTTTATTCCTTCAAAGAATTGAAGTAAATTGGTCAGGCAAGTTTTCCCCACACATGTGATATAACTGGCTATCTGCTACGTGCTAACCGATGATATTTAGTGGGAGACAGCCAGCTATCTCCTGCTGACTATCACCGGATAGCTGGCTAAGTACCATTTAACCGGCCAGGTGCCATTCATGGCTGGTTAAATGGTTTTGAATATCAGGGGGGGTTGTGAATAAAATTTCTGCTTTTGTACAATTGATTCAAGTCTAGGCCATTTCCAGTGGTTCCTTTGGTTTTTGGTTTCCCTATTATTAACTAGGTTCTATTATATAAGATGAGAATGAGAATCTGGACATCTTGGGTGAGGGGGGAAGGGTTTAGATAGGAAGGAGACAAAGGAGATGCTGGACACTTTGGGAGATAGGATGGGGAAGGGGAGATGTTGACCACCTAGCGGAGGGGTAGGAAGGGAAGGGGAGATGCTGAACTTTTTTTTTTTTTTTGAGGGGGGGGGGGGTAAATGACTGAAAGTTTATCTGTGACATCCAATACCTCTTGGCTGGCTCTGGGCTTCCAGTCCCTGCCAGAAGATGATGCTGATAAGCTGTGGTAGAAATGGCAAGAGTCAAACAGATTGAATATAGCCATTACATTTTAATGGTTGATTTATGTATAGCAGTACTGTCCTCCCCATTCTTACTATTATATGTACTATATCAAATCTGAATGTTTCTTCCATTATAGGGTATCCTTCCTTCTGTTTGTATGCCAAGCCCATCAAGGAAGGACAGGATAGGTAGTAGCAGGAGTGACAAGTTGGATATAGGAATAGAGTTTCAGTGCCAGCTGGTAGACTTTATTAAACTAAAACCTAATATTTTGGACATTGTTTAGCTAATTAAGCGGCCCTTTTTCTACAGGGCATTAAGCTCTAATGTGTGATTAAAGTGCTAAAAAAGGTTTACCGCAAAATATGTGCACTAATCAAATGTTATTTTTTTGTATTTTTAAGAAGGGGCATGCCATGGGCAGGAAATGGGCATGTCAGCATTATCCAGCTAGCACATTCTGATTAGCATGTGCTACCTGGACAACATAGACTTAACATGAGAACACCTAGCACCTCCTAAATAGGAAGCATAAGTTTTCCTGCAAGTGGATAGCAGACACCTCGAGTGGCTCAACTAAAATACTAGACTTTGTCTTGAAAATACCCCCACTGTTTCCAAAGGAAGGGAAAAGATCATTTAAGGGTAGGAGAAGACCCCTTTTGTAGGGAAACTGTGATTGATATAAAACCCAGCTCTGTTTTATTTCTTTGTCTTTGGCTCCAGCTTTCCCATCCATCATATCGCAGGGTGAGGGGAAAGGTCTTTGGTTCTAATACTCAGCCATTGTATTAAGTTTTGGATGGGGATCAAGGACTTTGGTTAGCTCAGCCATAGTGCCACAAGGAGTAAGGAAGTGGTGAGCATTGACAGGTTTGCTGAGGCTTCTGCACTTGCACATAGGTATAAGATTCAACAGGAGAACCAGCCTACTCAGGGCCGGTGGAGCCCAGGGTAGACCTGCATTTCTACTACGCTGTCCGAGCATCTCTTCCCCTTCTCCCCACCACAGTTCATCTTCCTCCCATACCTTCACATTGAGGTATTCTAATTTGTATTTCCCTTCTCAGAGAGGCCCCAGCGCAGAAGCCATCCTCACAAGCTGCCTCCAGCTGTCCAGAAGTTTTCCCTTTCTGCTGCAATCTGGATCTGCTCAGGTGAAAACAGAAAATTGTGTCAGAGTGGGGTGGATCGTGGCAGAGAGGGAATGCTTTGGGGCAATTGCAGGCAGCTTGTGAGAATGGCTGCCATGCTGGGGCCCCTTTGAGAAGGGAAATACATTTTTGAAGATCGGGAAGTGAGGAGGAGATGGACTGTGGTGGGGAGAAGGAGAAGAGATGCCTGGATCATGGGGACCCCTGGAGCTGTGGAGCCCAGGGCAGCTGCCCTGTTTGCTCCTTCTAATGGCAGCCTTGGGCTTACTGCTAATCCTGAGATGAAGAAAGGAGAAGAGCAGTTAAGGAGACAAGAGAAACAACAGGAGATCAAGGTTCTAAGAAGAAGGAGGATACACAGAGGATATGGTGATTTCATCTGGGATTCAATTAACTCTAAAAGTATACCTGAGTAAATGAAATATTGTACCATACTTTGTTTTATCTCTGTGACACTTTGTACCATACCTTGTAAGCCGCACTGAACCTGCTATCAAGCGGGAAAGAGCGGGGTATAAATGCTATAAATAAATATGGAACAGTCTCTCAGAAATGGAGAGCTCTAAAGCAGTCAAAACACAAGGAGTGGGAACTGGATCAGGCTCTTCAAAAACAGACTGAGGATGCTGAAGCAAAAATATAGATGTTTATTAAATCTGACGACACGGTACCATGTTTCGGTACATGAATGCCTGCTTCAGGAGTCTATACGAATAAAACAAATATGTGTAAAGATAAACACATAGATAAATTATCATACAATGATACATAATGGTAAATCAATGCACAGTTTTGGCAGCCTTTTCTCCTTGAATCCCAGTGAACCACCTTGCTCAGTGTCCATCAATTTAATATAAAGCACATATTTGTTATGACAGTACTATGCATTACATAATACAGGAAACACCTATACGCAATGCACATGTGCAATGCTTTTTCTTACACTTTCTTTCAGGGATTACCTCACCCTTATGCTTGAGACACTCAAAATCAGTCACGTATTAAATGCCAGCGATGTCCAATCAGTAACTTTGATGGTCTCTAAAGGGCCACACAACCCTTTAAAAGTTTCTCATTCTCTTCTTTGATCCAATCAACAATTTGTTCTAGGATCACATTAAAACAAACAACTCAATCAGAAGGAAAGAACTGAGGCAACAAGCTTCTGTACACTGAAAATATGGGGCTTAAGCATGATCCTGCCAACTGATTGGCAGTGGTCTGGTTTAGCTTCTCATCAAACCCTCATAAAGAACCATACAAACAAATGTTGATAAGTGATGAGAACACACACAGCCTGTTCCCATGGGCCTTTGAACTTTTAACAGCTGGGGCGAAATCCACCAATGGGAAGGGGAGTGTGAATAGTGATGTGCTGGAAGGCCAATCGTGGCTACCCCTGTGTGGCTAGAGTGAGTGACAGCTGTGTTATGGTTGGTATGTGAATAGCTAGCCTGGAGCTTAGAGGTTGTTTGAAGTACGGTAGGGGTGGTGGTGTTGGGAGTTGCAGCCAAGTTGCTGCTGTCCCTTTCACTGCACTACAAAATAGGGAACTATGGTCCTTGCAAAGCTGAAAGAATGGATGTCACACAATAGGTTAAAGTGAAATCCTCTTAAAATGAAGATGTTGTGAGTGACTAAATCTATGGCTTTAACATTTCAATGTGCACTAGAACTTTATATGGGAACATTAAATTGTAGCCCTCAAGTAAAAATCTAGGATTTATTACTGAAATGGCATTGTCCAAGTAGATGCACAATATCTCACATATCGTCCTTAGTGAGAGGCTGTTTTGGACAGCTAAAATAAATTAGAAAACTAAAATCTCCCCCCCCCCCAAAAAAAAATGATTTAGGATTGGTAGTTCATACTGTGATTTTATCAGAGAGCACTTCCTGTAAGTCAGTCTTAATGCTGCAGTGAGTTCCTGTAAGTCAGATGCTGCAATGAGTTCAAAATATCACTCTCTGTCTGCTCACAAGTACTCAGCAGAAGGTCATACAAAGTCAATATTGGAGGCCCTACATTTAAGTTTAAGTTGTTAATGTTTGCAGTAAAAGCTTGATGTAAACTGAGTTCAGTTTATTTAGAAGACAGACTGACATGCTATAATATTATTTGATCGCTTCATTTGAGACCTGGAATTTTTTTGGAAACACCATCAGTAATAAAGTGGGCACGTGTAGCAAAGTAGGCATTTTCTATAGCAGCTCTCGTCTGCAAGAAAATTCTCCCAACAGAACTGCACCTTTGCACTGATTTGTATCAGTTCTGAAAGGTAGTGATGACATATCTTCTTAGTACGATAAGTCAAATGCTTTGTATAGTCACACAATTTCTTAAAAGAGTGACTTTCAATGCTCTATATGTATTTTTTATCCCAACGCTCAAAAGTACTCCAAACAAGCACAAGTTAATTACATCTGACCTCAGAAGCGACTCATTTCACATGGGGTACTTAGCCCTGTGACTCATCTAAATCCTCATCGGTCATCACTTTTATTTGTTTTCACCAATTGTTTAGTATTTTTAACTTTGATAATTAAATATATTAATATAAGAACTTATCTTATAAAGGACCTCGGCCGACATGGGCCTTGTTTTGCTCTGCTGCGTCAGGGCTAGTCCTGCAACAAATTAAAACTATATTATTATAATTCTAAATATCAAACTACAATCACCTATTTTAAAAATTACATTCTATGTGTGCCTGACTTACCTTACTACTCTACCGTAGCTATGCTTTCACTACAGTATTTCAAAGATGGCGCTTGCAAAAAAACACCAACCTTTTAACAGGTCAGATGATCTGTTTCAACCAATGAGCTGACTGTATTACACTTAAAGGGCCATGCCCTTTGTATACACATTTCACAATAAAGAATACCAGTCTACTTCTAAAATTAATCCTAATGGATGTACTGTGCCCAGGTCAAAAATCCACATTTATAATTAAGCAGCCACCACCTCCCTGCCAACCCAACTCAATTTTATCTATTACCTACTGTTTAAGATCCACTATTGCATGATGTTTATCAAATCAATGCATTACTAAAGGGGCCTTTTTGACCTGGCATGCTATGAGCAATTTATGCTAATTTAAACATGATTTTATAGCCATCAAAGTTCTCCCTACATAAATCAATTGACACGGACAGCTGATGGCATAGATTATATTCATTCAATTACATTTGATGTTAAATCTAGCTATTATTTTTTTTTCTAGAATTAGGAATTGACCAAGCCATTCCTTCTTCCATGGCATTGCACCATTGACAACTATTTTATAAAAGGTGATACAAGATGAGTATTCTTTCTAGAACAGGTTGAGTGCTGAATTCTGTGCTCAACTTTGGGCGTGAGGACTTATGCTAGCTAAAAGCTGGTGTAAATCCTGGTGCGCAAGTAGGACGCAGATCCCTGCTATTCTGTAACATGGCAAGCATTTTTTGTGAATGTCGAATCACCTATGCCCTTACAATGGCCACACCCCTTTTTGGGTTGCATGTGATCCAATTTAGGAACCCATTGTTATAGAATAGCGTACAGCCAGATCAACACTCAAATCATAATTAATATCAATTAAGTGCTTCTTAACTTCATTAATTAAATCACTGGAACCCATTAACTAATTATTTTGGGTGCCCAAATTTAGGCGCCCTTTATAGAATCTGGGGTTTGGTGTGCACTAATTCCATTAGTGCATGCTAAGCTTTAGTAAAAATGCCTCTTAGTTTGAGTTTACATATGGGTCAACATTCACATTTAATATTTATTTATTTATGGCATTTGTACCCCACATTATCCTTACATCAAATTTTTAAAGCAATTTACAATAAGAGAACTATAATGAAAATACAAAACTATAATAGGTAAAAATATCTAGTAAGATGAATCATTTTGAAATAACAAATTAACTAAAAGAATAACAATCACCAACAGTGGTGAGAAATTCACTAAACAAGAATGATTTGAATAATTTAAGAAATTTCAAGTAGTCAGTAACAAATCTGAGTGATTTTGGTACAGAATTCCATTTCTTAGTAGCTTAGTATGTGAAGCTTGCATCATGAACACATTTGTCTCAAAGATGTTTACAACACGGAAAATGGAGGAGAAGATAGTCTCTCGATGCTGGATGAACATTACGTAAAGGTAAGTCTAATAAGTATTGCATATAGTCGGGTAAAAGACCAAATAAAATTTGATAAACAAGTACACGTAGTTTAAAGGTAACTCTTGCATTTATTGGATGTCATTGCAGTTTAATTAAAAAAGGAGCCGTTTTAGTGAATCGATGGGCTTTACATACAAGGCGAGCCGCAGTATTCTGAGCTGTTTGACTTTTTTGTTAAGAGAGACTTTTAGGCCTGAGTAAACCACATTACAGTAATCAAATTTGGATAGCACTAAAGATTAACTAAAACGCAAAAAATCGAGTTAGAAAAGAAAGGCCTCAGTTTTTTCAATCTCCACAGAGAATTAAAGACACTAGAAACCACCACAGAAACCTGAGGTTCAAATGATAGGTATTGGTCAATTCCCAAGATTTTCACGGTGGTATAAAAAGGGTAGGTCACATTATCAATAGTGATGTTTTTATTAGTCATTGGGTAGGCAGAATTGGTTAGGTTTTATTCTTATTCAGTTTTCATTTAAAACTGACAGCCCAAGATTCCATCAGATCCAAGTCAGACTTATTTCTAGGCTAGATTTCATCTAAGTTTTCTTTAAATGGTATGTTAATAGTGGCATCATCAGTGTAAACAAAGGTATTAAAGCCATTTGATTCCAATAATCTACCTAGTGGGACTATCATTATATTAAACAGAATTGGAGAAAGGGGGGGGACCCTGGGGCACCCCACACACAGAGAGCCAGAATGAAGAAATGTTACCAGATAACTTTACTTGATATTGTCTTGCATTAACAATCCACTGAACCATTGCAGGATTTCACCACAAATGGCAAACTGATCCATCAGAAGCAGTAAAATATTATGGTCAACCGTGTCAAAAGCGCTGGACATAAATTGTAATATCAAACTTTTCTTGACCCAAATTAGGCCCGTCCTGAAATTGGTTATCAAGGTGGTAAGAACTGTCTTTTTGTGTATGGTGTACAGCGCTGCGTATGCCTTGTAGCGCTATAGAAATGATAAGTAGTAGTAGTAAGAAGTGTCTCTGTACTATATGCAGGTCTAAACTCGTGATTGAGGACTATGTAAAATATGAACCAGAAACATAGTAACATAGTAACATAGTAGATGACGGCAGAAAAAGACCTGCACGGTCCATCCAGTCTGCCCAACAAGATAAACTCATATGTGCTAGTTTTTTGTGTATACCTTACTTTGATTTGTACCTGTCTTTTTCAGGGCACAGACCGTATAAATCCGCCCAGTACTATCCCCCGCCTCCCAACCACCAGCCCCGCCTCCCACTACCGGCTCTGGCACAGACCGTATAAGTCTACCCAGCACTATCCCCGCCTCCCAACCACCAGTCCTGGCACAGACCGTATAAGTCTGCCCAGCACTAGCCCCGCCTCCCAACCGTCTCTGCCACCCATTCAAGGCTAAGCTCCTGAGGATCCCTTCCTTCTGAACAGGATTCCTTTATGTTTATCCCACGCATGTTTGAATTCCGTTACCGTTTTCCTCTCCACCACCTCCCGCGGGAGGCCATTCCAAGCATCCACCACCCTCTCTGTGAAAAAATACTACCTGACATTTTTCTTAAGTCTGCCCCCCTTCAATCTCATTTCATGCCCTCTCGTTCTACCGCCTTCCCATCTCCGGAAAAGGTTCGTTTGCGGATTAATACCTTTCAAATATTTGAACGTCTGTATCATATCACCCCTGTTTCTCCTTTCCTCCAGTGTATACATGTCCAGGTCAGCAAGTCTCTCCTCATACGTCTTGTAACGTAAATCCCATACCATCCTCGTAGCTTTTCTTTGCACCGCTTCAATTCTTTTTACATCCTTAGCAAGATATGGCCTCCAAAACTGAACACAATACTCCAAGTGGGGCCTCACCAACGACTTGTACAGGGGCATCAACACCTCTTTTCTTCTGCTGGTCACGCCTCTCCCTATACAGCCTAGCAACCTTCTAGCTACGGCCACCACCTTGTCACACTGTTTCATCGCCTTCAGATCCTCAGATACTATCACCCCAAGATCCCTCTCCCCGTCCGTACCTAGCAGACTCTCCCCGCCTAACACATATGCCTCCCGTGGATTTCTACTCCCTAAGTGCATCACTTTGCATTTCTTCGCATTGAATTTTAATTGCCAAACCTTAGACCATTCTTCTAGCTTTTTCAGATCCTTTTTCATGTTTTCCACTCCCTCCGGGGTGTCCACTGTGTTACAAATCTTAGTATCATCCGCAAATAGGCAAACTTTACCTTCTAACCCTTCGGCAATGTCACTCACAAATATATTGAACAGAATCGGCCCCAGCACCGATCCCTGAGGCACTCCACTACTCACCTTTCCCTCCTCCGAGCGAACTCCATTCACCACCACCCTCTGGCGCCTGTCCGTCAACCAGTTCCTAATCCAGTTCACTACTTTGGGTCCCATCTTCAGCCCATCCAGTTTATTTAAGAGCCTCCTGTGGGGAACCGTGTCAAAAGCCTTACTGAAATCTAAGTAGATTACGTCTATAGTACGTCCACGGTTCAATTCTCCTGTCACCCAATCAAAGAATTCAATGCGATTCGTTTGGCACGATTTCCCTTTGGTAAAACCATGTTGTCTCGGATCTTGCAGCTCATTTTCTTCCAGGAAATTCACTATCCTTTCCTTCAGCATCGCTTCCATTACTTTTCCAATAATAGAAGTGAGGCTTACCGGCCTGTAGTTTCCAGTTTCTTCCCTATCACCACTTCCACCATTCTCCAATCCCTCGGAACCTCTCCCGTTTCTAAGGATTTATTAAACAAATCTTTAAGAGGACCCGCCAGAACCTCTCTGAGCTCCCTCAATATCCTGGGGTGGATCCCATCCGGTCCCATGGCTTTGTCCACCTTTAGCTTTTCAAGTTGTTCATAGACACTCTCTTCTGTGAACGGTGCTATATCCACTCCATTCTCAAATGAACTTTTGCCAGACCATTGCGGTCCTTCTCCCGGATTTTCTTCAGTAAAAACAGAACAAAAGTATCTATTTAGCAAATTTGCCTTTTCTTCATCATTATCTACATAGCGGTTTGCAGTATCTTTTAGTCTCACAATTCCCTTTTTAGTCACTCTCCTTTCACTAATATACCTGAAGAAATTTTTGTCCCCCCTCCTTACATTTCTAGCCTTTCGCCAGACGTATCTCTCTCTTGGCTTCTTTCAGTTTCCTCCGATATTCCTCCCCGTGTTCCTCATCTTGAGTTTTTCTGTATTTCTGGAACGCCAACTCTTTAGCCTTTATTTTCTCAGCCACTTGCTTGGAGAACCATATCGGTTTCCTTTTTCTCTTGCTTTTATTTACTTTCCTTACATAAAGGTTTGTGGCCCTATTTATAGCTTCCTTCAGCCTGGACCACTGTCCTTCCACCTCTCGTACGTCCTCCCGGCCTGTCAGCTCCTTCCTTAGGTATTCCCCCATTTTGCTAAAGTCAGCATGCTTGAAATCCAGGACTTCGAGTTTTGAGTGGCCGCCCTCCTCTTCAGCTGTCATATCAAATCAAACCGTTTGATGGTCACTGCCGCCCAGGTGGGCACCCACTCGGACATTTGACACGCTATCCCCATTTGTGAGTACCAGATCCAGTGTCGCTCCCTCCCTCGTGGGTTCCATGACCATTTGTCTGAGCAGAGCACTTTGGAAAGCATCCACAATCTCTCTACTTCTTTCCGATTCCGCAGATGGAACCTTCCAATCTACATCCGGCAGATTGAAATCTCCCAGCAACAGCACCTCTCTCTTCTTTCCCAACTTTTGAATATCTGCGGTCAGGTCTTTATCTAATTCTTCCAATTGTGTCGGAGGTCTGTAGACAACACCCACGTGGACAGAGGTTCTATCTTCTCTTTTTAAGGTGATCCATATCGCTTCTTCCTTTCCCCAGGTGCCTGTCATTTCAGTTGCCGTGATATCATTTCTCACATATAGAGCTACTCCTCCACCTTTACGCCCCTCTCTATCCTTCCTAAATAGATTATAGCCTGGTATGTTTGCATCCCATTTGTGGGAACCATTGAGCCACGTCTCTGTGATTGCAACAACGTTTAAGTCTGCCTCCAACATCAGGGCTTGAAGATCATGAACTTTATTGCTTAGACTGCGAGCATTTGTGGTCATCGCTTTCCATCTACATTTCCTGTTATGTGCTTCAACATTTGTGATTTGGGTGTGTCTTTTCTCTTTGGATCCCTTCATATCCTTTTGTTTCAACTTCATTTGTTTCTCTTCTGCCTCAGTTCTAGTATCAGGATAATCACTGTGATCATCATTCTCTTTGGGTCCCTTCATATCCTTGTGTTTCAACTTCAGGTAGTGTCACTGCCAGAATGGTGAGCATCAAACCTAAACCATCCTCTGGGTTTGGCTGGGGAAGCTTCTGGTCATTTTAAATTGTCCAAAATGAGGGATGAGGGGAAGCTTTAATGGAATCAGCTGGATGGGAAGGGGGGGGGGGGGGGGAGAGAGCTTTGATCTGCTACATATCTGATTGGTGCAAGTGCAAGCTGGATAAAAATTCTTAACTCTGCAACCTTTTTTGTAGGTGGGTTTGAGGTGGGGAAGAGAAAAAGCATTTGGATAATTCAAGAGGAGATCACATTCCAGCTTATAATCGAAAGTGATCGTCGGCCATCTGCCGACACAAATCGGGAGATGGCCGGCGATTTCTTAAAAGCAGCGAAATCGGTATAATCGAAAGCGGCATTTTTGACAGCATCGCCGCTTTCCCGACCTTTCGCCGGCGAAAGTTCAAGGGGGCGTGTCGGTAGATTAGCGAAGGCGGGACATGGGCGGGCATGGGCGTGGCTACCAGATGGCTGGCTTTCGCCGATAATGAAAAAAAAAGTGGCGTTAAGCAGTATTTTGCCGGCTTTACGTGGTCCTTTTATTTTCACGACCAAGCCTCAAAAAGGTGCCCCAACTGACCAGATGACCACTGGAGGGAATGGGGGATGACCTTCCCCATACTCCCCCAGTGGTCACCAACCCCCTTCCATACTAAAAAAATAAAACTAAAAACCTTTTTTATTTATTTTATTTATTTATTTACGTCAATTTATATACCATATCTTATTGCTACTGCAAGACAGAACGGTTTACAATTTATAAAATAAAAGAAACAATACAATATGTACAGGTTGGACAAACATTAGAACTCCAATCATTACAGGAAAGCACAGCAAAACCACAAACTAGCTACATAAGATGAAAACAGTATAACTCATGGTTTAGTATACAGGCCTGTATGCCAGCTTCAAATGCCGTACCCACCTCCATGACAGCAGAATGTATCCTCCGACAGCCTTTCCCTGGTTGCGATGTGGCTCTCGTGTGAGTGTGACACCTTTTCTGTTAGGTGCCCTGCAGAGTCACATTAGCAATGCATTGTGGTGGGTGTAGGGTACTGGGCTCTACTCCCATGGTGCTTTTCCCCCCTGCTAACTGGGTCAGAGTGTGCCCTGTTTTGTTTCCTGTTGTAGTCCATGCGGTAGTGGCCAGTTTTGTAAGCCAGTTTTAGTTCCCTTTCCTGTGTTACCCACGTTAGAGAGCATAGTTCTTACCTTGAATGGTGCTGAAAGAGGGCATTGTACACCATTGTGCCAGCTCTGACCTACTGCTAATCTTAGTACCAGGGGACTCTTTGCCAGTGGGGCACAACCTCTGATCTGCAGTTAACTGTGAGTAAACGTGGTTATTTCAAGGAAGGACATTTTCAGAGAGATTAGTCTTCAGGTGTGAACTGGTGTGCCAAAGTTATACAGCAGCAATAAGTCCTGGAGGCTGTATGCAGGTCCCTGGAGCAATTTTAGTGGGTGAAGTACATTTGTAGGTAGTGGGTTTGGGGGGGCTCAGCTCCCAAAGTAAGGGTGCTATGCATGTGTGAGCTTTTCTGAAGTCCACCGCAGTGACCCCTAGGGTGGCTGGTTGGTGTCCTGGCATGTCAGGGGAGCCAGTGCACTAAAAATGCTGGCTCCTCCCACGGCCAAATGCCTTGAATTTGGCTGGGGTTTGAGATGGCCGACATAACTTTCCATTATCGCTGAAAAACAAACCCGGCCATCTCAAACCCGGCGAACTCCACGGCATTTGGCCAGGTTAAACCGTATTATCGAAAAAAAAGATGGCCGGTCATCTTTTTCGATAATACGGTTCCGGCCAGCTGTAGCGCCGCCGCCAACATAGATCGCCGGTGATCTATTTGGCCGGCGACGTTCGATTATGCCCCTCATTGACACAGCAATCCTGATTTAGGTCTGCTACCGAGGAATGTAGAATTGGCCAACTAAGTTAGGTGGTTAACACCTTCTGCATCTCCTCCAACTGACCTAACCCCACCTCTAGGCCCACCCAGAATTTAACTGACTACAGTTCTGCACTGAAAATTTAGAGGGCTAAGTTTAGTTGCTCTCTCAAAGTTAGTTTTCATAGGTTTTAATCTAGCCAACTAGATCTCTTTGAAAATTGACAATTGATTGATCTTACTTTAAAGTTGTTTCCATTTCCTTCCACCCTGGATAATATAAGGTATCAAATGCCAAATTATGTGACATGAAAATGAAACAGTGCAAACTTCAGTAGATATAAATACAGGCCTCTTAGGCAATTGAATTAAAGCAAATTGAAAAAAAAATGTTCATAGACAGCACCTATGCCTCCATAAAAACCTGCAGTCAAATCTACCTCTTTCTGTCTCTCTCAGTTTTCATCTACCTTCTGTCCCTCTCTTTCTCTCCCCTCCCATCTGCCCTTCTCTTTCTCTCTCACCTCCCACTTGCACATGTAGTTCAAATTTCTGATTATTTGACTCTTATAGGAGAGAGGCAGAACCCAGGGGCATGAGGGTTGGGTGAAAGTTAGAAGTGGCAGTTCGTAGTACCACTCTTGTGTCAGCTGGAGATGAATCACGGAGAGGGGAAAAAGGTGAGTTGGGGCAGAACTACAACTTGTTTTTCAGGGTGAACATTTATGCCATTAATGAAGGAACAGTGTGTGGGTGTGTGTGTGTTGGGGGGAGCGACTTTTCAATACAACAGAAACTTAGAAAACAGAAAAAATGGCTCTGCAAAAAGCTCTATGCACTGAAACTAGTAGGCAGTGCCTGGGGGGAGGGCGCAATGACCCTTACTGCTCAGGGGCACAGAGCACTCTCAGTCCACCTCTTCCATACATGCTAGCAAAATACTTCACCTTGGCAGTGGTGTACCTATTTCAGATGCCACCCAGGGCACAGGATCCCCCTCCTCTGAGCAAGGGGGTACACAGAGTAGGTGTGCAGCTATTGGTTCTGCCAGTCCGCTGCTCTGGAACATGAAGTTGACATCAGAGGGGACAGAGCCAACAGCCATGTGCCTGCTCTGCACATCCCCTTGCTGCTTACACCTGAGGCAGACCACCCCCACTGCTCTGCATTACATTAGAGCACATTAGAGCACCTTGGCCACATGCACAAAAATACAAACAAGGGGCCACAGATCACTAATAGAGAGATGAAGGCAAACAATGGAAACCTCATTAAGCCAGACTCTGCAGGTCCAGCAATACCTCATATCCCACTTTCAATACTAGAGAAACAGAAACTGAAGTACAAAATGTCAGGGATGCACAGCTGACATATTCCAAATTAATAAATTCTGAATAAAATACTTTTCTACTTTTGTGTTCTGAGCATTTTATTGTTTGCTTTAAGCTGTGTTTCTCTTCTGCTTTTCTCTGTTTTTTCCTACTCTTTCCATGATGTCCTGTCCATTTGATTTTTCTTCACTCTTCTTGTCCACCATCCATCTTCTTTCTGCTTCCCTATTTATCCTGTTCAGCCTCTCATCTCTGTGTCCCTGCCCCTATCATCCCCCCAAATCTAGTATCTCTCCTCTCTGTCCCTTTCCCTAGCCTCCCTCTATATTCACCTTCTTCCATCTGTGTCCCTATTTTGCCCTGTCCAGCATCTGCCCCTCTGTCCCTATCCCTCCCCCTGAGATCAGCATTGCTCCTCCAAGCCCCTTCTCACCTCAATGTCCAGTATTGTTCCTATCTATCCCTTCTTCGTCCCACACTGCCTTTCTCTGTTCCTATGCTCCCTCCATGCCAAGCATCTCTTCTCTGTCTCCCTTATTACTCCTTTTCCTTTCACACCCTGCCACAAACCCTGGGGCAAGTATCTATTCCCGCAGCCACACTCATAGACCAGCATCTACCCCCTTCCCCCTGACCCAGAGTCTCTCTCTCCCATCCATCTCTCCCTCCCCTCCACTTCCCCTGGTCTTTCATCTCCTTCACCCTGGGTCCAGCACCTCTCCCTGTCCTTCCATTCCTCCTCTTCCCACTGGGTCCAAAAGCACTTCTCCCTGTTTGTCCCATCCTCCTCCCCCCTGGGTCAAGCAGCACCTCTTCCTGTCCATCTCTTTCTCCTGCCCCTGTCTGTCCCTTCCTCTCTACCCCAGGTCCAGCAGCACCTCTCTCTGTCCATTCTTTCCACTTCCTTCCCCCCCCCTGGATCCAGCAGCACCTCTCCCTTTCTGTTCCTTCCTCTCCTCCCCTGGGTCAACCAGCACATATCACTCCCCCACCCCTGGATCTAGTGACTGTGTACTTTATCCCCCTTCATTCCCTCTCCCTGTGGTCTGTTCTCCTAACAAGCCTTGATCGCTGCCAGCAGCAATATCAGTAGTGATTAAAACAGGCTGCTTCAAGGCTTCGGGGCCTTCTCTTTGACGTGCCCCACCTATGTGGGAACTGGAAGTTACATCAGAGGGTGCGTCAGAGGGAAGACCCTGTCAGTGTTGCTACCAGCAGTGATTGAGGCTTGCTAGGAGAACAGACTGGAAGGAAAGGGAATGAAGAGGAGAGGAAAGAATGCCAGCAGCTGGACTGGCCTGTTTGCTGCCGGTATTTAATTTGAAATTGGGCTTGGGGCTGGAGAGGCTTAGTTTCCCCAAACCTCTTATACAGGGTGCCTATGAATCCCAATATCTGAAACAAAACAGAAAACTTATGTGGCACAGTCATGCCTGGATATTCTGATGCAGTGTTTAGAGGACAAAAGAGTAGCACACATGCTGAATCAGAAGGAGCAACAGTGCAAACTGTTAAGGGATGAACAGCACAAAACCACACATGCACTCTCAGATTCTGTATGAGTTGCCCAAATTTGAATATGAACCCTAGGTCTGTGTGCAAGCTAATTAGTCAATTAAGGGCTAACAATCAATTATTTATTTGGATTTTGCTCACACCTTTTTCAGTAGCAGCTCAAGGTGAGTTACATTCAGGTACTCTGGATATTTCTCTGTCCTAGGAGGGCTCACAATCTAAGTTTGTACCTGAGGCAATGGAGAGTTAAGTGATTTGCCCAAGATCACAAGGAGCAGCAGCAGCAGTGGGATTTGAACCGGCCACCTCTGGATTTCAAGACCAGTGCTTTAACCACTAGGCCACTCCAATCATTGGCATTAACAAGCAATCAATTAGCAGTCATTAGGAGCTACATATGGCTCTGCCCTATACACTATTCTATAACTTTCTCTAAATTTCATAGGGCCCGATAGTCAGACTGCAGGAGGTAGCCAGGCAGCCTCCCACGGTTGGTGCTGAGCCTAGATATTCAGTGCTTGGCCATTTCCAGGGGCCAGCATTGAATATCTGGGTTTATTTTGGCTGGTTTAAATTTAAATGTATACATAATACAAAAACGTACTCCACTACTGATTTTCATTCTCGAACCATTTTATTATATTCAATACCTCCTAATTACCATTCATACTGCTAGCACTCATGCCACTCACAATCAAATGCCTCCTAGAGGAACTGAAGTAAGCAGGACAACGAATGAGGTGGATGGTGTTTTGGCGAACACACACTCTAGCCTTTCTAGTGTCTGACACTCCACCCACTTGGACTGGTGACAGTACCCCGATTGGGGTGATGTATAAAAACATACATCGAATATATATATTTATGCAACGACGGAGACCTGAGTAGATCTAGAGACAGTGTTAATTTGTTGAAGTGATCAAACAGTTGTGCGGCGCTGGAGCCGTACTCTAGAGAGCTATTGCTAAAGAGAGATTTGGTGAATCAACTGGACACTAAAGAGTCAAATATACATCAGGATCAAAATTATATATCTATGTATACATATGATTACTAGTTTCTGTATGTAATAGGTTAAACAATATGTGTTTGAGTGAGTTGCTGGAGTAGGAGGCATTTGATTGTGAGTGGCGTGAGTGCTAGCAGTATGAATGGTAATTAGGAGGTATTGAATGTAATAAAATGGTTTGAGAATGAAAATCAGTAGTGGAGTATGTTTTTGTATTATGTGGTAATTTTGTGGTACTCCTATATGTTAGGTTGTCCCTCTAATTTGTATTTAGATTAAATTTAAATGGCCAAGCCAATATTAGGTGCTAGCTGGTTAAGTTTAAACTGTCTAAAGATATACCTGCTATTTTGGCTGCCAAACTTAGCCAGCAATGTGCTGAATATTGAAGGATAGCTGCTTATATCACACAAATATTATATATACATTTTTTTAAATTACATTTGTACCCGTGCTTTCCCACTCATGGCAGGCAATGGAGGGTTAAGTGACTTGCTCAGAGTCACAAGGAGCTGCCTGTGCCGGGAATTGAACTCAGCTCCTCAGGAACCAACGTCCACCACTAGGCCACTCCTCTACTCTATTGAATATTGCTGGATAGCCAGCTAAGTACCATTTAACCGGCCAGGAGCGTTGTCCTGGCTGGTTAAACGGTTTTCTATATTGGGTGGATAGTGCACAACTTAAAACTGAGTGTGGCCATGGGAGGGGCATTCCCCAAAATTAGGCACAATATTAAAGAATGCCTGCTTTAACGTGCCAAAATACCATCAGTTCGGCACAGTTACACCAGCTTTCAACTGGCATAAGTGCTTATGCCCTTTACAGAATATTAGCTTAGCATGGATCATAATAGCACCATTTACTGAATCTGGCTCACAGTCCATCAGTAAAGTCACAGACAGTTCAGAGGCAGCTACTATAGCAAAATCCCGAAACTGACTGCAGACTTATAAGATTAGACATGAGCCAAACATTTGAGCCTCTGACTGCAGGACTTTACCTGTGTATATTATTTAGATCATCAACATTTTGGATGATGGCACTCGTGTGCTTCTGAGCAAATTAACTTGGCTTCTTCATTATGCTGCTTCACTTTTTCCCCATCTAACCATACTTGTGCTTTATAGAATTTCATTACTTTATTTCTCTAAAGGTAACATTAGGTAAAAGGTTTAAAAATGTCACTCTGCATCTCATTTATTTTGGCACTGTATTTTTAATACTATCTGGAGGATAAATAAGATTAGGCAGGTGCAAAGGACAAGATATTTAAAGTATTTGGTAATCAGATACTTGGTCCACCAGGACAACCTAGCTGAAACAAATAATCTCAAATTTCTCAGTGCCCATTATGAAATGATATTACAGACATGTATTTCCGGCTCCAGCTAAATTCAATACTGAGGTAAATTGTGTAAACTAAACCTTAGAGAAGATTTGGATTCTCATCAGAGAGGATCAGAACAGATTGAATTAACTTTTGGCTAATATGTCTGGGGAGAGACAAATGTGATTCTGTGTAATGGATAACAAGGTAGAGTTCTATGATTGGTGTAAACATTTGGTAATTTGTTATACATACAGGTTCATTTTATTACTGTTTATTCATTTTATCCTAAACATAGGTTTTCCCTTATGAGTTGGCCAGTTATCTGGAACTCTGAAATTTATTTGCAAAAGCGCAAAACCATAACACCCTCTACAAGTACATCTGAATTAATCATGCACTCATCCATAGCAAGTTTTTTTTGAAAGTTGATTTTAAAAAGGTTAAGCAGGTACCAAGAGAAATTTCATGTGGGGTCACAGTTCCAAAAGCACAAAAAGGGAAATACATAG
This sequence comes from Microcaecilia unicolor, assembly GCF_901765095.1. Lineage (NCBI taxonomy): Eukaryota > Metazoa > Chordata > Amphibia > Gymnophiona > Siphonopidae > Microcaecilia > Microcaecilia unicolor. Next base: position 456,379,164 of record NC_044033.1, on the reverse strand, counting down.
GAGTTTTCCTTCTCTCTTGTCATCATAGTTCAAAAAGCACAACAAAGAAAATGAACATAGCAAAATCTTGCAGCTCCATCCCCTTGCATCACTACTTCTTTCCTTAAGCAAAGCCCACTTGGGTCAATATTCAGCTGACTGATTTCCCGCCCATCGCGTGAACGTGTTCTCTCAGTTAAATCAAAAAGCATAAAAAGAAGCAAATAACAACTCCAAAGGGGAAGTGGGCGGGATTGTGAGAACAATCAGCCTGCTGTGCTTGGAGAATACCTGCTACAGGTAAGTATCTTCACTTACTCTGAGGACAAGCAGGCTGCTTGTTCTCATATGTGGGGTATTCCTAGCAACCAGGCTCACTCAAAACAATGGACATTGGTCAATTGGGCCTCGCAACGGCGAGGACATAACTTAGATTGACCTGAAACCATAAACAACTAACTGAGAGTGCAGCCTGGAACAGAACAAAAATGGGTCTGGGGGGGTGGAGTTGGATTCTAAACCCCGAACAGATTCTGCAGCACTGACTGCCCAAATCGACTTTTGTGTCGGGTATCCTGCTGAAGGCAGAAGTGAGATGTGAATGTTGGACTGATGACCACGTTGCAGCCTTGCAAATCTCTTCAATGGAGGCTGACTTTAAGTGAGCCACTGACGCAGCCATGGCTCTAACATTATGAACTGTGACATGGCCCCCCAGAGTCAACCCAGCTTGGGCATAAGTGAAGGAAATGCAATCTGCTAGCCAGTTGGAGATTGTGCTTTTTCCAATGGTGACTCCCCTCCTGTTGGGATCAAAAGAAACAAACAACTGGGCGGACTGTCTAAAGGGCTTTTTCTGCTCCTCGTAAAAGGCCAGTGCTCTCTTGCAGTCCAAGGTATGCAAACTGCTTTCACCAGGGCGGGTATAAGGACGGGGAAAGAATGTTGGCAAGACAACTGACTGGTTCAGATGGAACTCCGACACCACCTTTGGCAGGAACTTAGGGTGCGTGCAGAGGACTACTCTGTAGTGATGAAATTTGGAATGTACTACCAAGGACTCAAGCTCACTGACCCTACGAGCTGAAGTAACAGCCACTAAGAAAATGACCTTCCAGGTCAAGTACTTCAGATGGCAGATATTCAGTGGCTCAAAAGGAGCTTTCATCAGCTGAGTGAGAACGATGTTGAGATCCCATGACACTGGTGGAGGTTTGAAAAGGGGCTTTGACAAAAACAAACCTCTCATAAAGCGAACAACTAAAGGCTGTCCAGAGATAGGCTTACCCTCTACACGGCGATGAAAAGCACTAATCGCACTAAGGTGAACTCTTACGGAGTTGGTCTTGCGACCAGAGTCTGACAAGTGTAGAATGTATTCAAGCAGGGTCTGTGTAGGACAAGAAAGAGGATCTTGGGCCTTGCTGTCACACCAGACAGCAAACTTCCTCCATTTGAAAGAGTAACACCTCTTCGTGGAATCTTTTCTGGAAGCAAGCAAGACTCGGGAGACACCCTCTGAAAAACCCAAGGAGACGAATTCTAAGCTCTCAACATCCAGGCCATGAGAGCCAGAGACTGGAAGTTGGGATGTAGAAGTGACTCCTCGTTCTGAGAAATGAGGGTTGGAAAACACTCCAATCTCCACGATTCTTCGGAGGACAATTCCAGAAGAAGAGGGGACCAAATCTGATGCGGCCAGAAGGGTGCAATCAGGATCATTGTTCCGCGGTCTTGCTTGGGTTTCAGTAAAGTCTTCCCTACTAGAGGTATGGGAGGATACGCATACGGAAGGCCTGTCCCCCAATGTAGGAGAAAGGCATCTGACACTAGTCTGTCATGGGCCTGAAGCCTGGAACAAAACTGAGGGACCTTGAGATTGATCTGAGTGGCAAAAAGATCCACCGAGGGGGTGCCCCATGCTCGGAAGATCTTGCGGACTATGCCCATGTTCAGTGACCGCTCTCGAGGTCTGTTGAGCAGGGACGACTGTCTCTTTATGTTCAAGTGTACAGCGCTGCGTACGTCTAGTAGCGCTTTAGAAATGATAAGTAGTAAGTAGTTGAGGTTGCATTATCCTGCTCAACCTGTTGGCCAGACTGTTGTTTACGCCTGCCAGATAAGTGGCTTGGAGAAACATGCCGTGACAGTGAGCCCAAAGCCACATCTGGACGGCTTCCTGACACAGAGGGTGAGATCCGATGCCCCCCTGCTTGTTGGTATAAAACATGGCAACCTGATTGTCTGTCTGAATTAAGATTACTTGGTTGGACAGCGGATCTCTGAAAGCCTTTAGAGCATTCCAGATCGCTCTTAATTCCAGGAGGTTGATCTGCAGACCTTTTCCTGAAAGGACCAGGCTTCCTGAGTGTGGAGCCCATCTACATGAGCTCCCCACCCCAGGAGAGATGCATCCATCATCAGCACTTTTTGTGGCTGAGGAACTTAGGATGGTCACCCCAAAGTCAAATTGGATCGAATCGTCCACCACTGAAGAGAATTCCGAAAGTCGGTGGACAGCTGGATTACATCCTCTAGATCCCCTGCAGCTTTAAACCACTGGGAAGCTAGGGTTCATTGAGCTGATCTCATATGTAGACGTTCAATAGGCGTTACATGAACTGTGGAGGCCATGTGCCCCAGAAGTCTCAACATCTGACGAGCCGTGACCTGCTGAGATGCTCAAACCATGGACACCAGGGACAGAAGGTTGTCCGCCCTTGCCTCGGGGAGATAAGCTTGAGCTGTCTGAGTGTTCAGGAGAGCTCCAATGAATTCTAATTTTTGGATTGGGGTGAGATGGGACTTGGGATAATTTATGATGAACCCCAGTAACTCCAGCACCTGAATAGTCATTCGTATGGACTCCAGAGCACCTTGTATGGACTCCAGAGCACCTTCCTTCGAGGTGCTCTTCACCAGCCAATCGTCGAGATAAGGAAGCACATGCACTCCCAGTCTGCGTAGAGATGCTGTGACTACAGCTAGGCATTTTGTAAACACTCTGAGCGCAGATGCCAGGCCAAAAGGCAGTACATGGTACTGAAAGTACAGTGTTCCCAGCCGAAATCGAAGATACTTCCTGTGAGCTGGAAGTATCGAGATGTGTGTGTGTGAGCATCCTTTAAGTCCAGAGAGCATTGCCAATCGTTTTCCTGAATCATGGGAAGAAGGGTGCCTAGGGATACCATCCTGAACTTTTCTCGGATAAGAAATTTGTTCAGGGCCCTTAGATCTAGGATGGGACGCATCCCTCCTGTTTTCTTTTGCACAAGGAAGTACCTAGAATAGAATCCCAGCCCTTCTTCCCCTGGTGGAACGGGTTCGACCGCTTGGGCCTGTAGAAGGGTGGAGAGTTCCTCTGCAAGTACCTGCTTGTGCTGGGAGATGTAGGACTGAGCTCCTGTTGGGCAATTTGGAGGCTTGGATTCCAGACTGAGGGTGTATCCTGACCGGACAAATTGAAGAACCCACCGGTTGGAAGTTATAAGAGGCAATCTTTGGTGAAAAAACATTTGGTGGACTTTGGTCCTGGGGAACTGAGGAACTGAGTTCAATTCCCGGCACAGGCAGCTCCTTGTGACTCTGGGCAAGTCACTTAACCCTCCATTGCCTGCCACATTGAGCCTGCCATGAGTGGGGAAAAAGCGCGGGGTACAAATGTAACAAAAAAAAAAAAAAACCTCCCCCCAACCGGCAAGTTGTCCAGTCTGGACACGTTTACTGAGGCTATGCTGAGCTGGAGTCAGTCAAAAGCCCGTCCCTTGCTTTTGTTGGGGAGCTGCAGTGGCCTTAGGCGCACGCTGTTGATGAGAACGAGAGCACTGGGACTGAGCCTGGGCAGGCTGCTGAGAAGCAGGAGTGTACCTACGCCTAGCATAGGAATAGCGAGCACTCCTCTTCCCTCCAAAAAACCTCCTAGATGAGGAGGCAGTAGCAGAAGACGCCCAGCGGGAGAAAGAATTCATAGTATCATTGTACTTCTTGATCTGGTCAACTAGATCCTCTACTTTCTCACCAAAAAGGTTATCCCTCCAGCAAGGAACATCTGCCATCTGCTGCTGGACCGAATGATCCAGGTCAGAGACATGCAGCCATGAGAGTCTGCGCATCACTATACCTTGGGCAGCGATCCTGGATGCTACATCAAAAGTGTCGAACGTACCCCTGGCCAGGAATTTTCGACATGCCTTCTTCTGCCTGACCACCTGGCAAAAAGGCTCGGCCTACTCCGGAGGGAGTGCATCAACCAAGCTGGACAGTTGCCTCACCAAGTTCCGCAAGTGGACGCTCGTGAAGAGCTGGTAAGTCTGGATCTTGGCAGCGAGCATAGTGGCCTGATACGTCTTCCTCCCAAAAGAGTCCAAGGTTCTAGATTCTCTGCCTGGGGGCGCCGAGGCATAGTCCCTAGTGCACTTGGCTCTTTTGGGGGCAGAATCCACCACCATGGTATTGTGAGGTAGCTGAGACCTCATCAAACCAGGCTCACCGTGGATCTGATATTGGGATTCAGCTTTTTTCGGGATCATGGGATTAGACAGAGGGAACAACCAGTTTCGCATAAGGACTTCCCTCAGTACATTATGAAAGTAGCCTTTGCAGCCTTTCTAGGCGGAGAAGGATAATACAGGACCTCGAGCATCTCAGCCCTGGGCTTGTCCTCAACCTCCATAGGGAAGGGAATAGCTGCAGCCATTTCACAGTCAAAGGAGGTAAAGGATGGACTCTCCGGTGGAGAAAGTCTCCTTTCTGGTGGAGGGGAAGGTTCAGAGGGATTCCCATAGGACTCGTCAGAAGAAAAGTACCTGGGATCTTCCTCCTCCTCCCACGAACACTCATCTTCAGTATCGGACAAGACATCCCTGAGAGAAGTCCGAAACTGAGCCTGCCTCAACGCCGAGGAGCGACGTCCTTGATGGCGGTGCTGAGAAGTCAATGCCCGCCTTGACTGTGGTGAAGCTCCTCGACCGACGTCGAAGGGGAGTCGACCTGGGTGGCAGCCGACACCGATGCCGCAGGTGACACCGAGATCGGGGACCTCACCACAGGCGAAGGGCTAGATGCCGCTGCAAGCACCCCCAACACCGAAGCACACTGGCGCAGCAATCCTTCCAGAAGCTCTGGAAGCAGGGCCCTGGTGCGCTCATTGAGAGCCGCCATCTGACAAGGCTGCGGGATTGGTAAAGGAGCCAGTGGCAGAATCCGTCAAAGCTCAGCAGCAGGTACCGGGCTGCCAGAAGACCGATGCATCGGCACCTCCTGAATAGAGGTTAAGCACTCCTCTCGGCGCTGACGCTTCTCGGGTGCCAATTCCCTCGACGCCCCGGAGCTCCCGGTACCGTGTGTCGAAGGAGAACGATGACTGTGCTTCTTCGTTCGACGCCTATCATCGAGACTCCTTGGTACCGATGAGGAGGACGTGGAATCCTCACACCTCTTTGGGGCCGGGTCCGACGAAGGTCGGTCCCGGGGGCCCTGCATAACAGGAGGCCTCGAGGCAGGTGAAGACCCACTCGATGCCTCACTGCTCCCAGTGCGAATTGGTCTTTTAGCAGCCATTATCTCCACTCCCGACATCGATGCTTCCCTCGATGTCGATGTTGACGCTGCCGACCTCAGTACCGATGTTGATGTCGACTTCGAAGGACTGGACCGAACCCCAAAAAAGTTTTCTCGTTGGGCTTCTCGAGATGCTTGTGTCCGTTTCTTCATACGAACACACAGACTACAAGCGGCTAGGCTATGGTCGGGCCCAAGGCAATGGATATACCAGGCGTGGGTATCGGTACCTGAGATGGTCTGGTTTCACCGAGTACAACGTTTGAAGCCGCTGGGTGTCTTTGATGACATGGAAGGAAAAACAGCTTCGGCGAAATCAAAAGACGCGATTGTGCCTGTTAAAAGAAAAAAGGGCACAAAAAATAAGGGAATATCCTGACCGCTCGGCCTAAGCCGGCCGCGTCGAAAAAGAAAGGAAACTTTAAAAGTGAAGAAATCTAAAGACACTACCGGATTTCTTTCTTTCTTTCTTTCTTTTTTTTGAAAACTGGCAATAATAAAGAAATGAGGGAACAAAACAGCGAAAAATTCGCGAAGACTCTTTTCCTGGACCTGAGAGGAGCAGAGAAAAAAACCTACCGCACCTCAACACGGAAAAAAGAAAAATGAGAGAACGCGTTCATGCGACGGATAGGAAATCAGTCTGCGCTTGCATGGTGCACGCTGCACGTGCGCCAGAAGACTCTGGCAAAACGTTTTTTATATTTTGCTTATCCACCCAGGGCCTCAGGGCCTCAACCCAGTCATCTATGCAGATGACATTACAATATACATCCCCTTCAAACATGATCTGACAGAAATCACCAACGAAATCAACCTTGGCTTGGACACCATGAACTCATGGGAAAATGCATTCCAACTAAAACTCAATACAGAAAAAACACACTCCCTCATCCTCTCATCCCAATATAATAAGAACATACCCACAAACCTAGTCACCCCAGACCACATCCTTCCGATTTCAGAAAGCTTGAAAATCCTCAGTGTCATAATCGACCGGAACCTTACACTCGAGAGCCAAGTTAATTCCATAATCAAGAAAATGTTCCACTCAATGTGGAAACTCAAATGTGTGAAACCAATCTTCCCGAGGGCAACATTCCGTAACCTAATACAATCAATGGTTCTAAGCCATGCAGACTACTGCAATGGAATTTATGCAGGATGTAAAGAGCAACTCATAAAGAAACTACAGACCACTGAAAACACAGCAGCCAGGCTTATATTTGGAAAATCGCAATTCGAAAGCGCCAAACCCCTCTGAGAAAAACCGCATTGGCTCCCAATCAAAGAATGTATAACTTTCAAAATCTGCACCCTGGTCCACAAAATTATCTATGGCGAAGCCCCGGGATATATGACCAACCTTATAGACCTGCCAACCGGAAACACAATCGGACCATCACAAACATACCTAAATCTTCACTACTCTAGCTGCAAATGACTCAAGTACAAATCAACTTACGTATCCAGCTTCTCCTACATAAGCACGCAACTGTGGAATGCACTACCGAAAGCCATAAAAACAACGTACAACCATCTTAGCTTCCGGAAATCATTAAAGACCATCCTGTTCGAAAAGGCATACACTACTGACTCAACTTAAGTGCCTAAACCCAGCAACACAACAAAACCAAAGCCCGTAATGAACACTGTATAACTCTTCCTCTCTACAATTCTCCTAATGTGTCTTTAAAACATGAACCTCTTTGATAATAACATCACTTTGTATTTGTTTCATCACCGGAGGCGACTAACGCCTCATGGTACTATGTAAGCCACATTGAGCCTGCAAATAGGTGGGAAAATGTGGGGTACAAATGTAGCAAATAAATAAAATGCCATCCGACTCCTAGGCCGACGTGGACATCGACCCACATATGAGAACAATCAGCCTGCTTGTCCTCGGAGAGTTCCCTTTATAGAATAGGCACTCTCTGGGCACTTATATATAGGCACACTGTTATAGGATTACATGTGTCCTGGATTCAGCCTAGTCTTCCTGGGGAATAAATTGTAATTTGCTAAGAGTTGAAATCTACGACTTGAAAATTGTTAAGCATTGTGTACTGTTCAATGTTTGAATTTATGCTGCAGCCATAATAAAACCATAAAAAGTCTCTCTTGGAATTTTTCTACTGTGATGACTATTATTGCATTAATTCAAGCGAAACAAAGAGATGAATGATGGTTGTGGTGAATGGAGGGTGAAATAATGCTGACTGCCCATATTGAGCTTTTACTTATTTTAGCTGATGCCATCATAGCATGGCAGCACTATCTCATTGTCTTAGGTGTCATTCTTCTAGTTCTTTAATTTCTAGCTCTAACTTTAAGAGGGCTTTTTGTCTCTAATAGAACAGATTATAATTTCTCCTCTCATACTGGCTTTAACTACATCCCACCAATTAGCAGTATTGGTCTTTTCTGGTTTATTCTGTGAGAAATAATTAACACACTTCTACAGGAACACCTTACAATAGAAACATAGAAATATAGAAAAATGTAGGTAGATAAAGACCACATGGCCAATCCAATCTGCCCATCCATGACATCTACCCTCCCTATCATTCCCTTAGAGATAGGATTCTCTGGAAGTCCAGAACTGAATCTCTAAGATGAAATTACAGAGTGACTTTATCAGATAAGGTAAGCCTTAAAAGAATTGCATCATGGTCTGACACTGTTGTACTCTTAATTTCTGTCTGCATTACTGAGGGTATTATAGTTTTAGATACCAGAAAGTAATCGGTTCTAGAATAAGATGCATGAGGGATTGAATAGAAAGTAAATTCTTTTCTAGCCCAGTGCTGAAGCCCCCATGGACCAGACAGTCCAATTTTCTCAATTATCAAAGGTAATACTGACAATGACTTGGATGGTCTTAAAATACAAGTAGATTAACGATCCAAGACCAGATCAAGTGGTTAATTAATGTCATCCCTGACGATGAAGGAGGTACCAGCTGGAGAGTCTGCTGTTAGGCAAATGCATTGCAAACTGAAGTTTAGCACATACTTTTACCACAGACCTAACTTATCTGTCTTCATTATAAGAAGCCTGGGACTTAATGAAAAGGGCCTCCACAATGTCTTTTTAATCTAAAGCATTTTACAGCATTTTACAGTATGACCCCACCCCAAATGTTTTAGGGAGATGAAGGATTATTTTGCTGTAATAAACTGGGGAGATAAAGGAAAAGGCTATTATTAAAAGCTGGAATAAACTATGAGCACAGGAGATCAAAAGTTACAAACTGCAATATCATACATCAGTGGGTACTGGGCAATGGTTGTACCCGGACTAAAGAAAGCTGCAGAGGTAAGATATGCAGGGCCCTGTTTACAAAGACACATTAGAATTTTTAACGCACCTTAAAAATTAGCATGTGCTAACCATATAGATGCCCATAATATTCCTATGGGTGCCTACATGGTTAGTGCATGCTAATTTTTAGCACATGCTAAAAGCACTAGCTCACCTTTGTAAACAAGGCCCGCAAATTGCTGACTTTCACTGATGGGAGGAAATCATATACCACTAGGAAAAAGGCCCGTTTCTGTAGCCAATGAAACGGGCGCTAGGCAGGGAATCTCCCACCGTCCCTCGGTGTTCCACAGTCTGCTCTCCCTCTGTTTTCAACTCCCCCGCCCCCGCGTTGTGGCCCCATGGACCCCCCTTCCCACCAAAAACCGCCCCCCGCCGCCGTTGTCGACTACCTGTGCTGACGGGGGACCCAAACCCCCGACAGCCGAAGTGCTGTTCTGCCCTTCGCGGATCTTCCCTTTAAGTTTCTGTGCGTGCGTCTGACGTCAGACGTTCTGTCTGACGTTCTGTTGCATGCACAGAAACTTGAAGAGAAGATTATTGAGGAACCAACGCCGTGAAGGACAGAACAGGACTTCGACTGTTGGGGGTTTGGGTCCCCCGTCAGCACAGGTAGTGGACAACGGCGGCGGGAGGGGGGGAAGGGTGGGGTCGACAGGGTCGCAGAAGGGGGGTCCAGGGGGCCGTGATGCGGGGGTGACAGCTGATTCTGAGGCAAGGGGAGGAGTAGGGAAACACGCGGAATCAGCTGTCACTGACTTCACTGACATCAGTGCGTGCCTGCCTAGCAGACCACCTCCGAGGGAGGCACGGTCCCAGGCACATTCGAACATTGGAGGTGAGAATTATTATATAGGATTATTATTTACACACATAAAAAATTATATAATTTAAAGCTGAAGGATGCTAGTCCTACCTCAAATCATGGTCCTCCCCCATGACATACTCCCCCATTTGAGTCTCTTCATGGCAGACCCCTTGATCAAGATCTCCCTGCAGAACAGACCACTGATCAAGACCCCCTGTGGCACACACAACCCCCTCATTTTAGCCTTCCGTACAGTGAAGGCCGTCATTGTGTGCAATGGCCCAACACATGGCAGACTCCCCCCCAGGCCCAAACCCCTGGTGTAACCTATGTAAATGGGATGATCCAAGTAAGCCTTCACCTCAACTCACTCTCTGGGATTACTGAAGTCCCTGGTGTCTCGTGGGATAGGAGTGCTCCTGCCTCAAGGTTCAAAACATCCAAAATAGCCACCGAGACATCTAGCAGTAGTATTATGGTATTACCGCTAGGGTATCATGGCATTACCACTAGGGGCCAGGCTTATAAGACATAAAATTAACACCTCCCTTTTTCAAAGTCACATGGTAATGCCACACCAGAAGCCACTAGCACGGCTGTGTAAAAAGGGGAGGTTATTTCGGACCTTCATATCAGAGGTATCAAACTTCCTCACTGGGGACTTCTTACACAGGAAGCATCTTCTGTAGCTTTAATAATCAGGTCCATGAATATTGCAAAAATTCATTTGACCAACCTCAAAGGTGCACCAAAACAAAAAAAAAATAAAAAAAAGAACCAAAACAAAACAGTTATCTTAAGAAACAAAAACACCAACACGATCATGTTTCAAGGGCTGGCTCTGCTTCAGGATGTGGCAAGTCAATCATTGTGCATGCTTCATCCCAGTAACAGAATGATTGCTGCGATATAGCTGAGTCAGCACTTCAAATGTGATCCCGTTGGTGTTTTTGATTCTTCTTTAAGATAATAGCTTTTGTTTGCTATATTTTGGTGCACCTATGAAGTCAGTCAAATAATTGTTTTGCAATATTCATGGACCTAATGATTAAAACTACAGAAGGTGCTTCCTATGTGAGAAGTCCCTACTGAGAGAGTTTGATGCCTCTGATATGAGGGTCCAAACTAAATTTTATGTCTTATAAGTTGCTGCATGCCTGTACATTTTGAGGAGGTGTTTTTGGCTTTATTGACTGCCTTTATTAAATAGGCTTAAAATAGGCACCTCATTGGACTTCTAATATAGGCATCCTATTTTAAAATTCCTCATATACAGGGAAATTCTATGAAGTACTCACTCACAGTGATGCATTGATTATAGGTGTATTTCATTAAAATAATGGTATCTGCATGTATATGTCAGCAATATTTTGATTTATGATAGCTTGTTCAGATTCAGATTTAGTCTTGTGTTTGTTAATAAAGTTCTTTCTTGCAGTGATGCCACCTTGTAGGGAATGCTTTTTTTACTTGCCTGGAGCCAATACAAGCACAGTTGCAGTGAATTTTCTACAAGGCTAGCGATTCTACATTCGGGAGACAGCTGTTATGTTGCGAGATTAGGTGCACATTTGATTTGATAACACATGTTGGCACATTATTGTACTATAAGTACCACTGGGAATGAGCTGCCTGATGAATGAAGTGCAGTACGTCAACCTTTAGTGATCGTTAAAGTTGACTATCATGTGGGTGTGTTAAAAATGTGAGGGTACTCCTCCTTTAATCTTTAGTGCTTTCTCCTGGTTTTTGGCTTGGCTTATAGAATAGCAATTTTTTCAGCGCCAATTTTTTTCAACATCATATATAGAATTAACCCCTATGTACACACATGTATGTTAGCTCTATGGCTGGCATAAGTGCACATACCTAACTTATAGGTGTGTGTTTTCATAGTTAGTCTAGTATTCTAGAAATGAAAGCAAGTGCCTACATTCCTTTACAGAATGAGGGAAATTGTATAAATCATTTTTGGGAGTAAAACATTGATTTACATGATAGGCAGATTAGAAATTGATGAAATTACATGTATTAGATTTTTATTATGACCATACTGACATTATCATTGTACATTGCATATGTTCAGTTGCTCTTGGATGAATTTCTTCAATCTTAAATACATAAATAAAATAAATAGGTCAGTTGCTTATAATCCCAAAGTCCAATGTCTCAGGGCTGTGCCATATCTAAATGAAATGCTAGGCTTAAATGGTCATTGTGCTTGTAGGATGGTAGAAGTAATGACAGTGGTGGATCAATTAACTAAGAAATGGGAAGGTGGGGAGAAAAGGGGGTCTCTTTCCTCAGGTTAGGCCTCAAGTGGGGCAGTCTTGAAAAGGGAGTGTGAAGAATGTCAGTCAAATAAATTCCCTTCCAGAACAGCTGTACCTACTTGCTCCTTCTTACATTAACATGTGCTGTTGGTGCCTTGATTACATGCACAGCTGCAAAAAGAGGCAGAAGTACAAGAGTACAGGTGGCCACACAGAGCCACCCTGGGAAAATCAGAGGGAAAGGTTGAGTATCATGTTCCTGAAATAGTGTTACTGAGCCCCACAGTCTCTGTGGCAGCCCTGGAGCAAGAAATTACCTTCCAAACACTTTTATTGTTTTGTTTACTTGGCCAGGCAATTTCCTCCTGCTCCTTAGGGCATAGGTCCTGCTGAAAATAGAGCCTGTGAATGTTTAATAACTAGATTTGTTTATTTATAGGTGAAAAGTGTTAGAATTGAATATAATATGTACTTGGTAAATAGTTTTAGCAAAATAAGGTACAGAGCAGCGGGTGATGAATGTGGAAGCCGTCATGCAAGTTCTGAAGTCATTTTATACAGATGCAGATTTGCAACAACATATTTTTATGCTATTTAATTATACATTATTTATTAACATGCATAACCTCATGCTGTACTGGAAACCTACCATAAAAGCAATTAAAGGGCATAGAAGAAGAATGTAGAGTTTAATCTGTGAAGAGCTGTTCTCTCAGCGCAGGCTATTCTCTTTTGAGACAGGCATAAACAAAAGCTGTCAAGAAGCCTTTCCAGTTGGAGAACTACGGATGGAAGAAGGAATCAGTGATGAAGATTAAAGGCTTAAGTTCTTTCAGAAGAAAATATTATTAAGCAAGACTAGCTGTTCTAAAGAGTCTATGCAGAATAGCACATGTAGGGTAATTCTATAAATTAGGCACTATCATTTATACACTCATTTCATGTGTAAATATTTAGAATAGCAGTGTATATACCAAATATGCACTCATATACATGTATATGCCAACACGCCACCTAAGAGTTATTCTAAAGTTACTTGTTTAACTTACATACATACACAGGGCTGGAGAACAGGCAGGACCAAAACATATGCATGCAGCTTATAAAATAGTGTTAGTTACACATATCTGTGGCATTTAGACACTAAAATACCAACTCTAGAGCTGGTTTAAATGTTTATGCCTAAATATTAGGCATCATAATATCTGGTTAGGATAGTATTCTATAAAGGAAAGTAGGCATCTACATTCCTTTATAGAATAGGCTCCCAATGAAGGCAATTTTAAAAACAGTCACCTAGACTAAGAGGGGAAGAAGGTACCTATTTGCAGCCTATTTCTATAAAGACATGTAGAGGGACATTTTTGAAAGGACGTCCAAGTCAGAATAAGAAAGTCCACATCAGAATGTCCTAAACGGACACCCATCTCGCATGTATTTTTGAAAATCAGGAAGTAAGTACAGATTTCCTGTCCAAACATATGTGAGATGGATGCCCATGTGCTGGAGACATTAGGCATGACTAGCCATTTTACAAACTGGAACATCCAAATTATGAAGGGGGGGGGGGGGCAAGGGACATGGACATCTGTATGGCAGAAAATAGCCATGCAGAACAGAGGAGCAGCCTAGTGGTTAGTGTAGTAGACTGTAAACCAAGGAACCCAGGTTCAAATCCCACTTTAACTCTTTTTTTTGTTGTAATTGTGATCCTTCTAGGAACAGAAAAATATATCCTGTACCTGAATGTACACCACTTCAATAGCCTTCAGGCTTGTAGGTGGCTTATATATTTAGGTACGTAGGTATTTTTCTGTTCCTGGACGGCACACAATTAAAAAAAATAAAATATAGAGTTAAAGTGGGATTTGAACCTGAGTCCCTTGGTTTACAGTTCACTGCCCTAGGCTACTCTTCAGATCTGTATGCTGCTCTGTTCAAAATGCCCATAATACCTGAAGTCACAGGAGAGAGGGAAGGGGACAGCATCCACTGGGGGATTAAGGAGGTGTTGTGCCTTAATCCCTCCAGTGGCCAGCTGCTCAGTCAGAGCATCTTTTTGTACCCTAGATGTGACTGAAACAGGTCTAAGTAAGGATATAAGTAAGGATGTCTTTCTTTTTATTCTTGGATGTTTCCTTCCCTTTGGTGGATATCCTGATTTTGGGCACTCCCTGGGCCTGCCGAAAACACGTCCATAACACTCCCCTTTGCTATTTGGACATACAGCAGTGTCCGATGACTAAAACTCGCTCACAACACTCCCATGTTCAAATCCTGCCTTTGGTCTAATTAATTGTTTTCTGCTGTTTTAAAATATGTAATTCCTGGACTTTATTCAGTGTTTTTTTTTTTTTTTTTACTGTAATCTGCATTGAACTGTACAGGAATATGAGGACTAGGAGCAATATGTAACATAACATAACATAACAAATAGCTTTGAGTTGCAATGTTTTCATTAATCTGCCAGTGCCAAGCAGTTGTTTCTATATCAAATCCTCAAAGGATTTTTTTTTTAGTTTGAAATCTTTTTTTATTAAAAATTTGAAATTACAAATTGCAAATATCAAAGTACATAAAACAACCTAAAGGCTTCTTATAGAAAGCTGTGCAGGCAATTCCCACGCATTTGCCGCACACAAATTGCTAGCACGGCTTTGTAAAGAAGTATTTAAACTTTCCCTCCCATTACACAGTAAACATACATCTATCCAATAACTCCCATCTGCAATCTCTAAAAGTGCCTAGTGCTCATTTTTGCTCTATAATTCTCTCTTAATTCCTAAATATATAAATTTGTCACCCAAATTTTTCCAGTGGTTTACAACTAACATAATGGCTACAGATAATAAAAAATCAAAAAGACATCTTTTACTATTAGGATTTTTAATTCAGCTTAGCTTTTCATTTTATTGTAGCATATAGTAACATGATCTTTTTCAACCCTGACTTACTGCTAAAACAAATTCTGTTGTTAATCTTGATAAGAGGACCAGAGGAAGATACAAAGAGGGAGAAGAGAGAGGAATGAAGGCCACTGAGGCAACTGTACTAAGATGTAGGCTGGCTGTTAATGCACATTAATGGTCCGTGTTAATGATATGCAAATCAGTTTTGCGTTATTGAGAAACTAAATGGCAACTATTTGCACTAATGGATCTGTAACTTTTGCTAGATTTATTATGCTTTATGTTTGTATAGGCTAACTAGTAATGAACTATCTTAGAACAGGTACATACTTTTACTTTGGAAATCCTGTAGAGTTCATGAAGTTATAAAACAAACCCCCCACTGAGGCACCTGTGAACAATAACGAGAACTCAACTCTTTTATTGCTGGGCTATACAGATTTACCAAGGTGACATGTGCCTGAGTTATAAACTCACTTTCTTGTCTGTCAGTGCTGAAACTGAAAAATGAACAAATGAGTTTGCTACTTCAGGGTAAATACATTTCATTTTTACTGTACAAACTGACAATCAGCAGGTAAGCTTCTATATAACAAGAGTGTCCAGCCATGCATGCAAATAATATAACACATCTGGTCTATAGAAATGTCCAATTATTTTCACATTCGGAAAATGAATAAATTTTAAAGCGCAGTACTTTCAATTTGCTGAGGTAATCTGCCACATGACTGACATGATAGAAGAGTGTATTGATCATGATCTCACACTCAGAGCAGGAGAGCTCAGTAAACAGAAGTTTCATGCTATATCGCACTCTCTTACCTTTGATTTTCAATTTGGCTTTTTCTTAGGTACCCTTTTACAAAGCCGCGTAAGCGTCTACTTGCGCCGTACGTGTGCCAAAATGGAGTTACCACATGGCTCTTGCGGTAATTTCATTTTTGCTGTACGGCTGAAAAATTATTTTTATTTTCTGCCACGCATATCAGACACACGCCAAGTGGCATTTGGCACGCGTAGGTCATTACCGCCCAGTTACCATGTGAGACTTTACTGCTAGGTCAATGGCTGGCGGTAAGGTCTCGGACCCAAAATGGGTGCACGGCAATTTTGATTCTGCTGCACGTCTATTTTTGGCAAAAATTAAAAAAGGGCCTTTTTTACAGGTGCGCTGAAAAATGATTCTGCGTGCGCCCAATACCTGTGCCTACATTACTGCAGGCTATTTTTCAGTGCACCTTAGAAAATGGACCCTTTATTTTATTATCATTGGAGATCAATTTTTCAAGGAAGCTGAGTGCCTGGACGGTTTTAGATGATCAAAGTTTGGCAAAATATCATGTATAATTAGGAGCTGTAGGGGCCTTTTTTTTGCAGATGTGATAAAAACTGGCCCGGTGCACGCACAATGTACACTACTGCAGGCCACTTTTTTTTACTGTGGTTTAGTAAAAGGACCCTTAAATTCTTTATGTCAAAGTCCCACCATATAGAGAGGCATTTTTGAAAGAAACGTCCAAGTTGCAATTTGGATGTCTTTGTAAAACATCCAAATCCGGGAGTGGGGAAAATCATATTTTAGAAAAAAGATGGACATCCATCTTTCGTTTTGAAAATACTGTTAGGGACATCCAAATCCAAGGATGTCCTTAAATTTGGACGTCCCTAGATTTGGACATTCTTGGATTTGGATGTCTCTGACTTTCGGCGATTTTCGAAAGCAAAGACATCCAAGTCAAAAACACCCAAATGCAAGCCATTTGGACGTGGGAGGAGCCAGCATTTCTAGTGCACTGGTCCCCCTGACATGCCAGGATACCAACTGGGCACCCTAGGGGGCACAGCAGTGGACATCATAAAACGCTCCCAGGAATATAGCTCCCTTACCTTGTGTGCTGAGCCCCCCAAATCCCCCCCCCCAAAACCCACTCCCCACAACTGTACACCACTACCATATCTCTTATGGGTGAAGGGGGGCACCTAGATGTGGGTACAGTGGGTTTGTGGTGGGTTTTGGAGGGCTCACTGTTTCCTCCACAAATGTAACATGTACGGGGGTATGGGCCTGGGTCCGCCTGTCTGAAGTGCACTGCAGTACCCACTAAAACTGCTCCAGGGACCTTCATGCGCTGTCATGGACCTGAGTATGACATCTGAGGCTGGCATAGAGGTTGGCATGAAATATTTTGAAAGATGTTTTTTGAGGGTGGGAGGGGGTTAGTGACCACTGGGTGAGTAACAGGAGGTCATCCCCGATTCCTTCTGGTGGTCATCTGGTCATTTTGGGCACCTTTCTGTGCCTTATTCGTAAAAAAAACACGTCCGGGTAAAAACATCCAAGTGTTTGTCATGGACGTCCCTGATTTTTTTGATTATGGGTCCAAGTGTTAGGCACGCCCAAGCCCCGCCTTCGCTATGCCTCCGACACACCCCCTTGAAATTTGGATGGCCTTGCGACAGACTGCAGTTGGAGATGTCCAAAATTGGGTTTTGATTATACCAATCTGGACATCTCTGGGTGAAGGAAGTCCATTTTCCGATTTATGTCGAAAGATGGACATCCTTCTCTTTTGAAAATGAGCCTGATAGTCTCTGGGCATACACTAGAATTCCCCTTATATAAGTATTTATGCAAACAGTAGGGAATATTTCAAAAGAAAGCAGAAATAAAAGTTAAAACATTCGCTCTGAAAGCCAAGAAATAATTAAGCACAGATACTATACTTCTTGAGTGAATGAAAAATCTACATTTAATATATTTTAAAATATTATTTTAAGGTACATAAGTACATAAGTATTGCCATACTGGGAAAGACCAAAGCTCCATCGAGCCCAGCATCATGTTTCCAACAGTGGCCAATCCAGGTCACACATACCCAGCAAGATCCCAAAAATATACAAAACATTTTATACTGCTTATCCCAGAAATAGTGGATTTTCCCCAAGTCCATTTAATAACGGTCTATGGACTTTTACTTTAGGAAGCCGTCCAAACCTTTTTTTAAACTCCGCTAAGCTAACCGCCTTTACCACATTCTCTGGCAACAAATTCCAGAGTTTAATTACACGTTGAGTGAAGAAACATTTTCTCAGATTCATTTTAAATTTACTACATTGTAGCTTCATCTCATGCCCCCTAGTCCTAGTATTTTTGGAAAGCGTGAACAGACGCTTCACATCTACCCGTTCAACTCCACTCATTATTTTATAGACCTCTATCATATCTCCCCTCAGCCGCCTTTTCTCCAAGCTGAAGAACCCTAGCCGCTTTAGTCTTTCCTCATTTTATCATTTTCGTTGCCCTTCTCTGCACCTTTTCTAATTCCACTATATTTTTTTGAGATGTGGCGACCAGAATTGAACACAATATTCGAGGTGCGGTCGTACCATGGAGTGATACAAAGGCATTATAACATCCTCATTTTTGTTTTCCATTCCTTTCCTAATAATACCTAACATTCTCTTTGCTTTCTTAGTCGCAGCAGCACACTGAGCAGAAGGGGTCATTTTACTAAGCTGCCGTTTTATCTGCGTGCCATGACCCTTTTTACCACAGCTGGTAAAATGCCCCCCCCCAAATGTCCATGTGGTAAGATAACTCTTACAGTGTGACCATGTGTGGGGAGCACTTACTGCCTTCCATTGAGGTAACAGTAACTCGCTGTGCTAGAAAGAAATAAAACATTTCTAGAGCACCAGAAATGGTACACACTCAACCCAGAGCTACCATTGGTGGCCGTATTGGGCAAGCAGTAGTTCAGATTTAGCGTGTTGTAAGCCCGAATTGGGCTTACTGCCGCTTTGTAAAAGACCTTTACAAAACCAGAACACAGTACCAGTGATTTTATGGTAAGAATCCTAAAAGGGAACTTTAAAACAATACAGGAATGTAAGACCTTTGAACTCAGAATGATTAGATATTTTGACACCCACTAGATAGGACTTAACAAAGATCTGGATTTCCTAGCCCATTATAAACCATAAAATTGTACTGCTTTGTCACCCTCTTATCTCCATGCATATCTCTCTGTCCCTCATCTACCTGGCTCTCCCTGGCTCTCACCTAACCCACCCTCATCCTGTTAGACTGTCACTGAAATGCTTTGATGTTTCACTTATATATACTGTCATCTACCAACATTTGCTTATTTCCGATCTGCCGAAGAAGGGCTACCTTCGAAAGCTAACCAAAAGAATTTATTGTTATGTCCAATAAAAAAGGTATCATCTTATTTTCTTTTCCATGTTTTATTTTGTTTTATTTCTATTGATTACCTTTAAAAGATCCACTAATTTATTAATGCTTATGAAAGATGCTCAAATGAATAGTTGTTAGGGTTGAACCCATTTGTATGCATGTTACCATAGATCAAGTATACTAGGCTTGTCCAAGTTCAGTCCTCGAGGGCTGCAAACAGGCCAGATTGTCAGGATAACCAAAATGAATATACATACAAGAAATTGAATACAATGGAGGTGGTGAGTATACAGATCTCTCTCATATATGTTCATTAAGGATATCCTGAAAATCTTGCATGTTTGCGGACCTCAAGAACTGAGACAGAGGTGGAGGAAGTCACTGTTTGCCCTGGGATTGGTATCATGGAATCTTGCTACTTTTTGGGTTACTGCCAGGTACTTGTGACCTGGATTGGCCACTGTTGGAAACAGGATATTAGGCTAGATGGACCATTGGTCTAATCCAGTATGACTATTCTTGTGATCTTGGACAAGCCTGCAGCATGTAACATGCATTTTGTCCAGTTTAGATAACAATGTTTATCATTTTAGTTTTCATAGTCATTTTTAATATCGGCTCACTTGCTACTTCATATCTGCCTGGCCCTACCCAAGAGCTTCTTGATTTGCTGAGTCAGATCATACTGAACTTGAATCAAAATCCTCTACCTAACTTACTACTTTTTAAAATCTTTTAGCAGTTCAATATCAAGTGCATATAGAATTCACAACCTTCATTCCTCAGCTTAATGAGGCTTGGCAGACCATAAAAATCAGAATTAAGCTGAAGCTGAAGCTGAAATGTATATTAATGAATCAAGTCAAGCTGGTTAGAATTTTGTCTGAATTGCACTGAGACAATGTTGGCCATGAATCTAAAAATCCAAACCCCACTGAACCCTGTCAGTTTGAAGGTGGCTTTTCAAGTTAACCAGAGCAATATTGTTCATCTATAACTGAAAGGGCAAAGAAAACTTTGATAAGTCAATATGACCTGTTCTTCATAACACAGACAGACATAGGGTATTCAGCACAATGGTGTCAATCAGTGGCGATCCTTGGTCGGCTGCCACCTGGGGCAGATCGCCGCTGCGCACCCCCCCCCACCAGGTGCAGCGGCGTCCACCCCCCCGGGTGCAGCATGACACCCCCTCCGGCGTATCACCAAAGCCCCCTGGGTGCAGCACAACACCCCCCGGCGCATTACCCCCACCAGCATATCAAACAAGCCCCCCCCAGGTGCATTCTTACCTGCTGTGAGCAGCCGTGTGGCTGTCGGCTCCACTGGTTCCCTGCTCCCTCTGTACCGGAACCTGTTCCGGGGCAGAGGGAGCAGGGAACCAGCAGAGCCGACAGCTGCGCGGCTGCTCTCAGCACCCCTCCAGCAGCTTGTACCCGGGGTGGACCGCCCCCACCGCCCTGCCCTCGGTAGGCCACTGGTGTCATTGTTACAGGACATTTCATGTACTCAAAGGTTACATTAGAGGATGTGCTAAATAAGATCTATTAATCTTGGCATAATTCTTAGCATCAGAAAAGGCAAAAATAAAAAAGTTTGTTTACCTAGAATTTCTTTTACAAAGCCACACTAGTGATTCCTGAGTGGAAAATTAGAGGAAGCCCATAGGAATTGAATAGGCTTCTCTTATTTGCATCACCGGGAATTGCTAACACAGCTTTGTAAAAGAGGCCCCTAATTCTTAGTAAAAAAAAAATCATACAGTGGTGCCATGGGGTCCTTTTACTAAGCGGGCTTACCATAAGCCAGTCTGGAGCTACCGGTGTCCCAACACGGGTGCCGGTGATAGTTCCATCCCCAGCGAGTGGCATTTCTGGTGCTAGCAGAAACATTCAAAAAATATTTCGCAGGGGGTTACCCGGCAATAATTGGGCAGTACCACATGCTACTCAGTTACCACCGAGTTAGCATAGGATCCCTTACCACCACCTCAATGAGTGGTGGTAAGTGCTTCCCCCCGCATGGCCATGCAGTAAGAGCAATCTATAGACTTAAATCCGGACCTTTAGTCTATAAGTCTCAGGGGTAATAGCATAATGGTTCAACAAAGCTTTGTGCACCTCCTCAAACTGGAATGCCTCAAGTGCTCTACCAGTCAGCTTTCCTCCCAGACAGCGCACACAGTCTTTTTGAGGAATCTCATTGAGGCGGCAAATTTTTTCAAAGGCATTTAGATATCCATCTATATCACCTTGGATATCATCAAACTGTGAAAACAAGTTGGGCCCAATCTGGGCTATGGATCCTGTCTTGGACCTTGGCATAGGGCCTGAGCTGGAGTTTTGGATATGAGCCATTTCCATCTTTAATTTCTGCAGCTGGAACTCCTACTCCTCAAGCTGCTGTTTCTGCTTCTCTCGCTGCTGTCACTCTTCCTGTTCCTCTCACTGCTGTCGTTCTTCCTGTTCCTCTTGCCGCAGCTGCTGTTGGTCTAGCCGCTGTCGCTCTTGCATATAGATCTGCTGGATCTCAGCTGGTGTGGCATCTGGACCTGCCAACTCATGGGCCTCTGCCCACAAGGGGTCTGCCCTCTCCCCAGGAGAACTCTGCGCAGGCCAGTCCTGCAACTCTTCCCTGCTGAGATTATCCGGTCTAGGTCATGAATATCCAGTGTCTGCTGACTACTGCCAGTCACCAGCAGCATGCTGCTAATCTCCTAACACTACAAAAAAAAAAAACCTGAGCAGGAAAGGGACCCTGTTACAGCTGCATTTGTTCACTGTGCTCTGTGTCTGGAAGTTACAGATAAAAAGACTCTGAACCACTCAGTGGATAGTGATCCTCATGCCACACACTGAGCCTGACAATCTCACTGCTGCCACAAAAAAAAAGGATAAAAG
Organism: Microcaecilia unicolor; assembly: GCF_901765095.1. Lineage (NCBI taxonomy): Eukaryota > Metazoa > Chordata > Amphibia > Gymnophiona > Siphonopidae > Microcaecilia > Microcaecilia unicolor. The sequence continues at coordinate 456,357,211 of NC_044033.1, read as the reverse complement.
GTCTATCATGAAATGCCTAGCCATCTGCCTAGGGTTACCCCACGACCACTTAGAGGGTCTATCCTCAGCACAGCTCAGGTCTGCCTACACCTGCCGCTTGTGCTCTACACTAGCACCCTCCTCCCACTGACTGGGTTCCAACTGCCTCTGGGTGAGTCTCCTGCTCTTAAATTGTCCCCAGTGATTTCTAGGTTACTGGGGCCACACTCCCAGTAGTCTCACAGTTCCCAGAAAGCACTCACAGACCTAACACACAAACTACCCGTATTCTTTATCAGTCCAAAGAGGAAATAAACTGAAAATTGTTTATTGTCTTAAAAATTGAAAAGTGCAATCAGTAAACAATAACAGGTTACTGAAATATGGATCAATTATAACACTAGCTAAACATTTGTTTACTTTCTAAAAAGTACTTGGGAAGATCAGGACATAAACTGCTCACAAGTTATCAAATGTAACTGTTTTCAGGACCTTAGCAAAGAGATCTGTCTCTCTCTTCTACCGAGCTAAGACTGGAGCAAAAGTCAGTACACTCCAAATGAAAATGAGCTCCTGGGCCAATCAGAGCCCAGAACAATAAGATTTCAAAAATATACTGCTTCTTATTTCCCATCTGTGTGTTAAAACTAAAGAAAGAACATTCATTACTCTGTAACAGCTTTGCAGCAAAGAAGCAACACCTGCTGGCTAAATAGGAGAAATACACTTCAAGACATAATTAATGCAGAAAAAAATATCCAATACATTTTACAGGCTTAAAACACACTGTTTTTTTTCACAGATATGTTTTGGATTGTGATACATATTTCACACAAGACTGGAGAACTTGAGAACAGTGATATCATTTTGTTATGATGCACATTGGTTTTCTGAACACAATCACATTTATTTTGTGTATAGATTGATATTTATAAATAACCTGCATGGTGTTGTACTCTGATCATTTAGGGTTAAAAATTTAAAAATTTAATTTGATCCTTGAAGTAATTGATAGAGATGATTTTACCTGACCAGGAACATTGGGCTGCTAAACCATGACCCAATGCTTCTAGGCTGCAACTTAAAGGTGCCAGTAAATGTAAGATATATCAGCACATTTCTGATGCCGCCTTATCAGAATCCCCTTGATACCCCCTAATCATAACACCGCCAAAGTCCTTCTCACCCAAGGTCGGTCCAAGGGTTTCTGATGCTCTAGGCAAACCTCCAGCCATGCACTGCCCTCCCCCCCACTCATACACCCACCAAGGGATGGCTCACTTCTCAAGGCCCTCCTCCCATGGTGCCCAGTATCTCTCTCTTTCCCTACTTCCCTCCTCCTATGGTATCCAGTATCTGTGTCTTCCACCTTTACCCACAAACACCCTCATGGTCTCCAAAATCTCTTTTTTCTACATCCATGGTCTCCATCATTTGTCTATTTCCCTCATCCTCTGTGGTGTGTAGCATCTCTTTCATTCCTTCCTTATACCGATTTGGACAACCCTGTGAGAAGGACACCCATCTTCCGATTTATGTCGAAAGATGGGCATCCTTCTCTTTCAAAAATGAGCCCAATGTCTTTCCCAGTATGGCAATACTTATGTACTTATTATTATCTTTTTATTTTTTCCTTCTTTCCCGGCTCACATATATGTTTTGAAAGGTTGTCATTTATCACATATGTTTATATATATATATATATATATATATATATATATATATATATATATATATATATATATATATATATATATAATTGGTTTATCATCTGTAATGCTTTGGTTTATGTACTCATCATACACATTGTTTTACATGTTATTTTATATGTTTCCAGACTCCTGAGGCAGGCCTGTGGCCGAAACACGGATGGATCTGTGTCGAGTCTGTAATAAAGGTTTTCTCATTTTATCCTCCTGTCCCAATCTCTGGAGTCATTGGTCCATTTCCCACTCCAGTTTTTTTGTGTCAAGGATGTTGCCGCCATCTGCCAAGCTTAGTAGAAGGGAGTTTTGGATGCCTTTAGAGGAGGTCCTCAGCTGACGGGGCTTGGGGATCCCCACTAGCAAGGGTCATAACTGGTGTTATACCTGCTAGGGCCCAGGGCAGAAAATAAAGAAGACCCTCCCCCCAATTCTCTCTCCTCCCTGCATCCCCTCCAATCTCCCTACCTGCCATTACAATCACACTGATAGACCCTCACCTAACACAGAACAAGGGATCACAAATTAGAAATAAAAATATGTAGATAAAAATTGAATTGAGAACCTTGGCGTGTACTGCAACAGTGGAGAAATAAGAATAGAAATGTATTTCCTTTTCTACAATAAAATATCTGCTATGCATATTTCTCAAGCTAACATATTTCAGTTAATAAATTCAAAATAAAATGACTTTTCTACCTTTATTGTCCGGTCATTTTATTTTTCTATCATGTTGGTTTCAGTTTCTCTTTTCCTGTCTTTCTGCCAATTCTCCTTCAAGCAGCTGCTGCCCATTTGTTCCATTCCCTGACTACACTTGCCTCTGACATATTGATCTTGCCATTTTAGTTATTTTCCCTATTTTCTTTTCTGCTCTCTTTCCTCTCAAATTTCATCCTCTTTCCTTCTTTTTACTTTTCAGATACCTATCAGATTTCCATCCCCTTCTTTCACCAACTAGCTCTCCTATTCCCCATCTCACTCCTTCCCCAGCTTTCCATTCCCTTCATCATCAATTAATTCTGCATTACCATATTTCTACCCCCTGTAATCATTATCCTCCTCTCATTCATTTCCTTGCTACCCCTCTTGGCCTTTTCTCACATGGTTCCACCATTCCCAGTGTCTTCCTCCCTCCACCCTTCTAGTCCTGCAGCTTTTTACCCAGCTTAGCATCTGCTCCATCTTTCTCCTCTCCTCTCCCCACCCTTCACCCCCCTCCCCGCACCTTCCTGTTCCTTCTCTCTTTCCTCTTACCACTCGCCAAAGTCCATCATTTCTCCCTCTCTATTCCCTCACTCCCTTCTGCCCATAGGCAGTCGGTGGCCCAACTGTTTGGGGAGGCTAAAGGGGGTGGGGTTAGGGGTGGGGCCAGGGGTGGAGCTTAAATCCATAATTGTCTGATAACACACAGAAAAAAAAATAAATAGAAATAAAAGTCACAATTAATACCTTTTATTAAATTTAGATATTAGATATGTATCATATGTCAAAGAATAAAGTGGTTGCTCAAAGCATATACTAACCATAATCGCTCAACTGCAAAACACTATGCACATCTTTGTGCAAAAACACACTCAGAACCTTACTGTACCAAAAATATTACACTGGGCAGAACCTAATACACCATTAGGGGCTTATAGTCCATTTAGTTATGTTTAAACAAAAGAGATCTGCATTAAAAAATATTTATTTTTATTTTGACCTATAAAACCACTTGTCCCTGAAACATGCCTAAAAACAGAATAATCCAGTTGTGTATCTAAAATGCAAATTCCTACAAATGAGATGATGTTAAAATGTGATTCCATGTGCCCCAATGAAAGGTGAGTTTAATTCTACTTCCATTTAATTTCAATATACAGTATTCTATCATCTTTATAACACCAGCTTCCCAAGGCAGAGTACAACAGTTAAGATAAACTCAGATAAACTCTCAAGAAACGGAAACAGGATGTATAAGCTCAAGAAACAGAAACAGGATATATAAGCACAAACTACAGAGTTTATAATCGCTTTTTCTACCAGCTGCAATACCGTGCCTATTAACAGAAACAGCTTTAGCCTTGTTACGGATCAACAATCGAGAACAATCTGGATGCAGCAGCTCAAAAGTTTGTTTGTTTTGTTTGGGCTGAAGGCAGTGAGGATGTCAAGCTGGGGAAACACATTAACCAAATTGGCTTCCTTGTTTACTTACTGGGCTAGAAAGGCTCACTTCCACTCATCTTGGGCAGCTCTCCCCCTCCCCCCCCCCCCCCCCCCCCCGGAGTCTTGCATCTTTCTTTTTTTTTTTTCTGCTGCCTGCAGCTGCTGTCTCCCCGTTGTCATTTTTACTGCCCTGAAGAGTTCTCCCTCAGCACCAGTGATTCAGTCAGCCTTCTGCCAGCGTCGGGGCTTCTCCTCAGGGGCGTCCTGGACTCTAACGTAACTTCCTCTTTTCCGCAGAGGTAGGAGTGAGACGCGCCTGAAGAGAAAGCCCTGACGCTGGCAGAAGGCTGACTCTGAATTGCCGGTGCCGAGGCAGAACTCTTCAGTGCAGTAAAAATGACGACGGAGACGGCGGCCAGCAGAAGAAACACAAGATGGTCAGGGTTGGGCTGGGGAGGCTTAGCCTCCCCAAGCCTCTTATACGGGGCGCCTATGCTTCTGCCCCTGGATCCAACATCTCCCTCCATCTTCCACCTCCTGTGCAGCATCTCTTCTTCCCTCTCCTCAACCCTCATATCCAACATCATTCCCTCTTTTTTTCCTCTTCTCTCTCTCCCATTTTCCTCTCTCTCTCTCTCTCTCTCTTACTCTTGCATCACAAGTCTAACATCTCTCCCCCCTGAAGCATTTATCCTTCTCTCCCTCCCCTCCACCACCATGTCCAACATTTCTCCCTCATCCCTCTCTTCCCTGCGCAGCATCTTTCCCTCCCCTCCCTCCCAGGTCCAACATTTCTTCCCCTCTTGCCCTTTACCTCTCCTGTGCAGGATCTCTCCTTCCCTCCCCACCCTACCCTACCCTTCATCCAACAATTATCCCTCTCTCGCCTCTCCCCTTGCGGCATCTCTCCCTCTCTTGCCCCTCATGTCCAACAGTTATTCCTCCACCCCCATGTCCAATAATTATCCCTCTCTTCTACCTGCCCCATGCAGCATTTCTCCTTCTCTTCCCGTTCTGCACCCCCATGCCCAAAATATTTCCCTCTGTTCTACCCCCATGCAGCATCTCTCCTCTCCCTCCCCTTCACCCCTGTGCCCAAGAATTTTCCCTCTTTCCAACTCCCCATGTAGCATCTCTTCTTCTTTCCCTACCCTTCACCCCATGCCCAACAATTTTTCCTCTCTCCTACCCCCCCTTGCAGAATTTTTCAAATGGTCAATGGCAGCATGTAAGAATCACTCATTCTCCCTGTCTCCTCAGCTCGAAACCTTGGGGTCATCTTTGACTCTTCTCTTTCCTTCTCTGCTCATATCCAGCAGATTGCCAAGACCTGTCGTTTCTTTCTTTACAACATCCGTAAAATCCGCCCCTTTCTTTCCGAGCACTCTACCAAAACCCTCATCCACACCCTTGTCACCTCTCGTTTAGACTACTGCAATCTGCTTCTTGCTGGCCTCCCACTTAGTCACCTCTCCCCTCTCCAGTCGGTTCAAAACTTTGCTGCCTGTCTCATCTTCCGCCAGGGTCGCTTTACTCATACTACCCCTCTCTTCAAGACCCTTCACTGGCTCCCTATCCGTTTTCGCATCCTGTTCAAACTTCTTCTACTAACCTATAAATGTACTCACTCTGCTGCTCCCCAGTATCTCTCCACACTCGTCCTTCTCTACACCCCTTCCCGTGCACTCTGCTCCATGGATAAATCCTTCTTATCTGTTCCCTTCTCCACTACTGCCAACTCCAGACTTCAAGCCTTTTGTCTCGCTGCACCCTACGCCTGGAATAAACTTCCTGAGCCCCTACGTCTTGCCCCATCCTTGGCCACCTTTAAATCTAGACTGAAAGCCCACCTCTTTAACATTGCTTTTGACTCGTAACCACTTGTAACCACTCGCCTCCACCTACCCTCCTCTCTTCCTTCCCGTTCACATTAATTGATTTGATTTGCTTACTTTATTTATTTTTTGTCTATTAGATTGTAAGCTCTTTGAGCAGGGACTGTCTTTCTTCTATGTTTGTGCAGCGCTGCGTATGCTTTGTAGCGCTATAGAAATGCTAAATAGTAGTAGTAGTAATCACTGCCGCCGCTGCCAGCTGACCCAGAAGTCTTCCCTCTGCTGCATTCCTCCCAGGCTGTAAACAGGAAATTAAGTCAGAGTTAGTGGGGGTGGGGTGGGGACCAAAGAGGTTTAATGACAGGAGAAGGCTTGAGCCTATCTCACCTATTATCTGGGCTGAAGGCAATGGGTGGAGCTTGCTGCCATATTGGCCAGAACAAAACACTTGCTATCACTATTGAAAACAATAGCAAACTTGTGAGATTTTATTAAACCTCTTAGATTTTGCATTCTCTCTGAGTATATCCCCTTTCACCTTCATCTTATGCCTCCAGGTTTTAGAGCTTCTTTTCAATTGAAAGAAACCTACCTCCTGTGCATTTATGCCATGGAGGTATTCAAATGTCTCTATCATATATCCCCTCTCTTGCCTTTCTTCCAAAGTTTATATATTGAGATCTTTGAGTCTGTTCTCATATGCTTTATGATGAAAATCACTGGGCATTTTAGTAGCCTCCCTCTGGAATGACTTCATTCTGTCCATATCTTTTTCAAGGTATGGCATCCAGAACTGTACAAATTACTGTAAATGAGATCTCATCAGAAACTTATACACAAGCAGTATCACCTCTTTTTTACTGCTGGCTGTTCCCCTCCCTATGCACCCAAACATCCTTTTGGCTTTTGTTCTCACCTTTTCTATCTGTTTGGTCACCTTAAGGTCATTAGATGTGATCTGCCCCAAGTCCTGCTCTCCTTTCATGCACAGATATACTTCCCTTCCTATACTGTACTCATCCTTAGGTTTTTGCAACTCAAAGTCCTGACCCTGCATTTTCAGCATTACATCATAACTGCCAAATTCAAGATGAAGCTTTGGTAGATTCTTTCTCATGTTATCTATATCACCTGTGGTGTCTACTGTATTGTAGATTTTGGTATCATCCGCAAAGAGGCAAACCTTACTAGACATTCAATACTGCCTACAAAATTTTTAAAAAGAACTGCACCAAGAGCATATCTCTGCAGCATATCACTAGTAATGCCCTTTCCTCAGATGAACTCCATTTACTATTAGCCTTAGAGCCGTCAACTTCACCACTTTCTAATCCAGTCAGTCACTTTAGGACCCATACTAAGGGTACTTAGTTTATTTATAAGTTGCCTATCCACCTTATAATTGAAAGAGAAAAACGCCTAGATTTCAACCCAAATCGGGAGATAGACGATTATCTCACAAAAACGAATAAATCGGTATAATGGAAAGGCGATTTTGGACGTTTTCAACTGCACTCCATCGCGGAAGCGTACAAAGTTGACGGGGGCATGGCGAAGGTGGAACTGGGGCGTGGTTATCGGCCGAGGAGAGATGGGCGCCTTTCGCCGATAATGGAAAAAAAGTATGCGTTTGTAGCTAGAATTTAGGGCACTTTTCCTGGACCCTGTTTTTTCACGAATAAGGCCCCAAAAAGTGCCCTAAATGACCAGATTACCACCAGAGGGAATCGGGGATGACCTCTCCTGACTCCCCCAGTGGTCACTAACCCCCTCCCACCACAAAACATGATGTTTCACAACTTTTTATTTTCACCCTCAAATGTCATACCCACCTCCCTGGCAGCAGTATGCAGGTCCCTGGAGAAGTTGTTAGGGGGTGCAGTGGACTTCAGGCAGGTGGACCCAGGCCCATCCCCCCCTACCTGTTACAATTGTGCTGCTTAATGCTTAGTCGTCCAACCCCCCGAAACCCACTGTACCCACATGTAGGTGCCCCCTTCACCCCTTAGGGCTATAGTAATGGTGTAGACTTGTGGGCAGTGGGTTTTGAGGGGGATTTGGGGGGCTCAACACACAAGGGAAGGGTGCTATGCACCTGGGAGCTCTTTTACCTTTTTTTTTGTTTTGTAAAAGTGCCCCCTAGGGTTCCCGGTTGGTGTCCTGGCATGTGAGGGGGACCAGTGCACTACGAATCCTGGCCCCTCCCACGAACAAATGCCTTGGATTTATTCGTTTTGAGCTGGGCGCTTTCATTTTCCATTATCACTGAAAAACAAAAACGTCCAGCTCACAAATTGTCGAATAAAACATGGACGTCTATTTTTTTCGAAAATACGGTTCGGTCCGCCCCTTCACGGACCCGTTCTCTGAGATAAACGCCCATGGAGATAGACGTTTTCGTTCAATTATGCCCCTCCACGTGGAACCATGTCAAAGACTTTGCTGAAATCTAAGTACAGCACATCTAATGCTCTCCCTCTAGCCAAAGAAATTAATCAGATTCATCTGATAAGACTCACTTCTAACACAACCATGAAGCCTCAGGTCCTGAAATTCAGCCAGAAGCATTTCCATTAATTTACTCACCACAGTGGTCAGACAAACTGGCCTAGAGTTCCCAACATCCTTCCTACTTCTGCTGTTGTGGAGAAGGACCACATCTTCCCTTCTCTAATCCTCTGGGACCACTCTCCATTCTAAAGAAGCATTGAAGGGTCAGACAGTGGATCAGTCAGGACGTCTATAAATTCCTTCATTACCCTCGGATGTATGCCATCCAGCCCCATCATTTTGTCTACCTTAAGTTGAGCTAGAACCTCACAAATACAGTCTTCTGGAAATTATTCGTTTATCTAATTTCCATTCCTCTTTGTTGCTTGTCGTCTGTGATTCTACTCCTGTCCCTTGTGATATCTCATACTAGCTGTTGTATAAGTCTCTATGATTTCTCAAGGAATTGGAGAGTGTACCTGGCTAGGACACCTCACTTTCTGTTGTTGCTGTGCTGGAAAATAAAACAAGTTGCTGAGACCATTTAACTAGCCTGGGAGTGTTCAATACATTATTACAAATTAGCAATGGAAAGTTACCCATCAATTCTGACTTTGCTACCACTGAGTTTAGGAGAGAATTGTGCTATAATTTTAAATGTTTCAAGAGCCAGTGGCAGAATTATGAAATTGCAACAGACCTGGAAAAGAAATTGCAACAGACCTGGAGGAACAGCTGATGAAGAAATGTGCTGTCATTCTCCTGGCATGCATTTGCACAGAATATTAAGCAATTCTGCTGTATCCTCATCAGCTTCTACATATTCCTTCCCTTCATTCTTGAATCTCACAATGTCACTTTTGCACTTCCTCCTATCACTAACAAATCTAAAAATGTCTTCTCTCCCCATTTTACTGTATGAGAGTGCTAAGATGGCCGAAAGGTAAGGAGCTCAGGTAAGGAGCTCCTGAGGTCTAGAAGAAATAAAACCCACCTGGACCACCTGGCACGGCCTCTGACCAGACCGGAATGGACAGGAACTGAGGTCGAGCTGACCCACGGCTGGCCGGGAGTTGCAGGATCGCGACGGCCTTGCTGAGGTCCAGCACGAAGGAACAAACCTGGGACTGGCTGGGATGGCCTGTCCACAGCTGGCCTCGTGGTCTCGACGCATCCGCTGCACATCCCTGGCCAGACAGGCCCATCTGGTCCTAGCAGAGCCGGCCAGATCAACCGGACTGAGCGGAGACCGGTCCAGAGTGGAGGCGGAGTAGAGTCGACTCCCATGCTGCGACGATGCTGCGGCGCTCTGCGGCGAGTGGACGAGCGGGTGAGAGGCCCAGGGCTGATCGGAGTTGTCAGCCTGCTGCGCCCCAGGTCTGACTGATTGGACCGGGATGAGAGTGGCCGACCCGTCGACCGACGACCTCGCGGAGAGTCGTTGAAGGAGTGGAGCTCCTCGCGAACCAGACGAGATCGCCTATGACCACGTGGAGACAAGCTCCGGCCTGAATCGCCTCCAGCACCGCTGGTGGACCGTCTGCCCACGCCACCTCCAGCCCTGTCGCGGACCACCCGCACCTGGATGCCTGACGCTGCCACCCACGGATCATCGAGAGACTCCACCGGTGCAGACAACTGTTTGCCTGCGGACACCCACCCTGAGCGACCGTCTGACCATCGAGCCTGCCCGGGTGCTGCTGACCAGGCACTCGGGGAGAGAGTGAGGTGCCTCACGGGAGCTCTGGCTGCTCGGTTGCTCTGAAAGCAGCCCAGCTGCTCCAGCTTGCCCCAGTCCACCCGAGCCAGCGTCTCTCTGCTTGCCTGCTCCAGCCCAACGGCTCCAGCTTGCTCCAGTCCCCCGACCCAGCTTCCCTGCTTGTTCCAGTTCGTCTGCTCCAGCCTGCCTGTTCCAGTCCAACTGCCCCAGCGTGTTCCAGTCCACCTGATCTGATCTCGTTCCAGTCTGCCTGATCCCAGCTTGTTCCAGTCCGCCGATCCCAGCTTGTTGCAGTCCACCGATCCACTCGTTCCAGTCCGTCTGCTCCAGCCTGCTTGTTCCAGTCCAAATGCTCTAGTGTGTTCCAGTCCGCCTATTCCGCCTGCTCTGAGCTCGGTCCAGTCTGCATGATCCCAGCTTATTCCAGTCCGCCCGATCCCAGCTTGCTCCAGTCCGCCGATCCAGCTTCCCCTGCTTACTCCAGTGTTCCGGTCCGCCTGTTCCAGCTTCTCCCTCCTTGTTCCAGTCCATCTGCTCCAGCCTGTTTGCTCCAGTACACCTGCTCCAGCCTGCCTGTTCCAGTCCAAATGCTCTAGTGTGTTCCAGTCCGCTTGTTCCGCCTGCTCTGAGCTCGGTCCAGTCTGCATGATCCCAGCTTATTCCAGTCCGCCCGATCCCAGCTTGCTCCAGTCCGCCGATCCAGCTTCCCCTGCTTGCTCCAGTGTTCCAGTCCGCCTGTTCCAGCTTCTCCCTGCTTGTTCCAGTCCGCCGATCCAGCTTCCACACTTTTTGTGGTCCCTGCTTTAATGTTGTAATCATCCCTGTTTTTATATATAATCACTTGAAGTAGTATAGCAGGAAGTTTACTGGCAACGTGGTGGTTTAATTCTTCTCTGATGCTGTATTAATATTTCATTGCACTTCTGTCAGCCTTTAAGGGCACTGATAATTGTTTGTCATACATAACAATAAGTGCATCATTTTATAACACGGGACTTGTAACATTTTAGATATTTTATTATTACATTGCACTTAGTGTTCATATATGTGACATTGCTATGCCATGATGTTGTTTTGATTGCAAGACGTTTTGTATATAGTATTTTTTATAAACACATTGCACTAGTCATGTCAATACACAATGTAGTGTCAATACCCCCTATGATACCTAAACTAATGTCATATTATTAGTCTTGATCCGCTCTAATTTTATTTTTTGCTTTTTATTAATTCTTTTTGATTTATGATTATAGGGATTCCCATTTTAGCTGTTTTTTTCTTGACTTTTATGCACCATATTTGCCCCTTTACGAAGGTTTTAAATTAGGTATGTGCCTTTTATTATCTCATTTATAATTTTTTTTAATACATATTTGTATTGAAGTTCGTAACCTATACCAGTGCCCTTGCTTTGCTGTTACGTGATGTCAGATTTCATTATGCTTTTATATATATGTTTTTATGCACTGTCATACAATTGTTGCATTATATATACTTCTTTTATATATATATTTTCTTATATATGCTCTTTTATGTACATGTATATATATATATTATTTATATTGGACAGTGCGTATCGATACGTTTATTCATGTAATTATTCTAGTATACTCTCTATGTATGCCTAGTAATATTCCATATTTTATTCATTGTTTTTTGTCAATTTATATATTTGATATATTATGTTCATATGTGTGTTATATTTTATTTATTATGATCTATGATAATTATTATATATTTGTTCATTGTAGCCCCTGACGCAGCCCTAGGTGGGTGAAACACGGCCTGTGTCGGGCGATTTGTTCATACACGGTATCTTCAATAAAATCTTTTTGTTGTGACATTGATCTGCTGGCTTTCTTTCCCTCTTTCTCCTCCTTTCCTGTCATCACCGAGGAGGAAACCGCTCGCCTTCTTTCCTCCTCGAAATGCACCACCTGCTCTTCTGATCCCTTCCCCACCAACTTACTTAACATCATCTCTCATACTGTCACCCCCCTCCATCTGTCATATCCTCAACCTCTCTCTCTCTGTACCGCAACTGTCCCTGACACCTTCAAGCACGCCGTAGTCACACCTCTCCTTAAAAAAACATCACTTGACCCTACCTGTCCCTCCAACTACCGCCCCATCTCCCTCCTACCCTTCCTCTCCAAAATACTTGAGCGTGCCGTTCACAGCTGCTGCCTTGATTTTCTCTCCTCTCATGCCATCCTCGATCCACTTCAATCCGTTTTTCGCCCTCTACACTCGACAGAAACAGCACTCTCTAAAGTCTGTTCCTTGCCAAATCCAGAGGCCACTACTCCATCCTCATCCTCTTCGATCTATCCACCGCTTTTGACACTGTCAATCATGACTTACTTCTTGCCACACTGTCCTCATTTGGGTTCCAGGGCTCTGTCCTCTCCTGGTTCTCCTCCTATCTCTCCCACCGCACCTTCAGAGTTCAGTCTCATGGATCTTCCTCCACCCCCATCCCCCTATCTGTTGGTGTTCCCCAGGGATCTGTCCTTGGACCCCTTCTCTTCTCAATCTACACCTCCTCCCTGGGCTCCCTGATCTCATCTCATGATTTCCAGTATCATCTCTATGCCGATGACACCCAGCTGTATCTCTCCACACCAGACATCACCGCGGAGACCCAGGCAAAGGTATCAGCCTGCTTATCCGACATCGCTGCCTGGATGTCCAACCGCCACCTGAAACTGAACATGTCCAAGACCGAGCTCATCGTCTTTCCACCAAAACCCACTTCTCCTCTTCCTCCACTTTCTATCTCAGTCGATAACACCCTCATCCTCCCCGTCTCATCTGCCCGCAACCTCGGAGTTATCTTTGACTCCTCCCTCTCCTTCTCTGCGCATATCCAGCAGATAGCCAAGACCTGTCACTTCTTCCTCTTTAACATCAGCAAAATTCGCCCTTTCCTCTCTGAATACACCCCCCGAACTCTCATCCATGCTCTCATTACCTCTCGCCTTGACTACTGCAACTTACTTCTCACCGGCCTCCCACTTAGTCATCTATCCCCCCTTCAATCTGTTCAGAACTCCGCCGCACGTCTTATATTCCACCAGAACCGATATACTCATATCACCCCTCTCCTCAGGTCACTTCACTGGCTTCCAATCAGATACCACATTCAATTCAAGCTCCTCCTTCTTGCCTACAAATGCACTCAGTCTGCCGCCCCTCATTACCTTTCTACCCTCATTTCCCCTTACGTTCCCGCCCGAAACCTCTGTTCACAGGACAAATCCCTCCTCTCTGAACCCTTCTCCACCACCGCCAACTCCAGGCTCCGCTCATTCTGCCTCGCCTCACCCTATGCTTGGAACAATCTTCTTGAGCCCATAAGCCAAGCCCCCTCCCTGCCCATCTTCAAATCTCTGCTTAAAACCCACCTATTCATTGCTGCGTTCGGCACCTAACTCTTACCGTTCAGTAAATCCAGACTGCCCCAATTTGACCATTCACTTGTCTACTAGATTGTAAGCTCTTTTGAGCAGGGACTGTCCTTCTATGTAAATTGTACAGCGCTGCATAACCCTAGTAGCACTTTAGAAATGTTAAGTAGTAGTAGTAGTAGTATTTTCCTTCATTTGCCTTTCTCCTTTCCTGACTACTTCACCGGGTTCTCTTTGCTTTTCCAGATATTGTTGTCTGTCTTCTTCTTTCTGCATGCTCATATAGTTTATGAAGGCTTATTCCTTACCCTTTCAACTACTTCTTTTGAAAACTAAAGCAGTTTTCTTTTCTCGTCCATTTATTTACCTTCCTAACACAAAGGTTTGTTGCCCTTAAAATATCTCATTTCTGTTTTGCACACTGCTTACCAATAGACAGTATCTCAAATAAATATGAAACTTGAAACTTGAATGAGTGGTTTGTGCAGAAACTCAATGTTGCGTGGGAGGAACATATTCAGTTTAATTGAGGGGGTGAGGTGGCTATTTCTACTGTGTGGGACACTGTTAATACAGTTAATACAGTTCTGTGACGGCAGAATTCTCTCTCTGCTGCTATTAAAAGGCAACAGCAGGAGCAAGTCCCTTCTCTGAAATTGCATCTGCTTCTCTTAGAGGTAGATCATAAACAAAAAACAAGTGCATAGATTATTGAAGGTCAGAATGGAGTTAAACATGCTGGAGAGTTTGTGTATGACTTATTGCTTAGAACTCACTAAACATCATTTTTTATGAGCATGCTAACAAGCCATCTAAGCTGCTTTTATGGCAGCTTAACTGCATTAGATTGACAAAAAGAATAAATAAAATTAAATCCAGTAGGGATTCTGAGCAGACAGTTTCCAGTCAGATGGCTATAGCCTCTACTAATTTTTATCAGAGTTTATATTTCTTCAGCTCAGAATGGGCTCATCAATGATGAAGTCTCAGAAGCTACTACATATTGAGGTGGATGTGCAGCAGCTCAGTGACTGAGATAATAAAAGCAATTAAGAGTTTAAAGAATAAGACAGTGGATCTAAATATCCCTCCTGCAGAACTTTATAAAACCACGGTTGAGTGATTTGTCCTGGTTTAAGCTGAAGTGCTCACAGATATCTTACTGTAAGGTAAGCTTTTTAACTCCTTTTATGATGCCGCTATTGTGGTGTTCTGTAAGGAAGGTGGAGATCCACTATATTGTGCAACAATCACCCCATCTCCTTATTAAATGTTGACTATAAAGGTATTGTTAAAATGTTATGTTTTCTGAGTGAATATCTTTTTGAGATCAGTTTCCTAAAGGACAGATGGATTTGACAATGTTAGGAGAGTCGTTGATGCTTTGTATAGCTTTATAAACCTTGAGTTAAGACTGACTATTCTCTAGCTGGACAACAAAAAAGCCTGTAATAAGATTGAAAGACCCTACATATTTGGTGTGTTGTCTGAGTTTGGCTTCATAGTTAACTTTCTTACTTGGATTAAGGCTCTATATGCAGCTGTGGCTGCAACAGTAAAGGGAAATGCTTGGTTTTACTTCTCCTTTTGTTGGGAAGAGGGACCCATCAGGGCTGCCCTCTCACTCCCCTTTTATTCAGTGTAGCAACTGAACCCTTTGGGTTTTCATGCCCCATTTGCTCCAGGAATAGATTTTTTTTTGGGGGGGGGAGGGAAGGGGGAAGGGAGATGAAGGTCTATTTGTCTGATCTTGTGCGCTTTGAGGGTTGTTATTACTAATAATCTAGCTGTTTATATAAAGCTAATTACCCCAAACTATTAGGAAAGGTGAAGTTGGATTTGGCTGGATAGAAAGATAAGGCCATATCTTGTCTGGGCAGGATTATTATTATTAAGATGTTGATTATGTCTGTTTTCCTATTTCATTTGCTGTTCCCCACTTCTTTTTCTCTTGCACCTCAAAGACATCTTGCATGTTTTGTACAGAATGTGAAAAGAGCTTGGGTTATTAAGGTATTAATCGAGTGGTAGAAACTTGGCAGGTATGAATATGTGAATAATGCTGTAATTTCTTATTGATTTAGGGTATAGTAGCATACTTAGTTCACAGTTCAGCTTTATTTCATATACCACAAATAATAATAAAATATCTAAATGATTTACAAATCAAAATGTATTATGGCTAGAGCAATGGGTAGAAACAAAAGGTGAGATTAGGTTACATGGGGGATTTAATACAATCCAAAAGAGGAGTATAATTTAATTAAAATTAAACTAGGGAAGGACATGAAGTAGGGAAGGAAAGTGAAAAGAAGAGACAATGGGCATAGATGTGCAGGGGGTAAACTCGCTGTGAGGGGAAGTGAAGAAAGAGAGTTGTAATCATTGGGGAGCAGAGGTAAATGCTTTAATGAAAAGATGAGCTTTAAGAATATCTTTAAATCTCGGAAGCGAGAGTTCAGTTTGTAGGTGCAAAGGGATATCATTCCATAGTGTAGGTGAAATGACTGAGAATGAGGTGGTTCTTGCAAGATGTGAACGCACCTGAAGAAACGAGGGTACTACTAAAAGTTGCTGTTGGGAAGGATGAGAAGCTTGTGTTGGAGAATAGGATATGAGGTGTTTGAATTTGAAACGTTGGAGACTAGAATGAGGCATTTGGAATGTGGTAACAATAATCTTAAACAAAATCCAGTATTGGATGGGTAGCCAGTGTTCTGCTTGAAGAAGAAGGGAAACACTGTCAAACGTTTTGGCACAGTGTATCAATTTAACCGCTGTGTTTTGAACCAGCTGTAGCCTACACAATTGGCATAAAGGTAGATCATGAAGGCGGGAATTGCAATAATCTAGGCATGAAATTATCAGGGATTGAATGAGAGGACAGAGGGAGGATTTATAAAAGAAGGATCTTGCAAGATGTATTTTGTGAAGTATAAAACATTTTTCTTGACAATCAAAGAAATGTGGATTTTGAAGCTAAGACAATTGTCAATAAGAACTTTAAGGATTTTAATCTCTTCTTTAATAGGTATGGGTACCTCAGAAATAGAGAGGATTGAGTTGAGATAAGAAGAGCTCAATGATGGAAAGAAGAAAGACTTAGTTTTGGAAGGATTTAGTTTTAGTCAATGCAAAGAGAACCAACCATCAATCGTGGTCAATTTGTTTGAGATATCCAAGATTAGAGATGAACCAGTATTTTCAAAATGGAACAGAAATTGGACATCATCAGTGTAAATACAGAAGATGATATTCATAGTTTGGAGAAAAAGAGTTAGCAGTGATAGAAAACTATTGAAAAGAATAGGCCCCCAACATGCAACCATTTGAGATTCCACATGAAAGGTTGTGAATGAGGAGTAGACATCAGCCCAGAGAATTTTAAATGCTCTGCCTTGGAGATATAATTGAAACCATGGAAAGGGAACATCAGTTACTCCAATTTCTTTGAGATGAGAGAGGAGGATGTCATGATCAACTAGATCAAATGTTGCACTATGGCCAAGCAAGATAAGAAGGTCTTTTCTATAACTGTCAAGAGAATGATGGGCAAAAGTTTTGAGAGCCATAATAGCGTGTTCAGTGGAAATGTGGTTGTGAAAGTTGGTTTGACAAGGATGGAGACAATTTGAAATAAATGGTAGCTGTGAAACAGGATGATAATTACTGACATCCGAGGTGTCAGTGGAAGCCCCTTTCAGGTGGGTGTAAATAATAGCAAGTTTCCAGGCTGTTGGAAATACACCTGTAGAGAGACTTGTGATGATCATAGAATGCAGATAGGTAATGAAGGAACTGGAGATTTGCTTCAAAGGTAGTCCAGCAAAAGATCAGTGGGAGCAGAAGAGGGGTTCATAGTAGAAATTCCCTTAAGAACCTCAGATTATGATTTGGCTTGAAAGACTGAAATAGTTCTACATGACTGTATCAGTGTTTAGATCAGACAATGGTAGAACAGTGGATGTAATAGAACATTGAAGAAGAGTAATCTTGTTGGTAGATGCAACTGCAAAATGTTCTGTGATAAGGGATGATGTAGGGGCAAGGTTTTGAGATAAGTTTGTAACTCATCTGAGTATCTTGAAGAGGTGGGAGGGGTTTGTGTCCCTATGGCAAAGTTTAAAATAACAACCTTTCTTAGCATTAGTAACAGATCTATAATATTGAGCAGCAGTACTCTTCAATAAAGATAGGTGTATTGAAAGGTGACTTTTCCGCCACTGACATTCAAAATGACGAAGTTGACATCAAAGAAGTTTGAGGCCTTGGTGGTACCAAGGGTGAGTGTTCTGATGCTGGAACTTAATATTTTGGAGTGGAGCAACTCTATTTATAGTGCTGGACATAATAGAGATCCGGGTGGAGACTTGAGTTTCTATATGTAAAGAGAAGAAATCTGATGGAATTTCAGGGCAATGAATCAAGTAATGTTTTAGGGGCAATTAAGTTTAATTTCTGAAAATGTCTATAATGGGGGGGGGGGGGGGGAGTAAACTAGGATAACAGCTGAGTGATAGGGATAGGAAGATTAAGAAGGTTAGTAATAGGGTTACCACAATCAGTAATTATCAGATCAAGGGTGTATCTAGCAGTGTGGGTGGGAGAATGAATATATTAAACTAAACCTGAATCAGAAAGAAAATTACAAAAATCAGAGGCCAGTGGGTCCTTAGGGTCAGAGAGATGGATGTTAAAGTCACCTAGGATCAATAAAAGGAGTTGGGTCAATTAACAAAGGAGAAACTTTATCAAGAAAGATTAAAGTGTTCTTTGGGTCACAGGAGGTGGGAAGTAGATAAGAAGGACAAGAACAGGTTGTGAGGAGTGGAGACAGAAGGCCATGCCTTCATGAAGTGGAGAGCAATAGGAATATAGTAGGGGATTTTGTAACCAAAGAGGTGCATGCAAGTCCACCACCCCATCTATGTACGTGATTAGAGAAAGAGTAAAGATAAGGGGAGGGGACAAGATTGCTCAAGGAAGAAATTATCAGAATTAGTCATTCAAGTTTCATTAAAACAGAATAAGTCAAGCTGGGAATTAGCAACAAGATCACTAACTAGGTTGGACTTACGCCAAATGGAATGAACATTCAAGAGACCAACTTGGAGTGAAGTATGATAAGATGATAAGAACACAAGCATTGGTCATAGTGGGACAGATCGAAGGTCCGTCAAGATCAATATCTTGTTTCCAAAAGTGGCCAATCTAGGTCACAAGTACCTGTTAAGATCCCAGAACAGTAAAACTGATTTTATGCTGCTTATCCTAGAATATGCAATGGATTTCCCCAAGTCCATCTTAGTAATGGCTTATGGACTTTTCTTTAAGGAAATTATCCAAACATTTTTAAACCCTGCTAAGCTAACTGCTTTTACCACATTCTCTGGCAACAAATTCCAGAGCTTAATTACTCATTGAGTGAAGAAATATTTTCTCTGATTTGTTTTAAATTTACTACTTAGTAGCTTCTTTGTGTGTCCTCTAGTCCTAGTATTTTTTTTACAAAGTAAACAAGCGATTCACATCTACCTGTTCTACTCCACTCAGTATTTTATAAGTCCCCTGAGCCACCTCTTCTTCAAGCCTTTCCTTATAGGGAAGTTATCCCATCCCTTTTATCATTTTCGTTGCCCTTCTCTGTGTATTTTCTAATTCCACTATCTTTTTTGAGATGTGGTGACCAGAACTGCACACCTTATTTGAGGTGCGGTGGCACCATGGAGTGATACAAAGGCATTATAACATTCTCAGTTTTGTTTTCCATTCCTTTCCTAATAATTCCTAACATTCTATTTGCTTTCTTAGTCACTGCTGCATATTGAACAGATGGTTTCAACATATCATCAATGATGACGCCTAGATCCTTTTCCTTGGGAGTGATTCCTAATGTGGAACCTTGCATCACGTAATTATGGTTTAGGTTCCTCTTTTCCATATGTACCACTTTGCACTTGCTCACATTAAAAGTCATCTGCCATTTGGATGCCTAGTCTCCCAGTCTCATAAGGTCCTCTTGCAATTTTTCACAATTCTCGTGTGATTTAATAACTTTGAGGGGCATAATCGAAAGGGGCGCCCAAGTTTTCCTGAGGACGTCCTGGCGAAGGGGCAGGGAAACCCGTATTATTGAAACAAGATGGGCGTCCATCTTTCATTTTGATAATACGGTTGTGGATGCCCAAATCTGCCAGGACACCAACCAAGCACCCTAGGGGGCACTGCAGTGGACTTCAGAAAAAGCTCCCAGGTCCATAGCTCCCTCAACTTGTGTGCTGAGCCCCCCAAATCCCCCCCTAAAAACCTACTACCCACAACTGTACACCACTATCACAGCCCTTACGGGTGAAGGGGGGCACCTAGATGTGGGTACAGTGGGTTTCTGGTGGGTTTTGAAGGGCTCACATTTACCACCACAAGTGTAACAGGTGGGGGTGGGGATGGGCCTGGGTCTGCCTACCTGAAGTGTACTGCACCCACTAAAACTGCTCCAGGGACCTGCATACTGCTGCGATGGACCCGAGTATGACATTTGAAGCTGGCATAGAGGTTGGCACAAAATATTTTTAAAGTTCTTTTTTGAGGGTGGGAGGGGGTTAGTAACCACTGAGGGAGTAATGGGAGGTCATCCCCGATTCCCTCCGGTGGTTGGGAGGCGGGGATAGTGCTGGGCAGACTTATATGGTCTGTGCCCTGAAAAAGACAGGTACAAATCAAAGTAAGGTACACACAAAAAGTGGCACATATGAGTTTATCTTGTTGGGTAGACTGGATGGACCATGCAGGTCTTTTTCTTCCATCATCTACTATGCTACTATGCTCCATTACATCTTCTGTGTTTATAGATATTTGTTTCAGTTTCTCTGACTCATCAGCATTGAATACCATTACTGGCACTGGCATCTCTCTCAGATCTTCCTCTGTGAAGACTGAAGCAAAGAATTCATTTTATCTCTCCACTATGGCCTTGTCTTCTCTGAGTGCCCCTTTTATCCATCGGTCATCTAGCAGTCCAACTGATTCTGATGAAACACCTACCACTCACACCCTATAGTGCTATAGTGCTAGGCAGAGAATATATATCAAACCAACAAGATAGTATTCACCCAATGTACTACTTACAATACTGTACCAATTGTATCTGACCAACAAGATTATACACAAACAATGTTCTATTTCTAATATTGTATCAACTTCTGCACCACTGATGATAGAAACCTCACTGAACCCTAAGAATGGGGATATTAGCATTAAATAAGACCTGAATTGATTTGAATTAAATAGAATTTTGCCAGCTTCTTGCTTCTATTATACCTAAAAAAAAAGTTTTTACTATGTGTTTTTGATTCCAATGCAATCTTCTTTTCAAAGTGTCTCTTTGCCATCCTTAGCAGGACTTCGCATTTGGCTTGCCATTTCTTTTTCCTTTTCCTGTTAATTTCTGTTGGATCCTTATATTCATCAATTACAGTTTTTTTGTTGTTAAATGTTTTGTTGGTCATATAAAACTCAGTAAAAATATCGGAACTAAAGAAAACCAGAAACAAAAGAGCTTGGGTAAATGATAGTTTTATTGGCTTAAAATGCATCAGATGCACTAGTTTTTCCTAATTTTCTATTCTACTATTGGTGTGCTTGTTTGAAGCCTGTTTTTCAATGATGTAGCCTGACAGCAGTAAAACATGTGTTATGGTTAGAAGCATTCGCAGCAAAGCCCTGGCTGCTTTCTGGCCTTGTCTTTGTTGACTGTCAAGATCCTCTTTAGCTGCATATATTCTTTTATCCGTGCTTTGGTGAAAGCATTGGATAAAGTATGCAGGAAGGCTGGTGTTTCCAGTGTTTTTTTTTTTTTGTAGAAAAAAAGGTGCCGATACTCATTATGGGCACGGTCACCACATATGGATCTACCCCTATGATAGCCACACCTACATTAGCCACACCCCTTATACTAGCCATGGTGCATATAAACAGACATCATTGAAAATATTATACTAGTATAGGAGAAAAAAATAACGTGATTTATTTCATTATAAATAATTTCTGTAAGCTGTTACAGCTCCAGTATACCCAGTGCAAAATAAGACAGCAGATGTAAATTCTCAAATTGGACATATTCCAAACACTAAAATGAAAATAAAATGATTTTTTCTACCTTTGTTGTCTGGTGACTTTGTTTTTCTATCCATATTGGTCCCAGTCTCTTATTCTGCTGCTCTCTATCTGTTTCTTTAACTCCATTTCCAGGGCTTCCTTTCAATTTATTTCTTTACTTTCCTCCTTTCTTCTTCATTTCTTGCCCATACATCCATAAGTAAAAGCTGGGTCCTCCTCTGTGGAATTGACTGGAAGAGGTATAACGTGGCTCCAGCTTTTGCCTATGTTCTCCATCCATGTGCAGTTTTTCTCCTCTCTTCCCTTTCCCTCATCTCCATCCATGTGTATCTTCTTCTTTTTTCTTTCCTTCCCTCCAGCACTTCTCCTCTCTCTTCCCCTCTATCCATGTCCAGCATTTCTTCTCTCTTCCCTCCCCTGTATCCATATAAAGCAATAATTCTCTCTCCCCTCTCCTCCATCCAAGTCCAGCATTTCTCCTCTCTCCCCGCCAACCCCTCCATGCATCCGTGTCCAGCAATTCTCCTCTATCTCCTGATCTCCTCTCCATCCATTTCCAGCATTTCTCCTCTCTTTCCTGCCCTCTCATCCATGTGCATCTCCTTCCTCTCTTCCTCCCCTCCATCCATGTCCAGCATGTCTCCTCTCTCCCCTGCCCTCCCCTCCCATGTCCAGCGATTCTCCTCTATTCCCTATCCTCCCCTGCATCCATGTCCAGTGATTCTCCTCTATCACCTTCCCTCTCATCTATGCCCAATGATTCTCTTCTCTTCCCTGCCTTCCCCTTCCATCCATGTCCAGCGAATCTCTCTTCCTAGAGATGGGAATAACTAGTGAGGTAATTAAATTCGCCGATGACACAAAATTATTCAGGGTCGTCAAGTCGCAGGAGGAATGTGAACGATTACAGGAGGACCTTGCGAGACTGGGAGAATGGGCGTGCAAGTGGCAGATGAAGTTCAATGTTGACAAGTGCAAAGTGATGCATGTGGGTAAGAGGAACCCGAATTATAGCTACGTCTTGCAAGGTTCCGCGTTAGGAGTTACGGATCAAGAAAGGGATCTGGGTGTCGTCGTCGATGATACGCTGAAACCTTCTGCTCAGTGTGCTGCTGCGGCTAGGAAAGCGAATAGAATGTTGGGTGTTATTAGGAAGGGTATGGAGTCCAGGTGTGCGGATGTTATAATGCCGTTGTATCGCTCCATGGTGCGACCGCACCTGGAGTATTGTGTTCAGTACTGGTCTCCGTATCTCAAAAAAGATATAGTAGAATTGGAAAAGGTACAGCGAAGGGCGACGAAAATGATAGTGGGGATGGGACGACTTTCCTATGAAGAGAGGCTGAGAAGGCTAGGGCTTTTCAGCTTGGAGAAGAGACGGCTGAGGGGAGATATGATAGAAGTGTATAAAATAATGAGTGGAATGGATCGGGTGGATGTGAAGCGACTGTTCACGCTATCCAAAAATACTAGGACTAGAGGGCATGAGTTGAAGCTACAGTGTGGTAAATTTAAAACGAATCGGAGAAAATTTTTCTTCACCCAACGTGTAATTAGACTCTGGAATTCATTGCCGGAGAACGTGGTACGGGCGGTTAGCTTGACGGAGTTTAAAAAGGGGTTAGATAGATTCCTAAAGGACAAGTCCATAGACCGCTATTAAATGGACTTGGAAAAATTCCGCATTTTTAGGTATAACTTGTCTGGAATGTTTTTACGTTTGGGGAGCGTGCCAGGTGCCCTTGACCTGGATTGGCCACTGTCGGTGACAGGATGCTGGGCTAGATGGACCTTTGGTCTTTCCCAGTATGGCACTACTTATGTACTTATGTACTTATGTACTCCCCTCCCATCCATGTCCAGTGATTCTTTTCTGCCCCCTGTCCTCCCCTGCCATCCATGTCCAGGGATTCTCCTCTCTCCTCTGCCCTCCCCTCCCATCCATGTCCAGCAATTCTCTCTTCCCTGCCCTCCCCTCCCATCCATGTCCAGCAATTTTCCTCTCTTCCCTGCCCTCCTCTCCCATCCATGTCCAGCATGTCTCCTCGCTCCCCTGCCCTCTCCTCTCATTCATGTCCAGCAATTCTCCTCTCTCCCCTGCCCTCCCCTCTCCAATGCCCATCCTCCTTCTCCCAGCCCATCCTCCTTCTCCACTGCCTGCCAGCAAAGCGATAGAAAGGCTGCCAACGTCAGACTCAGCAGCACGAACGGTGCAGTGATTGAGAGAGGCTGGCAGCATCGGAGCTTCCCTCTGTGAGTCCCACCTGTGCGGATACAGGAATTTGAAACAACGTAGGCGGGACTCGCAGAGGGAAGCTCCGACGCTGCCAGCCTCTGTCAATCACTGCCTGCACCATTTGCGCTGCCAAGTCCTAGAAAAACAGTAAGTAGGGGAGTGAGAGGAATGGTGCAGGACTTGCCAGGGGGGAAAAAGGTGCCAGTATGCCGTACCAGTGTGTACCGGCACAAAAAAAGCCCTGGGTATTTCTCTCCTTTTTCTCTCAGTTCAGAAATGTTTCACATCTATCAGGATGGTGGTATGAGGGGATGAGGTGAACGTCTTCTGACATGTACTTCTGCTCGCTCCTTTTTTCTTAATTTTTCTCTACTGGGATATTTATTGAGAGGTGTGAATGCAGCACTGGGGAGGTCTATGTCCTTTTTTCAATATTTTCAAATATATCGCTTTGCCACCTTGCTTGAGTGTAGTGGAGCACTTGTTAAAAGACCAAATAATTACTTTGAGGTTATATTCTTTGAGAAAGGTTATGCTAAATGTATTATCTCTTGTTTGTATACAGCTATTAATAGGTTTCTTCTCTGGACCACAGATATATTAAGAGTACGGAAGCTTATTTAGGCTCTCAGGATATAGACTTCTGGAGAGAATTTGTGATAGTAGAAGTATGTGCTTTCTATCTTCTGCTTTGTGTGCTACCCAGACACAAGTACTGGATGGCGATCACCGGACACCACCAGACGATGTCTTCTAGGTCTCTCACAGACTCAGACACAGGTAAACCTACTACCCTGATAAACAAAATTAACAACGGGAAGACTGACTCCCTTAGTGTGCAATCTTTATTTGTTTTAATTTATTTTCAGCATTTTATATTTAATCAACCAAGTAAATAACTTGTACAGAAAAGTGTGTCTATCCAACATATTATAATAAGGAAACATTTTTTTCTAATCTTGAAAAGTATCAATTCGGAGAGCTTCACTCAAGTCCATAAAACTAGATCCAAGATTACATAAAGTGGAGTATTAATTACCAAAAAAATTGAGAAAGAAAAAAGTTAACACCTGAGACAATAAGGAATCCCCTTTTTTAAATTAGAGCTATCATAGGGGAACAGTCAAACCTCCATGATCAATTTTCCTGCTAGAAAAACAGTGAGTTGGGAAGATTAAGTGTGCAATATTTTTAATGTATTTTGAATTCTTCTCTTCACAGGTTCTGGGGTGTATACTAGCTTGTCCTGGAGAGAAATAGATAAAGATGGGCTCCTGAATAGATCCCACCCTGGAACAGATGTGATTTGACTCAAATCCTCTTTATTGCTTGCAATTTCTAATGAAACTAGGCAATTCTGGCTTCAGCAATTCTGCAGGTAGTGACACTGGCTTTGCCAAGCAACAGTCTCCTTGTGACCGGTGGACTTCTACTACTTCCAGGTATACCACTATACCAAGGTTTACAACAGAGTATATTTCTCCTTATAAATTTCTTTTCCCTATTAAATTATAACTTCTCACCCTTTACTAAGTTAGGCAGCTTTCCATCAAAGTCAACTTGTAAATTCTTCAATTTTCAGCACTTTAAGCACTCTCTCTCATAAGAGGTGGCAGTATAACCGTCTTTTCAGGGGTGCTACAGTCCATACTTACTACCACAATTCACTAGAGAGTGGTAATTGTCCAATTCAGGACTTCAGCTTAACGGTTGCATTGTAACCAAAAATTGTCTTTTGTTCTCATCAGCTATTAAAGCTGTCAAAGCTGTATCACTTAACACAGTTTTAAAACCCAGTCCTACCAGACTCTGTAGTTACAGCAGGATTCAGTCAGAATTCCTTTCACAAACACCCTCCTTAAATACTTCCCTGATGTCCCCTATAAATGTAAACCCCCTGGTGGTAGAGCAAGGTATTACAATGATGGTACCAAATATGTCACAGTGTTTCCCCCAAATGACTGAACGCCAACCAGGGAGTTTAACAATAAAAAGAAAATATTTTATTATTATTTGAATTATATTTAAATGTTAATGAAATTTTACCAACTTGCAAATTTAACATATGTATTTCAATTACAGGTTTGCAACACAAATTAGTTTAATCTCTAGAAACATTGAGAGCATTTTCAGATGAGTATAAATATTAGTTATATAAATCATTTAAGCACATTCAATTTTACAAAACACGACATTCTTTAAAGTTTCTTTTCTTCTATTTTTTAGATTTCTAGAAACCTTCAAGGATCTCAACAGGTAAGTTTTCCCCTACTTTTTAATTTTTTTTTCTTTTAGTTATCTCTCATTTATTGTTCAGGTTTCCTTTACTATTTTCTCTTATGTGCACTTTCTTAATAGTCTCAGTCACTTAGCTGTTCTCTTTGTTTTCTCTCTGGCTCTCTTGAACAGTGGGCGCCTTTTCTTTCAGGTGATGATCTCCAACATCAACTTTCTTCCAGTCTTTTCCCAGTAACATGTTCTCACCAATACAGCTCCCTCCCAACTACCAGCCTGAGCTGTTTGTCACTCTCCTGAGAGTTCCATCAGCTTGCAGAACACTCAGCGCATGCACAGACTACTCAGCTTCACTGCACTGCTCACTGCTTCTACACCAGATCTAGAAGGAGCCAGGTAATCTTTTAAACTTTAACCCATAGGGTTACATTTGGGCTAGCAAAAAAAAAAAAAAAAATGTATATAATAAACTTTTTTTTTCAAACACCACCCCAAAACCAACACCCCCTTAGACAATCCATAAATCCAAGCACACCATTCCATCTACATTTGTCTAATGAATACATCTTCAACTGTCCCCAACATTACAATTTCCATGCACTTTACCCACATATACATTTAATTTTTACATGCCACCCTTTTTAACTTCAGTTTTTATCACAATTTTTTATGTGATGAATATGTTTCAATATACTTTTTTCTGCCACAAGCACAATAACTAATTACATATTATCTCATATTTGTACAACCTCTAGCATAACCTGACAGGGTTGTTTCTGGGTAAACCCTAGTCCTCCTCTTCAGGTCAGTCACCCCTCAGCCACAAAGTGTCTCTTCTTTTTCCTCTTCTTGAAACCGTAGGTCTTTCTTTCCTTGCGTCTTCTTATATGCTTCTCTACCTCACACTCTCTGGCTGGATCTCACTCAGTGAAGTCCAATTCTCCATCTGTACCTTTCTGTCTTGCAGGCCAGGAACACAGTTGCAGTTCTTGCCCTGCAACAGACTCTAGCTGCATCTCTGTCCATTTGTTCCGGCCCCTTCTCTTTGCTTTATTTCTTCAGTGTTTTTCTTGGTCACAATTCTCTTCAATCTATTCTTGTATTTATTTCCAGATTCTGGTGGCTCTTTCCTCAGTACCATTTTTTTCTTACAGAACAGACTGTCCATTCAATCTCTTCTGAATTTGCTAATTCACTTATTTCACATCTCCTCCTCCAGAGAATTCTCCACCTGGAGCTCTTCCTCTTGCGCAGGTCCCCTGTGTGGTTGTATCACTGGAGGATCCTCATTTACCATTTCTTCTGGCAGCTCGATGTCATCAGAGTGAGAGAACAATATTGATTTAGGAAGTGATTCCACCAGCTCAGGAGCTGAGGCTTCTTCATTTCTATTCCTCTCTGGCATCTTTGTCAGTAACTTTCATAAATGTAATTACTTTTGAGGCAAATTCTCCCTCCAAGACCCCACTCAGACAGTAACATCCTACTCTTGCCTCTGATCTTTCTCAACCACCGTTTCTGTCCCACAACACATCAAAGTTCTCTGACATCAGAGTTCCAACCTTCAGGCTTTCTAACAATAAGCTGAAAATAAACTTTTACACCCCCTTTTATAATACTTAAACAAACGTGTTCCTCTCTCTCACAACACACCATTCACTAAAAGCACAAATTCAACTTAGAATAAACTTAAAACCTTGGGGGTCTTTTACTAAAGATCAGCTTAAGTTATCTGTAGCAGGGCCCATTTTATTCCTATGGGCCCTGCTGCAGATAACTTGAGCTAACCTTTAGCCAAAGACCCCCCTTTGTTTTTTTTTCCCCTATCTGGTGACTCACTCTGCACAAGCTTCACAATGTTGCCATGGCACTCCAACATCTAGCTGCAGTTTGGGTTCAAACTTAAACCTTTCAGCACCACATTTATTGAAGTCTTACAGCAAGCACTTAATTTTATCCCATTCTTGTCACTTCACTCCCAACCAGATGGATGAACAGGTCCACACACAAGATATACCAGCTCTCTCATCACATCTTCCCTCTACATGTATGCTCCCCCAGGTCCCTGCAGCTCTTTACCACTGCTAAACTAAAGTCCCGTACTTGCACACATATATGCCCGTACACAAACCTGAGCCACTATTTAAATAATGAAGTGCTTCAAGTTTCAGCTTCCCTCCCAGTCACCGGAGCACTCATAGTAACATATACATAATAGATGACGGCAGAAAAAGACCTGCATGGTCCATCCAGTCTGCCTAACAAGATAAACTCATATGTGTATACCTTACCTTGATTTGTACCTGCCTTTTTCAGGGCACAGACCGAACAAGTCTGCCCAGCAGTATTTCCCGCCTCCCAACCACCAGTCCCGCCTCCCATCACTGGCTCTGGCACAGACCGTATAAGTCTGCCCTCCACTATCCTCACCTCCCAACCACCAACCCCTCTTTCCCCACCTGCTCCGCCATCCAATTTCGGCTAAGCTTCTGAGGATCCATTCCTACTGCACAGGATTCCTTTATGCATATCCCACGCATGTTTGAATTCCGTTACCGTTTTCATCTCCACCACCTCCCGCGGGAGGGCATTCCAAGCATCCACCACCCTCTCTGTGAAAAAATACTTCCTGACATCTTTCCTGAGTCTGCCCCCCTTCAATCTCACAGAAGTTCCAAGTCCCTCTCCAGCAGTCTTTCTCTTCTGCTGCCCCTGTGCCACTCCTTGCACCATCTGAGGTTCTACCACTAAAATGACCCGGGTAAGAGCCTGGCTACACTTTCTTTCAAAAATTTAAAAAAAAAACAACCCTTTAAACTTCACAGGTTTACAACTGCTTAGTTTGTTGTAGGAGGGGAAGAATGTTCTTCTGTTTCAGCATTCTTGTCGGGTGATACTTCTGGATGGGCATTTGTTGCTAATAAGAGCTGATCACTATCTTTTTTGCTCTTGGTGGTGAGAAACATCATAGCAAGGTGTTGTAGGAAGCCAACCTCCCTCCCCCCAACCCACATTTCAGCAGCCATTTTTTCCTGGTATGAGAGAAAAATGTGGTTAACTGCAATTGAACCTCTTCCCTGATGAAGAATTTGAAACCTGGCCATGTCAGTGGAGGTTCTCTCTTCATTGAAAGCTGCTGCCAGTTAAGCAACGTGAACATGATGTTATAGCACAAAGATTTACAAAAATATAGGATTCAAATGCTCTATTTATGTGAAATTGAGGTTAAAGAAAACAAATGTGGATTGATGAGGATTTGCATTTCACTGCCTTATGAAGGTTCACTCAGCAATGCTTGATGCAGGATATTCTGATGATCCTGTAAAAAAGAATATTCAGTGCTTACTTACAAATATAAATTATTCAAAACATTTGGTGCCTGGGACTGTTATTGTATTGTTAAAGGAAAACTTCAGTACTGCACTGCAGTCAAGTTCCAGGGCAAATGTCACCACCATAGTAGCTCTCTGTGTAATTACTTCCAAGGAAGATTCCAGAAAGGATGCAAGATTCATATGTCTACCTCTTGACTCCTAAGGGGTTCCACTGATGACTTCCCAGAGCCCAGTATATACTGAGCATACGTAATAGGGGACAAAGAATCTCCAGCTATTCCTAGAACCTCTATCAAATACTTCTTAACCATGTCCAGATGTGCAATGAAAGGAGACCCGGGGAAATTAAGCAGTTTCAGATTATGCCTTCGACCTGGTTCTCCAAGTACTCTAAATGACAATAAAGGAATTTCTTGTTCTTTACTGAGACTGAACCTAAGTTCTCCAAAGTTTGAACTTTCAATTCCAGGGATTCCAATGTAGAGGACTGCTTGGCAGAGGCCTGCGCCAGTGGGGAGGTCAATGTTCTGCACATATTTTAAGAAGTTAAAAAGTCATTTGTATACTGGCTTATTTCCTCCAAGCCTGCAGGAAATAAGAATATTATCCACTGCCTTAAGGATTTCTTATTTGTTGGTCTTGAGATCTTGTCCTCTTGCTCATCACTTCTGAGGCATTTTCAGGTGCTGAGATCATTCCTTAAACATTCTGCATGCAAATTAGTCACTGAATTCCAGATGCTACTGATATAATCAACACAACTTTGCACATCCCAAAAGGAATAATGAACCTCATGCATATTTAAATGCACCAAATAAAAAAAATGATATATTCTAAATTATGGAGTAGTGTCTGACAAACATTCCTCATTATATAATCTTTATTTATTTATTTATTTATTTGCCTTTATTCAGGCTCCCCAAGCGCTACTTTTCAAATTTAGGAAGCTTATGAAATGTTCATATGACTCACTTGAATAGTTACTCATCTCTTTTCCTTGTTGGCTTTTAAATGGGTATACTGACCTCATAGTTACAAAGTTCCTGCAAAGTCATAAATGGAATACATTGATACCCAGTTTCTGTACAAAACTTGTGGTCTTACCTGGTCTTTCACTGTATCCCTTGACATTTTTACATTTACTATCCTCTATATAATAATTTCTCAATCTGCGTCCCTGGACGGCTGGCTGGCTAGGTTTGTAACTGTATGCAAATGAGCTACTATGTAATCGGCTCGCCTCCAGTCTTCCCTTTCATTCCCTCTCAGTGTCCCGCCCTCGTGGAAAGAGGAAATTACATCAGAGGAGGGCGTGACAGTGAGAGGGAAGGAAAGGGAAGGCTGGAGGCGAGCTGAGCCAAACCTGCCGCAGCTGCAACTTGAGGTAAAATATACTTTTTTAAGGCAGTGCGGCAGGAAGGAAAGGAAGGCTGTTGTGGGAGAAGAGAGCGGGCAGGTGAGGGCTGGGGTTGAACTTGAACTCGTGTGCTTAAAAGGCAGGCAGGTGGGGGCTGGGGGCGAGTCACTGGACATGGATGGGATGGGAGGGGAGGGGAGAATCGCTAGACATGGATGCGAGGTGAGGGGAGGGAAGAATCGGTGGTCATGGAGGGGAGGGGAGGAGAGAGAGGAGACATCACTGGACATGGATGGGACGGGAGAGCAGGAGATAATCGCTGGACATGGATGGGAGGGGAGGGGAGACAAGAAATCGCTGGACATGGAGGGGAGGACACACAGGAGAATCACTGGACATGGATGGGAAGGTAGGGGAGAAAGGAGAAATCACTGGACATGGAGGGGAGAGCAGGGGAGAGAGGAGACTTGCTGGATATGAATGAAGGAGAAGGCATGGAAGAGAGATTTAAAACATAATTGCGATTAGACGATAGCTTTTTTCATGAAATGTTTTTTTTTCTTGTATGGACAATAAAATCACCAAAATGAACGAGGGAGTGTAAAAAAACAGGAGCAGTGGATACGTTTTGGTCAGAGGGACCAAACGAACCAATCTCTGGCTTTGCCCCCAAGCTCTCCAGATGATGCTGCTATGTTGGTCAAAATCAAAAACACAAATGATAACTATCACTCACAAAAAAAGGTTCATATTACATCAGGATATTTGTTGAATATCTTACTAAAAAAAATATAGATTTAGTAGCAAATGAAGATATATATTTTAGCTGGATAAAAAAAATATGCTGGTCTATTGAACCCCAGTACTCAAGAAAAATAATGTGCAATCATACTTCTAATTCTCTACGCCCTCTCCCTGCTGAAAGCCTAGATATCGTACCATCTTACCTTCTTTTCTTATTGCAAATATTTTTCAGTTTCAGTGTTTTCGTATTTTTTCTGGTCCAGGATTAAGGCCTTATTTGTCATGCCTTACCCTACCCCCATAGAGACAGAATGGATAAAATGTCTTAATAAGTCACTTCTTTGGTGCAGACTGTATGTTATAGAACAGGACTTCCCAAACCTGTTCTGAAGACCCCAAAG
Organism: Microcaecilia unicolor; assembly: GCF_901765095.1. NCBI lineage: Eukaryota > Metazoa > Chordata > Amphibia > Gymnophiona > Siphonopidae > Microcaecilia > Microcaecilia unicolor. The sequence goes on along the minus strand of NC_044033.1, from coordinate 456,325,500 downwards.
CCAGGTGGGATTTCAGAATATCCACAATGAATATGCATGAGATAAATCTGCATAAACTGGAGACTCAACATAAGGAAATATATCTCGTGCATATTCATTATAGATATCACGAAAACCTGACTGTCTGTGGGGTCCCCAGTATAGGTTTGGGAAGCTCTGTTATTAACAGCCAATGTGGCTGTATGCAGGTTGTTGAATTCTTGTTAATTAGGAAAAATGTGACAGAAGTAATTGATTTGCAATAGATGTGAAAAGTTCAAGGCATTACAGGTACTCTAGTCATTTATCTTTCTCAACCCCTTTAAGCTATTAGAATTCTGAACATGGAAGTGCTAATTCTCTCCTATATTACTACTTATTGTCTAGTGTTAAAATCTAGGACAAAAGGGCATTCACTCAATAGAAACTAATTGGTGTAACCTGATGCTCAGATTGAATTGTTTTGTGAAGGTTTACATAACTTTTAAGATGTATTCACAATTTCAATATTTTTACATATTTAGCTACATTTCTGAAGATTATGGGGGTCTTTTACAAAGGTGTGCATGCTAATTTTTAGCGTGAGCTAAAAATGCTAGCGCACCTTTGTAAAAGGTGTCCTATATGACACCTAGCTTTAGTTATTATGGAGTAAGTCAAAATAGTTATAATTATTCAGAAATACCATTAAAATTATATTGTTATTTTAACTGGCAAGTGGTTACATATCCCAACTACATCTGAGCTTTTAATATGCTGTTTATTATATTTCACTATAAAGATTTATTTTTCTAATTTTCTTGCAGAACAAAATGAAAATAAGAATCATATGTGGGGTAAGGTATATCTAAAATGAACAGTAAAGAAATTAGCAATAGTAATACATATAACAATTCTGGTATCACTGAGAACAGCGAAATACAAATGCCAGTTTAGGGGTGTGTGAGGGAGTGGGTGGTAAATGGTTGGGTTCCCATGAGAACATTCCCTTGTTGATGCTGAGGGAGTCACCTTAGGGTAGGAGGAGCTAGCCTGCTGAGTCAAGGTGGTGGGTCTCAGGCAGGGATAAGGTTAAATACACTGGAGCAGAGCAGAACTGAGAGGCCTCGAGTAAAGGAATCCTCTCAGGGTGTTCTCATTGGCTGCAGTACCTGGGGAGAGCCCAGGGAAGAGGTGTGGTCTTTCAACAGACCTGTATTTGACACTGGGAATGGACATGCATTGAGTGGATCTCCACCTGCCTCAGCACCAACTGCTTTGCAGGGCCTCCAAGACAGGTCAGCATTTAGCCTGACACCAAGGAGACTGTGGATTTGATGTCATCCTCACTGGCACTGAGGGACTTTGATGCACCTGTATTTGACACTGGGAATGGACATGCATTGAGTGGATCTCCACCTGCCTCAGCACCAACTGCTTTGCAGGGCCTCCAAGACAGGTCAGCATTTAGCCTGACACCAAGGAGACTGTGGATTTGATGTCATCCTCACTGGCACTGAGGGACTTTGATGCCTGCAACAGATGAAGGCCAAGAAGCACAAACATTGCAATGCAGAGTGCCGGGAGCTTCATGGCATCAAAAACTTCTGTACCTGAGAAATGCTGGCATCGGGAAGAGCACTCCCCCTCTATTGAAGGAATGCCTTTGTGCCAGTCTCTTGGTAGCTGGGGCCAAGTTTTGGCTATGGCACTGAAAACTCTGGAGGTGGTCTTCAAAACGGCAACCCAGCCTTTACCAACATTGGCTGTCAATGAATGGATCCAGGCCATGCTCCAAGGGCACTTGGCAGGGCTTCTTCAGATGCAGAGTCCATTATCACTGGGGGTGCTTGTGCCAGCTGTGACTCTACCTCTGCCTGCCCCTCAGGTCTCTCAGTCTGTGGTGCAGTCACTGATGCAGGTGCAGCATGGGGCATTGATGTTGACACCTGCTCATGCGGGTATGCTCTCGACCTCTGTGGAGGAAGCTTTGCTGGAGTTTATAGGTGAACCTGTATCTTAGCACCATTCCAGGTGTAGGCATGGTTCTTCTTGTCCAAGGCAGGTGCAGACTCAGCCCTCCCATGCGGAGTATTTTGCTGACTCCGACTCAGACCATTCATGGGAGTCTGATGATAATCCACTGTACTTCTTAGAGGAGGAGTCCTATGGAATTCCATCAGACCCCTCTCCTATTTTGTTAAGGAGATGGTGGCTACTCTTCACATGAAGTTGGAAATGGAGGACAAGCCCAGAGCTGAGATGTTCGAGGTTCTGGACTATGACTCACCACCTAGAGAGGCTGTGACTTCCCTCTTCACAGGATCCTTCGAACAATCAGGTGATTAATTGGGACTCCCCTCCCACTTTTCTTCAAGAAAATTGAAACCATGTATTGGATTCAAAGTACGCCTGGATTTGATAGGCTGCAGTTGCCTCATCACTTCTTGGTGGATGAATCTGTGCTCAAGTGAACCAAAGTTCCATGGATTTTGCCTTGGTTCTCCCAAGCAGAGAGGCCCAGACTCTGGATTTGTCTGTGCCTAAGATGTACCAGGCCTCGATGCTCATTTCACATATACAATCGTACCAGTCCTATACAAGCCTTTACTTGCAGTCCTTTGCGTGCAGCCTGTCTGACTTGGCGGACACTCTCCATCCAGAGCAGGCTGAGCCATTTTGCCAGTTAGCCAAACAGTAGAAGGCCTTTTATATATTTTTGACCAGGGGTGCTTTTGACACTTTTGATATAGTGTCCAAGATCTCTGCCAAGAGTATAGCAATACATAGACTCTCATGGCTGCATGTCTGTGACTTGGACCTATTTGGAAGATATGAGTCACTCTTGCTTTAAATTCTACTACTTTTTGTATTGTATATTTCTAGGATAAGCAGCATAAAATTTGTGTTCACTTATTTATGACATTTAGATCCCGGATTAAACATGAATTAGGTTGGGGGGGGTGGGAAGCACAGGTAGAGTAGTAATTTGTTATAAATCGTAATCATTACGTAATTTATGTATGATACATAAGTTAAAACATGTTGTTACAGACTTTTTTTCTGTTTATGTGATATACATCATACGGTGCTCTTGCGACTTGTTATATGTTGTTCACACCAACCAGCAGAAGAATGAAGACTTGTCCGGTGGAACTACTAGTACACGTACAGCTCTTTATGGTGGTCCATTATTTGCACCAACATCATACTTTTCAAGAGTTAAAATGGCTCACCATTGATTATGTTCCTCATCCTACTCATGGTGGAGACCAGGACTTGTTCCTGGCCCACCAAGAACAATTCTGGATCTTTGAATTACAGACAGTATTTCCTTCGGGATAAAATGAATGTGTTGAATGGAATACTATCATTTGTTTTGTGGTGGGTGGTAGGATTTTTTTTCCAAAGATTCATTCATATTACTTTGAAAAAACCTTAATTTTTTTCTTTGTTTGATAAGTTTAGCACCTGTGTTAGTACCCTGTGGTGTCACAAATCTCCTTCAGCTTGTCTCTTGCTAATAAAGTTTGTTTTTTGTTATGATGTCATCTTATAGGGCATGTCCCTCTTGCCAGGAGCCATAAAAGGAAGACAGAGGAGGAGTGGCCTAGTGGTTAGGATGGTGGACTTTGGTCCTGGGGAACTGAGTTCAGTTCCCACTGCAGGCACAGGCAGCTCCTTGTGACTCTGGGCAAGTCACTTAACCCTCCATTGCCCCATGTAAGCCACATTGAGCCCGCCATGAGTGTGAAAGCACAGGGTACAAATGTAACAAAAACAAAATAAATGTGGACATATTACCAATGGCTGGCATTGCTATTGCACTTGTTTTAGAGACAAGCCCTCACCCAAGTCCATGATGAAATTGTCAATATGAAACCCACAGTGTTGGGCATTGATGAAGGGGAGCTTTCTGCTATAGTCTCCCAGCCAGTTTCTGTTAATAAACCAACAGCCTGTGATAGATAAGTGAAATTGACTTAGTCTAGTGCTTTAAGACTAAGTGTTTTTATAACTTTTGATATCGCTGGCATTTTCATTTTGTACTATACCAATGGTCTCATTGTTTTCATACCTCACACTAACATTATCTGCTTTTGTCTCACCTAGAATGTAAATCGCACTGAACCCTAGAAAGGGGATATTAGTGGTATACAAGAATTGATTTGATTTGAATTGAATGATACAGTAGTTTAACATTGATATTTATTTGGAGCACACATATTGCACAAATATGCACTAACTATTGCACATTCCACTTGGACTTCAGCCTGATGAAAGAAGTGCAATAAGTTCAGCCTTTTAACGGTCATTAAAATTTGACTGTCACGTGTTTGTTATGAATCTGAGGGCTCCACTCCATATTTATTTAAGTATGTGTCTTCCACTTCTAGTTCTTTTTGTGGTATATTTTGTCATTTACCAGTGAGTATTAGGGATCTTTGTTTTGGGGTGTTTGTATACTAGAACTGACAGCTGTGGCACTATCTGGTGAGTGCAGGGACAATCTGGGGGCAGAGTCAGTGCAAACCCAGAAGATATCTGGGTACTACAGACATTCAATGCCAGTATCTGGACATGTTTGACCACATGAAAAGCAGTCCTAACTAGGCTTAGTTAGCTATGCAGTTACGGAAATGAATATCAGCTATACCCAGATAACTTCTGGGATCCGCCAAACACCAGGATGTTCAGTGCTGGTACTGAGTATCTGGGCCTAATTCATCCCATGACAGTCAGTGCTTATAAAAATACTGATCACCGTGGATGGAATATTGTCCCCTTTTTTTTAATGCAGCCACATACACATTGGAGCACAATAGAGATTGCCTCCATGGTTTCCTGCTAATAAATACCTTTGGGATCAGAGCACAATGTTCCAATATTTAAATTGGTTTATAGATGTGAGTATAAGGGTGAAAGTTGAATCAAACTATCTTGTATGCAAGAAATGATCTGTGAACTGTGGTGTTCATTTTCAAAACATACAGAATTACAAAGTTACGTGAAGGGAAATTTTTGATAGTGCATCTAAGTTGGATTTTGGACGTTTTGTGCTAAATGTACCAAATCTGAATAGGAAATATACCCATTTTCAAAAAAAGGAAAACATCTATCTTTTTGTTTGAAAATACCGTTTCGAACAAGGTTTTCTGCTTTGTGCATTTATCTTTTTAAGCCATTAACCCTCCCCCCCACACAAATTCAAGCCATTGGGATGTAGGAGGGGGGGCCAGCATTTTTAGCAGACTGGTCCCCCAGATATCCCAGGATAGCAATGGGGTATCCTAGGGACACTGCTGTGTACTCCATATAAATGCTCCCAGGTACATACAGTATCTCACCATTGCTCCATATCGTGTCTGATGAGCCCTCCAAAACCCACCCAAAACCCACTACCCCCAACTGTACACCACTATAATAGCCCTATTTGGGTGAAGGGGACAACCTATATGTAGGTACAGTGGGTTTCGGGTGAGTTTTGGAGGGCTCAAAGTTTCCATCACAAGTGTAACAGGTAGGGGAAGGTATGGACCTGGGTCCACCTTTCTACAGTGCACTGCACCCAACAGTACACTGGGGACCTGCATTCTGGTCTAATGGACCTGGTTATAACATCTGAGGCTGTCATAGAGGCTGGTGAGTACTATTTATATTGACATTTTTTGGTGGTGGTAGGGGGTCAGTGATCACTGGGGGGAGGTTAAGGGGGTCATCTCTGAATCCCTTCAATGATCATCTGGTTAGTTAGATCACCTTTTTGTGTCTTAATTGTTAGAAAAACAGGTCTAGACCAAAACATTGAAGTTTTCGCCCTAGACGTTTTGGTTTTGTTCCAGTTTGGCTGTAAAAACATCCAAGTATTAGGCATGCCCTAAGCCCACCCTAACCCTGCCTTTGAAATGCCCCCTTGTAATTTGGATGCATTGATAGACATCTGCAAAACAGATTTTGAAAATACTGATTTGGACATTTTGAGAAGAAATCCACCCAAATGGTGCTCTATCACACTTTGTGGACATTTTTCTTTTTTGAAAATGAGCCCCATAGTAACCTATAGTAGTCGTGTTTTGAAAATGAGCTTCCATATATGTTTAGAACAAAGCAAAATAAAACTCTATAGGTGGACTACAGTGCTTCTGTTGTAGTTTCCTTAAGGAATCAATGGGGGATTGATCTGGGAAGGCAGGGGGTGGGGTCAGTTCTGGGACATGGTTCTCCTAGATCTAGGAGGTATGCATATAACTTGTAGTATTCTATAAGCTGTATGTGTAAGTGTGTTTGTGTCACACCCATGCTTCACCCATGTGTAGGCCTACCTGTAAAGTACACGCTATTAAAGACAGCGCATAGCTGGATTATTATTTCTGCATGTATGTGTTCACATATATATATATATATAAATGACTAGAACAGTGGTTCTCAACCCAGTCCTTGGGGCACACCCAGCCAATCAGGTTTTCAGGATATCCACAAGGAATATGCATGACATAAATTTACATACCAAGGAAACATGCTAATCTACCTCCAGCTTATGCATTGGGGATATCCTGACTTGCTGGGTGTGCCCCGAGGACTGAGTTGAGAAGCACTGAGCTACAATAAAGACATTTACACAAGTACTTTACTACTTAACTTTAGGTGGCTTCCTATAGACTTACTTCTAGTGAGTGATGTGATCAAATATGAGGAAGACACAATTTTTCAAGGTTGTTAAAACACATACAGGTTGTGAAAAATTACAGGAGGACCATGGGAGACTAGAAGAGTAGGCATCCAAATGGTAGATGAAATATAATGTTGATAAGAACAAATTGATTCACATAGGGCAGAATAACCCAAATTATAGCTACATGGTCCTAGGCTCCACCCAGGAAATGGATCTAGATGTCATCATGGACAATGTGTTGACATCTGCTTAGTGTGTGGCGGTGACCAAAAAAGGAAACAGAATAAAGAATAAAGCAAAGAAAATCAAATTGCCTCTGTATCACTCTATAATGTGCTTGGAGTATTGTGTGCAATTCTGGTCATTTCATCTAAAAAATGATTTTGAGAATTTAAAAAGTTACAAAGAATAGTGGTTTGCAAATCCCAGTTATTACCAGTGGTTTTCAACATTTTATGCCTCAGGCTCCCCCATCACACTCCCACATTACCACCTAAGCCAATTCTAGTGAAATACTAGAACCTTTGTGGGGAATGGGAGAATTACGTTTAAACATGTGTGTGTGTGTGTGTGTGTGGGGGGGGGGGGGGGGGGTCCTATTTGTAGGGTTAAGATACCAACTGAAAATAAAGAGCTGGAGTCCTCCTATATTCTCATACCGATGTGTGATATAAATGCTAGGTCGGTAATTAATAAAGCTGTTTAATACAGGAATGGATTGAGCTAACAACCTGGGATAGTTTTTGTTGTTGAGACCTAGCTTCATTCCAGGGAGGATCCCATTCTTAATGAATCATGTCCTAATGGTTATAAGATCCTACATATAGTTAGAGAAGGAAGGAGAGGGGCAGATTTTTTCATATTCAATTGGAGTACTCCCTTTTTTGGAGGTGATGGCCTAGTCTATTCAAGATGATTCATTGCAGAGCAAACTGGGATGTGTATTGTTTTATTACCGTCCAGGAAAATGGAAATTAGCACAAGATGATTTTAGAGATTTTACTTCTGAGATTAATGTGGTTGCTGAAATTTTGTTATTATTTGGTCCATCTAGATAATCTACTACTACTACTATTTGACATTTCTAGAGCGCTACCAGGGTTACGCAGCGCTGTACAAAAAACAAAGAAGGACAGTCCCTGCTCAAGGAGCTTACAATCTAAAGAACAAGAAGGACAAAAGGACAAGAGTGCAGTCAATCAAGAAGGACAAAAAGGACAAGAGTGCAGTCAATCAAAAAATTGGGACAGTCTAGATTTCTTGGGTAGAGGTACAATGGTTAGGTGCCAAAAGCGACATTGAAGAGGTGGGCTTTGAGTGAGGATTTGAAGATGGATAGAGAATGCCGAGTCCAGAGCAGTGATAGATATGTTGCAGTACCTGGGATATCGTAGAGTGGCAGGAGGATCTGCCCATGAAAAAGGCTATATGATTGATCTGATGGCATATAGGTTTCACCCTCAAGGTGATTTTCAAATTGAAGATTTAACTTGGACACCAGTTATACAGTCAGATTACCATAGATTGCAATTTGTTCTCAAAAGTAAAGAGGCTGCATATTCTTTTAGACCAGGAATTAGAAAGCAATATGCCTCAAGAGGTAAGATTGATTAAAAAGTTTTTTGGGATAGAATTTTGGATAAGTTGGCAAATCAGAATTTATTGATGAAAATTTTCATTCCTTTTGAAGGACAGTCATGGAATATGGTTCCCATTGCATCCAGGGTGATTAATTTAATAGAAGAATGGGCAACTGCCTTCAGACTTAAGATGAATAAAATTAAGTTTATAGTGTTTGGTAATAAGTTCAATATAGGGAATGAGAATAGTCTATGCTGCATACATCTAGTAGTGCTATAGAAATGATAAGTAGTAGTAGTAGTAGTAGTAATATCAACTTCCCCTTGGAGTCCTCCCTTAAAATTTTGAGAGTGACATTTGACAAATGTAAGTATTGCTATACATATGTATTGCCATACTGGGACAGACCAAAGGTCCATCAAGCCCAGCATCCTGTTTCCAAAGTGGCCAATCCAGGTTACAAGTACCTGGCAAAGTCCCCAAACAGTACAATACATTTTATGCTGCTTATCCTAGAAATAAGCAGTAGATTTACCCTTAGTCAACTGTAATAATGGCCTATGGATTTTTCTTTTAGAAAGCTATCCAAACCTTTTCTAAACCCTGCTAAGCTAACCAGTTTTACTACATTCTCTGGCAGTGATTCCAGAGTTTAATTATATGTTAAGTGAAGAAATATTTTCTCCAACTTGTTTTAAATTTACTACTTTGTAGCTTCATCAGGTATCCCCTAATCTTAGTATTTTTGGAAAGAGTAACAAAGCAATTCACATCTACCTGTTCCACTCCACTCATTATGTTATAGACCTCTATCATATTTCCCCTCAGCTGTCTTTTCTCCAAGCTGAAGAGCCCTAGACGCTTTAGCTTTTCTTCATAGGGAAATCGTCCCATCCCCTTTATTATTTCTGTCGCCCTTCTCTGTACCTTTTCTAATTCCACTCTATCTTTCTTGAGATGCGGTAACCAGAATTGCACACAATATTCAAAGTGCGGTCGTACCATGAAGCATCCTCATTTTTGTTTTTCATTCCTTTTCTAATAATACCTAACATTCTATTTGCTTTCTTAACCACTGCCGCACAGAAGAGCAAGCACAGATAATAGCTTACAAGGTGTTCAGAGTATTATGGAAATTATGCTGTTTAGATTGATTGCTCAAGAATAGTGCTGTTGCATTGATTATTGTAATATAATATAAATTGGCTTTAAGGAAGTGGTGATCAGAAAAAAATACTTCAAACCTTCTTAAATACCATGGCACGATTGATATTTGGGGTATCTAAATTTGAGAGTCACTCCTGCATTGGTTGCCAGTGCAAGTGCAAGTTGCTTTTAAACTTTGTTGCCTTGTATTTCTGATGCATAGTGAAGCACCTGCATGTATGTCTAGTTCAATTAGATTATCATTGATGAATATTACTCCTGGATCTAGATGTTTTTTTAATTTTACAATACTCAGACCCAAAAAAAGGTGGCGTACAAGAAGGTCTTTGTTAGAACATTTGCATATTTAGCAGTTAGTCAGTGGAATGAATTACCAATTGATATTAGAAGACAATCCAATTATATGGCTTTCTGAAAGTTATTGAAAACTTTTTTGTTTAGAAAAAATTTAAATATGAAATAGTTGTGTTTTAACAGTTAATCATGGTTTATGATTTTGTATAATTCTTGGAGCTGGTTCAATTTCTTTTCTTTGTGAGCAACACTGAACTTTGCTGGTATGTCTAGGATACAAGGGTCATGTATGATGATGATGATGATGATTATTATTAAGGGGACAGAACAACTTTCACATGGGTTTGGAGAAGAGATGGCTGAGGGGAGAAATGATAGAAGTCTATAAAATCCTGAGTGGAATGGCATGAAAAACAGATAGATTGTACTTTCAAAAAGTACAAAGACTAGGGGTCACACCATGATGTTACTAAGTTGTACATTTAAAACAAGTCAAAGAAGATATTTTTTCACTCAAGCCATAGTTAAGCTCTAGAACTCTCTGCTGGAGGATATGGTATAAGCAGTTAGTGTAGCTGGGTTTAAAAAAACAAGATATTTTCTATACATGATAAGTGACTTAGCCTATCCAGCTTATAATCGAAAATGATTGCCGGCCATCTTCCGACATAAATCGGGAGATGGCCGGCGATTTCTTAAAAGCGGCAAAATCGGTATAATCAAAAGCGACATTTTTGACAGCATCGCCGCTTTCCCGTCGCTTTGCCGGCGAAAGTTCAAGGGTGCGTGCCGGTAGATTAGCGAAGGCGGGACATGGACGGGCATGGGCGTGGCTACCAGATGGACGGCTTTCGCCGATAATGGAAAAAAAAGCGGCGTTAAGCAGTATTTCGCCAGCTTTACTTGGTCCTTCTATTTTCACGACCAAGCTTCAAAAAGGTGCCCCAACTGACCAGATGACCACTGGAGGGAATGGGGGATGACCTCCCCAAACTCCCCCAGTGGTCACCAATCCCCTTCCAAACTAAAAAAATAAAACTAAAACCCTTTTTTGCCAGCCTGTATGCCAGCCTCAAATGCCGTACCCACCTCCATGATAACAGAATGTGTTGTATCCTCCGACAGCCTTTCCCTGGTTGCGATGTGGCTCTCGGGTGAGTGTGACACCTTTTCTGTTAGGTGCCCTGCAGAGTCACATTAGCAATGCATTGTGGTGGGTGTAGGGTACTGGGCTCTACTCCCATGGTGCTTTCCCCCCTGCTAACTGGGTCAGAGTGTGCCCTGTTTTGTTTCCTGTTGTAGTCCAAGCGGTAGTGGCCATTTTTGTAAGCCAGTTTTAGTTCCCTTTCCTGTGTTACCCACGTTAGAGAACGTAGTTCTTACCTTGAATGGTGCTGAAAGAGGACATTGTACACCATTGTGCCAGCTCTGACCTACTGCTAATCTTAGTACCAGGGGACTGTTTGCCAGTGGGGCACAACCTCTGATCTGCAGTTAACTGTGAGTAAATGTGCTTATTTCAAGAAAGGACTTTTTCAGAGAGATTAGTCTTTAGGTATGAACTGGTGTGCCAAAGTTATACAGCAGCAATAAGTCCTAGAGGCTGTATGCAGGTCCCTGGAGCAATTTTAGTGGGTGCAGTACATTTGTGGGTAGTGGGTTTGGGGGGGGGGTTGGGGGGCTCAGCTCCCAAAGTAAGGGAGCTATGCACATGGGAGCTTCTCTGAAGTCCACTGCAGTGACCCCTAGGGTGGCTGGTTGGTGTCCTGGCATATCAGGGGGGCCAGTGCACTAAAATGCTGGCTCCTCCCGCGGCCAAATGCCTTGAATTTGGCCGGGGTTTGAGATGGCCGACATAACTTTCCATTATCGCTGAAAAACAAGCCCGGCCATCTCAAACCCGGCGAACTCCACGGCATTTGGCCGGGCTAAACCGTATTATCGAAAAAAAAGATGTCCGGCCATCTTTTTCGATAATACGGTTCCGGCCAGCTGTAGCGCTGCCGTCAACATAAATCGCCGGCAATCTATTTAGCCAGCGACGTTCGATTATGCCCCTCTATATGACACAATTGTATGGAAGAAGTGTTCATAATTAGTTAACTGTACTCTTTAATGAGTTTTGCTTTATTTTTGTTTAATTGAATTTTTGTTTACACTTATTAAGAATTTTTGAAGTGGAGGTTTTTTGACCGATTATTAGTATTTTTAACTGTGTGCCTATTGTATCACCAAAAAATGTGAATTTTGCCCCAATTTTTATGAGGTCTTTTTTCTTCCCACTTTTTTGTATAAAAAAATTTGGAAATGCTTATGACGTGATTCACTGTTTGGTTACGGTCTGGCTAGACCCCAACCTTGTTATGAAGTTTTGCCACCACCCTGCATATAGCCCAGTTCCTAAGGGAATACTGCAGGGGTGAATTTCTAACCTCCTACTTGAAAATTTCCGTATGTCTTATTTGGTAGGATGGTTGCTGCCATTCACTCCAAGGTTACTGCTTCCTCCCAACTTAGGAACATAAGAACATAAGAAAGCTATGTTGAGACAGACCAAGGTCTCTAATCATGGCCAATCTAGGTCAGAAGTACTCATCAGATCTTGTTCATACTTGATTTAAATTGAGTTTTTGTTTTGGATTGGTTGCTGCATTCTTTCTATGTTCTGATCCTGATTCTACCATTTGGAAGTTCTCCTGGTCCAGTATCAGACCCTTTCTGGAATTCAGCTTTGCTCCTATACTGAGTCATATTTTTTTATTAACATTTGTTATACCGCTCTTATTGAAGAAAGGAACTCCAAATTGCATAGGACAGAAAGAAACATTTCTCCTATATAGAACATTCATTCAGGAAAGTGTAGTAGGGAGTAGTAGGGTAGGCAGGGATGGTAAGGAATTGGGCATGAGGAGAAGATACAGATGGGTTAAGGAGAAGCTTTGCATTCATAGTCCTAGCCTTCTTTCCAGGTTTACTTGGTATGCAGTACTTCACCCTGGGCTCTGGGTTTCAGGCACCTAAGACCTAGTTGCTGCTAGCACCATAGGGCTCAACCCAAATAGAAGAACCTGCACAGTCATCTCTGGATTCAGGCTTGCAACATCTAGTGGAAAGACTGTCTGAGGACCTCAGCCTGCTTGCTGTTTTGGGCTCTCTTTACTGACAAGATTCTTGTTTGTTATTAGCTGTGATTTATTAATCACTATTAACAAAACAATGTGAGGCGATTTATAGCATCTATATAAATACATATAAATACATACAAAACCCATCTATATCCCCCAACTCTAATATTCAAAATACACACTTCATACTAACCCCAAAGTGTCCTCATGTTCCATTATCCCTAAAAGCCATCTACTAAAACCACATTTTTACTATTTTATGAAAGCGAAGATAATTACATTCTAGGTAGGCATCATCTGGCAATTTATTCCATTAGCTAGGTTCTACAAAAGAGAAAGCCCTTTTTCTAACCGACTGCAAATATAAAGCCTTACTATAAGGTACCAGCAAAACATTTTTGATGAAGAATGCAGGTTGCATCATGGTTGACATGGAGAAAATTGATCTCTCAAGGATTGGGGGGACAAAGCATATTGTACCTTAAAAACTGTTATTATGGGGTAGATATTTAGTGGCACTTAATCCGGCAGGAGACTCTCATGCTTGATCAAACTGCATTATCTGGGTCAGGAGCTCTTACTCAAAGAGTGCCACTGAATGTCTGCTCTGACAACTGCAGCACTCTCCAATTACTGCCAGGGTAGTCTGGGGCGGGGCCGGGGGGTGGTGGTGTTGGGATAGACTTAGCAATTATCCAAGCACTGTAGGTATTCAATGCCAGTGACTGGCAAGTAGGATACCTGTGTCCAGTGAACTATCCGGGTACAGCACTGAATATCTTTAATCCAAGCACTGTAGGTATTCAATGCCAGTGACTGGCAAGTAGGATACCTGTGTCCAGTGAACTATCCGGGTACAGCACTGAATATCTTTAATGCATGAATAACTTCCAGACATGGTTGAATACCAGAATATTCAGTACTGGTACCCATATTAGGCTGAGATTGAATATATGGGCCTAATTCAGCCTGCGCTAATCAAAAATGTTGATGACCGCAGGCTGAATATTGGGGGTATAGTTTAAAAAATTTCCTGGTAAGCAACTGGTAACTAATGAAGATTCTGCACTGCTATATTTGAAGAACTGGACTATGGGCTAGATGGACCATTGGTCTGACCTAGTATGGCTACTCTTATGTTTATATTCTAACTGCACCTGAGCTGAAGATTTCTTTGGCAAATCCACCAGTATCACATTTTCCTAGGCTAATCTAAATAAAATTAAAGAACAGATCAATAATTGGCAGCTAGTCAGATGGGAATTCACATTGTTCTGGCTTTAGCATCTATTTGGTCAGTGTTACAGACCATGGTTACCAAGTTAGTGACTGATCTTTCAAGTTTGTTGGGTAGGGTGGCATTATTGACAAAGAACCAAGAAAATGATACTAAAGATTGTTTAACTAAGGTACAAAAGTTAGAAATGGATTTTAAGCAACTTCAAGAGATTAATGTGGTGGTTATTCAAGAGAAGTTATTGATTAATTGGAAACTTGAACAGATTGAAAACTTTAGTGCACACTTAAATCTGCATTTTGTTAATTTCCCTAAGCCCCTGGGTGTGACTTCTAGAGATGTATTCAAGAAATGTTTAATGGAGTTTCTTCATTATTCTGCTGAAGCAATTCCCTTGGTTAATAAGATGTATTTCCTCCCTATTAAGGGATTGCTTCTGGGAGTCCCCTAGGTGCAACAATGAGGAGAGATATTGATTTATGGAGAGCTAATATGGAAAATTTGTCTGCTTTTCTTGAAGATTCAAATGCAGAACAAGCATCTAGGGCAATGCTATTAATGCCCTTTGTTTTTCAGCAGTTCTTCACTTGTTCCTTCACAACTGTCAGTGTTTATGGGATAGAAAGTTTGGCTACCACCAGATTTAGCTAAAGTGTTGCAAGAAAGGAAGAAAGCCTCTTTGGCTATGAGACAAGAGACTTAGAGTCTTCTTTCTGTTAGTAGGTCCCACCCAGCAGGGGCCCACCTACTTTGGGTCCAGACCCACCCAGCAGTGGTACACATGGTTGGTGTTGCTGTTGGGGATGCCCAAGCCCCACCAACTGAAGATGTCCTATGCCTGAACCCCCTATTGCTGAGTATGTAAGAGGAGTGCTGACGTTGTTGGCAGAATGTGCACCACTGATTTTTTCACTGCTTAGACAGCACGGGGGGCGGGGGGCTCAGAAAGAGAACTTCTTCAGCTGGTGGGGTTTGGGCATCCCCACCAGTCAAGGTATTCATTTTAATGTGGCGGGGAGTGGGGGAGAAAATGCATGGGCTCACCCAGAAATGGGTTTCTGAAACACTGCTGTAATTGATTATAATATCCTTGCACGTGCTTAATTAAGTCATGTTGTAGGCTAACCAATTAGCACTATCCCCCTTCATTCTATCACAACTTATTTAAATGTGTGTGTCGATTACACACATAAATTTATAAAATACTGCCATCCATGCAGGTAAATGGTAGCTGAGTGCCTAACTGTGATTCTATAATTACACACAGATTTTTACAGGGGAGGAGCATGGGCAGGCCATAGTTGGGGCCATCATTTACATGGGTGACTTGTTGGATGTGTAACTAACATCTAGATGCTAACATTTACCTGAGCAATAAGAACATAAGAATAGCCATACTTGGTCAGACCAATGGTCCATCTAGCCCACTATCCTGCTTCCAACAGTGGCCAATCCAGGTCACAAGTACCTGGCAGAAACCCAATTAGTAGCAACATTCCATGCTACCAATCCTGGTGCAAGCCATTGCTTCCCCATGTCCATCTCAATAACAGACTATGAACTTTTCCTCCAGAAACTTGTCCAAACCTTTTTAAACCCAGATATGCTAACTGCTGTTACCACATCCTCCAGCAGTGAGTTTCAGCGCTTAACTATTCTTTGAGTGAAAAAATATTTCCTGTCATGAATGTTAGTGCCCACACTTAGGTGTGGTGATAACTGTTTAAGCCAGTATTCCACAAGGACACATATGCGTATTCACGTGCCTTTATAGAATAGGCTCACTATTTGTTATTATGGTACTTAAATTGTGGCATCCTGGTATAGAACTGCCTCTTTAGTACCAAAAAAGCTGAGAGCACCTTCTTTTTCAGGTCCCTATCTAAGAACAT
This sequence comes from Microcaecilia unicolor, assembly GCF_901765095.1. Lineage (NCBI taxonomy): Eukaryota > Metazoa > Chordata > Amphibia > Gymnophiona > Siphonopidae > Microcaecilia > Microcaecilia unicolor. The sequence continues at coordinate 456,309,573 of NC_044033.1, read as the reverse complement.
TCCTACAGTGTTTATTCTAACAAGGTGTCAATTTAGAGTTTTGAGTGGATACAAGTGCTTGGTGTTATATTAGATTATTTTCTATGAAGCCACAGTTTAGCACTGTGGCCTGCCTTCTTCAAATTTTGCATGATTGAACAACTAAAACCAACACTCTTCTTAGATGATTTTCGATTAGTTCTTCCATCTTTGGTAGTCAGTCAACTTGATTACTATATTGACCTCTAACTTGGTCTCCTAGTGTCTACATTGAAAAACTTGCAGATGGATGAGAATGCAGCAATATGGCTGGTTAAAGAGGTAAAGCACTGGCAACATATATCACCAGTTCTGCAAGAATTACATTAGCTATATATTAATACGTTTCAAAGTACTTCTGTTGATACACGATAAGTACCTGTATATAATATGTAAACTGCTTTGATTGTACATAAGTACTGCCACACTGGGAAAGACCAAAGGTCCATCGAGCCCAGCATCCTGTCCATGACAGCGGCCAATCCAGGCCAAGGGCACCTGGCAAGCTTCCCAAACGTACAAACATTCTATACATGTTATTCCTGGAATTGTGGATTTTTCCCAAGTCCATTTAGTAGTGGTTTATGGTCTTGTCCTTTAGAAAACCGTCTAACCCCTTTTTAAACTCTGCTAAGCTAACCGCCTTCACCATGTTCTCCGGCAACAAATACCAGAGTTTAATTATGCGTTGGGTGAAGAAATATTTTCTCCGATTTGTTTTAAATTTACTACACTGTAGTTTCATCGCATGCACCCTAGTCCTAGTATTTTTTGGAAAGCGTGAACAGACGCTTCACATCCACCTCCACTCCACTCAATATTTTATATACCTCTATCATGTCTCCCCTCAGCCGTCTCTTCTCCAAGCTGAAAAGCCCTAGCCTCCTTAGTCTTTCTTCATAGGGAAGTCGTCCCATCCCCGCTATCATTTTAGTCGCCCTTAACTGCACCTTTTCCAATTCTACTATATCTTTCTTGAGATGCGGCGACCAGAATTGAACACAGTACTCAAGGTGCGGTCGCACCATGGAGTGATACAATGGCATTATAACATCCTCACACCTGTTTTCCATACCTTTCCTAATAATACCCAACATTCTATTTGCTTTCCTAGCTGCAGCAGCACACTGAGCAGAAGGTTTCAGTGTATTATCGACGACAACACCCAGATTCCTTTCTTGGTTCGTAACTCCTAATGTGGAACCTTGCATGACGTAGCTATAATTTGAGTTCTTTTTTCCCACATGCATCACCTTGCACTTGCTCACATTAAACATCATCTGCCATTTAGCCGCCCAGTCTCCCAGTCTCGTAAGGTCCTTCTGTAATTTTTCACAATCCTGTCGTGAGTTAACGACTTTGAATAACTTTGTGTCATCAGCAAATTTAATTACCTCGCTAGTTACTCCCATCTCTAAATCATTTATAAATATGTTAAAAAGCAGCGGTCCTAGCACAGACCCCTGAGGAACCCCACTAACTACCATTCTCCATTGTGAATACTGCCCATTTAACTCCACTCTCTGTTTCCTATCCTTCAACCAGTTTTTAATCCACAATAACTACAGAAAAGGCAGTATATCAAATCCCATTCCCTCCAGGCTGCTGCCCCATATTATTTAACATCCATTCTGAAAGTGTACCTCCTCACTCAACATCTTTGCTCTGAGGGTACTCAGCACTTTTCTAATCCAACTCTACACAAGACATTTTTCAGAGACATACACGTCTTGTTTTTCCAGTTAAGGTCTGGTAGAGTGGAATAGTCTTCCACTTCTGTTTAAGGCATATTTATTCACACAGGTGTTTAGCTCTAGTTCTTGATTTTAGATGTGAGCTAATGTTTGACTAGCTGCAATCCATTTTCTGGTAGCCAATAATGAGCGACCAGTCTCAATTGATAAGCAGCTGCCGGTATCTTTCTCTTCTTTGTACACTTCTCTCTGGTATGTCTATTTTTATTGTTGTAAAGTCTTGTTTGTGTTGCATTCATTTTGTTTTTAGACTGGGTATGTTATGTTGTGATTTGCATAGGATATGTGCAAAATACAAATGCACTAAATAAATAAATTTAAATGCTCTGGAGGTAATTATTTTTTTTCCAGAACAGCTTAGAGCCTTATTAGATTTAGGGGCCCTTTTAATAAAGCATAGTGCAAGCTTAGCATGCGCTAACAGAAATTAGCATATACTAAATGCTAAGAAGCCCATTAGATACCTATGGCTTCTTAGAATTTAGCACACTAATTTTATTAGCAAAAAGGCTCCTTAATGAAGATCTCCTTGGGTACTCCGGTCTCTGGTTAATTTTGCTATGGTGCCCGTGCTCGTCTGACCATGTAGTGTACTTGATTATCTGCCCATGCCCTAAGATCTACGTGGGAGAGACTACTCACCCTCTATGAAAATGCTTGTCTGAACATAAAAGTTGTCTGAAGAAATCTAGATTGGAAGTGCCGATTGTGTCACACTGCCTTGAGATGGGACATGATTTTCTTCCCTTGAAGTTTGCGCGATTGACCAGATTCCAGCTAATACTTCTGGTAGACTTAAGAAGTTATTACAGAGGGGAACAATTCTGGATATTCTCATTGAATACAGGAGAACCCCGAGGCTTAAACCAGCAGCTAGAGTGGAGGAGTTTTCCTTGAACAGAATCATCTCTTATGATCCGTTTAACATCATTTAAGCTCTTTTTGTCTGCTTATGATTTCAGAAGGCGGATAGCTTTTTTCTAAGGCACAACAACTGGTTATTATCTTATGTAAAATATGGTACTTGATGAGCAGGGTGATTCTCCTTGACATGATAGGATATGACATTACAGATTCTGTCATGTCCCCTACATCAACGCAAGCGGCGTCCTCGGGCTGCACTGGGTTCCGTTGACATGCACACTTGACTGGCACAACCCTGAGCCATGTGTGTGTAGTTCTTCTCAGGCTGCAGGCTCCTTGATTGCTTTGCTTCCACGCACCTGGTTCTGCTCTCTCTCTGTCTGGCTTCCAGGCTCCTTGATTGCTTTGCTTCTACGTACTTGAGTCTGCTCTCTCTCTGCCTGGTTTCCCTTGCTTCTCTCTTATTGGTCTTCTGGCTCCTCCTTCCCCTGCTCTTGTCCTATGGCTGTGCTCCTTCTCCCTGCTTGTCCCTGCTGATGTCAGATGCCAGCACTTTATCTGCTGAGCTCTTCCTGGACTTCATGTTTCGGCTTCTACTTTGGTAGGTGTTACTTGCTCAGTAGTGTGCTTTTTCTCTACTTTGTCCCTTGTTGCTGACTTTGCCTGGATTACTCTCTTGCCTGCTGCCTGCCTACTGACTTTGCCTGTACCTGGATTACTCTCTTGCCAGCTACCTGCCTACTGACTTTGCCTGTACCTGGATTACTCTCTTGATCTGCTGCCTGCCTATTGACTTTACCTCTGCTTGGATTCCTCTCTTGCCTGTTGTTTGCCTATTGACATTGCCTATACCTGGATTACTCCCCTGCCTGCTGCCTGTCTGTTGACATTACCTGTTCCTGGATTACTCCCTTGCCTGCTGCCTGCCTATTGACTTTGCCTGTACCTGGATCACTCTCTTGCCTGCTGCCTGTCTGGCCATTACGTTAACCATCCCGCTTCCTGCTCTGTCTCGTAAGTCCTGCAGGCCACCCGCACCTAAGGGCTCAACCTCTCTGGAACGGCGGTCAGCGTAGGTGAAACCCGGGGTTGTCCGGCCGCGAAGCAGAACCTGGTCCGAGTACTGGGCTCAGCGCTCTACTTGGTACAAGAACTCACAAATCTGACAGATTCTCAGGATATGATATCACTTATTTGACAATATAAAAGAAAAAAGATGCCTCAGCCATTTTATGGTTGTTGATCCCATTATATTAAGGCTAAATGTGATTCCCAATCCTAGTCCTGGAGACACCCTAGCCAGTCAGGTTTTCAGGATACCCACAACGAATATGCATGAGAGAGATTTGCATGTAGTGGAGACAATGATTAAAGCTTAATGTATCTAAGACAAAACTTTTATTTTTTTTTTTTTAATAATGATTTACTGATTGTTCCAAAAAGAAATATAGTAGGGCAGCACAAAGGCAAATCCACAAGGAGCCAAAAGGGAAGGTCCAAAACAAGAGGTTTATTGATAAAACACCACAAGTGAACAGACTTTACATGAAGCCATGTTTCGGTGAAGGCTGCCTGCCTCAGAGGTCACAGAATCTTATGAAGTGCTGTCAAATTGTTCAGTGCTGTGCTACCAGAACAGCTCTATATATAATTTCAAAATGTATCCATCACAAAGCTGAATAAAGCTACCTTACCGAAGGTACCAAGGCTTCAAAACGAAGGAAAACTGAATGTTTCATCTTATATCACATTACATTCTGGTGAACAATTACAAATAGAAATAGCTTCCACCACATGATATTTAGTGGTATTTAACTGGCCAGAATGGCTGCTGACTGGTTAAATAGTGCTTAACTGGCTGTCTGCTGATATTCAGTGGGGGATAACCGGCTATCATTACTGAATATCCCCGGTTAGTGGCTAGTAGATAGCCGGTTACATCGTCCGATATAGCCGGCTATCCGCTGATTTTGAAAGCCAGTTTAGCGACCGTATTTGGTTGCTTGAAAACCTAGTATATATTTGAAGATAACTGGCTAATCTGAATATTGATGTAGCCGGTTATCTTCAAACCGGCCAAAAATAGACTGGATATTCAATGCCGGTCATCGGAAATGGCCCAGCATTGAATATCCATTTTTTGCGCCTACCAGTTTAACTTTTGTGGTCTGAATATCGACATCCCAGAGTTTTGGGAGTTATTTTGGATACTCAACTGACACTGGAACCTCAGATAGATCTTCCAAATAAGAAGCTATTTCTTTCAATATGTCAGTTGAAAATAATTAGATGTGCTTTCTTTCCTGAACATTTTTGAGTGTTGCTGCACACTATTATTCTACCTCAGTTAGATTACTGTATTGTTTTATATGTCGGACTGCATTTAAAACTTTTTAAAAGGTTACAGCTTTTATAAAATACTGCTGCAAATTGAAATTTGAATGCCATAGATTTGATCATGTGACTCCATTGTTGAGAAATTTACATTGGTTGCCAATTTGTGCATGAGCAGAATTTAAGGTTGCTTGTTTAGTATTTAAAATCCTGCATTGTTGTAGTCTTTATTTGAATACTCAATTAATACCTTTTCCAGTTTTTTTGGAGAAATTCTTGTTTTAATTCTACATTGTTACTTGGATTTCCAACTATTAAGAAAGTTTGATATTAAAAAGTCTTAGACAGTTCATTCAGGTATCAATCTAGTAACATTTTGAACTCTATTCCTGAACAAATTTGTATTCTTTCGGAATATATCTCATTTCAAAAAGCTCTGAAAACATATTTTTTTGTTATGCATTTTAATATATGATCTAATAATTTACCAAAATATCTTTATATTTCATATCTTATTGTAGCCCACTTGTATTCCTTGTTGATATAAGCGGGATATAACTACCAACATTAGAATAAAATATCAGTGATAGGTGAACAGTATGGTTTCTTGTGCTATTGTGCATTTCAGATCTCCAGGTGATGATATGGTGTTGCTGAATAGGATTGATTGCTGTCTGTCTGACAAATAGGATTTGAACCAGACAAATAATACTTGATATTGTATGTTTATCTATAAGACAAGTACATAATCACATTAACTCTGCATCTAAACCAATTGTTTAATCATTTATTTATTAGACTTTTGAAAAGTATCCTTGAGGTAGAATGGCAGAGGCATTGCAGACAGCAGTGAACTGTATCAGCCTGAGGTCTTGGACGTCATAGAACAAACACGGTTTGGAGTAGGCTGTAAGAACAGGGAAGCTAAAGTTGCTTTTTGGATCCTTTCCCCTGGGCAGATCTCTCTTTCCCTGGGCAGATCGCTCTTTTTTTTTTTTTACTGAAATTGCTTCCAGTACACAATCTCTCATTTTCCACCTGCTACTTTCTTTGGTCGCCTGCAGCAAGCATCTCTTCAACAATTCTTCAGTTTGTGATCTAGGCTGTTCACTCTCAACACTTCATTAACTCACATATAAATTAGGAAATTAGTTTATACCTACTAAATTGTGTGAAGGTCTATGCTTGAATCTAAATGTGGAAGAAATGTTATTCTTCTGTAACACTGTTGCAGTCAGTATTCAAAGATCTGCAGAAAGAGGGGTTGATGCAATAAAGTCAGTTAGGCTTTGCACACTGGTTAGCTTGGCTTTAGTGCGCAATGTTGTGGCTCTCCTATGCAAAAATGCATTTTGTATATGAGCTAACCATGCCTAAAGAACCATTTAGTCACCGGTGCCCAGCACATTTATATCCACACTAGTGATGCTATTAACTATGCTGTGCAGATGCAGAGAAATGCACAGAAGACCAAAAAGGCTCAGTGCAGTCCTAGGGCTTTAACACTGGGTCTGAGGAAGTAGAAACGATTAGCTCGTTTATGGGATTTCATGAGTGTTTCTTCTCTTTACTATGAGCATATGAGATCTGCAACTTTCTTCTCGGTTCCATAAACAGCACAGATAAAAAAAAAAGACAAAATTGAGGAAGAGCTGTACTGGAACAAAGAGCAAAAAGTGCTAGACTAATTAGAGTTTCACGTGTGCAGATCTTTGTGCATAAAAGATTGTACTGGCACTCAAAGTTCCATGTGCATACATCTGAGCATGTGCTGGAATGTTATTCTCTACATAAATATAAATGTAACCCTATGGGTTAAAAAATTTATTTATTAAAAAGCAAATACCTGGTAGGGCTGGAGGGTGCTTGGCCAGCATCTGGGTTCTGGGGTGGATGGGTCCAGTAGTCCGGGTCTGGCTCTGAGATCAGGGCAGGGTAGGAACTGAGCAGGAGGGAGCACTGGCTGGATGAAAGTCTGCTGCAGGGCTGGAAAGCTGATCAGCTGGAGCTCTGGGAAGTGCTTGAGTGCTGGGGAAGCTGCCGTGCCAGTGTTGTGGATTCGCAGTTGCTGGTCCTCTCCAGTGTCAGCCATGACTGTTGTTCCAGAGATGGGGGTAGTCTCAAGAATGCTGTGGGTGTACAGTGGTGACAGGCAGCTCTGGCGTATATGCAGGGAGAGTGAGCGATGATGGAAGAGAGACAGGCTGTGTTGGGCCTGTCTGGGGCCTTTACCATGCAAGCGCAATTTCCCTACATATGCATGGAAACATCGGGAAATGGTTCTGAGTTGGAACTTGCCTGATTTGTGGAGCCGGGCCATTTCCGATGAATGGGGAGCGGTCGTGGAGGTGCCCAGGCATGCCTGGGAGAACACCAGAGACAGGAGATGTTTCCTAGGACAGCTGTATGTGCAAGCAAACATAAAGAGGAGGGTGCATGAGTAAAGAACCGGCTTATGGGTAGAGTGGTTCAGCAGTCATGTGCTGGCAAAAATTAAGAGTTAATTCCAGCTTTAAAAAAAAGGTACGTGGGAAAGGGAAAAAAAGTTGAAAATACATTGCAATTTATGTGATTTTGGGTTTGGTTGTATAGTAAGGCTGTGCTAGGGCCACCTAATGCTGTGAGGTTCTCAAGGCAATAGGGGGGGGGGGTCTCAAGACAGCAGTGACTAGGCAGAATTCTAAACTGCCTCTGTGGGCATTTGGGAGGGAAACAATGAAGGAAGCTGATGTATGAGTGACTGAGTGCTGAAAAGCTTTTTTTTAGAGGAAATTGTAGAATTTTAAAGGAAAACTGAAAGAAGTCTTTTGTTGGAGTGCATGAGTGTGATAACTATGGGGAATAGTTAATTTAAAGAGCCTTGCAGGTTGTAGTGGCTCAAAGTTGAATTGGATGCAGTGGAAAGTAAGATTGAACTGAGTGAAAGTCGTATTTCAGTGAGAGAGAGAGTGCATTGTGGGTTGGAAAAAGTTAGGGAACTTAAGTATACATTTATTTGAAAAGGAATAATTAGAACACCATGCTGTAGAAAATGAACTAGTCACTGAAGAGAGATATGCCAGAGAGACAGGGTTTTCCTTCCTTTCCTTTTGTTGAGTAAGGAGAGTTGGGCTGTTGCTTCAATTGCTGAAAGTCCAGGGAGAAGACATCTCTGAAATTTTCTGAAGAAGGTACCCAATGCAAGAGAGGTCTTGGAAGAGAAAGAGAAAAAGACATACGAGTTAAGTGACTGAGCAATGGAGAAGATATACACAAAGAAATAAATATAAAGATTGGACAGAAGGATGGAGAAGTGAACAGATGAAAGAAATAAAATCTAATACTTACCTGTTGAGAAGTTCCAGGTCCTGTGGATACTATGAGATCTGAAAAACAAGTGTTAAACATACGTTTAAAGTGTCAAGTTTTTAAGTTAGTTAATTTAGTTAAATAATTTGTTGGGAAAAATTAATTGTTAAACGGAACAAGATACTTCCGTTTAACATTTATTTTTTTCCCAACAAATTATTCAACTAAATTAACTAACTTAAAAACTTGACACTTTAAAAGTATGTTTAACACTTGTTTTTTAGATCTCATACAGTAGTATCAGAAGTGGTTTCCATTATACATGACATTTCGTATTCCGAAGCCGAAGCATTGTAAAAAAAAAAGAAAGTATATTTGTAATTAATGTCCACTTAAATTCATGTAAAATTACAACTCCCAGTTATTAGTTACACTTTATTTTCATTGTTTAATTCCTTGGTTTGGCATAGAGTTTATTTGGGGGCCTACATAAGCATTACATTATAAATATTTGATGCACTGAATAACATTCCAGCACATGCATAAATATATGCATGTGAGCCCCCTATGTCCCTTTATGACACCACAAAAATAGTCCCTAGTAGCCCTAATGGGAAGCACACCCTTATTTGGCAGACTGACCCCTAGTAGTACTTCCTAAAGCAACACTAGGGGTCAGGTGCTGCCATTTTGGAAGGTGACAGCATCAGATACAGGAGTGAGTGAGCATTGGTCTAGCATCTCTACCTAGATAGGTAGGTAGAAGGCTTTAGAGGGGTTGGGGGGCAGGGAGTGTGGGGCCTGTTGTGGAAGTGTAATGAATTATTTTGACTGAGTAACTGATCAAATGGTTAGAGAAAGTGGTTTGACTGTTCATTAAATCTGAGGTGTGAAAAAATAATAAGATTGGAGCAATGTAAGTGTTTTAAAAGAAAATCAATAAGGTACAAGAGTGAAAACCATATAGAGTGATGAGTAAAGATGAATAGTTTTTGGTGAGTTGCTCTTGTATGAGACTAAGCTGTATGAGACGGTGTAAGGTAGTATATGTTTATAGTCTGAAGTGAGATCCTGAAGAAACCGACAAATGAGTTCCTTTCTAGTGGTAGGGAAAGTATCTGAGAGAAAGCCCTAGAAAATTAGAGTAATACAAAAATATTTATATTATTTTGTTCTTATCTAGATATATGTCCCCAATGTGTATTTTAAATTTAAATGCTTCACTTTTTGTCTATTAGATTGTAAGCTCTTTGAGCAGGGACTGTCTTTCTTCTGTGTTTGTACAGCGCTGCGTACATTTTGTAGCGCTCTAGAAATGTTAAATAGTAGTAGTAGTAGTAGTAGTAGTAGTATTTTAATGAGCACATTAGAGGTATCTAGTTTCTAGGTGAGATAGGGGTTTTCTCCCTTTTATTTTATTTAAAGTTAAGAGAGGAACTACATAGGAAAATGTCAGTGCTGTACAAAGTCGTCATCGCACTCCAAGGGCCCCAACTTACAAAAAAGACCAAAGTACATCAGCCAAAAAAGGCCAGCTAAATGTTTTCCATTTCAGCACCAGCCATAAACACAGCTTTCACTAAAAAAAGAGAGACAAGACAGCATTTTACTTACCTGATATAAATTGAGGAGGGGGAGCATTCAGAGTGGAGGAGTGGCCTAGTGGTTAGGGTGGTGGACTTTGGTACTGAGGAAATGAGTTAAAGTCCCACTTCAGGCACAGGCAGCTCCTTGTGACTCTGGGAAAGTCACTTAACCCTCCATTGCCCCATGTAAGCCGCATTGAGCCTGCCATGAGTGGGAAAGCACAGGGTACAAATGTAAGAAAAAAAAATAACACTGATTCCTGGAGAAAAAACAAGTAAAAGACAATACACAAAGAATCAATTCTTATATGGAAAAGTGTGTTTAAAGAATAGGGTTAAAGAGTTCTTGAAGTTTTAATGTTATACATATCTAATGTATTGATGAGGTATTGAGCTGTAAAGCTTCTTTATTGTTCTGTCTAATTAGGAGAAATAAACATAGAAAAAGTAAGTTAAAGCACAATTGTAAGGTTTAGCTGAATCTATTTTTCTTAAAAAAGTGCTATATTTATATATTTAATGCACACAAAATATATTACAAAAGGAAAAAGTTGGTATTTGTTCTGAGGAAAAGTTTGCATTCCAATTTTGGCTGACAATAACAATTGCATTGGTTTGACAACTTATTTTGGGTAATTCTTTTTCTTAAAGGAATATCTTCTAAATTAGTTTCCTTTCCTTCTTGCAGCTTAGAGTTGCAAGAACGTGGTTAGTTTATATTGGGTTGCCCCTTAGTGAATCACAGTCTGAGGTATCCATCACGACTACAACCAACAGGTCTAGTAAGGCTGTGCTCTTCAGGAATGGGGTAACAACAAAAACCACTGTGGTATATTCTGATGCAATGCTAGTTGTCAGCACTGCTATTTTTCAAGATAGCAGTTCCAGAAGCAGCAGTGATTAGGCATTGCTTTTGCCTCCCTATGAAAGGTGGGTGGATGGGTGATTGGGTCTGACATGGCAGAAGAATCCAGGACCCATAGCTTATTGGGTTACCAGGGAGCTCATTCATTGGATGCATGTGGGGTGTTCAGGGATCACTCCACTACCAAGGGGTTTTATGGGGGGGGGGGGAGGAGGGGGGGCATGTCTAGGGCCCACTGGAACATCAGGAAAAATTTTCCAAGGAGTCAAGAGTGTCCAATATTGCCTTTTTGGGGAGCTTGGGCCACTAGGGATTTCAACTGAACAGGGTCATGAAAGGTGAAGTGCCACACTTCACCTGAGACAATCTTATTTATTTATCTGTTTTTGCACTTATGTCTTGCTTTAACCCAAAGTGAGTAACAATAAAATATACACAATATCAATAAAAACAAAAATTACACAAATTAATACAGAAACTCAAGACACAAAGAAATAAATAGCTCAGTCACAATCACTGCAATACATTTCATTCTTCTAAAAAGGTCTTTACAAAACAATGAATCTTCAAAAGTCACTTAAACTGTAGAATATTATCACACGATCTTAAATGGACTGGAAGACCATCCCAAAGTAAAGGTCCAGTAACAAAAAAGGCATGCGCTCTAGTTTCTGCATAAGGACAAGTCAAAGGTGAAGGTAAACACAATTGCATTGATCTTTCAGACCTTAGTGAACACCCTAGACAATACATTGCCGAAGTATATAGGTACTTTCCCATATACATGTTGATATATCAGAACAAGAACTTTAAACATGAGTCAATACAAGACAGGCAGCCAATGAAGCTTTTTTAATACAGGAGTAATATGTGCTGATTTTGAGGCTCCAGTAATAAGCCATGCCGCTACATTCTGGACAACCTGCAGAGCCTGGAATCTGAAAGATGACATGCCTCCCTTTCTAGAATCTGTACTCCAGTTCTGAGCTGACAATGTTTCTGTGATAGAATGGAAGTAAGAAACAGTACCAAAAGATTTAGATTTTTTTTGTTTTAATATTAAGAGCAATTTTTGATGTAACCTTTTGCATGTGTGTTGTATGCCCTTCATGCTGCCCTTCATGCTGCCCTTCAGCATGATGGCTTTACTTCTGTGCTAATAAACCTTAAAACATCAGATGAAATAAGGGCTAATAAATACTGGACTTATGAGGCTCATTTTTGAAAGAGAAAAACGTCCAAAAAGTGTCATAAAGCAGCATTTGTACAAATTTCTTCTCAAAAGAACTAATTTTGCAGACATTTATCTATGCAATTCATCTACAGTATATCCAAAACACAAGGGGATATGTTGGGCCTGCATTTCAAAGGCAGGATTAGGGCATGCCTAATACTTGGATGTTTTATAGCTATAATGGAACAAAACCAAAACATCAAGGATGAAGACTTCAATGTTTTGGTCTTGACCTGTTTTTATAATGAATAACACACAAAAAGTTGCCCTAAATGACCAGATGACCACTAGAAGGATTCAGGGATGAGTCCCCTTACTCCCCCAGTGGTCACTGACCCCCTCCCACCCCCCCAAAATGTGAATAAAAGTAGTACTCACCAGCCTCAGATGTTATAGCCAAGTCCATTAGAGCAGCAAGCAGGTTCCTGGATAGGCAGGTGGACCCAGGCCCATACCTCCCCCTATCTGCTACACTTGTGGTGGAAATAGTGAGCCCTCCAAAACTCACTAAAACCCCACTGCACCCACATATAGGTCCAGTCTACTTGGATCTTTGGACCATGAGATAACATAAATTGTAGGGATTAATGTGATTTGCATGAATTTGCAAGTAACATGGTTCACTTAAATATCTGTGTTATGACAGGAAATTTTGTGTTGATAGTAAAGATCAATTATTGTTAATGCAATCAAGTTTTTCTCGAGTAGGTGGAGGTGTATTATAGCGGTCTGTGTTTAGGAAAGGAGTTTGCTTTACATATTAAAAAAATATTTTGATATATTTTTATTTACTATTGGTTGCTGCAGATTTTGTTGTGGTAGCATCTACAAAGCTTAATAAATGAGATTATCACAAGGTTATGCGTTTATTGTGTTTAACATATGGCAATGTGTTAACACCCTTAAGTAAACAGGCTCCTATCTTAGAGGCTTTGGCATTTTTTAAATTTACAATTTAAAGCTTATGAGAATTTAGGTTTAAAAATTGAGTTCTGCTCATAAGTCATTAAAATGAAACTGCACATTTGGCACATATAGGAATGGCAGCTGGTACATAAGAACATCAGAGAAGTTATATTTAAAGAGCATTAAAAAGGAATTTGGTTCTCATTTGAAATTGTTGTCTTTCTCCTTGCCAAGGCACTCATTTCACCTTTATCCTTTGAAGCTGACTTTAAAGGGCATCAGAACATAAGTTGATTTAAGGTTTAAATGTGATTTTCTCACCAAGTGCAATGCATAAAGTTAAGGTAAAAACCAATAGGTGTTCAAACTCAGCTCTTCTACTTCTGACCTCTCCTGTGCTGCAAGTTTTATCACTGATCCTTCCCTTGCTACTTCTTAAAGCTAGTTTTTCTCTTCATGTTAATCCCTCATTTTACTGCCTCTAAAGCACCTTAGAAAGAGACCTATGATTTAAAGTTAGCATTTTCTCTACATGCAGTAAAAGATTCTATTAAACATAATAGCATTTTCCAAACTGACTCTTACTTCTCTCACCTCTCTTGCAGTTTCCTAACAATTCTTTACTTGGAGTTGAAGAACATTAAGAAAAGGTGATTTGGGGATTAAAAAGTATCTGCTGTGACAGCTAGGTGCAGTAATGTTGTAGGCACCCTATCCGTAACATTGTCTGATATGATAGTTAAATAGACCATTTGTTTTCATGGATACAGTTACAGTTAGATCATTTATAGCCTGCTAATACCATATACAAAATAATTCATAACTGATTACAACCAAGATAATAGATCACAATAAGTCTAGGATGTCACAATGAAAATTCTAGATTACCATAAATATTGCTCTGACAGTCAGTAAAACAAAAAACACATCCAATACAGTTACTGCAAAGATGACTTCTTAATTACATATTTTTGAAACAACAAAGTCTTTAAAACCTTCTTAAATGTGTCAAAACCCGGAAGAAATCTAAATTTAAATGGTAAAAAATATTGATTTCTGACTGAATAAAAATGAATACAGCAGAAATGTTTTAGATTCCAGTTGGTAAGTTTCTTCAAATGGGTTAGTTTTGCTCATACCATGACAGGAATAAACCTCTCTCCTAAGCTAGGGCATGTGGAGTATGATCTCAGTCTCTCAAATCTACCATTAATGCTTGCTGTAGAAGTTGCATTGGGCCAAAGAGAGCTTCCCTGTGGAATTTGTAAGATGTAATGTGTACAGGCAGCCTATCCAGATGTGTTTGGAAATTCTTTTGCATCAAGCCCATAGATTCCAAAACCATGGGAATTTCTGTATCTTTGTTCCACATTTTCTTGATCTCAGACTGCATTTCCTGGTAGTTGAGGACAGGGGCGTAGCCACACACCCAATTTTGGGTGGGCCTGGGCAGAACTCCACCCTGTCCCACAAGTGATTTGGTTCCTCCCTCTCTCGTATGCATGCTATATTGTCTCTCAAACATCTTCCCTCCCCCACATTCCTTTTAAGCCTTCCCTCTGATGCAACTTCCTGTTTTCGCATAGGCAGGAATACATCAAAGAGAAGGCTGTGGGGCCACTGCGAGCAGTTTATATCAGTTGCTGCTCGCTGCAGGATCTTACAAGGTATGCAGGAGGGGCAGTTGTTGGAAGTTTTCGGCTGGTGGGGCTTGGGGATCCCTGCCAGCCACATCATAGGTGTGCTGCTACTGGGTGGGCCTGAGCCCAAAGTGGGTGGGCCTGGGCCCATCCGGACCCACCCTTGGCTATGCCACTGGTTGAGGACCTTCTCTCTCTCCATGTGATTCACAGACTAATCACTTGAGACTGATGCTCCTATGCTTCTGAATCCCTATATAAGGCAACTACATTTGATTCTGTACTACAGCTAATAGCAGTGTTCGCAGGGCTTGGGTTTATTCCCTCTCAGGTCTCTTTCTAGATTCTGTCTGGTCAGAACAACAACTTGATTATTCTGATCTGCTGCTCTTCTTGCTTGCACTTGTATTTTACTGGGTGTAAGTGGCATCCTCTGGTGGGCTGGAATTCTTGTACTGCTTCTGTATCATAAGGGATGTGGGCTGATGGAGGGAAAGTGGTAGCTAGAATAATAATATAATGCACTATGATCTGAATTTTTTTGATAAAGGGTTGTGGAAGAATGCCCCAAAGGCAATAACTGAACAGTAATATCAAGAAAATTAGTTTGTTTATAACCTACAGTGGGGGAAATAAGTATTTGATCCCTTGCTGATTTTGTAAGTTTGCCCACTGACAAAGACATGAGCAGCCCATAATTGAAGGGTAGGTTATTGGTAACAGTGAGAGATAGCACATCACAAATTAAATCCGGAAAATCACATTGTGGAAAGTATATGAATTTATTTGCATTCTGCAGAGGGAAATAAGTATTTGATCCCCCACCAACCAGTAAGAGATCTGGCCCCTACAGACCAGGTAGATGCTCCAAATCAACTCGTTACCTGCATGACAGACAGCTGTCGGCAATGGTCACCTGTATGAAAGACACCTGTCCACAGACTCAGTGAATCAGTCAGACTCTAACCTCTACAAAATGGCCAAGAGCAAGGAGCTGTCTAAGGATGTCAGGGACAAGATCATACACCTGCACAAGGCTGGAATGGGCTACAAAACCATCAGTAAGACGCTGGGCGAGAAGGAGACAACTGTTGGTGCCATAGTAAGAAAATGGAAGAAGTACAAAATGACTGTCAATCGACAAAGATCTGGGGCTCCACGCAAAATCTCACCTCGTGGGGTATCCTTGATCATGAGGAAGGTTAGAAATCAGCCTACAACTACAAGGGGGGAACTTGTCAATGATCTCAAGGCAGCTGGGACCACTGTCACCACGAAAACCATTGGTAACACATTACGACATAACGGATTGCAATCCTGCAGTGCCCGCAAGGTCCCCCTGCTCCGGAAGGCACATGTGACGGCCCGTCTGAAGTTTGCCAGTGAACACCTGGATGATGCCGAGAGTGATTGGGAGAAGGTGCTGTGGTCAGATGAGACAAAAATTGAGCTCTTTGGCATGAACTCAACTCGCCGTGTTTGGAGGAAGAGAAATGCTGCCTATGACCCAAAGAACACCGTCCCCACTGTCAAGCATGGAGGTGGAAATGTTATGTTTTGGGGGTGTTTCTCTGCTAAGGGCACAGGACTACTTCACCGCATCAATGGGAGAATGGATGGGGCCATGTACCGTACAATTCTGAGTGACAACCTCCTTCCCTCCGCCAGGGCCTTAAAAATGGGTCGTGGCTGGGTCTTCCAGCACGACAATGACCCAAAACATACAGCCAAGGCAACAAAGGAGTGGCTCAGGAAGAAGCACATTAGGGTCATGGAGTGGCCTAGCCAGTCACCAGACCTTAATCCCATTGAAAACTTATGGAGGGTGCTGAAGCTGCGAGTTGCCAAGCAACAGCCCAGAACTCTTAATGATTTAGAGATGATCTGCAAAGAGGAGTGGACCAAAATTCCTCCTGACATGTGTGCAAACCTCATCATCAACTACAGAAGACGTCTGACCGCTGTGCTTGCCAACAAGGGTTTTGCCACCAAGTATTAGGTCTTGTTTGCCAGAGGGATTAAATACTTATTTCCCTCTGCAGAATGCAAATAAATTCATATACTTTCCACAATGTGATTTTCCGGATTTAATTTGTGATGTGCTATCTCTCACTGTTACCAATAACCTACCCTTCAATTATGGGCTGCTCATGTCTTTGTCAGTGGGCAAACTTACAAAATCAGCAAGGGATCAAATACTTATTTCCCCCACTGTATATGTATGATGAACCGAACCAGTGAATGCGTATAATAAATCCATCGGTCCATCCCAAATAAGGACAACATTATCAATGAATCATTGCCATGCCAAAATATGAGAAGCATAAGCTGACTTGAAAATGAACCACTCCTCAAACATGGTCAAACATAAACATGCTAGTGATGGGGCTAAGGTAGCTCCCATTGCCACCCCTTTCACTTGTGAATAATAATCATGTTCAAATAAAAAATAACACTGGTCTACAAAAAAAAACCTTTTTTTCTGTAACAAGAACAAAACATACATTTTCTGGAAGATAATTCTTCCCTGAATCCAGATCTCATTTCAGAATTTCTGTATCAGCCTCAGTTTTCATGTGATAATGGTTTTTGTAAATGCTTGTGTCGGCGTATGTAGCCATTATATGTATCTGGCAAAATGACACGCTTCTGCTACAAGAGTTCCAAAAAAACTGTGTCAGTTCACAAAGAAATCAAAGATATAAGCAACATAAGAGTAAAGAGAAGTGAAGAAACATACCTAAAAAGATTTCCTTCCTGATTTCCTGTGGTACTTTGCCTCGGGAACGTCTCTCCATAAGGTCCAGCAGTAGTCGGACAACATTGCGGCATTCCATTTGCCTTGATAGTGCTTTTCCATTTGAGAAATGTCCTGGTGGAACCGTTCTAACGGATTCGATATCATTACAAAAGACCATGTCACCTTTCTTGGAGAAATATTCAGAAAAAATAGCATGTCGGTCACAAAAAACACTCACTTTCGTATTGCAAGAAAGAAGATTCCATCCTTTTAATCTCGAACCTAAAGCTCAGCCTGTTGCTTCGACAAATTTAAATCACGAACAAGATCGTTGAGATCCCCTTGTGTCAAAAAGTGGGGCACATTTGATTCACAGAGGTCCTGAAATGATGGGTCGGTATGCATATCCCCTTCTCTGTCTTCTGCATGTTCGTCACTGTATTCATCTTCACTCACTATCAAATTCTCAGGAGGCACTGTTACTGGCAATTCTTCACTGTGACATACAGGTCTTATAGCAGATGGTAAGTTAGGATATTGCATAGTTTTCCTTGTTTTCGAGGTGATTCCTGCTATTTTTGTCAGACAGAAATAACAGTCTGTTGTGTGATCCGTTGGTTCCCTCCAAATCATGGGAACAGCAAAGGGCATGCAACGTCTTCCTTTTAACCAGCCTGTCAGGAGTGTAACACACATCAAACAGCAAATGTGGGGAGCCCATTTGCGGTCCTGTTCACCAACCTTACACCCGAAATATAGTTCGTAGCACTTTTTTACAAGAGGATTAAGTTTTCATTTTTGCGATTTCAGAGTAAACTCTCCACAGATATAACAAAAAGAATTTGGGCTATTTGCACAGGTACAAGGCATTTCTTCTGAAATGACACAAAACACAAACCTTCACAAACTTAGAACTACAAGCAGTCACTTCCAACAGCAATTGTTGACTGAACTCTGAATGCTGAGATACAGGTGGCAACTGACGCAACTGAACGTGTTTGAACATGTTCGAGCATGACTCATGGGCAATGTTGCCAAACCTCCCTTATTTCCTGGTGGTGGCTTTCTAAACTAAGGGTTTTGTATTGTAATTCCTAGTATATTTCAATTGTTTTTCCAACAATTACAACTGCTGAATTAAATTAATCCACAGCAGCAGGGCCGCCGAGAAACTTGGCCGGGCCCGGGACAAGGCCGCCTCGCCCCTGCCGCAGCCCCTCCCCCCTCCGAGGTCACCGCTGCTGCTGCTCCCCCGAGGGTGGGATACAGGGAGGGAAGGAGACCTGAAGGGAGGAGTTCCGCCTCACAGGGAGGTGAGAGGGAGAGTCGCACCGCACGGTGATTTAAATACAGGGGGCCGGCCCAGTGGCAGATGGTCAGAGGGTGGGTGGGATTGGCACCGGGCCCCCCTTGAAGGCCCGGGCCCTGGGGATTTTGTCCCCCCACCCCCCCTCTCTGTGGCCCTGCACAGCAGGGTACCAAAATGCAGCGTTTTCAAGGATTTTTATAAAAAGGGTAGCGTACCACAAGAAAACTGAGCCCGATAGGCAAAAACTGATTTCATTTTCGAATTCAGCACCCATGACTTAGCTAAGAACACCATTCACATTCTTTGTAACAAAAATGCCGTTCACAACTAGTTCTGTCATTGTGTTCAGTACATTCAGCTTATTCCCAGAAATATGAGCTTGAGACAAATAATAATCAACCACCTGCAATGCTTGATCTTGTGGGATGTTTGTAGGTAGTGCATTGCAAAATTACTAGAGGATGCAATTTGCACTGTGTTCAAAAATTCAATAAAATGTGAAGAATCTTGCACACATGAAAAAGTTTTAGACTCAAAAGGTTTCAAACTGAAATCAATGTATTGAGACAATGGTTCTAACACAGAGGCAGCATGGTGCCTCAGTTGAAAGAATTTTGATGTGCAATGATGGTTCTGTGCATTTAGCCTTGTATTGTGCTGGCTGTAAATGTTTTCACAGGGCACACTTTGATATTTTAAATATTTATTTAGTGCTGAATTTGATATGATCTTATATTGTTTATGATAATTTCATTTGTATTTTTTGATTGTTAACTGATCCATTTAGCAGCTAAGTTATTTGTGGGAACAAGTACACTATTTGAACTCCCTGTAGTTAATTTATTGTAAGCAACATCTTTGCAAATTACAACAAAGTCAAATTTAGCTAGTCAATTTCTGGCTAGACCTAGAGGGGTTGCATTATGGGGAGACAGCTAGATGGAAGAGTGTGGTAACAGTCAGAGCAGATATATTCAGTAGTACTGTCTGGTTAACAGGAGTTAATTTATTTTGAAGCTACCTTATTAAGATATCCTTGTTGATGCAAAGTTAAGATAGGTGGACATAAATTTGTATTCTATGACCCAGGTCAGTTGAATGAATTCTGGCAGCAGAGATATGAACTTCTCATTCGGGTCATTTGTTAAATGTTCAGCTTTATTTAATTATTATTATTAGTATTTTTTTTATTTTAGTGAAGGTATTATAATGTTTTGGCAAATTGTATCCTTGTTTGTATCTTGGATAATCCCAAATTTTGTGGTTTATAATATGATTGTGCAAATTTGATTCCTTGTTTATTTATTGCTAACTCAATTTTGGAGTTTATCATATAATCTTTGGTAATTTATACCTTTTTTTTCTCTATGTTGTTTCCTATTTCAAAGCCTCTTTTATCGATTCTCAGTGCGGCAAATGAGCCCATTCAATTCCTATGGGCTTCCTCTCATTTGCCACACAGGAATAGATAGCGCGACTTTGCAAAAGAAGCTCTATGTTTGTTCTTGATTATATTAATTGTAAATATATAATGATAACTATAGATAATAGATACCTATATCTATCTATGTGTAGGCTTGCTGGAGATATGGTAATAATTTAATGTTGTTACATAAAAGACTCCACATGGCACCGTGTTTCGGCCCAAAGTGCCTCAGGAGTCTCACAACCATTTGTCCAGGCAATGGAACAAAATAGCTACATATATTGCCAGATGGTCTTTAAAAAGACCAAGATCAAAAACTGATATGCTCTCCATCAAACCTCTGAGAAAATCATAGAAAAATAAAAGATGAAAATAAAAAAATATGTCTCTGCAGTCTATTACTACTACTTATTTTTATAGTCCTACTAGATGTACACAGCACTATACTTTAAACATGTATGACACAGTCCTTGCTTGATAGAGCTTACAATCTATTTAAGACAGACAAACAGGACAAATAAGGGATTAGGGAATAATTTATGATGGGAATGATTAACATATATATGGGTAGAGAACAGGTGAATAGGAGTTAGGAGTTAAAAGCAGCCTCAAAATGTGGGCTTTAAGCCTAGATTTGAATATGGCCAGAGAAGGAGCTTGGCTTGATGTACTGACTCAGGAAGTCTATCCCAGGCATACAGTGCAGCAAGATAAAAGGAACGGAGTCTGGAGCTGGCAGTGGAGGAGAAGACACAGATAAGAGAGACTTACTAATGAATGGAGTTCCCAGGGAGGGTTGTATGGAGAGATAAGAGCGGAGAAACACTGAGGAGCTGCAGAGTGAATACACTTGTAAGTCAATAATAGGAGTCTGAACTGTATGCGGAAAAAGACAGGGGGGCCAATGAAGTTACTTGAGAAGGCTAATGTGAGCATAGCGAGACTGGTGTAATATAAATCGTGCAGAATTTTGAAGAAATTGAAGGGGAGAGAGATGGTTTAGTGGGAGACCTGTGAGAAGCAAGTTGAAGTAGTCTAAGCAAAAGGTGATAAGAATGTGCACAATGGTTTTTGTAGTGTGTTCAGAAAGGAAGGGACACATCTTGGCGATGTTATAGAGGAAGAAATGACAGGTTTTGGAAATCTATTGGACATATGCAGAGAAAGAGAGAGAGGAGCCAGAGATGATCCCAAGGTTACAAGCTGATGAGACAGGGAGGATGAGAGTGCTGACCACAGAAATAGAGAATGGGGGAAGAGGAGAGGTGGGTTTAGGGGGAAAGATAAGAAGCTCAGTCTTGGCATGGTCAGTTTCAGATGGAGTTGAGACATCCAGGCAATAATGTCAGACAAGCAGGCTGACATAGGTACAAATACATGATTTTTTTCTTGCTGCAGCAACTCAAAAGAAAATTTCTGTGAGATTTACAAAACTGTGGTATTTTAATACAGCAGTTTAGTAAGTATCACAGGAACTTTCCTTGTAGTTCTGTAGCTAAAATATTTTCATGTATTTTCAGCCATAGTGATATCTGGTTGTGGTCCAGTTATTTACATTTAAAGGGTGCAAAGGTGATCCATGAGCCAGCCACTGCTGTTTTAAATTTTGGCATCAGAAAGGTAGGAGTTATTGTGAATGCTAGCATACTAATAGAATACCAGTAGCTAGAAAACCAGTGACCTCTTCCTTTAGATAGGGAAGAGAGAAGGGTGGGGGAGCACTGGGGGAGGGAGGAGGGAGTGGGGCCTGAGTAGATGATAGGCTCTCAAAAGGGTAGAGCTTCTTTTTGAGAGCAATATTTCCAAGTGGGTTACTTTTGCCTATACTATGACAGTAATGAATCTCACTCCTAAGTCACGGTATATGGCTTGTGATCTCAGTCTTTCAAATTAATTGCTAACACTCATCATAGTAGTAGCATCATGCCAAACAGACCTTCCTTATGGAGTTCATAAGGTTTAACATGCATAGACAGCCTATCAAGGTGTTCCTGAAAGCTCTTTGTAATCAAGCCTGTGGCGTCCAATATGATTAGAAATATTTCTGTATCTTTCTGGCACATTTCTTGGTCTCTGACTGCATTTCTTGGTTCTTAGGGTCTACTCCCTTTCCACGCGATTCACATAATGATCACCTGGCACTCTCATCTCTGTTTTTCTTCTTTGCCACTATTTGGAATGGGGATGTCCTAACTGATCCTAACCTCTTCATTCTCCATAATTCTTTTAGGGTCATGATTCCAGTGATTTTCTATGATGTTATATTGTTTGCAAAGATTTCAGTTGATGAGAAACCTTATTTTATTTTTGTTACATTTGTACCCCGCGCTTTCCCACTCATGGCAGGCTTAATGCAGCTTACATGGGGCAATGGAGGGTTAAGTGACTTGCCCAGAGTCACAAGGAGCTGTCTGTGCCTGAAGTGGGAATCGAACTCAGTTCCTCAGGACCAAAGTCCACCACCCTAACCACTAGTCCACTCCTCCTTGTGCCTTTTTGTATTGAAAGAGGATGGAATTTAATATACTGCCTTTCTGTGGTTACAATCAAAGCAGTTTACATAAATAAGTACTTATTTTTTTTTAGCTGGGAAAAGACTTGGATTTGATTTAGGATTAGGTGACTAGCGCAGTATCACAAGGAGCTGCAGTGGGAATTGAACCTGGTTCTCAGGCCACAGCAATAACCATTAGGCTACTCTTTCACCACAGAAAATTTTCCCATTGACATTTGCAGCCAGCTATGAAATAAGCAGCTGTTTCCAGCTCATTTTTGCAGAATCTACATATGCCTGTTTTACCATCTAATCCATTGTTTATTGTCTTTGGCTGCACATCTCAATCTCACCCTAAGGTAACAGTTCATTTCTCCTCAAACATTCATGCGTCCAGGTTTGATTGATGTATGGTTCTTGGCATAAAACATTATATTTCATACTCTGTGCATCTGCCACTTGTTTTTGTTTGCTTATCTAATTCTTTGAAGATTTTTTTCTTTTGTTTTACAAATTATGTTGTTTCTTTCCCTTTGTGTACTAGTGCCCACTCGTTCCTTCTATTCATAGATTGTCCAAGATAGATGATGGAGCTGGATTCTGGACATTTACTTTCATTCAACACTTTTTATGTATCTGGGTCTATTGATGTTGTTTAGTAGCATGGAGGCCTATGAAAGAAGCTGTTTAAGGTCAATTCTATAATGGGGTGTGTATAGTTATACACCACTTGCACACTTAAATGCACAGAAAGCCAGCACGTAAATGTTTAAGAGACAGGAAATCAACTGAACACTTTTCTATAAGGGTGCTTGTAAGTGGCATAGCATATAAATGCAAAAGGGTGTTCAGTTGAACAGAGCTTGGGAGGGGCATGAGCAGGGCTGCCACTTATGCATGGAAGTTACAGAATTCAGTTAAGGGGAGGAAAGGGGATGGGATTTCATTTACTGTTTTTCCATGGTTACAATCAAGGTGGTTTATATAGGGCCAAATTCTATAATGGCGACTTAAAAATTGGCGCAAAAAAACCACTTGGTTAACATGATTCTATAAACTATGCTTAAAGTTAGGTGTAGTTTATAGAATATGTGCACATGCCATTCTTGTGACTAAAATGTAGGTGTACCCATTTAGGCCACCTAAAACCAGGGCTGAACACCTGTGCCTAAGTTAGGTGCAGATCGGGTGCATTCTATAATAGTGCGCATAGGGGCTCTTTTACTAAGGCACACTCTGAGTTAGACTTTAGGTCTTTTTTGTAGCAGTTTTTGTTATAATTTTTACATTTGGAGTCATAGAAGTGATCTTAGGAATACCTCACACATGAGTGCCAAAGCATAGCCTTCACACGTAATGCTTCATTTCTTCCATGTGTAGGTGTATTCCCTTAGGTGAACCATTTATTTGTTTATTGATACAATTAAGTGGTCACATGCCCCTTAAAAAAATTGCATTGCAAAGTTACTGCAGAACACCTGAGCGAGTCCTGCAATAACCCTGGGAAATGCAGGATGCCTCACCTCGTCCACAGTAAGCCCATTTAAGCTATGGTAAGCTTACTGCTTATTAGTAAAAGGAATCAGACTGCTGAATTTCTCTGTATAGTGGTGTGATTCAAAAGGAGACTCACAGATTGCAGCTAGTGCAGCACGCAATACCCAAGAGTAAATTGTTTGTAAAGGATTACTCCAATTGTATACTCTTTCTAAGTTGCCTGAAGTACTCATTTTAATTTGCATTGTTAATTCATTAGATCATTGTTTTCTAGTTTTGAGGTAATTGATTCTTGCCTGCTGTGATAGAGGTCACAAAGCAAAAGGAGCGTGGTTCCACTGGAAGTGCAACTTTCTGCATACATTGTACACTGCAACTTCAAAATGCATTTGCTTAGTATTGTGAGAGTTATTGCAGAAAGGCAGTTTTATTGTATGAGACAGAAAAACAATCCACTGAAAAATGGAAAAATAAATATCTCATTGATTGTGGATCAGGCATCTTGCCTTCTAAGCCTAGAAATGTTGGTTCAAGACTTTCTACTATTAGTAAAATACATTTTAACAGGTTGTAAAGTATGACAAGAATGGCTCTTTCCCTTTCTACATTTGTGTTAGTTGAATGGTGCATATAAAGCATTGGGGAAAGGGAGTGGATAGGTATTTGTGATGTATCAGGGAAGGTAATATGTGTGGTTTTGTGTATAAAACTGGATGTATTATTGGGTATATTTATTAAATATGTGGGGTTTGGAGACTGTGGGAGAGATTTGCATATATGTGGGAGGGGAAGTAAGATGTACATATGGAAGGTGTGTGTGTGTGTGTGAGAGAGAGAGAGAGAGAGAGAGAGAGAGAGAGAGAGAGAGAGAGAGAGAGAGAGAGAGATTTTGTATGGTAGGTATGTGACAGGAGATGTAGAGCTCAGTGTGTAGGTGGGTAAATGGGGATGATAAATGGAGCTATGTGTTGGAGGGGTTGAATATTCATGTGTGTTTGCATGGGTTGCATGGCAGATCAAAGCCACTATCAAATACTTATAATGAGCTTCTTCTGGCTCCTTTTTGGAAGGGAAGCCTAGGGCTAGCTACACAATTGTGGCCTCAGTCTTTTCTGAAACATTTTAATGAGTGACTGGTAATAGAGTTTCATATTTTTGTCAGTCATTAGCTTTTAACAATGCAGATAACTATGCTTTTACATATTTTGTATGTTTTAAACATTTTTAAATATGAATGCATCATTTATGATTTTATATTTTGGGGAATGCTATTTATTTATGCTTATTGCTCTCTGTTACATTTTCAACAGATCTGTTTACCCCTGATGTAAGAGGAGTCCAAAATATGGCCACATTGGGTGTTGCTATCTACTGTAAATTAACTTGTACACCATTATGCTTTGGTGTGCTCGTCTATGTTTTGGCACTTGCTGGAGATTGACTTCTGTGTTTTCTTACTAAAGTCTTTTCTGGGCCATGCCCATGGCAGTTGCAGTCTTTTCCACGAGTGGGAACTGAGGATCCATATTTGCTCCTACACAGTATCTAGTCAATATTCAGCTGGCGGCGATCAGCATATTTGAAATGCTGTTGCTTGCTAAGTTAGTCCCAGATATAAGAACGTAAAAATAGCCATACTGGGTCCATCTAGCCCAGTATTCAGTTTCCTACACTGGTCAATTCAGGTCAAACGTACCTGGCAGAAACCCAAATAGTAGCAACATTCCATGCTATCAATCCCAGGGCAAACAGTGGCTTCCCCACGTCTGTTTCAATAGCAGACTATGGACTTTTCCTCCAGAAACTTATCCATACTTTTTAAAAACCAGATGTGCTAACTGCTGTTACCAAAAGGTAACCAAATGGCAACGTCCCACGAGACAAATAGCAATACACAAAGGAAGTGGGAACGTAGGTGGGCTAGACACACCTCAGGATCAATAAAGTTAAATATTTATTGCGCAGGTGTGTATAAAAACACTACAGAATAAATATAAAATCACTACATAAAATTCAATATGTGTAAAACAATACACAATGAATAATATCAGTTTAAAAATCAGCATTACACAATGAATATCAAATCAGTCAGCATTACACAATGAATATAAAATCAGTGCTCTAGACTCGACACGGCACTGTGTTTCAGCATATAACGTGCCTGCCTCAGGAGTCTGACAATGAGTAAATAGTGTCAAATGGTAATACTGGGTTAAAAAAATTCAAGGGGGTCTTTAAAAAGACTGTGCATACATAAACTGATGCACCGAAGGTATTAAAAAGCAAAAAGACAAGTACTCCAAATGTGTGAGTTTATGTATGCATGGTCTTTTTATACACACCAGAGCAATACATATTTAACTTTATTGATCCTGAGGTGTGTCTAACTGCTGTTACTACATCCTCTGCAAAGAGTTCCAGAGCTTAACTATTTGTTGAGTGAAAAAATATTATCTCTTATTTGTTTTAAAAGTATTTCCATATAACTCCTTTAGTGTCCCCTAGTCTTTCTAGTTTTTGAAAGAGTAAAAAATTGATTCACTTCTACTCATTCTACAGCATTCAGGATTTTATACACCTCAATCATATCTCTCCTCAGCCATATCTTTTCAAAGATGAAGAGCCCTAACCTCTATAACCTTTCCCTCATATGGAGGGAGATTCATCTCCTTTATCATTTTGTTCTCTCTTCATTGAACATTTTCTAATTCTGCTATATCTCTTTTGAGATACGGTGACCAGAACTGAATGCAATACTCAAGGTGAAGTCACACCATGGAGTGATACATAGGCATTACAGTATTCTCATTCTTATTTACCATCCTTTTCCTAATAATTCCTAGCATCCTGTTTGCTTTTTTTGGCCACCGCTGCACCCTGGGCAGAAGATTTTTGTGTATTGTCTACAGCGATACCTAGATCTTTTTCTTGGGTGCTGACCCTCAAGGTGGACCCTAGCATCAGGTAACTATGATTCAGATTATTCTTCCCAATCCATTTGGATGCCCAGTCTTCCAATTTCCTAAGGTCTTCCTGCAATGTTTCACAGTCTGCATATGTTTTAACATCATTGAATAGTTTTGTGTCATCTTTAAATTTAATAAACTCACTCATCCCGATTTCCAGATCATTTATAAACAGTACCAGTACACATTGCTGTGCATCTCCACTATTCACTCTCCTCCATTAAGAGAAATGGCCATTTAACCCTGCCCTCTGTTTTCTGTCCAATAACCAATTCTTAATCCACAACAGAACATTGCCTCCTATCCCACGATTCTTTAATTTCCTCATGAGGAAATTTGTCAAAAACTTTCTGAAAATCTAGATAGACTGTGACAACCTGCTCACCTTTAACATGTTTATTCATGCTTTCAAAGAAATGAAGCAAATTGATGAGGCAAGACTTCTTTTGGCTGACTCTGTCTCATTAAACCATGCTTATTTATGTGTTCTGGTAATTGTATTCTTTATAATAGTTTCCAATATTTTACCCAGCACTGACGTCAGGCTTACCGGTCTGAAATTTCCTGGATCATCCTGGAACCCTTTTTAAAAATCTGCACCCTCCAGTCTTAAGGTAGTTCAGATTACTTTAATGACAGGTTACAGATTACTAACAGCAGATCAGCAATTTCATGTTTGAGTTCTTTCAATACCCGTAGATGCATGCCATCCAATCCAGCTGATTTACTACTCTTTAATTTGTTGATTTGGCTCAGTATATCTTCCAGGTTCACTGAGATTTCTTTCAATTCCTCCTCATCATCACCCTTGAAAACTATTTCTGGTACAGATAGATCTCTTACTTCTTCTTCTGTAACGATCGAAGCAAAGAATTCACTCAGTGTCTCCACTATGGTCTTGCCTTCCCTGAGTGCCCCTTTTGCTTCTTCATGATTTAATGGTCCCATGGTTTACCTCACAGGCTTTCTGCTTCTGATGTACCTGAAAATGTTTTTACTGTGAATTTTACCTCTGTGGCAAGTTTCTCTTCATATTCTCTTTTAGCCTTCTTTATTAACGTTTGCATCTAACTTGCCAGTGCTTATGTTTCTCCTTATTTTCCTCATTTGGGTCCTTTTTCCATTCTTTGAAGGACATTCTTTTGGCTCTAATAGCTTCTTTCACTTCACCTTTTTACCATGATGGCTGTCGCTTTCTCTTCTTTCCACCTTTGTAAATACATGGAATATATCTGGTCTGAGCTTCCAAGATGGTATTTTTAAACAATATCAATGCCTGATTTAATATCCTAACATTTGCAGTTGATCCTTTTAGGTTATTATTAACCATTTTCCTCATTTTATCATAGTCATCCTTTCAAAAATGTAAATGTTGCTGCAGTAGATTTCCTTTATAGCTTCATTTCCCAGTGGACCCCACACTGTTACCTCTCGTACTATGCTCTGCACTTCACCAATGACTAGATCTAAAATGGCTTCCCCTCTTGTCGGTTCCTGGACCAGTTTCTCCAAGAAACAGCCATTTATTACATGTAGGAATGCTATCTCCCTGGTGCTCCCTGATGTAACATTTATCCATACAATATTGGGCTGAAATCACCCTTATTATACTGTTGCCCAATGTGCCAGCTTTCCTAATTTCTGTAAACATTTCTTTATCTTTCTGTGTTTGTTCTGTCCTGGTGGATGGTAGTACAGCCCTACAAGAATACTCCTTCCTTTCACACGTGGAATTTCTATCCATAATGATTCCACACTGCTATCTGTTTCATGGAATGAGAGAGGGGGGCAGAGGAAAGGAGAAGACAAGAAAAGTCCAGCAGTTTTTCCTATCCACCAGGAAAACAGAAGAACTGAGAAAAATTGTCCTTAACCTAGGACCTGTCAGAGTTCTATAAAATACATGGAGCTGGAACAAGCACAGGCCTTGGATGGAGGGGCAGGCAGGAAACAAAACCCAGGAAGCTGACCAGGCACACAACCTGGGGAATGCAAACAAGAATCATGGGGATTATAATTAGCAGGAAGTTTTCCTTGCAGGTGGACAAATTAGCTGTTAGCTTGACTGTAGAGAGAGAGAGAGAGAGAGAGAGAGAGAGAGAGAGAGAGAGAGAGAGAGAAGAGTGTTTCTGGCATCGTGACATTGAGGCACAGAAGAGCAGGAGCCCTGGGAGATTTAAAGCAGCCTGCAAATGGAAGGGCAGACAGGGAGAAGCTTTCCCCAGGAAGCAGGTGTTGTCTGCATAGACAATAAAAACAGAAGAACAAAAAACCTTGCAGAAAAAATACCACTCAACACAGCCGTGAATCTTCAGACAAAGACTAGCAGTCTGGAAGAAGTTTCTAATGCGCTTGACAAGGGCATGTAATGATATTCACAGAGTTTTCCCGCTTTTTTAAGTATCCTATCAACTAGAATAACAATACTATAAAACAGGAAGCGACAAGAAGATTCCTGAGGCAGGCCAGTTGGCTGAAACACGGCCATGTCAAGTCATCGCTGCTGAGTTACTTTTATCAATCAATAAACTGTTGATTATACAGCATCATCATTTTATTGTCACCTTTGCTGTCTTCTGAGTTGTCTGCATAGAGCCAGGAAAAGCTACCAGGTACACTGTCCTTTGGAGGTGTTCTGTTTGCATAGTGGGAAGAGGTCTTGGAGGAAAAGCTAATTCCCAGGAATCTGCGCAGGGGACAAAGGCAGTGGGAAAGTATGGTACAGCCTGAAGAAGACTGGAGAACAAAGTATCTTTTAAAGTGTTATGGTTGCACTGAGAGAATGAGTAGGGCTTAGAGGAAGCTAATCCCTGAGTGCTACAGAGAAAGTATGGGGCTGAGGAAGGTGGTGTAACATCATGAGAATTTCAACAGCAGTTTGTGCTGTCCGCCATACTGTGCACAGTTCATTCAATAGTAGTGTTATTTTTCTAGCCTATGTAGCCTTGACAGCCAATTGGAAGAGGCTGCTGTCACGGCTCAGGGTGGGAGAGCCCTCGGGCTGCAGTTGGGTTTACACTGCCTACCCAACCTGAAGGCTAGGTGGGCCTTGGCTGGTGGTAGGTGAGTCATGCCCTGACAAAGACCAGAACAGAGAATAGCTCTTAAGAGTCCTTGGGGGTGCCCCATCAAGTCAGGGTAAAGAGTAGCTCATAAGAGAGCCCTTTGAGGAATCGGGGTCAGAAAGTCAGGAACAAAGCTGGAACATATGCTGGAGCTAGACTGAAACACAAGCTGGATCTGGACTGGAATACAGACTGGGGCAAGACTGGAACAGGAGTGGAACAAGACTGGAGACACAAACTGGAACAAAGCTGGAACAAAGTTGCAACACACACTAGATCAGGCTAGACAATCCATTGCAAAGGCACTGGTATAGAGTCAGGAACTTCCTTTTATACCACAATTTTTCTTCACTCAACGAGTAGTTAAACTCTGGAATTCGCTGCCGGAAAAGGTGGTTAAGGCGGTTAACTTAGCGGACTTCAAAAAAGGGTTGGACAGCTTCCTGGAAAAAGCCATAGAATGTTATTGAATGGACGAGGGAATGATACAGTATTTCTAGGATGGGCGGGACAAATTGCTTGTTCTTTTGGCCGCTGTCAGTGACAGGTTGCTGCGCTCGATGGACCCTTGGTCTGTCCAAGCATGGTGATGCTTATATACTTATGTGCTTAACACAGGAAGTGATGACATCAGTCAGCACCCTCTTGCAGGGCTATAAAGGAACTGCAGAATTTCCAGGAAGTAAATCAGACTCTTCTGGCACAGAATTCTGCTACAGACCACGGAAAACAGGTGAGGGGTATGACAGCACCAGCATCCTGCCCTATGTCTACAAACTGATGAGAACATTGTAACCTAGTAATGTGTAACATAGTAGATGACGGCAGAGAAAGACCTGTATGGTCCATCCAGTCTGCCCAACAAGATAAACTCATATGTGCTACTTTATGTGTATACGTGACTTTGATTTGTATCTGCCATTTTCAGGGCACAGACCGTAGAAGTCTGCCCAGCACTAGCCCCACCTCCCAACCACTAGCCCCACCTCCTACCACCGGCTCTGCCACCCAATCTCCTCTAAGCTTCTGAGGATCCATTCCTTCTGAACAGGATTCATTTATGTTTATCCCACGCATTTTTGAATTCCGTTACCATTTTCATCTCCACCACTTCCCGCGGGAGGGCATTCCAAGTATCCACCACTCTCTCCTTGAAAAAATACTTCCTGACATTTTTCTTGAGTCTGCTCCCCTTCAATCTCATTTCATGTCCTCTAGTTCCACTGCCTTCCCATCTCCAGAAAAGATTCGTTTGCGGATTAATACCTTTCAAATATTTGAACGTCTGTATCATATCACCCGTTTCTCCTTTCCTCCAGGGTATACATGTTCAGGTCAGCAAGTCTCTCCTCATACGTCTTGTAACGTAAATCCCATACCATCCTCGTAGCTTTTCTTTGCACCGCTTCAATTCTTTTTACATCCTTAGCAAGATATGGCCTCCAAAACTGAACACAATACTCCAAGTGGGGCCTCACCAACGACTTGTACAGGGGCATCAACACCTCTTTTCTTCTGCTGGTCACGCCTCTCCCTATACAGCCTAGCAACCTTCTAGCTACGGCCACCGCCTTGTCACACTGTTTCATCGCCTTCAGATCCTCAGATACTATCACCCCAAGATCCCTCTCCCCGTCCGTACCTAGCAGACTCTCCCCGCCTAACACATATGCCTCCCGTGGATTTCTACTCCCTAAGTGCATCACTTTGCATTTCTTCGCATTGAATTTTAATTGCCAAACCTTAGACCATTCTTCTAGCTTCTGCAGATCCTTTTTCATGTTTTCCACTCCCTCCTGGGTGTCCACTCTGCTACAAATCTTAGTATCATCCGCAAAAAGGCAAACTTTACCTTCTAACCCTTCGGCAATGTCACTCACAAATATATTGAACAGAATCGGCCCCAGCATCGATCCCTGAGGCACTCCACTGCTCACCTTTCCCTCATTCGAGCGAATTCCATTAACTACCACCCTCTGGCGCCTGCCCGTCAACCAGTAGTTGATGGTAGTTCACTAAAGCACATTGAGCCACTCAAAGGCACACCTATTTTACCTCACTTCCCATCCCAATCTCCCAGCAGCAGTGCACATGCTCCACAGAAAGGCCACCATGCCGTCCTCTGTCCCCATAGCCACTTCAACTCACACACACCTGTGCCTGTGTACTGCATATCTACCCCCTCAACATCCCCTCCCCCAATCTACCTGTAGCCATCTGTCAAAAGTTATGTGAGGAGCATTGCATAACATGTCCAAAAACATTATGTATGTGACACCAAGAAGGTCCATCACCTGAACCTTGTCTCCACCAACTTGTGTTTTGTAGATAGTTTGGCATTCATGGGACCCTGAGGCACTCAGGTGCCGGTACAGGAAGAGATGGTGGAAAAACCCAGGCCACATGAGGGAGCACCTCAGGGCCTGTTGTAAGTCCCACTGACATTGCACTCTTATACCAGATCTGTCCTGTATCAAGGCCTGAGTATGCAGCTATCCTCATTACAGTGTTCTCACCAGTGACATAGCCAGACCTGACTTTTTTTTTTTTGGGGGGGCAGAGTTAACATGGAGGGGGGCACCAGGAGCGTATCTGTAATGGGGCCACGGGTGCCAGGGCTCCTGTAGATTTGGCCCTGGAACCCCCTACCGATGGCCCTAGCAACCCCCCCTCCTGCCGCCAACCTGCCGTCGCCTACCGTTGCTGGCGGGGGACCCCAACCCCCGCCAGCTGAAGCCGTCTTCCTTCATTGTTTGATTCTTCTTTCTGAGTCTGACTCTGATGTCCTGCACGTATACAACATGCAGGTCTGACGTCCTGCACGTTGTGTATGTGCAGGATGTCAGAGTCAGACTCAGAAAGAAGAAACAATGAAGGAAGATGGCTTCAGCTGGTGGGGGTTGGGGTCCCCCGCCAGCAAAGGTAGGCGACAGTGGGCGGAGGGTCAGCGGTGGTCGAGATGGTCATCGGGCAGGCCACGGAGGTGGTTCTGGTGGCGGCAGGGGGGTGGGGTGGCGGCAATGGCAGCGGGGGTGCCAGCGCCGGGGGGGGGGGGGGTGTCACCCGGGGGGGGGCTAAAATGTGCCCCCTCATCTCGGCTCTGGACCCCCCTACCGGCGAAGTCCAGATACGCCCCTGGGGGGCACTAGGCATATAGGTGTGAGTAATTCTTGATATACTCCTAAAAACTGCCATAGAGTGCACTTAATGGATTTCTAAGTAAACAGTCTGGCCTGCATCAACATAAGCCCCATACACATGTATGGAAACTTTGGAAACATAACATTTTTAAATATAGTTGCATTATCCCATAGCTTAAACTTTGCCATTATAGTAGACTTATATCTAGTCAACATCTCATCACACATCACAGTATCTTTTAATATAAATTACCACAGTGGCACACATATATTCCTCAATAAATTTCTTATAAAGGTGAATTAATAAAATAGATAAATACCTTTGAAGTAGCAGTTTAATTATGTAGCCTGAAAATCTAATATATAAAAATAATGACCCCTGACACTGCACACTGGACCATCATGTGTTAACATAAACATACGTTTATTTTGCATCCACAGAAACCCACATAGCCCCTTCTCAAAGAATGATATTAAAAAAATAAAAAAGATATAGCAGAATTAGAAAAGGTTCAAAGAAAGGTGACCAAAATGAATAAGTGGAAGGAACTCCTCTCATATGAGGAAAGGCTTGGAAAAGAGATGGCTGAAGGAGGATATGATTGAGATTTGCAAAATCCTGAGTGGTGTAGAATGGATAAACATGAACTGATTGTTTATTCTTTCAAAAAAGTACAAAGACTAGGGGACACTCAACGAAGTTACATGGCAATACTTTTAAAATTAATAAGAGGAAATATTTTTTCACTTAAATAGTTAAGCTCTGGAACTGGTTGTCGCAGGATGTAGTAACAGGAATTAGTGTATCTGGAATTTAAAAAGGTTTGGACAAGTTCCTGGAGGACAAATCCATAAACAGCTCTTAAGGTGGGCATGGGGAAAGCCACTACTTATCTCTGGGGTTGACCACATGGAATCTTGTTACTTGGGATTCTGCCAGGTACTTGTGACCTGGATTGGCCACTGCTGGAAGTAGGATATTGGGTAGATTGGACAATCGGTCTGCCCATTATAGCTTTTCTTATGTTCCTAAGTAAAGCAGAAAAGGGGCATTTCCCCAGGAACTCACCACACAAAAAATAAAAAACAAATAAATAAATCTGATTTTGGTGACATCTCAGTAAAAATATAAACCCTCTCCAGTTCCAAGCTTATTGTGAAGTACCTGTAACACAAAACGTATAAAAATTACCCAGGATCTATAGAGCTAATCTACTTACCACAACACCACTAACTTACAGAAGTAACACAACAAGGACTGTAACTAGGAACACTCAACACAGTAAATATTGCTGTGGGAACTAGAACATCAATATGCTTATTGGGAAACTGAACAAGCTGAAATATTAAGAATGCTTAAATAGAAACTACATGCAGTCCTTGACTTCAAGTCACAAACATTGAACACCAACAGACCCTTGCCAAGTACAGAATAAGTGGCCACAACCTTTAAAATATGAATACGCAGACAAAAATTAAATATAAACTCCAATAAGTCACATTCTGCATACAGTGCAACACTGGAGAACTAGAAACAGCACCCTGCATTCTGCAAAATATAAGGAAGTCAGTGTAAATTTCTTGTAAAATTCCATTCACTGAATTAAAAATAAAATTCTTCTTTCTACCTTTGTGCCTGGTTTGTTTGTTTTTTTCTGATCATATTTGTCCCAGTCTCCAATTTCTCATTTACTCTGTCTTTTCTTAACTTTCTTTCCAAGGTCTTCAGTCCATCTGTCACTTCCTCTCCTACATCCATCTGACTGATCTTTTCCTTTTAGCTTTCTTTCATTTATTTTTCTATCTGCTCAGATTTCATTAATTCTTACTATTCATGTTCAATCTTCCTTTTTTTTCTGCATATACCTACAGCTTTCCATTTCCCTTATCCCAGCCATCTCATTCTTCATCCTGTTATTCCCCAGTCTTTTGCTAACTCCCGCCTCTCTTCCATCACCTTCTCTTTTCCTCTTTTCTGACCAGTATCTTCTCTCTCTTTCTCTCCCCACCTCCATCCAGTATCTCTCCCCATTACCCTATTCCCCCCGTATCAAGCATCCCTTCATGTTGCTCTCCAACTTCTGTGTCAGCATCTCCCTATTCCTCCAATGCCCAGCATACCACTTTCTCTGTACCCATCCACATCCAGTGTCCAGCACCCCTTTTGTCTTCTTATTTCTCCCATGTCCAGCATCTCACCACTGACTTCCTATTCCCCATGTCCAGTATTTTCCTTCATCTTACAAACCCATCCCCCCATGTCCTGCATACTCCTATATCCTTTTATCTTCCCACCTGATCTAGCATCTCTTCTTTCTTTCCTCCTCCTCTAAGCCAGCATCTTCTCTATGCCATTCCATTCCTTCTTTCCCTTCCCCCATCCTGACCCAGCATCTCCTTTCTGTTACCCTCCAGCCCCCATGTCTAATATCTTCACTTTTCTCACCTTTTATTGTCTGGGTATTTTATTTTTCCAATTGGACTGGTCCCACTCATTTTCCACTTTCCTTGTGTTAGTCTTATCCTAAATTCTTTACCAAGTTGGCCTTGCCGTTTGTTCTCTCCCCTCTTGTCTTCTCCCTTTCCTTCTGTACATCTGTCTGGCACTGATCTTTCTATGTTTTTTCTTCCCCCACTTTTGTCTTCCCTGTGTTTATATTGGCCCGTTTAATTTTACCCTCATTTTCCCTTTCTCTCCCCCTCTAGTCCTTAGTCTTCTCCTTTTCATATCTCATTTACCTACTGGTTTTTCCTATTTCCCTCTCATCCCCTCTAGCACTCCCAGTGCTCCCTCTGTCCCCCCCATCTTTTAACCCCCATTTTCATCTTCTATACTCACTCTCTCAGCCCTAACCTACCCGCCATTGCCTTTCATCTTCTCACTAGCCCCAGCTCCAACCCTATCTCTCCTTCCTTCCCTTGCCTCAAGACCATTCTTCTCTTACCCTCTACCCCATTCCCTGTTGCCTCTCTTTTACCATCTTTTTAATCTCATTTCTGCCTTCACTCAACTTCAAAAACCTATCTCCTTTATCTCCTATCCCTCCCTAGTACCCCCATTCCTTTTCAATGCCACTCATCCTCTTTCTATTCTTTCAGGCCATTCACTCTGTCTCAACTTTTCCCCATACTTGATCTTCTTTTTCTTACCCCCTATTTCACACCCTCACTCACTCTCCCAACCCATCAACATACCCCCACTTAAACCAATTGTTAAGTACTCACTATCCCCTAAAAACTCCCACTTGATCTCTCCCACCTGTAATTTCCTGCTCTGCTGCCCATTCAATCACCAAGTCCTAATCATCTTCTGCTTTATTCCCCTCCCCTCCCCTGAGTCCTAGTCATCTGCTCTATTCTCCCTCTCCCCCTAGTGCCATCCATTTTCTACTCTGTTCTCCTTCTCTCTCCAACCCCTAGTGCCATCCATATTATACTCTGCCCCCCTTATCTTCCACCCCTTAGTGCCATCCATCTTCTATTG
This sequence comes from Microcaecilia unicolor, assembly GCF_901765095.1. Classification (NCBI taxonomy): domain Eukaryota; kingdom Metazoa; phylum Chordata; class Amphibia; order Gymnophiona; family Siphonopidae; genus Microcaecilia; species Microcaecilia unicolor. Next base: position 456,272,963 of record NC_044033.1, on the reverse strand, counting down.
TGTTACCTCCCCTCATGTTCCATCCATTTTCTGATCTTTCCAGAGTCTCCTGTCTATTTGATATTTCTTCTCTGTCTGTCTACGTCATTCCTTCCATGCCCTTGTACCTGTCCCTTCTCCTGTGTTACTGTGCCTCCTTGTATCCAGCTTCTTTCCCTCTTTTCCCTTTCTCCTGAACCACCCACCCAGGGTCAGCATCTCTCCCCTCCTCCCTCTCAATGGTGCTGGATCTACTGAGGGAGAGAGAGATGCTGCATCTCTCCCCATCTTTTCTACCTCCACGCCCTTACCCCCCACACTACCCCATCTCCCATCTACTCTGGCCACCCAAGTATGACCCTCATGACTACTCCCTTACTGTCCCATAGGTCCAGTGCCTTTCCACCTCTCTTCACTCTCATTTGAACTCTCTATTACCTCTCCCTCTACTCACTGCAATCTGGCATCTCTCACCCCCCCCCCCCCATGATATAGCATTTATTTTTCCCTCCTCCACTACCCACAGTCTGGTTTCTCTCTCCCTTCCCTCCTCCCAGTGTCCAGCTTCTCTTCTACTATCCACCCCCACTGCCACTGCACTTCTCTGACTTTCCGGCAGTACTTCAGCTCTCAAGACAGCCTGCCTTGCTGACCCTGGAAGCTTTCTCTCTGCACAACTTCCCGTTCCCGCATAGGAGAGATGCTTGCAGAGAGAAAGCTTCCAGGGCTAGCAAGAGGCAGTGGCAGTGCAGCGGGGGGAGGGGAGGGCTAGTGAAAGAGAAATAATCTGGACTACGGGGAGCGAAATGAGAGAGATACTAGACCAGGCAGGTTCTGGGGTGACAGGATCTGGAGAGCCTGGTCCAAGAATAGGGAATCTGGGCCACCGAGGCCCCCCTGTAGCTATGCCCCTGGTGCCCACAACCCCCATATCAATTAGAACGTGCTGCAGCCAATCCCAAATCTATGAGATGACATGGAAAAGAAGGGGGACGAGGTAAGGGATATTGGACAGTACCCTCTTGTGACCAGAAGAAAAGTAGCCAGATGGGACTCACAGGACCCCAGGCCAGTGGGCCTACCTTGCAGCCTGGTCCCTCTGGGGCAGCATACAGTGCCTTGCTGAGTGCTGTGCCCAGCAGCAACTCAGACACAGGGGCAAACAGTTGACCAAATTTCCATGGGACAGCAGAAGCAGCTGTATCTCCTGATGTCTCTTAATGTAGTGGCTGTGAGGACTTGGACACTGTTTGCTCCTACAAGGCCTGGACCATCCCCAACAGCTAGATGGAGGGGTGGGAAAGGTGGACCTCAGAGGGGATGGCGAGGGGGAGGATGAAGTAGGATTGTGAGGCAAATACTTGCCATTCTGTGGTGGTGTGTGCTGAGGGGTGGGGGAGTGTATGCTGGGGGAGTGTGTTTGTGGGGGGAGGGGTAGTATGTGTGCGGGGCTGGGAGTGGAGGGGAGATAGAATAAAATATGGTGATCACAAATAAATACTGCACTGGCCTTTACTGGAAATTGGTCTGTATGAGTTTTTGTCTAGCACGATGCGGCCCTGGTTAGCTCTGTGGGCAGGGGGAGAGGGGGGGTCATCATCCTTGTGTTTTGCCTGCTGCTGCTGCTGTATGTCCTCTGGCAGGGGCTGTCTTTGTTGCAGTGCAACGTTGTGCAGCCTGCAGCAGGCCATGAACATTTTGGTAACCTTTTGTGAGCTGTAGAGGAGCTCTCCTCCAGAATGGTCCAGACATCTAAATCTGTTTTTCAGCTGGCTAAAGGTGTGCTCAATAATGGTACAGGTGTTCTTGTGGCTCTTGTTATATTCCTCCTCTGCTTCTGGGGTGGTCAATGGAAGCCATTAGTCAGGTTTCCCGGGGGTAGACTCTGTCACCTGTGTGGGGAGCAGGATTCATAGAAATGGGTGTGTATTTGTATGTGGACCTTGTGGAGTGAGGGTCATGGTTGTGGGTTCTGGGGGCATCTTGAGGTAGGTAGGATGGTGTCATAAGGGGGGGGGGGGTAGTGGGTATGGGGGTTAGGAATCCCAGTACTGTTTACCTAGGAGCCAGCCTCTGGTGATCTCCCCTTGGTCAAACCTGTGGTAGATTCCAGAATACTGCAGAATATATGCATCATGGGTGGACCCTGGGTACTTAACACACATGTCGACAATCTTCCCTGGCCATCATCTGCATGTTCATGGAGTGATATGGTTTTCTGTCCTATAGGTCTCCTCTGGTGCCTGTGGAGTGTAGGGGGGGGGGGGGGGTGTCCAAGTGCAATGTGTTTGCAGTCAATGACGTCAATGACCAAGGAGAAGCGGTCTATGTTGTGGAACTGAGCCATGTTGTTCTGGAGTGCCTGGGTGGTAGTGGGGAAGGTAATATAGTGTGAGCTCTGGGTGAGGAAGCCATCAAGGAACTGGACAAGACAGTTGGAGATGGCAGGCTTGGTGAGGCCTGCATTGACTGCTAGCACCGATTGAAATGTGCTCATGGCAAGAAAGGCAAAGGAGGAAGTGACCTTAAGGTAGGCTGGCACTGGATTATTCCTGTGTGTCCTGGCCTGGAGGAGGGGTTGTAGCTGGTCACAAAGGTGCTTTATGGCAGCCTTATCAAAGTGGTACCTAATAAGGAATTGATGGTCAGTGAGGTCCATGAAGCAGAGCCTGGGCCTAAATACTCTCATCCATATCCAGCAAAGCGTCAGCCACAATAACGTTCATCTCATCCATGATTGATCTACAGGTGTCTCACCACCATAGGTGCAACCCACTAAGCCCAGTAACGCCATTGTGCACTCTTCCATATACTGCATCCAGTGAGACCCAGCACCCAGCACTCACTCTCTCAGCACCAGCAAACAGTCCTCATACACACAGCACAGTCTTTCCCAGCACCAGACCCAGTCCTCACACAAACAGCTGCAACACAAAGCACAGTGACAAACTGGGAATGGACAAACAGAGGAACGATGAGAGAGACAAGATAAGCAGGTAGGGGGTTTGAATGGGAGGTGTGGGGTATGAGACAATGAAGGTTTGGTGGGGGAAGGGAGTGACATGCAAAGCAAGGGATGTGTGTGGCTATGGAGCTGGCAGGTGTGGGTGAGGACTTGAGGAGATGAGACACAGAGGAGGCAAGGCAGGAAATGTGATGATCAGAAGGTTCAGACAGGGGCAAACAAACAAAGGTAACAGACCATTCAGCACCATTCCACTCTTTTTCACAAACCAACAATTCAATCTCTTCACTCTCCAAGTCAGCAAAATCACAAATGAGTCCAAAGACAAGTTTGTTCTTGAGATAGTTGCTTTTATAAAGCAGGTCTAATTCACAGTGTTTTTCTTTCCAGCACAAGGAAATTGTTTTGCTATTCATTATTGCAAACAAACATACATCATTTAACACTGCCCATCTCACGTCCACGATATGCCCCCAAAACACCTGCTCTCAAAACGATTTTTTCTCTGCGAATATCCGACGTATACATTTTTTTGTTTGATTATATGGTTTAAACATTTTCCTGTGAGAAATATGTCCATCTGCCCCTTGTTCCATTTTTTGCACATTTTTTTCTTTTGAAAATGAGGCCCTATATACTTGCCATCACTTCAGTAGAGTAGGTAATGTCATTTACTGATGTCTGAACAATGCTGTGTATACTTTTATAGTGCTAGATGAATGTTTAATAGAAGTAGAACATCAAATAGTCAAATATATAGATGGTATATTGATGTGATATGGATTTACATTTGTTATAAGGGATCTGGAAGTAGCTGATTTCTTTGGAAGTTTGGATAGGCCTGAATCATGAGGTGGTTGAATTTTGGCATTGATGGGGTTCAGAAATAAGTGAATTTGGTGCTCATTGTCAAAGCACATAGACTTACAAAGTTACACTGTAACCTATGCAACGTTGTAAGTGTGGATGATATATTGATGTGATGTAGATTTATATTTAAGGTTTACAATGGACCTGGAATTAGCCGAGTCCTTTGGAAGTTTGAATAGGTCTAAATTAAGAGGTGGTTGAATTTTGGATCTTTAATGGGGTCCAAAAATAAGTGACAATATGAAAGAGGGAGAGGAAAATAAGTTAAATAAATTGGCAAATCTTACTTAATGGGATTACTGATATTTTGTGTGATGAAAATAGGGACCATGCACTTGAGAGACTATTTATCTGTATCCTTTAAGGATGTTCAATGTCTGGAACTGCTATAAGCAAGTAGGATTACACAATAGTGATTACTGGGTGTAGAGATTTTTGTATTCCCTCTGTGCACTAGACGAGGATGTTTCATTTCATACATCATTCACATCATGCTACAATGGTTTATTATAACTGCACTCACTGTACTAAAATCTCATTCATATGCAGTGTCGTGTCCATAAGGGTGACCCAGGCACGCAGAAAATTGCAGAACACCTGCTTTTATGCATTCTGTGAAAACCAGGAAGATAAATTAATTTATATTACAATAATAAAAGCAATAATTTACAGGTATTAAATGTTAATGCTTGCTTAAAAATACAAACACTGCATACTAAGTGTGTTCCAATTAAGTAAAATGAGGTCTTCAGTAAATATGAGAATTCTAGCTTCTGTGACATTTAAACTTGAAAATTATTCATCAAGTGCTTTAAAAGAAACTATAAGTAAGAAAAACTAAGTTGGGAGAAACAGAAAATAAATCACAAGATTCACACTTTGCAACCCCAAGGGTTCTTCTAGCACATTAGCATCACAAAGCTGACCATCAGTACTAGAGGTCTCTTTAAAAATCATGCAAGAAAAATAGCCACAATATTATTGTTTCAGCTAAGAGGTATCTCTACTAAAGTGTGCTAGTAAATGGCCTTAATGGTAAGCCCATTTCTAGCGCACCCAGGAAATATCACAATTTCCAGTATTTCTCTTTCAGGCCATGTGCTAATGTTTGCATTAGCGGGCATAACCCCCCAAAATTGAGGGGGAGCACTTACCACCTCCTATTTAGGAGGCAATAAGGGCTCCTGAGTTATGGATGTGCTAATCAGTTAGAAAATGGTAATAGGAAAGCACTAGCTGGATAGTGAATCCACACCCATTCTCTCCCCCTGACACACTCCTTCCAGAAAAACATACAAAAATAAATACCACCCGCTTAGGGGGAAATTGTATATATATAGTGCCAAATGTTGCATGCACAAACAGGTTACTTACCTCAAAATGCTTTAATGTGTTTTGTGGTAATCATTTTTGCACATGCTAAGCATACATTAAGGCGTAATGTCATTTAGTAGTCATTTAGACCCCCAAGGGGGTCTTTTACGTAGGTATGCTGGCATTTTTAGTGCACGTTAAAAACAGTCATGCACTAAACGCCAAAGACGCCCATTGGAATACATTGGCATCTTTAGCATTTAGCGCGTGCCTATTTTTAACGTGCACTAAAAATGCCAGTGTGCCTGCGCAAAAGACCCCATGTTTATGGAGAAATAACACTAGCAGAGCATGCCGCAAGGTATAGAACAGCATACAAAAGCACACGTTTTATAGAAAAAGGGAGCATGGTTGAAGGTTGTGAATTGGTGAGGAGCGGGGACATTTACTCTAGTCTGTCTCTTAGTCTTTCCTGTTCTCCAACAGTCATTTCCTCTCCAATCCTTCTTTGCTATCATCAGCAAAATCAAACAATGAATTTGCCAAGTGAAAAAATTACATAGTTTTTAATTTCCTTAAAATGTGATCTTTCTGGGGACTAACAACTTATGATATCTGTTATTGGACCAGCATAAAAATAATCAAAAGATTTTATAGTGGGCACACAATGAAGCTACTAAGTACAGTGAAACCTCGGTTTTCGTCGATAATTCGTCCGAAAACTATCGACGAAAACCGAATCCGACGAAAACCTAGGCAACAAGCAATTTTTTCTTTTAAATGAATAAAAAAGACTAGTGTATAGAATAAATGAACATTTAACATGGCATTTACCTTTCTGAAGACTCTTCTTGGTATATGGAAGATGGAGAGAGAGGAGCAGAGATTATTGTTTGGAAGGGGGATCCCCCTCCATAAGGACACTATCTGGGGGAGTCACTACCCCTCTTGTTCTTTTGCCACTAGGACCAGCTTCTTGGGGGGGGGGGGTCACTTCCCTTCTTGTTCTTTTGTCACTAGGACCAGCTTCTCCGTGCCTAGTAACACTGTGTATGCCAGTGCGCCTCTTGAATTTTTCGAACCAGCCTCTGCTGGCCTTAACATCACTTAGTGAAGTAGCACTCGTCCCGGGCAATTTCTTTATGAGATTGGCATACACCAGTCTGGCCTTTTCACATATGATGGCCTCAGAAACAGAATCGCCATCTAACTGTTTTTGATTGATCCAAATTAATAATAACTGTTCTACATCTTCAATTGTTTGTGATGTCTGTTTTGTTATCGCATTCACACCTTTTGCTACTTTTGCCTCCTGTATTGCTTCCTTTTTTGCAACGATTGAACTTATCGTGGATGGTGACTTCCCGTACATGCGGGCGATTTCAGCAATCTTAATGCCACTCTCGTATTTTTCAATGATTTCCTTCTTCAACTCAATCGTGTTCCTGTCCTTCTTTTAAGGACTGCTGCCCATAGAAACGTTTTTGGGTCCCATGATGAGAGCAGGGACTTTGATACAGGCACTCAACCAGCTGTAGTAGTAGTGTGACAAAACGACGAAATTTAGGTCCTAATACCAGCAGGGAATTTGATACAGGCACTCAACCAGCAGCAGCAGCAGCAATATTGTGGCAAAATGAAGAAATTTGGGTCCTTATGTACCTGCAGGGACTTTGATACAGGCACTCAACCAGCAGCAGCAGTATTGTGGCAAAACGACGAAATTTGGGTCCTTATGCACCTGCAGGTTCATTGATACAGGCACTCAATCAGTAGCAGCAGTATTGTGGCAAAACGACGAAATGTGGGTCCGAAAACAGCAGCAGTGTGATCCCACAACCGGAAACAACGCCCCAGAAGAATGACACGTGAGAACGCAAGATTAGCTGCGTGGTCACGCCGACAAAATCTGAGGCGATCGACAAAAACTGAGACAAAATTTTCGCGAAAAAAATCGACGATAACCAAAACCGACGAAATCCGAAGTCAATGAAACCGAGGTTTCACTGTAGTACATTTAAAATAAAGCAGAGAAAATATTTCTTCACTCAATCTAATATAATAAAACGCACCGTGAACGTTCTGTGAAGCCGGAAGCTTGAAGCCGGAAGTCTGAAGCCTTGAAGCCTTGAAGCCTGAAGCCTGAAGCCTTGAAGCCTTGAAGCCATCTGACGTCACTCCCAGGCTGAGGCTGAAGGGTTCGGGGATTCGTGGTGTGAAGCCTTCAAGCCAGCCAGCCGTCTCTGCCCCGCCCTCGCGACAAAACAAACAAATCCGGAAGCGAAACGTCAGGGAAGGAGGCGGCGCTCCCGACGTCTAGCCTTCCCTTCGCTGTGTTCCGCCTTCAAAACAAAACAAGGCGGAACACAGCGAAGGGAAAGCTAGACGTCGGGAGCGCCGCCTCCTTCCCTGACGCTTCGCTGCACGAACCGCCACGGAGGTAAAGTTAAAAAGAATTTAAAAAAAAAAAAAGGAAGCATGGATGCGAAGGGGTGGGGGGGCATGGATGCGAGGGGGGGGGCATGGATGCGAGGCATGGATGCGAAGGGGGGGGGAAGAAGAGGGCGGGCCAGGCTGGGATATGGGAGAGAGCGTAGCATGGATGCGAGGGGGGGGGGGGTCATGGAAGGGCGAGAGGGGACTTGCTGGAAAAGGATGAATGGAGGCGGCAGGGGACAGAGGAGCATGGATTACAGAGCAGGCCTCAGGCAGAGAGGGGAAATGCTGGATAGGGAAAAATGGAGGGGCCAGGTGACAGATGAGCATGGATGGGCATGGATTGGAAGGCCAGGACTCAGGGAGAGGGGAATTGCTGGATAGGGATGAATGGAGGGGACAGATGGGCATGGATGGATATGGATTACAGAGCAGGCCTCAGGCAGAGAGGGGAAATGCTGGATAGGGAAAAATGGAGGGGCCAGGTGACAGAGGAGCATGGATGGGCATGGATTGGAAGGGCAGGACTCAGGGAGAGGGGAATTGCTGGATAGGGATGAATGGAGGGGACAGATGGGCATGGATGGATATGGATTGCAGAGCAGGCCTCAGGCAGAGAGGGGAAATGCTGGATAGGGAAAAATGGAGGGGCCAGTTGACAGAGGAGCATGGATGGGCATGGATTGGAAGGGCAGGACTCAGGGAGAGGGGAATTGCTGCATAGGGATGAATGGAGGGGACAGATGGGCAATGGATGGATATGGATTGCAGGGCAGGCCTCAGGCAGAGAGGGGAAATGCTGGATAGGGAAAAATGGAGGGGCCAGGTGACAGAGGAGCATGGATGGGCATGGATTGGAAGGGCAGGACTCAGGGAGAGGGGAATTGCTGCATAGGGATGAATGGAGGGGACAGATGGGCATGGATGGATATGGATTGCAGGGCAGGCCTCAAGCAGAGAGGGGAAATGATGGATAGGGATGAATGGAAGGGGCAGGTGACAGACAAACATGGATGGCCATGGATTGGGAGGGCAGGGCTCACGGACAGAGGGGAATTGCTGGAAAAGGATGAATGGAGGGGGCAGGGGACAGATGGCCATGGATTGGGAGGGCACGGCTCACACTCTCTCTCTCATATACAATGTCTTTCTCACTCTCACACACACTGTCTCACACTGTATCACATTCACTCTCTATGTGCCACACAGTCACTCACACACTCGCTTGGTCTCATACACTCACTGAAACAGAGAATCTGTGTCTCACACACACTCTCTCTCTCGCCCACACACACACACTCTCTCTCTCGCCCACACACACACACTCTCACTCACACTGTTTCTCACATACACACTTGCACACACTCTCATTCTCACACACACACTCACACCCAGACTCACGCTCTCTCTCACACAATCACACTTTCACTGCGACTCTCAAACAGACACTCTCCCAAACATACACACTCCGAGGAAAACCTTGCTAGCGCCCGTTTCATTTGTGTCAGAAACGGGCCTTTTTTACTAGTGTGTAATAAAACTGTGGAATCTGTTGCCAGAGAATGTGGTAAAAACAGTTAGCTTAGCAGGGTTTAAAAAAGATTTGGATATTTTTCTGAAAGAAAATTCCATAAACCATTATTACAATGGACTTGGAAAAAAATCCACTGCTTATTTATTGGATAAGCAGCATAAAATCTTTTTAGTGTTCTGGGATCTTACCAGGTACTTGTGACCTGGATTGACCACTATTGGAAATAGAATACTGTGCTTGATGGATCTTTGGTCTGTCTCAGTATGGCAATGCTTATGTTCTTATGTTAGTGCAAGAGGTTTTGGATGTCATTTTAGAAAGAGTTCTTTGTATGTAAAGTCTCTGGAACTCTTTACCGGAGGATGTTGTAAAAGCAGTTAGTGTATCTGGGTTTAAAAAATGTTTGGACAAGTTCCAGGAGGAAAGGTCAATATTCTGCTATTAAGACAGACATGGGGAAGCAACTGCTTGCCCTGGGATTAGTAGCATGGAATGTTGCCATGATTTGAGTTTCTGTCAGGTACTTGTGACCTGGCTTGGCCACTGTTGGAAATAGGATACTGGGCTAGATACGGAAACGTGTCAAAGACTTTGTTAAAAAGTCCAAGTGCTCAAAGTTTTGGCTGAGTCTGCACTTAAGCAATTGCAAATCAACGAGGTTCATGCGGATGAAGTAAAAAACCTCTCTGAAAAAGTTGAAAAAATGAATCTTTTGGAACAAACATTGGTTAAAGAAAGGAACTTTGCTTCTAGACGCATGGAATATCTGGAAAATCAATCTAAGAGACTTAACCTGCGTATTATAAACTTTCCAAAATCACCAATTCTTTCCCCTGTGCAAATGGTTAAGAAATATCTAGTTGATATTTTGGGAATGCCAGAGAATTCATTGCCACCAATTACGAGGGCATATTATATTCAGATAGCTGGGCAAGTTCCAGAAAAATTAAATTCTCAAAGTGCAATGAATTTGACGGCTTTCCTGGAATCTTCTTTGGAGGTGGTCACGCAAAGAACTACTTTGCTGGTGACTTTCGCTCTAGAAATAGATAGAGATGCAGTACTCAGACTTTCCTTAAGACACTTAAATTCTTTGTTTCTGGGTTCAAAAGTAAGGGTTTTCCCAGACTTGTCAAGGGAAACTCAAAAGCGACGTAAGTCATTTCTTGTTATGCGGCCTAGGGTAATAGCTCTGGGAGCAAACTTTCTTTTGAAATTTCCTTGTGTGTGTAGGATTTTATTCCACAATAAGCAATATCAGTTTTTTGAACCTAAACAGTTGGATATTTTCTTAAAAGGCAAAGAGAGTATTATTGTGAAAATTTAGACCCGAATGTAACACTGTATAGCAGCTTGGAATAAGTCAACAAGGCATGGTGCAGTCTTTGATTTGATTTAATAGAATGTTTATAAGTTTGATACTTATAGTTTGATTATTTTTCCTAATTCTTGGATCATTTTCCTCTAATTTGTGGACGATAGAAGTTTTCTTTGTTATTTCCTTATTTCCATTTTTCTTATAATTATGATATTTCATGCATTGTGTATTATTATTCTTGATTGAATACTATGTTCATTAAAATGTTTATAAAAAAAAAAAAGTCCAAGTGCATCACATCTAGCGCTCCTCCCATATCCAACTGTATGGTCACCCAGTCAAAGAAATCAATCAAATTTGTCTGACAAGACCTACTGCTAGTAAAACCATGCCGCTTCAGAACTTGCAGTCCATTTGATTCTAGAAACCTCACAATCCTTTGCTTTAGAAGTATTTCCATTAGTTTACTCACCACTGAGATCAGACTAACAGGCCTGTAGATCCCAGCCTCCTCCTTACTTCCACTCTTGTGCAGAAGGATCACATACACCCTTCTCCAGTCCTCCAAGACCACTCCATACTCTAAAGAAACATTGAAAAGGTCAGACAACAGAGCTTCCAGAACTTCTCCAGTTTCTTTGAGTACCCTCAGGTGTATCCCAAGGAGTGTGCATTTTTCACAAAGAATGCATGACCTCTGCAAAGAATGTATTATTTAGGACAGAGTATGCAATAGTTTACACATGCTCATATTATCAGGAAAGAGTCTGCATTATTGACAACAAATGAAAACATATTTCATGCTTTTTCCTTTTGTTTTCATTTCATATCAACATATCGCCTCACCCTATGCTTGGAACAACCTTCCTGAGCCCTTACGCCAAGCCCCCTCCCTGCCCATCTTCAAGTCTTTGCTTAAAACCCATCTCTTCAATGCTGCATTCGGCACCTAACTCTTACCGTTCACTAAATCCAGACTGCCCCAATTTGACCGCCCCTATCGGACTGTCCGTTCACTTGTCTCTTAGATTGTAAGCTCCTTGAGCAGGGACCCTCCCTCTACGCTGCATAACCCTAGTAGCGCTTTAGAAATGTTAAGTAGTAGTAGTAGTAGTAGTCAAAATTACATGGGTTTTCTCATTGACATTTCCCATGTTGTTTTAAATGAATGCACATCCCTATCTGATACACAGAAGAAAAGAACAGAGTTGGTGAAAAGCAGAAGCTAATGAGAGATACTAGGGCTTTGCCATTGCAAGGTTTTTGTTTTCTTGCAAGGGGGGTGGAATGAAGACAGAGTCTAGCAACAGTGATGCCATTGGTGAACATAACATAATACATGGTCTTATATGCTGCTATAACCTTGCAGTTCAAAGCGACTAACAAAAGAGAAGCTAGGACATAACCCAGGGAATAACATAACCCCCCCCCCAAAACCAAATACTAAAATAATTATGGAATGTTATTCTATACAGATTTCCTGATTAACCAAGTTTCAGTTGTCTTTCTAAAATGCAAATAAGACTGAAGCTTAAGAAAGCTTTGGGGCCTCCTTCCAACCTTCCACCTTGGATCCCAGCATTTATAATATTGGTCCTAGCATTATCCTGGACATAGTAGAGTACAGAGACTGAAAAGTTATCTGCCCTCACTGAATGGAATTAATTATTTTTCTTTTAGGTACTAGAATGAAATGTCACAGTAAAGGTTTAGTTACAGAAACTGTGCACATTGAATTGTATTTCTAAGCAGTTATCGTGTGAAATTTAACTGCGTCTTTGACACAGTAAAGGTTAATCTGTTTCATATATATATTTGACCAGAATCATGAGTGCTAAATGCATTGAATGACTGATGATTGATGGGCTCATTTTCAAAACAGAAAAACATCTAAAAAGTGACGTAAAGCAGCATTTGGACGTCCAAATCGGTATTTTTGAAACTAGCATTAATGTTAACCAAAATTCAGAACTATGAAAATGTCCCAAGATTAAATAACAATAAACACATAAGATGGTAAAACCAAGAAGCAAGGTTCCTCAATATCTTTGAAAAGACCTGCAGACCTGCTTTATATTTTTAGACCAGTTTTATAGAATTTTGGAGTATGATGCAGATAAAGATCATTGGGTTTCATTCTTGGTGCAATGTCTTAAACCTTTAGTGGATCTCTTGTTTTTTTCTTCTCTTGTTTCCAACCAAGGGGAGTAGTTATCAAGGTATGGTAAAAGGCTGGCTTTTATTGCACCTTGATTTAATATGGGAGTCACCAACCTGCAGTTTGTTAGTACCACAGGCTTCTGTCTCCTGTGTTAAAAGAATAAGGTTGCATGTGAGCACAGACAGTATAATTCCATTGCCTCTCCAGCACTGGGCCACCAAGCCACTGATAAACACTCCTGGGCCGCATCTTAAAAGGCCAGCAACCTGACAAAAATATAGTGGCCAGATCTCTCCCCCGAAACTAAACCCCCTTTTGCACCCCTGAAATCGAGGTCCTCCATAGTGTTTCCTCAACCAGAGTTCCCCAACCAGAAATGCCTCCCTATCATAGAACTTCCCCCTCAGAAGTTCCCTCCAGAAGACTCCCCCAAGCTGTGAACCCCTCAAAGCCTACCCCTCCCAGCATCCTGAAGGCCCCCTCATCCTACTTTTAGAAAATCCCAGGTAATTAGTGGTCCAAGCAAGAGCAATCCTCATGCTGTTTGTGACCCCTAGCAGTAGTCTTGCAGTACTACTGAAAGGGTCCTGTTTTCATATAAGCATCCTCTAGTGGTGATATTGTGGTATTACCACTAGAGATCTTGGCTTCCATGGAGCAGGAACGAGTGGGCATTGCTCCCACCCCAGTAGCCACCAGGTATTCCTTGTAAGTATGAGGACTGGGTTTGGGGATGGGTCTTTCACATGGCAGTGCTATCGTGAGGGCCTTGGGCCTGGGGGGAATGTCTTGGGAAGGCTGCCATGTGTCACTTTCCTCATTGGGGGAAGGGTCTGAGGGCCTTGCTACTGGAAATTGATGGGGGGGGGGCAGACTCTGTCAAGGAGGTAGTCTCTAAATACTACTTTCTGTGAAGCTAAAGAGTCTGCATAGAGCAGTTTCTTGTATCACTTTTCTAGATATAACACAACATTTCCTCCTTTTGTTATGCAAAAGGCAAGCATTTAAGTGCCATCTAATTCTTCTCTCTGAGTCATGCTCTCCAATAAATCAAATTACAGGAGAAAGATGTGAGATTTCTTCTGAAGCTATTTGTAATTTGTTTGTCCTTTGTATATTCCCATCTGTCAGTAAAATAGCCAACTGTGGAAAATGTTTTGTCTGCTTGAGAAAAGCCTAATCTCTTTTTGAGGGGTGAAATGTTTTTCATACATCACTCAGTTTCATCTTTATTCAGTTTGTAAAGTGCAGCCCTCCCTCCAGTGTATGTTAAGACATGTTGACTTTGCTAAAAGTATACCAATGCTTTGTTATAAGCTCCACCTATTACAGTATTTTTATAATTCAACAATTAGGGCCCTATTTACTAAGCATCAATAACCTCTTATTCAACAAAGAATGCTATAACAGCTTTTATTGCAGTCAGTAATGTAGCTGAAAACGGTAACGGAATTCAAACATGCGTGGGATAAACATAAAGGAATCCTGTTCGGAAGGAAGGGATCCTCAGGAGCTTAGCGGAGATTGGACGGCAGAGGCAGGGCTGATGGTTGGGAGGCGGGGTTAGTGCTGGGCAGACTTATACGGTCTGTGCCCTGGAAAAGACAGATACAAATCAAGGGGCTGGTGGTTGGGAAGCGGGGCTAGTGCTGGGCAGACTTATATGGTCTGTGCCCTGAAAAAGACAGATACAAATCAAGCTAAGGTATACACAAAAAGTAGCACATATGAGTTATCTTGTTGGGCAGACTGGATGGATCGTGCAGGTCTTTTTCTGCTGTCATCTACTATGTTACTATGTTAATGCTTAAGCTCGCCCTGGCTCGCTGACTCAGGACTCTAACCTTACTAATTGACTTTCTGATCCTCCTTTTTTGGCATACAAATGGAGGAGTAGCCTAGTGGTTAGTTCAGTTGGCTTTGATCCTGGGGAACTGAGTTCAATTCCCACTACAGCTCCTTGTGACTCTGGGTAAGTTACTTAACTCTCCATTGCCCCTGGTACAAAATAAGTATCTGAATATATGTAAACCACTTTGAATGTAGTTGCAAAAAAAACCTCAGAAAGGTGGTATATCAAGCCCCCATTTCCCTTCATTATAGATATCCTGAAACCCCAGTCTGGCCAGGTGGTCCCTGAGTTGAAAACCACTGCCTCATACCACTAAGCAAGGGTTACCTACAGATTTAGAGGTTAATTTTCACACTACCCACATTGCTGCAAAGTCCATGGTACTTTTTATGTATGAAGTTTGTGACAGTTATAAAAGAGATATGCTCATACTTTCAATTTATAAACTGTTGAAGGAAAACATACTTACAGATATTTGCATCTCTTTTTACTGCAGGTACTTTTTACAACCAAAACAATGTGAGTGGTTGGTAAAATTGGAGGACATAATATTAATAGATTATTGTATTTTCAAATCTACATAATTTTTAATGAAAATAGTATGTGCAAGAAAAACAAGTGATGCTATCTGCAGTTACTTTACACCTGTGACAGATTTCAAAGTGAAAGTATTCATGTACCTGCAGTTTAAATATTGGTACAAAATCCATGGGTTAAAAATAATAACAGTCTCTGTCCAATTCAGACAATCTGAAAATTGCCCCCAAAATAGATTCTCTTCAGAATAGCCTTTCCCATGAGTAACCTGACACTGATAAATGTGACATTACTTTACAGCAATACACATCTACTGACTGAATTGTGACACATATAAAAATAAAATGTACTGGGTTAGTAAAGACATAGGCTTTGGAATTTTAATATTCTACCATTCATATAGAAAAATTGTTTAAAGAACTCATGTACTTTTTTGCTTATTATGTTTATTAATGTAACATAATTTCTTTTTCTTTAGTATTTCTTACGCATTATTAAAAATTAAAAATAGATGCTTATTTGCTGCATTGGAACATTGCTGTTATATTATTCAATAGGTATTTATATTATAATGTAAAAATAATTACTGGAATTTTACAATAAAAATTGTAACATCAAGGTATTTGCTAATATGTTATAATAATAATAACTGTTAAAAGATAATAGCCTACATAGGATTTTAGTGCAATCAGAATATAATAAGTGAGGATGATGATGAACATTTGAATACTTAAATATTTACCTTACATTTAAACTAACTCTGGAAGTATTTTACAAACATGTCAACTTAGGAAATCTGCCTTAGTAACAAGTTTTCTTTGGTCTTTTATTTTCAATCCATCACAAATTTGACCACCATAAACCACAGGATGCTGAAAAATCATACATTTTTGTGGACCACTTTAAAGGATCTATTTACTAAATAGTGCTAGGGTTAATGCTGACCTTAACATGCATTATCAGCATTAGCAGTCCCTGGTAAATGAGTATATTAGTCTGCATTTGCCACATTAACGTATTTTTGTGCAGGAACAGAAAATCGCTTAAGCGCATTCTGTAACTGCAAGGATCTATATATAGAATATGCTAGGCCAGAGATATGCATGCTATTAAAGGTGCTATATATAGAATAAGTATATCTTCTCTCTGCGCAGCAAAAATCACCGATTTCCATGCGGTATATACAATCTGCCCAGAATTGACAAATTGCGTCAACGTACATCAAAGTTGTGATGCCATGACATCATAGCTGCGGGGACATTTCTCCAAGATGTCACAAAGGAGGAAAAGAATGCCTAATTTCAGCCCCCAGGATTTCACACTATTGGCATGTGTGTTGCTCAGGAAGGAGGAACGGTACTTTGTTGTAACTGGGAGAAGGAGGGCATACTTGAGATACCAGTGAAGCTGGGAGAGGCTGATGGTGGTATATAATGCAGAGGCCCAGATCCTCAGGATGTAAGTATATTACATAGCATCCACAAGTTATGTTTTTGATTGTAGTACTTCACTTTCTCCCCTGTTAAAAATTAAGTATTTGTCCCAGCAAACTATAGTCTGGAAATGACTCATATTTATTTTTTGTTACATTTGTACCCCGCACTTTCCCACTCATGGTAGGCTCAATGCGGCTTACATGGGGCAATGGAGGGTTAAGTGACTTGCCCAGGGTCACAAGGAGCTGCCTGTGCCTGAAGTGGGAATTGAACTCAGTTCCTCAGGACCAAAGTCCACCACCCTAACCACTAGGCCACTCCTCCACTATTATCCCTATTATTCATGTCAAAATTCCACAGAACCAATGGCATACTTAAAATTCCAAATTCTGTTTAGTACAGTAGTACCCCACCCATCATTCATCCAGATATTTTGGGAGAAAATGTCATCACAAACTTAGTCATCAGACCTTAATCCTTAAACATCCCTGTGCAATATTGTACTAAAGCAATAAGATCGTAATAGCTTTTTCTCAAGAAGGACAAGGCAAGTGCTCTGCCACTTCCATTTTGAGTAACACAGCCTAGGGCAATGTCAAAGGCTGCTTTAGGGGGAGGAATTGAGCAAAACATATGTGGCTTGGAGGGGGGGGCATGCTCCCCAGATGGGATTTGAGACCAGATACCCCAGAGGGGCAAGGCAAGAGCTCTAACCACTCTTTCACTTTTGTCCTTAAGCAACAGAGCCTCAGCCAATGTCAAAAGCTGCTGCGAGGGAGGGGGAATTGAGCAAAACATGTGTGGCTTGGTGGGGGGCATGCTCCACTGATGGGATTTGAACTGTAGTACTGAGAAGCAACGTGGAAAATGCTGGCAACCTAGGGGGGGGGGGGGCAGTTAGGTGAAACAACTGTATGCCAAATTTGTTTATTACCTGCCACTCATCCTCCCTCTCCCTTGCCCCCTTGCCTCCATACAGATGGAGGACCTCTGTAATAGGACCTGCTACCTGCGGCAACATGAGCCTGACTTTCTCCAGAGGGTGCAGGCTGAGCTAGATACTGCGGCAGATGAGTGAAACTCTAGTCTGTGATGACCCTCTCTACCTCCTCATAGTAACATAGTAACATAGTAGATGACGGCAGAAAAAGACCTGCACAGTCCATCCAGTCTGTCCAACAAGATAACTCATATTTGCTGCTTTTTGTGTATACCCTACTTTGATTTGTACCTGAGCTCTTCAGGGCACAGACCGTATAAGTCTGCCCAGCACTATCCTCACCTCCCAACCACCATATTTTTTTATTTTCATCTTTTATTTTTCTATGATTTTCTCAGAGGTTTGCTGGAGAGTATATCAGTTTTTGATCTTGGTCTTTTTAAAGACTATCTGGCAATATATGTAGCTATTTTGTTCCATTGCCTGGACAAACGGTTGTGAGACTCCTGAGGCACTTTGGGCCGAAACACGGTGCCATGTGGAGTCTTTTATGTAACAACGTTAAATTATTACCATATCTCCAGCAAGCCTACACACAGATAGATATAGGTATCTATTATCTATAGTTATCATTATATATTTACAATTAATATAATCAAGAACAAACATAGAGCTTCTTTTGCAAAGTCGCGCTATCTATTCCTGTGTGGCAAATGAGAGGAAGCCCATAGGAATTGAATGGGCTCATTTGCCGCACTGAGAATCGATAAAAGAGGCTTTGAAATAGGAAACATCATAGAGAAAAAAAAGGTACAAATTACCAAAGATTATATGATAAACTCCAAAATTGAGTTAGCAATAAATAAACAAGGAATCAAATTTGCACAATCATATTATAAACCACAAAATTTGGGATTATCCAAGATACAAACAAGGATACAATTTGCCAAAACATTATAATACCTTCACTAAAATAAAAAAAAAATAATAATAATAATTAAATAAAGCTGAACATTTAACAAATGACCCGAATGAGAAGTTCATATCTCTGCTGCCAGAATTCATTCAACTGACCTGGGTCATAGAATACGAATTTATGTCCACCTATCTTAACTTTGCATCAACAAGGATGGGACGACTTCCCTATGAAGAAAGACTAAGGAGGCCAGGGCTATTCAGCTTGGAGAAGAGACGGCTGAGGGGAGACATGATAGAGGTATATAAAATAATGAGTGGAGTGGAACAGGTGGATGTGAAGCGTCTGTTCACGCTTTCCAAAAATACTAGGAGTAGGAGGCATGCGATTAAATTACAGTGTAGTAAATTTAAAACAAATCGGAGAAACTTTTTCTTCACCCAACGTGTAATTAAACTCTGGAATTCATTGCCGGAGAATGTGGTGAAGGCGGTTAGCTTAGCAGAGTTTAAAAAGGGGTTGGACGGTTTCCTAAAGGACAAGTCCATAAACCGCTACTAAACGGACTTGGAAAAATCCAAAATTCCAGGAATAACATGTATAGAATGTTTGTACATTTGGGAAGCTTGCCAGGTGCCCTTGGCCTGGATTGGCCGCTGTCGTGGACAAGATGCTGGGCTCGATGGACCCTTGGTCTTTTCCAGTATGGCATTACTTATGTACTTATGTAAGGTCTTCCTGCAATATTTCACAGTCCACATGTGTTTTAACAATCTTGAATAGTTTTGTGTTATCTGCAAATTTAATCACGTCACTCATCATTCCAATTTCCATATCATTTATAAATATGTTAAATAGCACCGGTCCCAGTACAGATTCCTGTGACACTCCACAGTTCACCCTCCTCCATTGAGAGAAATGACCATTTAACCCTACCCTCTGTTTTCTGTCCAATAACCAATTCTTAGTCCATAACAGAACCTTGTCTCCTATCCCATGACTTTTTCATTTTCTCAGGAGTCTCTCATGCGGAACTTTATCAAAAGCTTTCCGAAAATCTAGATACACTACATCAATATCAATGTGGCAGATGACTGAAAACATATATAGTGATGAAGAACCACACATACCTCCATCAGAACTGGAGGTTCAAAGGTCATAAACCTTTGTTTAATGGGTACAAGAGCAAAACAAATTGTTTATTTTGAATTGTTCAAATTGTGGTAAATTTTCTTTTTGGGCTACATTCACATTCTTCTGTTGAATGTGTTGCTTTGTGGATGCTTGGTTTCTCAAGCAGAGACAGACACAAGGTTGTCTAGTTGTTTGAATAACAGTGATGTCAGCACTTTTCAGTAAGCTATTTTATTTTAGAGCTTGTGTCCATTTGAGGGAAATGATTTTAATTTTATTGACTTATAAAATTTAGTTGTAGAGGTTAGATTCAACTAAGTTGTAAAGATTTATCCATAGTGTAATAAACATGTGAAGTTTATATGGGTGGCCTGTCTTTTCTTCTCAAAGCCTATGACTGCTCTATCTGATATGAAGGTTCCAGGCCTACTACAGCAGATTTTTGAGCACTGCAAAAATTGGAAGAGAGAAAGGGCTAATGGGTGCTTTCATGATGTCTTGTCACATGCATATGTGACCCACAAGACTAGCAATTGGATTGTCATGTGGAAGACATATCTATGTACTGTACGGCTGAAGGCTATGTTCTTGTTTTTTGGGGGGTGGGGGTGGTAGCCAAATGAGGTTTAGGGTTATTACAAAGAAAGGAACAGTGGAGCTGAAAATAAACATATTAACTGAATTGACATGGAAGACATATATATAACTCAAGCCGAAAGCCTGCAATATCAAAGGAAACATTCTCATATTGAAACACTGCCAACAATGACAATACCATGAAGTGGTGAACCAGAGACAAAAAAGGTACAAATCTCTCACAGAGTTTTCTGTTGACCAGGGAGAGTAGTGTAAATCAATCCACGAAGTTTCCGAGTGTATGAGCTATTTCTAGGTAGCATATAGGAAATGAGTGTGAATCATAAATGCTATTCTATTGTGTGAACTCAATAGGCAATTGTGTGCCAAGAACAAATCACTTACAAACGGAGACTGTCTTTTGACCATCACATTGAAGTGATTAACAATGCAAGACTGAATGGGGTGCAGTAGCTCCCACAATGCAGGCATCAAGTGTAAGACAAAACAGACAAAGTAATAGGAACATATTGGCCATATCTTTGTATTTCTATTTCATATCATTTCATTCCATTTGTATATCGCCCTTATCAGAGCGGTGAACAACTCAACTTATACATAATAAAACATATAAAGAATACAAGGCAAAATAATACAGATTCATCTAAAACAAAACAACAAAACAGATTAGCATAACATGTCCACTGGCTGTCCGGATCACTGTATAGCTTGCGCCAACAAATGCTGTTTCAGCAATTTCTTAAACAAACTTGAATGTTTCTGTGTCCTCATAGGTCCAGGTAATATGCTCCACTCCTTAGGACCAGCAAGAGAAATGATACGCTTCCTGGTACCTTCTAATCGGAACAGCTGGTAATATGGAACTATCAACAAACAAGTATTGTCTGAACGAAGCTCCCACTTCGGTTTATATAGCCAGTGCATTTTTTCTAGTGAAAAAGGTGCCAGTACTCAAATGCCAGGCCACCTTTCAGGGGTGGGGTGATCACTAAGAGACCCACCCCACAATAACCAGGCCCCCTGCAACCAGTCACAGAATCTATGACAAGGTTGAATTGGTGTGTAGAGCCTGAAATCTTTCATTAAAATGTGGGGACCATGGGTCAATTTTATCAGACAATGGAAAAGGTGCCAGTACTCAGTACCCCCAAGTACCCCCTCAAAAAAAGCCCTGAATTTAGCTGAAGACAATGTAATAGGTACTGAGACGAGTCATGATGTACATGATGGTGAACTATCATCAGCAATTAATATCTAATTCTATCTTGCATAGACAACCAATTCAATTTCCTAAAGCTAGGAGTGACATGATCATACTTTGAAAGGCCATATAACAGGCACACAGTTGAATTCATCACTACCTGCAGTGTATGTATGCATATTGCAGGCAAATTCACATAACATACACTTCAGTAGACTAAACCTGTCAAAACTAAACTCTGGAACACCCTGTAAAAATCATTCTGGGAAATCAGTGGGCGTAATATACAAAGTTGGCAAAATTTGTGAAATGATTTTTTTTTTTACCACAGAACAAATCTGATGGGAAAAAGACAATGCATCATCATACAATACACCTAAGTTCTTCACAACGGGAGAGACAGGAATCACAACATCAGAAATTACAATCTCAGAAGAAAAAGAAAGCTGTTGTTCAGCATTTACCAACAAAATGTCTGCTTTAGACATATTAAGAGACAGACAATTTGGAGACATCCAATCATTAATCCCTTCTAAAATTGCTTGCAGTCGAGTACCAACTACAGGCACCGGTTCTTTCAACAGGATGAAAAATTGGATGTTACTATTGATGGAAATCTTACCCTTGATTGCCATGTGAAAAATGTTACAAAGAAAATGTTTTATGCAATGTGGAAGCTTAAAAGAGTGAAACCTTTTTTCCCAAGGGAGATATTCCACAAGCTGGTGCAATCATTGGTACTGAGCCATCTGGATTACTGCAATTCCAATTACGCAGGATGCAAAGTGCAAACCATTAAGAAACTCCAGACTGACCAGAACATATTTGGAAAGACGAAATATGAAAGCGCCAAACCTCTTAAAGAAAAAATTACATTAGCTCCCATTAAAAGATCGAATTGCATTCAAAATCTGCACCTTAACTCATAAAATCATTCATGGAGAGGCCCCACTGTATATGTCAGACCTAATTGACTTACCAACACGAAATACCAAAAGTTCATCACGTACTTTCCTAAACCTCCACTTCCCCAATTGCAGAGGTCTTAAATACAAATCAATACATGTATCTAGCTTCGCCTACCTCTGCACACAATTATGAAATAAACTACCGAATACTATAAAAACTACGCATGACTTGACAACCTTCTGGAAGTTACTGAAGACGTACCTATTCAAAGAGACTTACACAAAGAATACTCCTTAATGACTTGTTTCCTAATCTATACCAGAACCAACCAATATTGATCCCTTCTGATTTGATTATTTTATCATATTATCATTATTGAACATTACATTTTTTCCTACTCTCACTTGTATGTTATGTATTATCATTTTATTTACCCTACCTACCTGTTATTCTTGTACATTAATTGTAACAATATGCTGAACCTCTTACTCTGTTAATGGTGATGCCATTGCTATATAATGTAAGCCACATTGAGCCTGCAAATAGGTGGGAAAATGTGGGATACAAATGCATCAAATAAATAAATATATGTAGTATGCCACTCCAAGATCCTTCAGGACCTTACCAACTGGGGTCAAATATAAATTAAACAACAACCCAGACACAGCAGAGCCTGCTGCACGACTAATATTTTGCCAGTGTTGCTATGCTCATATTAGCCCTCTCCTCAAGTCACTTCACTGGCTCCCTATCCATTTCCACATACAGTTCAAACTCCTCTTATTGACTTATAAAAGCATTCACTCTGCAGCTCCTCAGTACTTCTCCACTCTCATCTCTCCCTACACTCCTCCCCGGGAACTCCGTTCACTGGGTAAATGTCTCTTATCTGCACCCTTCTCCTCCACCGCTAACTCCAGACTCCGTTCCTTTTATCTTGCTGCACCATATGCCTGGAATAGACTTCCTGAGCTGGTACGTCAAGCTCCACATCTTGCCGTCTTCAAATCTAAGCTAAAAGCCCACCTTTTTGATGCTGCTTTTAACTCCTAACCCTTATGCACTTGTTCAGAACCCTTATTTTATCATCCTCACTTTAATATTCCCTTATCTCTTATTTGTCCTGTTTGTCTGTCCTAATTAGATTGTAAGCTCTGTGGAGCAGGGACTTTCTCTTCATGTTCAAGTGTACAGTGCTGCGTACGTCTAGTAGCAATATAGAAATTATAAGTAGTAGTAGTAGAGCCTTGTGGCACTCCACAAGTCACAGTTGTCACAGTACCCAATTCTTTACCCACCCATACTTGCATTCTCCTGTCAGCTAAATATAACTTGAACCACATCAATACCAATCCTGCAATGCCACAGGCCATCAAACGTTCCAGCAGTATTCTATGGTTGAGGGTATCAAAGGCAGCAGATACATCTAAAAAAGCCATCAAACAGCTAACCTTTTTATCCAACAACTGTTGCACTTCATCCAATGTTGTTGCCATCAAACCTTCAGTACTGTGTGCACCACGAAATCCATACTGAAATGGATCGTCATTTCTCCTTCACCAAATGATCCTCCAATTGATGTAAACCACTCACTCAGTAATCTTAGCCAACGTGGACAAAGAAGCTACTGGATGATAACTACTGAGCATAGTAGCTCCTAATGCGAGGTTCTTAACTCTAGGTGTAGTGGTTGCAACTTTGAAAGCAGGTTGAACCAACCCACTATCCAAAGATTTGTTCACTATTTCTGACAACACTAGGTAATCAATAGAAATAGAATATAATAAAACATAGAAAAGAAAATAAGATGATACCTTTTTTATTAGACTAACAATACTACTACTACTACTTAACATTTCTAGAGCGCTACTAGGGTTACGCAGCGCTGCACAAATTAACAAATAAGGACAGTCCCAATACATTTTTTTGATTAGCTTTCGAAGGTAGCCCTTGTTTGTCAGATCAGAAATAAGCAAAAGTTGATAAATAACAGTATACAGTATATAAGTGAAACATCAAAGCATTTCAGTGACAGTCTAACAGGATGGTGGTGGTGGTGGTGGTGGTGGTGGTGGGGGGGGGGGGGGTTAGGTGAGAGACAGAGAGGGCCGGGTGGATGAGGGACAGGGAGATATATGCATGATGATAAGAGGGTGACAAAGCAGTAGAATTTCATGGTTTAAAATGGGCTAGAAAACCCAGATCTTTGTTAAGTCCTGTCTGGTGGGTGTCAAATATTTAATCATTCTGACTTCAAAGGTCTTACATTCCTGTATTGTTTTAAAGTTACCTTTTAGTATTCTCACCATAAAATCATTGGTACAATGTTCTGGCTTTGTAAAGTGCTGCCCTGCAGAAGTGACATCCTGATTGGTACTGGCATTTTTCATATGATGTCTATGTAAATTAAATCTCTTCTTTAGCATCTGGCTTGTTTCTCCAATATAGCACCCTTCATCACATTTTTTTACACTGAATAATGTATACCACATTGGGAGATGAGCATGTGAAGGATTCCTTTATGTTGAATATTTTTCCTTTGTGAATGACTGTGGGATTCTGTGAAATGTTTTGGCATAGTTTACAGCTGGATATATTGCAAGGATATGTGCAGCTCTCTTCTTTTTGAGTCTGTGTTGGGAGCTTCTCACTAGCTTGTGTTTTAAGTTAGGTAGCTGTTGGAAGGCCAGCACTGGTGGGAATGGGAATATCTCTTTCAGTAATTCATTCTCCTGGAATAGTGGTTGTAGATTCTTTATGATTCTTCTCAATTTTTCCAGCTCTGGGTTGTATGTCATTAAAAGGGGGATTTTCTGTGTGTGGCTTTCTTTTCCTTGTACTGTAGCAGATTTTCTCCTGGGTGATTTGAGGGAGGAAGCAATATTCTTGGAGATTATTTTGGGGTTGTAGCCTTTTTTTTAAAGGATCTGGGTCAGAGGAGATACAGTGATATCTTGTGGCTTGGCTGTGAATAACGGATTTATTTTGTATGTGAAGGGTAGAAGCTGAAGCTGTGGAGGTAGCTGCATTTGTCTATGAGTTTCTTGTATATGGGTGTTTGTATATAGCCATTGCTGATTGAAACTGTGGTGTCCAAAAAATTGACTTTTTCTGTGGAGTAGTCAATTTTGAATCTGATTGTAGGATGGTATGTATTGAACACCACAGTTTCAATCAGCTTCCACCATTCACATACAAAAAAAATTCATTATTCACAGCCAAGTCACAAGATACCATCGTATCTGCTCTTTGGGGGAGTAGCTGCTCCCCCCCACCCAACTTATGCCTCTGGTATAGTAGGGATGGGGAAAATAATGTAGGGATGGGTAGGGGATGGGCAATATTTTCATTACCATATCATTGTCTACTATAGAGGTTTAACTCTTACAAATGAAGGGTGGATGTATGAGGAAAATGTTTTGAGGACTTCTCAATATTTTTTTTAAATCTTAGATCCTGGTACCCAGATAACTAACCAAGCAAAGATGCCTTCTTAGCTATCCAGAACATAAGAGTAGCCATACTGGGTCAGACCAATGGTCCATCTAGCCCAGTATCCTGTTTACAACAGTGGCAAAGTGTAGAAAAATGCTGTCACTTGCGCTCAGTGAAATACAGGCCAAGGGCTCAGGCTTAGAGCTAAGAGCTAGACCTCAAAAAATCATAAGACATTTCACTGTAGTAAAAGCTGAATGAGGTAATTGAGAGCAGACAGAGGGAGGGAGAATCTGCTCAATAAACAAGAGATGGACTGGCACTAGCAAGAAAGTCACAGGCAAGGATGTTTTGGCTAGTGGAAGATAGCAGTGGGTCAGATGCAAGTAGGGTGAGAACATCCAAGGGGGGCTGGAGGAAGGCTTGGGAATGTGTAAGAATCAATGCTATCAACTGATAATATGAACCTGGGGACATGTGAAATCATTGCATTCCACGATGTTGACATTTAGAAGGTACTGGCTGATAACAGGTCAAGATGGCCAGTGAGAAAGTGAGTGTCCATAGGAATGAATGGTACAAGACATGTATAAAAAGGCAGTCTGCTAGGGTATAGGGGCGGAAGGCAGAAGAGAGAAGACTGATGGCACCTGCTGTGTGTCGTGGAGCGCTGTTCCATCATGTTCCAGATATGAATGCCTAATTACCTGTACTGCCTTTGGTAAGATACTAATAAACTGTGTTCTTATATCCACTGAATCCCGGGTGTCCTTCTGATTATGGAGTCTGTTAGTGCTCAGACTGTGTAAAACAGTCTGGGAAGATACGAGGTCAGAGTAATTAATCATATAGAGGGAACATGCTATTCTGTAAACAGTTTTCCAAGTTGCACGCTATTTATAGAATAGCGCTTAGAGCCGATTTCCATGCCAAACTTTGGGCATGAGGATTTGCACCAACTGAAACCTGGTGTAAATCTTATTGCATAAGTTAGGTGTAGGTCCCCTGAATTCTATAATACTGTGCACATCTTTAGTGAATGCCCCTGACTCGCTCCTGCCCCTCCTATGGCCATGCTCCATTTTGAGTTGCACACTAAAAGATTTGCATATGGATCTTTATAGAATAGTGCTTAGCAAGATGCATGTGCATTTCCTAATTAGAGTCAATTAACCTCAATAATTGGTTGTTAGCATCGTTAATTAATGGCTCATTACTCAAGACGTGCGTGCATCATATATAGAACCCAGGGGCTAGAATATGTGTTTGGGATGGAAATGCAAAACCAGTTATAATCTGACATGTACAACGGAGCTGAAATGGCAGATTGGTGAAGAAATACACCCAGTTATAAGATAGCGCCTAAGTGTAACCACATGCAACTACAAAGGAAATACTGGGGCATTGATAGGTCAGGGGTGTTCTGGAAACTTGTGTGCAGTATTATAGAATACTGAGGATATGCACCCAACTTGCATGCCAGGATTTACACCTGGTTTCAGTTGGTAGACGTCCTCGTGCCCAAAGCTGGGTGTGGAATTCAGCGACCAACAATATTCTATAAGAAGGGCTTTTCCTGGCGAGTCCTTTATAGAATAGTGATGGGTGTCAATTTTTTTGGCACCCATATTTGGGAACCATTTACTGAATCCATCCCTTTATTTCTGGAGTAGTCACATAGGTGTAAACATATATTTTTAATGGTGCACATTATAAACATAGCACCACTGAATATGTGTCTAATCTAGGTGTACATCTTGGCTGTCTTAGTGGACATCTCATTTGAAAACTGACCTCAATGTAGATCTGTGTATTCTACTACATTTGCATGGGCATTCATACTCACTGGAACTATCATTTTAGCACAATTCCTTTTAGATTCTAGTGAACAGTATATGTTATGTGATATTAATACAATTTCAATCCATTCCTTTATCTATATATTCTTTTTATTGAACCTGTTATCTGCTATTCAGCTATAACCTTTTTAGGATTTTTAATATATAGCAAATCCCATTTCTTATGCTTCTTTTTAACATACGAGGACAATTGTATTTGAAAGGAACTGATTAAGAAAATGTCATGCAGTGAGATAATGCTTTTTTCAAAAATGTGTAGAATTATTCTTCTGTATTTAATGTCAAAGTGAGGAAAGATGTGCCAAATGCTGCTGGTAAAATGAAATTATGTTAAATGTAGCACAAACATTTTTTCTGAATTAGTCAAGTGACACTACATTATCTGTCCATAAAGGTTAAAAGGTCTAAGCAAACTATTGCTAT
The DNA here is from genome assembly GCF_901765095.1 of Microcaecilia unicolor. Taxonomy (NCBI): domain Eukaryota; kingdom Metazoa; phylum Chordata; class Amphibia; order Gymnophiona; family Siphonopidae; genus Microcaecilia; species Microcaecilia unicolor. Next base: position 456,245,147 of record NC_044033.1, on the reverse strand, counting down.
TCTTGGCAAAAATAAAATTTTCTAGAAAGTCAACCACTATGGGAACTATTACTTCATATTCGTTTTGTTGCCCAACCCTTTTCTGCCCTCTCTGGCCCTTAAGAATCCAATCTTCCACAACCCCATCTTTTTCTCTTTTCCCTCCCAGTTCTCCATCTCTTTCCCTAAAGCCATCAGAATCTCATCTTTCCTTTGCAGATCCCAACTTTCTCATATCATCCACTAGAATCTTGTTTTCATACCCTCCCATGTCTTCTTCTCTATCTCCTTAGAATTCTGTCTTCTCTAGCCCCTATCATTTGGTTTGTGCTGTCTCCTTTAGAAATCTGTCTCCTGTTCTCTTGTTTTTCTCCAAGAAACTTACCTCCATCTGTCTAACTCATTCATCTTGCCTTAGCCCTAAACTCCCTCTCTTCTTATTGCAATAACCCTGAAACATGACAATTGCTGTGGAGCAGATACAGAGTAGCACCAAAGTCACAGAAAACTAAACAAAGAAAAAGAGGCCACGTCAATAGTGGTGATGTGCACAGGAAAAAGGTTTGGTTCATATTTGGTTTAAGTAATTATTTGGATCATTTTTGGTTACCTAAGCATTCATCACTTTCATTTCATTCATTTCCATTATCATCAATGGAACAAGCAATATTCTTCCATAACAGAGTGATTGTCCATAAATATTTAATGACACTTGCTTAAAACTTGTGGGAAGGAATCTGTAACACAGGCAACAGCACTAAAAGATGGGCAAATCGACAGTGGGATGAAAACTCCAAGCCACCATAAGAAGGTCTATGTAGCATAAAAAGCATAATGAAGACCCTAAGATACTGGGAGAGGGACAAAGCAGCACAAATATTGGCAAGAACACACCATGGTGCTGGGAGAGTGGTAAAATGGTATAAATATTGGCAGAAAGACTAGGATATTGAGAGAATGGTAAAGCATCAATGATACTGGCCAGAAGTCCTTAATGTAATGGAAGTGGGCAACAACAGTAATAACATTGGCTGGAAGAACCCAAGGCAAAGAGAGTGGGTTAAAGCAGCACTACTATTGGATAGAACAGCTCAAGACCATGTGAAGATGATTTGGACGACCCTGTGAGGACACCCATCTTCCGATTTATGTCGAAAGATGGGCGTCCTTCTCTTTCAAAAATGAGCCCAATGGTCTGAGTCCAGATGTCCTCTTTCAGCACAGCTTCTTCTTCCCCATTGCTGGAATTCTTTGATGCTTCATGAAGCATTTCATTAATGTATTTCTTATTTTTGCAGATGCTTCTCAACCTTGCCATCTGCTCTCTCAGTTCTCGCACTTCTTTCATGAGGGATTCAAGCTGAAGACATCTTGCCCATGGAACCAGCTCCTTTCCTGGGATCACATTTTCTGTCTGCACAGAGGTAGAAGCTGTAACTGGGGTAACAGCTTTGGTGACATGATGTTTCCTAGCCATACTGCAGTTGCAGAAGTATTTGCACCTATAGAAAGAGAACAGAAAAAACACTACCAAAGTCCCTAACTTTTCCTCAGCTGTCCTTTAGGCTAAAAGTAGCAGCTGTCTTCTTTTGTGTAAGGTCTAACCCTCAGAAGCCTTGTCCAGCGCCACTCTCCGGTGCTGCCGCGTTGCCTGCCCTGCTCTCTCTTCCCCCTCACGTCCTGCATGCTCCTCCTAGTGAAATTGAGCATGCTCAATTTCACTAAAAGGAGCGTGCAGGACGTAATGAAGAATAGAGAGCAGGGCAGGTAATTCGGCGGTGCCGGAGACTGGCACTGGACAAGGCTTCAACTGGCAAGGATTGGGGACCCCCACCAGCCAAGAGGAAATTTGGGGGGGACCCAGGCACCTGTGGCCCCACATAGGTACACCACTGGTCGGAAGGTGGGATGCCTAGTGGGTGGGAGAGCCAAGCGAAAGGCCTTAGTAGTTGGGAGACTGAATGGGGGATGCATTTGAAATTGAAAGTTAGTGGAAGGAAGGTGAATAAGAGCTGCTTGGAGGGGGGGGGGGGGTGAGCACTTTAGGTGCTGGTGGTCGTGAAAAAAAAAGGGACCAAGTAAAGCTGGCGAAATGCTTGTCAAGTCTGGCTTTTTTTTCCCATTATCAGGCAAAGCCTGCCATCTCGTGAGCACGCCCCATCCCACCCCCGTCCCACCTTCCCTACCCTACCGACACGCCCCCTTGATGTTTCACCGGCTCTGACGGAAAGCAGTTGAACCCGGCCAAAATCAGCTTTCGATTATACCGATTTGGCCGGGTTCAGGAGATCACCGGCTATCTCCCGATTTGTGTCGGAAGATGGCCGGCGATCACTTTCAAAAATGAGCTAGTTAGTGGGTAAGGAGATAATTGGAGGATGCTTTAGGGATAGTGTATGTTTTAAAGGATACATGCTGAGTGGAGTGCATGTTGGGTGGGTGAAACTTTGTGTGTGGGGGGGAAGGGGGGTTGGCCCAGATGATTTCTTTAGGGCAATGGTATTCACTACCAGTGAGTGAGATGGCTACCAGTGGGTGAGATTTTCAGAATATATCTAATAAATATGCATGAGAATGATTTGTATACCCTAGTACCTCTATTAAATGCAAATCTTCCTCAAGCATTTTATTAGAGATATGCTGAAAACCTCATCTATTGGTGGCTGTGAAGGACTGGGAGTAAGTACCACTGCTTTAGGGAGTAGGGTTTTAATTGGTGGGGAAGTAAGTGGGGAGGATGCTTTAGAGGATATATAGAGCTTTTTAATGGGGCAGAGTGGATGTGGCAAGAATTTTAAACTGCAAAAATGTAGGATGTTAGAGACCTGTGTCAAGTTTAAATATTTGGGAGAAGACTATTTGATCCACTGTTTCTTGTTAATTAAAATAAATTTGTAGACAATAGTGTCTAATTAGATATTGATCAGTCTGACTTTGGAAAAGGCCGTAATACTGAATCTACATTATTAGCTTTAATGGACAGTTTAAGAAATAAGCTTGGTAAGGGAAAATGAGTATCTGTTGGTGCTACTTGATCTCACAGCAGCCTTTGATAGCTCATATTACCAGACATTTAGGGAATTTGATTTGCAGTCCACTGGGAAATTGAGAGCTGTGCATTCATTAGTAAGAATTTGGTTTGATAGTACATCTTAAACAATTTAGTACACACAAAATCAATTTGCTGCACATTAACCTATGAATTAACATCCATTAAAGGTGATCTTCAAATGTAAAATATGTGTGCAGTGAACTGAAAAGAAAATCAGAAAAAAGGCCAAAAGAACTAAACACAAATCAAATATTTTTTCCCCATGCACATTCCTGCTGGGGTCGATATTCAAAGCCAGTTAACCAGGTAAGAGAGCCCTTTGTTCATTTATCTGGTGTTGAGCGGGGCCCAAGGGAATGTTCAGTAGCACTCACCCAAATAGTGCCATTCAATATCACATCTAACTGCTAAAGCGAAAACTGGCTATTGTGTGGGTGGTCCAGGGATGGAGTCAGGGCATCACTCCTGCTCATGCCATTCCCAGTTTCAAAATGGCAGCCGGAACCTCCCGTAGCAGTCTTGCAGTTGTCATTTTCACAACGGGGCCAGTGAGGCAGGAGCAACTCGGGATACTTCTGCCCCCAAAAGGCCATTAGACCACCAGGGCTTTTAAAAGGTAGGCTCAGGGAGGGCCTGTGGAAGGCAGAGTTGGTGAGCGGCCCAGCGAGGGAGTGGGTTTTCTGTCATAATGGAAGGGGGAATGCCGGATCGGAGGATGGGCTTGTGGTGGTAATGGGGAGTGGGGACATGGTTTCAATTTTGGTTCTCCGGCTGAAACAGTGGCAGATTTCAGCCACGGATTCAGTTTTGGCTGGAACCAAAACCAATGAATTCAGTTGGCCTATAAAGTGACAGCAGAAAAGGACCAGTATGGCCCATTCAGTCTGCCCAGAAAGGTGTCCAATGTTGACTTACAGTTAGTTCACTTATAGCCTGCCGTTTCCCATTCATAAATATAGTTCACAGCGGATTACAAGATTCTACAACACAATGGCCTAGGAAGTTACATAATATAGTATAAAATAATACTTAAACCTTGAAGCAGTATCACATACTAACAGTAGTAGTGATAAAACATAAAAGTAACTATAATCAGATTATTTCTTTGTTACATGAATCCTAAACAATAGTGTTTTCAGACCCTTCTTAAATATGGTATAGTTAGTAATATTTTTAAGGTTATCAAGTAAGAGTTTACAAAATGTTGTAGCTTGTAAAGCAAACAAGCAATTAAAAAGTTTCTTTGAAGTAATACCTTTAAGATTCAGGAGATCAAATAATGCCAATTTCCGGAAGTTATAGAAATAACTAACCAATGTATAATGTACACGTGGTCATATGTAATGGAATTTGTCCAGATGTAATTTTCCATAACAAACAGTTAAGCTTAAAAAAATACCCTCGACTCAACAGTCAACCTTAACCAGTGAGTCCTAATAAAATAATGAGCAATTCTATCTGTTTTATGTAGAGAGAAAATTTTGGTAAACCCAAATAAATTAGTCGAGTTTGCTAAGAATCAGCGCCTGCACCACTAATTGAAATAGATCTACTGTGAGATATTTATGATTCTTCATTTTCTCATTGTGTAAAAAGCACTCCTTAACTATGGAATTTATTTGATGCCCCACGGATAGTTTATTATCCAGTATAAGACAAAATTTTTATGGGCTTCTCAAGTTTAAAACAATATCTACCAATCAGCAGATCTGATCTTAGATCTGTATTCTGTTGTGCCCTTACTAATAAGAATTTAGTTTTTTCCTTATTCAACTGCTTTTTGCACATTACCCTCCCCTCTTTTTTGTTAGGACTGTACCCGCCACTCTGTACAGGTTATTTCCTCTATGCTCTCAAATATGTTTTATTTGAGTGGAAATACTTTATACTTTCATTCCATCCTCTTCCTATATAGGAATCCTCTTTGTATATCCCACGCCTTTTTGAATTCTGTCTCTCTTTTCATCCCAACCATCTCTTGTGGAAGAGCATTCCAGGCATCTACTACCCTCTCTGCGATAAAGTATTTCCTGATGTTGCTTTACAGTTTCATTTCATGACTTCTAGTTCTTTATTCTCTCTGTTTTCTGTTTGTTCATTTATAACCTTCAAGTATTTAAATGTCTGTATCATATAACCCGTCTCCCTCCACTTCTTCAGAGCACACATATTCAAGTCTTCAAGTCTCTTCTATATGGCTTCTGGCAGAGACTTGAGGCCATTTTGGTCACTTTCCTCTGAACAGATCTGCATCTTTTTGTCTTTGGTAAGACACGGCCTCCAAAACTGAACACGGTACTCCAAGTGCAGTCTCACCAATGATTTGTGTAGGGGCATAATCACATCCTTCTTTCTGCTGGTTATGCCTCTCTCTATGCAATACATAAATCTTATATACCATCAGACACTAAAAACTCTAGATTGTTTACATTAAAATGAAAGATGGCCCAATGACTAGAATAATATCAAAACTATTAATAATTTCCACAACAATTTGCATTCTGGGGCTCATTTTCAAAAGAGAAAAACATCCAAAAAGTGGCATAAATCTGCATTTGGACATTTTTTGGCATTTTTCTATGAAGTCCATCAGACGTACGCTCAAATCATAAGAGAGCATTTCAAGGGTGTGTTAAAGGTGGGATCTGGGCATTCATAACACTTGGATGTTTTTCTGTCACAATAGATCAAAACAAAAACATTGTGGGTTATAAGTTGGACATTTTGGTCTAGTTCTGTTTTATTAATGAATAAGCCACAAAAAATTACCCTAAATGACCAGATGATCACTGGAGGGAAATAGAGATGACCTCCCCTTACTCCCCCAGTGGTCACTAACCCTCTCCCACCTCCCACCCCCAAAATGTGATTAAAAACAATACTTACCAGCCTCTATGCCAGCCTCAGATGTCATACTCAGGTCCATCAGAGCAGCATTCAGGTCCCTGGAGTAGTCTAGTGGTAGATGCAGTGCACTGCAGACAAGTGGACCCAGGCCCATACACCCCCTACCTGTTACATGTGTGGTAGAAACTGTGAGCCCTCCAAAACTCACCAGAAATCCACTGTACCCACAAATAGGTGCCCCCTTCACCCATAAGGTCTATTATAGTGGTATACAGTGGGGGTAGTGGGTTTTGGGTGAGTTTTGGGGGGTGTAGCAGACAAGATAAGGGAGCAACAGTGAGATGTATACCTGATAGCATTTATTTGAAGTCCTCTGCAGTGCCCCCTGCTAGCCCCTAACTGGCAATATTCAGCAGGAGATAGCCAGCTATCTCCTGCTTAATATCAGATAGCCAGTTATGGGACTTTTAACCGGCCAGATGCCCATCCTGGCCAGTTAAATGCTTTTGAATATTGGAGGGATCCTTTATAGAACCCATCAAGCTCCCTCAGTATCTTGATATGTATCTCATTGGGTCCCACAGCTTTGTCCACTTTCAGTTTTACAAGTTGTTCATAAATATTATCTTCAGTGATGCATTTGGTATCCATGTCATCTCTATATGTATCTTTGTCAATCTCCTGCAAAACATCCAAGCTTTTCTTCCAGGAACACTGAACCAAATTATTCATTTAGCATTTCCACTTTCCTTCATTGCTTTCCACACATCGGTCCTTAGCACCTTTGAGTCTCATAATTCTGCCTTTTGTTTTCCTCCTTTCCCCAATATACCTGAAAAATATCTTGTCACCTTGCTTTACGAGGTCAATATTCAGCTGATAGCAGTGACCATTTTTTAAAGTGCTGACTGTCACCGGAAAAGTTTGATCTGGATTTTCAATGCCAAGCCATTCCAGCATGGAATATCTGGGTTAGCAGTGATACCCGGAGAAACTGAATGAAATCTCTATAAACCTAGAAGATGTAATGGGGCAATTTGACAAATTGAAGAATAGCAAATCTCCTGGACCAGATGGTATTCATCCCAGAGTACTGATAGAATTGAAAAATGAACTGGTGGAACTGTTAGTAATATGTAAATTATCTTTAAAATCGAGCGTGGTACCAGAAGACTGAAGGGTAGCCCATGCAATGCCGGTGAGCCTGACGTTGGTGCCGGGCAAAATGGTAGAGACTATTATAAAGAACAAAATTACAGAGCATATTTAAAAGCATGGATTAATAAGAAAAATCCCAACATGGATTTAATGAAGGGAAATCTTGCCTCACCAATCTATTACATTTCTTTGACATGGTGAACAAACATGTGGATAAAGGCGAGCCAGTTGATATTGTGTATATGGATTTTCAAAATACTTTTGACAAAGTACCTCAGGAAAGACTCCAGAGGAAATTGTAGAGGCATGGGATAGGAGGTAGTGTCCTATTGTGGATTAAAAACTGGTTAAAGATAGAAAACAGAGAGTAGAATTAAATGGTCAGTATTCTCAATGGAGAATTGTAGATAGTGGGGTTTCTCAGGGGTCTGTGCTGGGACCGCTGCTTTTTAACATATTTATAAATGATTTAGAGATGGGAGTAACTAGTGAGGTAATTAAATTTGCAGATGACACAAAGTTATTCAAAGTTGTTAAATCACGAGAGGATTGTGAAAAATTACAAGAGGACCTTACGAGACTGGGCATCTAAATGGCAGATGACATTTGATGTGAGCAAGTGCAAAGTGATGCATGTGGGAAAGAGGAACCCAAACTATAGCTACATAATGCAAGGTTCCACATTAGGAGTCACCAACCAAGAAAGGGATCTCGGCGTTGTTGTTGATGATACGTTGAAATGCTCTGCTCAGTGTGCGGCAGCGGCTAAGAAAGCAAATAGAAAGTTAGGTATTATTAGGAAAGGAATGGAAAACAAAAGTTCAACCACACCTTGAATATTGTGTTCAATTCTGGTCACACCATCTCAAAAAAGATATATTGGAATTAGAAAAGGTACAGAGAAGGGCGACAAAAATGATAAAGGGGATGGGACGACTTTCCTATGAGGAAAGGCTGAAGCATCTAGGGCTCTTCAGCTTGGAGAAGAGATGGCTGAGGGGAGATATGATAGAGGTCTATAAAATAATGAGTGGAGTGGAAAGGGTAGACGTGAATCGTTTGCTTCCTTTTTCCAAAAATACTAGCACTAGGGGGCATGCGATGAAGCTACAAAGTAGTAAATTTAATACGAATCAGAGAAAAGTTTCTTCACTCAAAGTGTAATTAAACTCTGGAATTCGTTGCCAGAGAATGTGGTAAAGGCGGTTAGCTTTGCAGGGTTTTAAAAGGGTCTGGACGGCTTCCTAAAGGAAAAGTCCATAGACCATTATTAAATTGATTTGGGAAAATCCACTGCTTATTTCTGGGATAAGCATCATAAAATATATTGAGCTGGATTGGTCACTGTTGGAGACAGGATACTGGGCTTGATGGACCTTTAGTCTGTCCCAGTGTGGCAATACTTATGTACTTAAGGCTTGGAATGAACAGGGAGGTGCTGTTGCTGGGAGATTTCAACCTGCTGGATGCAGATTGGAGTGTTTTTCTCTGCAGAATCAGAAAGAAGTGGAGAGATAGTGGATGCCTTTCAAACTGCTATCCTCATGCAAATGGTGGCAGACATAGGCACCCGGTATAAGAGGCTTGGACAGGCTAAGCCTTCCCCTGCTGTGCTCTGAGAGGTTTAAATTGTTGATTTACCTCCACCCTCACAGCTGGAGCTGCAGTGAAAGCCCTCTAGCCTTGTGTAACCAATTGTAGAAATTGGTTTATGGTTTGTTTACCTTACTGCTGGGAGAGCAGGGGGGGGGGGGGGGGTTGGCTGGGTTGCCAGGGAGATATTTAACGAGGATGACTTCCTGACCTGCACTGAGAACAGATAGCAGCAGAATCGGACAACCAGACAACAAAGGTAGAAAAGATCATTTTATTTTCATTATAGTGTTTGGAATATGTCCACTTTGAGAATCAGGTGCTCAACATTAAAAGTTTATATTTATTTACTTATTTATGGAATTTTTATCCCACATTAAAGATGAATTAGGGTGCTTTTTGGCTCTACATGAGAATTGTGATGATATGATCCCTTGTTTCATATTGTTGACGGTCTGCATTTTCCGTATGGGTGGTATATTGGTGTATTAGGTTCTGCCCAGTGTAATATTTATGGTACAGTAAGGTTCTGGGTGTGTTCTTGCACAAAGTTGTGCATAGTGTTTTGCAGTTGAGCGATTGTGCTTAGAATATGCTTTCAGCAACCACTTTATTCTTTGACATATGATACATATATCTAAATTTAATAAAAGCTATTAATTGTGACTTTTATTTTTATTTATTTTTTTCTTGACAGATCGTAGTACTGCATTGTGCATTACTAGTTACTGATAGCCATGCCTCTGCTCCTCTCCTGTCATGCTCACTTACCACCTGCAATAGCATTAAGCAACTAGCATAGGATTTTTACTACATCGGCTTTTTAAATATGTGTTAGATGTTAGCACAGGTCTTTGCTAATAACTAATGTGCAGTAAAAGCAATGCTAGCTACTTAACACAGCTTGTTAGAAGAGCCCCTGTGTTTCAATCAGTGGCGTAGCTACGTGGGACCTGGGGGGCCTGGGCCCCCATAGATTTGGTCCTGGACCCCCCTGTTGATGACCCTCTCGACCCCCCCTCCTGCCGCCAACCCTCCCCCTCCGTCACCGTGGGCTACCTTTGCTGGCGGGGGACCCCAATCCCCGCCAGCCGAGGAGGTCCTCTTCTTCCTCCGCAGGCTTCGTTCTGTTTCTGTGAGTCTGACGTCCTGCACGTACAACATGCAGGACATCAGAAACAGAATGAAGCCTTCGGAGGAAGAAGAGGACCTCCTCGGCTGGCGGGGATTGGGGTCCCCCGCCAGCAAAGGTAGCCCACGGCGACGGCGGGGGAGGGTTGGCGGTGGGAGGGGGGGTCGAGAGGATCGTCGGCAGGGGTCATCAAAGTTGGCAGCGGTGTGGGGTGGGGGGGGGGGGGTCAGCGGCGCCAGGGGGGGGGGCTAAAATGTGCCCCCTCACCTCGGGCTCTGGACTCCCCTCCTGCTGAAGTTTGGCTATGCCCCACTTTCAATGGTTAACCTTTTAATTAGAATTACAATCAGAGAGGGTGTGTTTGGAGCAATAGGTGACTGAGACTTGGACCTTACCTTTTGGGAGGTCCAAGGATAGGTGTTTTTGCTATTCATTTTCAATATTTATCTATAATGATTGGGAAAGATCATTAGAAAATCAGGACACCGATATGTTTTGGGGGATGATGTTTATATTATTTGACCAGTGTAGTAAACTTAACAATTGTTTGTTGCAGGTGACTAAATGTTTGTTTTAGCAATGATTTAAATTGAATGTCACTAAATCAGAGGCCTCCTGAATTGGATAACAGATTCCTAGTCCAGGAGTGAGGGTTTCACTTATTGGGATAGAACTGCCACAGAAAAAAGCAGTAAAGAATATTGGATTGTGGACAGAGCCTTGCATATTTTTTAATATGCATGTAGATTTACTTATATGAGATCTGCAGAGATGTCATGTTACCCAGTTCCAGGTTGGAGATTTGGGATAAACCTGGATTTCTGATCACCCCATCCAAGTGCATTATGGGATTTGTAACACTGATGTACAACAACTGTTAATCAGCATTATGCATCTTGAAAAGTAATGCTTTTGTCATTCCCAAATCCTAAAGGCATTTTATCTAAGAAAATGTTTGCTTTTCTTTTTTCTTATCAAGCAGTATTTGGGCCATCCTGTCTAAGGAATTCAGATTTCTAACAAGCTTTGACATTTTTAAAAAAGCAAATAAAACAATTTTGTCTTGCAAATATATTCTTTTCAAATTGTTATGCCATTAGTATGTTAACTAAAGTTATTACTGTTCTTTCGTGGCTTCCTAGATTGCTGATCTCGCTCTTTGTTTTTGTAATCCACTTAGAACTAATTAAAGCGGAATGCAAAAGCTGTAAATGTAACTGTATTTCTATGGAGAATCCACATGCGTGGAGAACTCAGAAAGGTCCCACGGAGAAGCTCAAGTAGAGAAGAAAGTGGGAATGAGAACCAGGATCTACATAGACAGGACCACAGCAGAAGTATAATGAAACAAAGTTTATTGAAAGATAAGACAACTCGACACAACGTTGTGTTTCAGCCAGAAGGCCTACATCAGGAGTATGTATGTTTGATTAGAGATACAACTCCAGAAGTAGCAACGATAGATTATGAAGGTCTTTAAAACAGGGGCGTATCTGCGTGGGGCCACGGGGGCCTGGGCCCCTGTAGATTTGGCCCAGGACCCCCCTGCCGATGACCCTCTCCACCCCCCCTCCTGCTGCCAACCCGCCGTCGCCTATCTTTGCTGGTGGGGGACCCCAACCCCTGCCAGCCAAGGTCCTCTCTTCCGTTGCAGCAAAGCTTCCTTCAGTTTCAAATTCTGAGTCTGACGTCCTGCATATACAACGTGCAGGACGTCAGACTCAGAATTTGAAACTGAAGGAAGCTTTGCTGCAACGGAAGAGAGGACCTCGGCTGGTGGGGGTTGGGGGTCCCCCGCCAGCAAAGGTATACGACTGCAGCGGAGGAGGGTTGGCGGTGGGAGGGGGTGGAGAGGGTCGTTGGCAGGGGGGAGGGTCAAAGTTGGCGGGGGGGGGGGGGGGGGGGGGGTCGGTGGCACCGGGGAGGGGGGGGCTAAAATGTGCCCCCTCACTCTGGCTCTGGCCTCCCTCCTGCTGAAGTCCAGATATGCCTCTGCTTTAAAAAGACCGTTGATGTAAAGTATGGCTGAATAGCGAGTAAGGCAATGAAGTCAGCAATGTTGAAAAGGGATCAGGCACTACAAATCCCACACTGCTTTAGAATGTAAGTTCAAAACCAGGCCTGGCCAAAAAGTCTCTAGCCTGGAACTGGGAATCTTGACATCCCATATTTTGCAGGCAAAAGTGTTTTGCCAGTCTATTTGTGATTTCGAAAGTTGTTTATTTAGACAGGCATATGCGGGAGAATTCAAGTGGTGGTATGGTGTCATGCAACATATCAGTTCAGCAGCCCCATTACTTCATATCATAATCTCTTATATTGTTAATATTACTAGTACAAAGAAAAAGACCTCAGTTACTGTACCTTATTAGTGCCCTGGCACTTATCATATCTGGAAGCACTTTAACATCTCAGTTCATAAAAAAAAATCCACTCATTCGATTATAAGCCTAAATGGAAATAAATATATGTGAAGAAGAATATGTGTTAAAAATACCCTTATAACTGCATAAAAATTCAAAAGAATACGTAACTTTCTGCAATAGCAAGCCACACCATAATGACTTTTAAATGTAGACATTGTCTCACATGTAAGATTACAATGCAATTACAGCAATTCAGAAATCCTCAGGACAGGAAGATTTATAAAATTGAGATATTTTTCTACCTATTCATCTATGTATGTAATTTATATAATCATCTGTGCTTGTCAGAAGTTAGATGTGGAGAAGACAAGCAGAGCATTAAGAATTAGAATGACAGAATGACACTAAGAAGCCAGGGGATGTCTTTGTTATTATACTGTAGGCAGGAAAATCATTCATTTAACTCTCTGAGATGTTTTCTCATTGACCATTTACCTCAAACACGTCGAGGAGGTAATGAAGGGTTGACTTTGTGCCAATCAGAGCAGAAATGGATTTATCGGCTCAACACAGTTTATCCCAGTGGGTCTGAGTTTTTTTTTATGGTATGGTAGATTTTTGACATGATATATGATTTTTCTGTTTTGTTTTTTCTGGTCCATTGAATTTGATTAACAGATGAAATAATAATGATGATTCCCAGATTTTACTGCAATTCAGTATTGTTCTTGGTCAGTTTATATTCCTTGCCAGGTGGCAGGACACAGTGTATTTTGTTACTATTGCTTGCATCTCACATCTATTCACATATATCTACTCTCAATAAACAAAAATCTAGAGAAAATTCTTTATTGTCTTTCATGATTGATTGATAGGTTGATTAGTTGATTTCTGGATTAGGCTTGCATCTTTTTCTCTTGTAGCTCAAGGCAAGTTACATTCAGGTACAGTAGGTATATATCATGATTCTATTCTCTTCTTGGAAATTGGTCTTGGAGCCATCCACATTTGTATGAAATCTCAACTTCATATTCAGTTTTTTGTTCCAAATATTGTCAATGGTGCCTACTGTAATAAAATTATAGATGTCAATATTGTCAATGCTGACTAATGTAACAAAAGTACAGGAGGTATTTGAGGTGACAGTGGAGTGGATGACAAATAGCGGATAGTGGATGTGGTTGAATGTGAGTAAAACAGAGGTGTTTCTTCTCATTCTGCTCCAGATTACCTCCTAACTATTTCCATTGCTGTCTCTTGTGAAGTTTGGAACCTAGGAGCCCTGTTGGACTCATCCTTGTCCTTTAAATCCCAGATCCAGGCAATGATCAAAAACTCCTATCACTACTAAGAAGTAAGTTGTGGAGGAGTGGCCTAGTGGTTAGCATGGTGGACTTTGGTCCTGGGGAACTGGGTTCAATTCCCACTGCAGGCACAGGCAGCTCCTTGTGACTCTGGGCAAGTCACTTAACCCTCCATTGCCCCAGGTACAAATAAGTACCTGTATATAATATGTAAGCCACATTGAACCTGCTATGAGTGGGAAAGCATGGGGTACAAAGATAAAATCTAGAGGTGATGTTCAAATGTAATACAGACTATGATTTTCAGCACTTTGGTTTATTGTAACATAATGTATGTGGGTTTACCTGTTTTTTTTTGTATAGAGGTGGTGCAGACAGTACAGAATTCTGCTGTGAGTTTGTTGTATGGACTTTTGACATTTGAATATGTGTCACCTTTATTGTAATATTTATGTTGCCTTCCTGTGGTGCAGAGAATCAAATTTAAATTACTGTTGCTAGTTCATTTGGGATTATGTCAGGACTTTTCTTTTTATTTGTGTAGTGTTTTGCAATGATAAGTGCCATTTAGGTTACTGCATTTAACACGTGCCTGCATACTTACCATGCCTGGGAATCACAAGAACTGGTGAATTCTCTGTAGCCAGCCCTTCAGAGTGGAACAAGCTGCCTTTAGTACTGAAATCATAAAAGAATGCTGTGTCATTTAAATAGATGCTATAATGTTATTTCTTAAGCCAGTCCTTTAACTTACCGTGATCTGCCTATACCCCATTGCTTCTGTTCCATTGCTGCATCCATGTTTGTTAGTTGTTTGTTGATTGTATTTTAATTTTGTTTGTTGTATTGTTACCTGCCTTAAATAAAGGAGGGCTATGAATAATAAAAACATAAACATATACCTTGTGGAATAAACCTGAGAGAAAATTGTGATGCTCTCCAGCAATTCAGGAGAGACAAAAACTTGGCATAATGATTGCATTTTCTTATGGCCAATCCAGCATTCTAAAAGACAGTTTCCACATTCTCCATAAGAAATCATAGCACTCACCTTTTTAAAATGCCTATAAAAATGTTTACAACCTAACACTATCAACTCTTCACACACACTGCTCTTTCTTCCCATTTATTCATTTACGATAAGTGCACACATCTATACATAGATAGATAGATCAATAAACAGTTAAATAGATAGATGTACTCAAACATACTTTCACTCAAACTATCATTTGTGCTCACACAGCTTTATACTTAATATGCTGTGAGCATGCTCATTGTATTTCTTCTGTCCTATTCCAGATGTTGCAGACATCAGGAGTATGACTTCGCATGTCAGAAAACGGATAATGAGCTGTATAAATACTGTAATGAAGCACATAATGAATTACACAAGGAGAGTGATAGCCGTCCTAAAAATCTCAAATAAAGGGGGCTTATTCAGCTTTTCTGTGATTCTCAAGTCTCTCAGCAACCTCTTCCATATAATTGAACATTTTTATTTCCCTAGCATAACAAACACACGTTTGCTAGAAATGTAACTGCTTCTTATATCTTTCATCTTCAACTTAGTATATGAGGCAATGGAATCAAACGGAGTACATCCCAGAGTGCTTCCCTAACAGCTCTGTTTAAATTGCCCTTAAAAATAAGGGATGTTCCATTGAGGAAGGCAAATATAGCCTACTCCACAAAAGCTAGGTAGACTTGTCACTCTAAATTCGATAGTAGGTAATTGTATGAAAACACTACTAAAGAAAAGGATAGTACAATTGTGAGTGCATACAGATACAAACCTTCTAGAATGTTATTGGGGTACCTGACAGTTAGCCTAAATTCCAACAGAAATAGGTCTCCGGTGATACCAGTCTTAGGGCCTCTTTTACACCACCGCACTACTGATCCTAGGTAAAGCAAACGAGAGGAAGCCCATTCAATTTCTATGGGCTTCCTCTCATTTGCTGTACAGGAATTGCTAGCGCAGCTTTGTAAAAGAAGCCCTTAGTGAGTGAAGCGTCAGAAGCAAATATGTTTTCTCTTAACCTTAGATCCAAGCTCACTGTGCTCTAAATAATAAATAATAGAAAGAACTAACTCCACAACCAGGTACTATAAAAATAAAGTGTGAATTTATTTACAAGAGCAGCAAAGAAAGCAAGAATAAAGACACAGGAAGCTTAGAGTAAATGCCCATAAGTCCCTGAGTCACTTTGAATTCAAAGCACGTATACAAAGGTACATAGCGGGACAGATTCAAGATGGCAGTTGCTGGTCTGACGTACCTGCTGACTCTCTGAATCTTTTCCGCTTTAGCGATGCTGAAGAGAAGGGGCCGTCCTGCCTCCACCGCTCCTCATCGTCAAAACCTTTCCTCGAATCCAGGAACACTGCAGGCATATTTTCAGAGAGCGCTGATGCCAGCATCGTCAGAAGGCAGCCCGTTGGTCCGTTCTGGGGTGAATGGAGACCTCGCAGCGTTCCCTGGACTAGAGCTTTCGCTCAGCCCTGACATGAGAGCTCCTCCCCCTCAACCCTCTGGTAGCCGTACTCCACTCTTGGCATCCTCAATCCCGTTTTCTAGAGTCGGTACGGGAGAAGAGAGACGGGAGGTGCTGCCATCAACCGAGGGAGCTCGTGCTGACGGAGAACTGGGAATCCAGATGGAAGGAGTGCCACTAGTAACCTCTATGGCAGGAAGTAACCTGTTCCGGGGCAAAGGGAGCATGAAAACGAAGAGCCGACAGGCACGCGGCACCCCCCAGCGGCATGCACCCGGGGCGGACCGCCCCCACCACCCCCCTTTGGTACGCCACTGCACCTAATCCATGAGCATAACCACACCCCCTTTCAACTATGTGACTTGGAATTTATGCGCACCATGTTATAGAATACACTTAGAGGCATATTTTCAAAGCACTTAGCCTTCCAAAGTTCCACAGAAACCTATGGAACTTTGGAAGGCTAAGTGCTTTGAAAATATGCCTCTTAGTGAGTTGTGTGTGTAAATTTTAATTAATGTTAATAAGTGCTGATAATTGTTTATTAACATCCAACTGGCAATGCTGATCAGCAAGTTAGCCAATTAAATTACATGCACTGTTATAGAATATGCATCGATTTCCACGTGGAAATTAAGGTACAACATATATAGAGAAAGAATTTGGAGGTAAGTGAATAATTCAGTCAATATGTATACAGACATTTAAACTACTGGAAGTGAATGGCAGGTGAGAGAAAAGAAGTTCAGCAAAAGGTAATAACGATGGGGATAAAAATAAGAGAGATGATCTCAATACTCTTAGCAGTAACAAAGGGGAAAAGGATTCCAGAATAATGATGGAAGTGGATTTGGACATTGTAGCAGTTACACAGATATTCATTGAGTCTCGTGAATGGGATAGTGCCATACCTGGATACAATCTATTCAGGAGAGATAAAGATGGCAAAAAAAGGGGGGGGGGGGGGAGGAGTAGCTTGTAGATAGGATATTTCAGACGGGGGTGGGGGAGAGTAGCTTTCCATGTCAAGAACTTTACAGTGGCTGAAATGCAAGTACATAAGTACATAAGTAGTGCCATACTGGGAAAGACCAAAGGTCCATCTAGCCCAGCATCCTGTCACCAACAGTGGCCAATCCAGGTCAAGGGCACCTGGCACGCTCCCCAAATGTAAAAACATTCCAGACAAGTTATACCTAAAAAATGCGGAATTTTTCCAAGTCCATTTAATAGCGGTCTATGGACTTGTCCTTTAGGAATCTATCTAACCCCTTTTTAAACTCCGTCAAGCTAACCGCCCGTACCACGTTCTCCGGCAACGAATTCCAGAGTCTAATTACACGTTGGGTGAAGAAAAATTTTCTCCGATTCGTTTTAAATTTACCACACTGTAGCTTCAACTCATGCCCTCTAGTCCTAGTATTTTTGGATAGCGTGAACAGTCGCTTTACATCCACCCGATCCATTCCACTCATTATTTTATACACTTCTATCATATCTCCCCTCAGCCGTCTCTTCTCCAAGCTGAAAAGCCCTAGCCTTCTCAGCCTCTCTTCATAGGAAAGTCGTCCCATCCCCACTATCATTTTCGTCGCCCTTCGCTGTACCTTTTCCAATTCTACTATATCTTTTTGAGATACGGAGACCAGTACTGAACACAATACTCCAGGTGCGGTCGCACCATGGAGCGATACAACGGCATTATAACATCCGCACACCTGGACTCCATACCCTTCCTAATAACACCCAACATTCTATTCGCTTTCCTAGCCGCAGCAGCACACTGAGCAGAAGGTTTCAGCGTATCATCGACGACGACACCCAGATCCCTTTCTTGATCCGTAACTCCTAACGTGGAACCTTGCAAGACGTAGCTATAATTCGGGTTCCTCTTACCCACATGCATCACTTTGCACTTGTCAACATTGAACTTCATCTGCCACTTGCACGCCCATTCTCCCAGTCTCGCAAGGTCCTCCTGTAATCGTTCACATTCCTCCTGCGACTTGACGACCCTGAATAATTTTGTGTCATCGGCGAATTTAATTACCTCACTAGTTATTCCCATCTCTAGGTCATTTATAAATACATTAAAAAGCAACGGACCCAGCACAGACCCCTGCGGGACCCCACTAACTACCCTCCTCCACTGAGAATACTGGCCACGCAATCCTACTCTCTGCTTCCTATCTTTCAACCAGTTCTTAATCCATAATAATACCCTACCTCCGATTCCATGACTCTGCAATTTCTTCAGGAGTCTTTCGTGCGGCACTTTGTCAAACGCCTTCTGAAAATCCAGATATACAATATCAACCGGCTCCCCATTGTCCACATGTTTGCTTACCCCCTCAAAAAAATGCATTAGATTGGTGAGGCAAGACTTCCCTTCACTAAATCCGTGCTGACTTTGTCTCATCAGTCCATGTTTTTGTATATGCTCTGCAATTTTATTCTTAATAATAGCCTCCACCATCTTGCCCGGCACCGACGTCAGACTCACCGGTCTATAATTTCCCGGATCTCCTCTGGAACCCTTCTTAAAAATCGGAGTAACATTGGCTACCCTCCAGTCTTCCGGTACTACACTCGATTTTAGGGACAGATTGCATATTTCTAACAGTAGCTCCGCAAGTTCATTTTTTAGTTCTATTAATACTCTGGGATGAATACCATCAGGTCCCGGTGATTTACTACTCTTCAGCTTGCTGAACTGACCCATTACATCCTCCAAGGTTACAGAGAATTTGTTTAGTTTCTCCGACTCCCCCGCTTCAAATATTCTTTCCGGCACAAGGAGTGGGAAGTAAAGAAGAATTTCTGTGGATTGTATTGGGAAGGAGAGATGGCATGTTCAACCACACCAGTGTGGTCTACAGTGTAGACTTCCGACTCTGAGATCTGATCAATGATATTGAAAAGGTAGGAATGAAAGGTGAAGTGATGATACTGGGTGACTTTAAATCTACTGGACGTGCATTGGAGTATCCCATCTGAAAATCTGGAAAGAAGTAGGGTCTTTACTCAGAAAACACCAGGGAAGGATCAGCATTGGATTTAGTACTCGCGAAAGGAAAAAGTATGTCTTTTGTCCAGGTGAGTGCACACCTGGGCAGCAGTGATCATTACACAATGTGGTCTGATTATGAAAGCTAACATGGAATCTAGTCACAGTACATTCAAAGTTCTGGATTTCAAACACATTGACTTTGGTACAATAAGAAAGTAGCTGAAGAAGCAACTGGCAGGTTGGAAGGAAAAAAGGTATCTTGAAAACCTGACTAGCTAGAGGACTGTGTTGAGAACCCCTAAGCTATACAGAAAAGGGGCTATAAGGGCTACAGGTCTTCATGTAAGGACAGTAAATAAAGAAGAAAAGGAAACCATTATGGGCTGCAAAAACCAAGGCAAAAAAGTTACTGCTTACAAAATAAGATTTCAAAAAGAGAAACACAAATGAGAATGCTATATAAATCTGAAAGAATAAATGTCAACACAGACAGAAGTAAAAACAGCCGAAGATGAAGGGGTCAATCATGAAAAGGATTTAACCAGGTAGGATCTTTTGAGTTAAATCCTGCTAAGCTGGACATCTGCCTGTATTCAGTGGCACTTAAACCAGGCAGTGCCAGTGTATATTGGCTCTAACCAATCATAGTGAAATCAGCCAGTTGAGAGCTGATCCCAGGGTGGAGTTGGGGTGGGCCCAGAAGTTATGAAGGCACTGGTGATATTCAGTGCCAGTGCCCACATTGCTAAAGGGGCAAGTAGGACTATGTAAATAGTAGTTCTAACTTTGCCTGGTTAGCTATGCAGGCATGGCACGAAATATTGGCCATATCCTCATAACTTAAGTACATAAGTACATAATTATTGCCACACTGGGACAGACCAAAAGTCCATGAAGCCCAGTATCCTGTTTCAAACAGTGGCCAATACTGGTCACAAATACCTGGCAAGATCCCAGAAAAGCTCAACACATTTTATGATGCTTATCCCAGAAATAAGCAGTGGATTTTCCCATGTTCATTTTAATAATGGTCTATGGACTTTTCCATTAGGAAGCCATCCAAACCTTTTTTAAACTCCGCTAAGCTAACTGCTTTTACTACATTCTCTGGCAATGAATTCCAGAGTTTAATTACACGTTGAGTGAAAAAATATTTTCTCCAATTCATTTTAAATTTACTACTTTATAGCTTCATTGTGTGCCCCCTAGTCCTAGTATTTTTGTAAAGTGTAAACAGATGCTTCACATCTACCCGTTCCACTCCACTCATTATTTGAAGAGCCCTAGCTGCTTTAGCCTTTCCTCATAGGGAAGTCATCCCATCCCCTTTATTATTTTTGTCACCCTTCTCTGTACCTTTCTAATTCTACTATATCTTTTTTTCAGATTCAGTGACCAGAATTGAACATAATATTCGAGGTGCAGTCGCACAATGGAGCGATACAAAGTCATTATAACGTCCTCATTTTTGTTTTCCGTTCCTTTACTAACAATATCTAACATTCTATTTGCTTTCTTAGCGGCCGCCACACACTGAGCAGAGGGTTTCAATGTATCATCAACAATAACACCTAGATCCCTTTCCCGGTCGGTGACTCCTAATGTGGAACCTTCCATTACATTACCATAATTCGCGCTCTTCTTTTCCACACGCATCACTTTTCACTTGCTTACATTAAACATCATCTGCAATTTGGATGGCCAGTCTCACAAGGTCCTCTTGTAATTTTTCACAATCTTCTTGCGATTTAACAACTTTGAATAACTTTGTGTCGTCAGCAAATTTAATTACTTCACTAGTTACTCCCATCTCTAGATCATTTATAAATAGGTTAAAAAGCAGCGGTCCCAGCACAGACCCCTGTGGAACCCCACTATCTACCCTTCTCCATTAAGAACACTGACCATTTAACCCTGCTCTCTGTTTTCTATCTTTTAACCAGTTTTTAATCCACAATAGGACACTACCTCCTATCCCATGATTTTCCAATTTCCTCTGGAGTCTTTCATGAGGTACTTAGTCAAATGCCTTTTGAAAATCCAGATACACAATATCGACAGGCTCACCTTTATCCACATGCTTGTTCACCCCTTTAAAAAAATGTAATAGATTGGTGAGGCAAGATTTCCCTTCACTAAATCCATGTTGGCTTTAGTCTCATTAATCCATGCTTTTGAATATGCTCAGTAATTTTGTTCTTTATAATTGTCTCTACCATTTTGCCCAGCTCTGACGTCAGGCTCACTGGTCTATAATTTCCCGGGTCACCTCTGGAACCTTTTTAAAAATTCTACCCTCCAATCTTCTGGAAACATACGTACTTGATTTTAAAGATAATTTACATATTACTAAATAGCTCCGCAAGTTCATTTTTCAATTTTATCAGTACTCTGGGATGAATACTACCTGGTCAGGAGATTTGCTACTCTTTAATTTATTAAATTGCATCATTACATCCTCCAGATTTATAGAGATTTCCACTAGGTGTGCCGGAAAATATTTTTATTTTCTGGTGCGTGGGCGGTAACTGGGTGGTAATCGTCATTCTACACACATAGACCATTACTGCTCGGTTACAACGTCAGTGCTTGCCACTAGGTCAATGGCTGGTGGTAAGGTATCAGACCCAAAATGGACACATGGCAATTTTTATTTTACCGCATGTCCATTTTCGGCAACATTTTTAAAAAGGCATTTTTTTTACAGGTGCGCTGAAAAATGATTCTGTACATACCCAAAACATGCGTCTACACTGAGGAAGATTTGGGAGAGATACTGGTGCCAGAAATGATATTCAAAGCTGATGAGTCAAAGAAACTGAATAGTAAAATAGTATCATCTACTGAGTCTATAAACTGCGCCTAAAGTTAGACATAATTTGTAGAATATGCTCATGTGCCATTCTTGTGACTAAAATTTAGGCACATCCATTTAGACCACTTAAAACCAGGCTTAAATACCTGCACCTAAGTTAGGCACAAATCAGGTGTATTCCATAATAATGCACATAGTTTTTCAAAATGCCCACAACCCACCCATTCCATGCCCAAGGCCATGCCCCATTTTTGACTGCATGCATTAGAATTTATATGCACTGCATTATAGACCTACATTCTAATTAAAGCCAAATAGTGCCACTAATTGGTTGTTAAGTACCAATTATCGGAGCTGATTAGTGCATACAAATTAAGATGCCATATACAGAATTTGAGGGGAATGTGATCAAGTTTTGCACAATCGTTGAAGGAAGGATATAAATAAAACTACTGCAACAACATTTAAAGTTTAAAAGGAAGACTATAGTAAAATGAGGGTGTTAGAAAGAAAACTTAAAGGTACAGTGGTGAAGGTTAACACTCTGTATGAAATGCAGAGAGTGTTTTAGAATACTGTTCTGGAAGCCCATTTAAGATGTCTTTAATGCAATAAAAAAGATTGATGAAATAACTGCCAGCATGGTAAAATGGTGAGGAGAAAGAGCGATCTCTAATATTTGTTGTTCCATAGTAAGTGAAAAAGGCATCTTTTAAAATATGGAAGAACAGGAAAGAACATATGTACTGGCAAATTAGTTGTAAAATATTAATAATGCATTTATAGAGAGAATATAAGTAGATACTTGACATGGAGACATGAAGAGGCACTTAAGACTTACAAAGTTACAAAAAGGGGCATTTTCGAAAGAGACGTCCAAGTTGCGATTTGGACGTCCTTGCAAAATGGCAAAATCCAGGGGCAGGGAAACCTGTATTTTCGAAACAAGATGGATGTCCATCTTCATCGGGTTTCGATTATACTGATTTGGACGTGCCTGGGAGAATGATGTCCATCTTCCAATTTATGTCGAAAGATGGACGTCCTTCTCTTTCGAAAATGAGCCCAAAAGTAACCTATGGAACTTTGTAAGTCTAAGTGCTTTGAAAATGAGCCCGAAAGAATAGTACAGTCTAAGCAAGAAGCGTTAAAAGGAATAGGTCAAACTGTGCTCATGGAACACAGGATTTTAGTAGAAAATCAGTCTTTATCAAGAAGGATTTTGAAGACATAACCCATACCAGGAACAATCTATGAAGGTAATGATTCAGGGAAAGTGAAGCAAAAATTGTGACTGGAAGAAATAACAAGAAATTACCTGGAACATGTGGTATTCATTTCAAAATTGTAAAAAAAAAAAACACATATAGGAAATTACAAATCTTAATTAGTCATTGTGCTTGACTACTGAAGGATAGTTAATGTAATGTCAATTTTTTAAAAGGATTAAAGGAGTGATCTGGGAAACTATGGAACAGTGAACCTGATATCTTAGGTGGGCACAGTGGAAGAGGCTATTCTCATGGGAAAAACTGATCATACAGATAAACACAGCAATGAGAGGTTATGGACACAACGCTCAACTGTTATAAAAAAATAGCTTGTTTATTTAATTGGCATCAGGTAAAATTAATATAAATGGAAAAATAAGGCACAAATGCTAAATTACCAAGAAAAGCAGTGAATACCTATTAGAGAGCTAAAAGTGAATGCACATCCTGTATCATCCTCTTTTCTATCTACACTTCTTCCCTTGGTTCATTAATCTCATCCCATGGCTTTTCCTACCATCTCTATGCTGATGATTCCCAAATCTACCTTTCTACCCCTGATATCTCACCTTGCATTCAAACCAAAGTTTCAGCGTGCTTGTCTGACATTGCTGCCTGGATGTCTCAACGCCACCTGAAATTAAATATGACCAAAACCGAGCTTCTCATTTTCCCCCCCAAACCCACCTCCCCGCTTCCCCCGTTTTCTATTTCTGTTGATGGCTCTCTCATTCTCCCTGTCTCCTCAGCTCGAAACCTTGGGGTCATCTTTGACTCTTCTCTCTCCTTCTCTGCTCATATCCAGCAGACCGCCAAGACCTGTCGTTTCTTTCTTTACAACATCCGTAAAATCCGCCCCTTTCTTTCCGAACACTCTACCAAAACCCTCATCCACACCCTTGTCACCTCTCGTCTAGACTACTGCAATCTGCTTCTTGCTGGCCTCCCACTTAGTCACCTCTCCCCTCTCCAGTCGGTTCAAAACTCTGCTGCCCGTCTCATCTTCCGCCAGGGTCGCTTTACTCATACTACCCCTCTCCTCAAGACCCTTCACTGGCTCCCTATCCGTTTTCGCATCCTGTTCAAACTTCTTCTACTAACCTATAAATGTACTCACTCTGCTGCTCCCCAGTATCTCTCCACACTCGTCCTTCCCTACACCCCTTCCCGTGCACTCCGCTCCATGGATAAATCCTTCTTATCTGTTCCCTTCTCCACTACTGCCAACTCCAGACTTCGCGCCTTCTGTCTCGCTGCACCCTACGCCTGGAATAAACTTCCTGAGCCCCTACGTCTTGCCCCATCCTTGGCCACCTTTAAATCTAGACTGAAAGCCCACCTCTTTAACATTGCTTTTGACTCGTAACCACTGGTAACCACTCGCCTCCACCTACCCTCCTCTCTTCCTTCCCATTCACATTAATTGATTTGATTTGCTTACTTTATTTATTTTTTGTCTATTAGATTGTAAGCTCTTTGAGCAGGGACTGTCTTCTATGTTTGTGCAGCGCTGCGTATGCCTTGTAGCGCTATAGAAATGCTAAATAGTAGTAGTAGTAGTAGTAGTAGTAGTAGTAGTAATCATAGGCCAAATAATTATTTGGGCCATCTATATTCCCCCACACTACAAAAACAGCAATAGTATAACCTGGCCAGAATGGAATTCTCCCTCTGATGATAGGAGAAGCTGGCAGGAACTATTGGGCTTTCTCTCGGGACCTGGTACAGATGCTGATGCAGGTGCAGATGAAGGAAGGCTGGCACACTGTGAGAGGTTCATCTCGAGGATGATGACATGGTTTAATGAAAAGGCTGTGAAAATGTTTAAATAAAACATTTGCCCTTTCCCATGGCTTACCTGGGTTGGGGTGGTCCCTGTCATCTTTGGGCCATTTTGTAGTTTTTTTTCATTGGTGGCCAGTGTTTTGGGGCTGGCTCCCATAATGTTGGGATCTGTTTTGGGTCCGTAGAAGGTTTGGGGTGGAGAGGCACCGAAAATGCAGCTGGCATGGCTGAAAGCACTGCCGCAAATAAAGAATGGGACCAGTCAGCAGGAAAATCCTCTGCTTGAGGCCTGGTCCAGAGCTGGGAGCTTTCTGAGCATGTGCAAACTTTCACGCATGTTCAGAACAGCTCCGGAGCTTGTGATAGGTTGCAAAGCCGGGGCCTGGATGTTTGGGCTGCACGGCCGGAGAACCACTCCATTTGTGATTTTATACTGCTGGCATCTGGCGGTCCACCGGGACTCCAAAGATGCATGAGGACTGCCAGATGGATGTCAGGGGAGTAAGGTAGGTGGCCTTTGGGCTTTGGTTTAGTTTAATTTAATCTTATTTTAGTGATTTTTGGTGGTTTATTTTTCAGGTCTTCCAGGATTAATTTAAATTTTTTCTTGTTATGGTTGGGAAGTCCTGGAGTTCTCTTTAGGTGGGCTGGGTCATTGGGAAATTTTAGAATTCATTTTTAATGGCTATTTTGAAAAATTGAGGTGCAAATTTTCAAAATCTGACTGTGGCATCCACAAGTATAAATTCATTTTAACTTGCATGGCAAATTTGGTGAATTCTCATTGAATTTTAATGGTAGTTTTGTGGTAAAATTATGTAATATGGTAAAGGAAATGGATTTTAAATTTCATGGAATGGATTATGCTTGGTGTGACTTGGATGATGATATGGTTTTTATTTAAATTCTGTGTAATTTAGGCTTGGTTTTTGTGAAGAAATACATTTTCCCCATTAAAATCAATGGAAAAAATGGGCTTGGTTGCGGGTGATCAGGTGACTCAAGCCAAAGCCCTGACGCCTGGGCAAAGACTGTTTCAGCTTTTGCCAGAGGAACCCTGGATGTCTGTGTGGTTGGAATTATGTTAATGTGTCTGTGACATCTGAGAAAGGAAAAGTGGCAAATTTGCTTTTAAAATTGGTGCCATGGTAATTGGGATAGTGTGAATGTGAAAGGAGAAGGCAGTTTTCCTTAGCAAGAAACATTTAGGGAATTGAATGTGTTAATGCTGGGTGTTATCTGGCATTGGGCAGTCACCTGTTTTAAATAATTAGGCCCAAAACTAGTAGTGACACATTAAGGGGACACTGAGTTATGCGCTAGAGAATAATTTAATTCAGATTTATGTTTGTGGGGATTGACTGGATTGTGAGCAAGAGATTGTGTTGTGTGAGTATAAATAGTTACTTTGAGATAGTAACAAGAATGTTGTTCACCCTGAGCAGTGCCAAAGCCTGTTTTTGAAACTGAGGGATATGCATTTGTGGCTGAGTGGTGGGAGTGGGTTGAGACACAGAAGCAGCTGGCTCCTATAGAATAGGGCACAAGTGAAAGACTGGGAATGCTGATAGGGAAACAAAATCATTACTTTTATTTTATTGCTAGTTAAACATCCACAGTTACCCCTTACTCCACATTTAGGGAACCAAGTTGTGCACAAGTGTGAGGGAGGTAGGATATTTCTCTTTATTTTTTTATTTATTTATTAATTTCAAATTATACACCAAGTATTACACTTGTAAAGAAAAAGTACATTCGTCCATAACTTTATAAAGCAATATTCAAGAAATAATAAATCCTGACTAAGTACACACAAGTCCTCAATATTAGATCCAAGATTTAACAATAACCGGAGAATTAAAGTAACAATTTTAAGGAGAAACAAAACCGGTCAGGGGTTATCATTTTTCTATTCAAGCTAGTTCTTTTCACTTCAAAGATCTTTTAGCTGTTATAAATTCACTAAGTTGTACAGACTCAAAAAATACATATTTGACCGATTGAAAACAGACAATGCACTTACAAGGGTAACGTAAGAAAAATGTTGCACCTAGCTGGAGAACTCTTGGCTTCAATAACAAAAACTGCCTACGTTTTTTTTTTAGTCTCCTTAGAGACATCAGGAAATATACTTACTTTAAATCCCATAAATTATTTTTCTCTGTTTTTAAAGAATTTCTTCATAACCATAATTTTATCAATAGAGATAGCTAGAGTTACTAACAGTGTAGCCGAAGCTACTAAGTCCTCTGTTGGTGTCTCTAGAATCGCTGATACATCAAATGGTTGCTCTTGTTGTAGTATAGAGGTCCCAGATATCCATTGTGGTAAATAATAAACTTGACTCATAGGAGGAAAATTTTCATCTGTAAAACCTAATATTTCCTTCATATATCTGGCTAACATCTCTCTCGGAGCAATAGTTACAGCTCTCGGAAAATTCAAAAGTCTTAAGTTATTTGCTCTTTGAGAGTTTTCCAGGTTTTTGATTTTTTTCCTCATATTAGTAAGATCTCTTATCATATTAATCTGTACCTCCTGTGTTTTTTCCATTTGTTGTACCGAGGTCTTAGATTTTCCCAGTAACTCTTTGTTCTCTCTTTCTACTGATTCAGCATTTTTTTCTAAATTTTTAACTCGTGTCTCCAAGTCCAAGATTTGTGGACATAGTACTTTCCCTAAGTTAGCAATCAAGCCCCATAAACTTTCCAGGGTAATCTCCGCTGGTTTATCTTGAAGAAAAATCAAAGTACCTTGTCTTTGTGTCTCCTCGGCCAACGTCTTCTCTGCTTCTGTATTCCCGATAACAGCCAAACTTCCTCCCGCAAGCTGAACACTATCTTCCAGGCTTAATCGAGGGCTCCCGAATCCTTCTGCCCCTCGACTCTCCGTCAAAGGATCTTTTCCCCCCTGAAGCTCCGCCGCTAACCCAATTCCTGGGTGCTTCGGAGATGACGCCAAGACCGGAGAGAGAACAGCCTGGGGTTGCGGAGGGGGTGCTCGTTGGTCGGGGCTAAGGCTGACATCGTGCACAGATGGCGTCTCAGTTCCTCCGCTTGTCCCGGATGCCGCCAGCGTGCTGCTCTCCAACCTACCAGAAACCTCCGGTCTCCGCACATATGCATCAAGAGGGCTGATCTGTGAAGAGGTCAGTCGACCTGGGGGAACAGTGGCTGTTGACTTCCCTCTGCGCTTTGGCATTGCAAGAAAAAAAAATCAAAGCGTGGGGACCTACGACCGGTTCAAAAAGCCATCTTGGATCAGGTAAACACCCAGGTAGGATATTTCTCTTTATTAGTTTGCAGTAAAGGCAGGTGACAAGCTACAGGGGTGGCACGCTCAAGTATGCAAGCAAGGCCAAAGTCTTTCTCAAGACAGATCCAGATAAGTGGCTACTGCACACAGCACCTATCCGCCTAAGGAGGGCTGCATGCTGGGACTTGGATACTGCTGGGGAGAAAATTCTTACACTTACCTGGGGAATGGGAGTTTGAATTATTCTGGGTGGAAAACCTGCAAAACAAAATAATATCACAAAGGATCAGTCCTTTTAAGGAAAAAAAGGGATTAACAAAGGAGTAAAGAGGTTAAAGTAAGGGAAAGGCCAATCTTAGAAAAACGTATCTGACTGGAACTCCTGATTGTATCCGAATTGGGTTGTTGAATTGTTGGGAGCAAATTCTGGTTTGCACATTTCAAGGGAAAAGAATAGTAGAAACTATTAAACAAAAATTGCTTGTATTAACATTGGTGTGCAATTAATAAGTTAAGTACTTTGGGAGGCAGGGCTGGTGTTTGGGTGGTGGGGCTAGTTCTGGGCAAGACTTCTATGGTCTGTGTCCTGAAAATGGCAGATACAAATCAAGGTAAGGTATACACAAGAAGTAGCACATATGAGTTTATCTTGTTGGGCAGACTAGATGGACCGTGCAGGTCTTTTTCCTGCCGTCATCTACTATGTTACTATGTTACTATAAGTACTTTGAAAACAATGCACTTGTAACTAAGAATATATTACAACACCTTGCATGGTTTTTAATGCAGTTGCGTACTTTTAAACATAATTTTAAGTTAACATATTTATGTTTTTAACCATTTTAATATTTTTAGAATATTTATTGAAGTGACTCTTGTACAACAAAGTTTTTTTTATTAATTGAGAAACTGGCTCAGTGTTTACTGATTTAATACTGTAAATGTTTCAGGAACTGTTCAACTCACTTAATGCTTGATGCTTTTCTTTGTGGCACCATTTAAGTGGATGTTTAATAGGGAAACCCAACACTATGGGAATCTTCTACTAAAGCTTAGGTTGAGTTATCTGCAGTAGGGCCCATAGGAATAAAGTGGGCCCTGCTGCAGATAACACGCGCTAAGTTTTAGTAAAAGACCTCCTGTGACTAGAAAATAATTTTAGCTGTAGTAACATCTTTCAACCACACAAAGAAGCTGTAGATTTCTCTGTGACACAGCACCTCGGATCTGGGCGTTCAGTCGTCATCAGGCCACTGTATCAGCAGATCTTCAGATAAGCTCTCCAGATGACCTTGTATTTTCCAAGAGGCATCAGTTCTTGCGTAAAAGTGACCCTCAAATGTTTATCACAACAGTCTTGTTTGTTTCAGATGTTATGATTTGAAGTGTCAAAACATTGTCCCTTTTGCATCATTCTGGAGGGTCAGCTTGACCAAGAAACATTGTTCCAATAAACAATACACAGATGTCACAGCTGCCCAGATATGGCATTAGCCAAGCTGGCTGGGGAAATTCCTGCATACCTTGGCCTTACATCATGTCTATAGTAAGTAGTGCAAATAAGTTTTAATTAGCCAGACTCAATGCCATATTTAATATATTGTAATACTATATAGTAGTGCTATATAGGGGGTATTATCTCTACAGAATAGCTTATAAGAGTGGTCATTTAGGAGGGAAGTTATCAACATGGGCTACTGTTAAGTGTGCTCATTTTATCACAAATTGGGTTATTTTAGCACAGGTTCTCATTATATAAAATGGGACCTTGTGCTAAAGCAACCTGACTTATAGTAAAATAATCCAAGTTAACAATAGCCCATGCTGATAAATTCCCCTTTAATCTTTCAAACAAAACTGAAAGAAGAGGACACCCAAGCAAATTATAGAATGCATATTTTCATACAGACCACAATTAAGCTGTGGAATTTGCTACCAGAGGATGTGATCAAGGTGACTAACATAGCAGGCTTCAAAAAGCTTTGGATAAATTCCTGGAGGAAAGGTCCATGAAAAATTATTAGCCAGGTAGACCTGGGAAAGCCACCAATTATCTCTTTAAAGGGTTCTTTTACAAAGCTGAAAAAAATGGCCACGTGGTGAGATAACTTACCGAGAGGCCATGCATCAAGGAGCCCTAACCACCACACACTGAGGTGGCGATAAGGGCTCCTGTGCTAACCAGGCGGTAACCGATGCCCGATTACCGCTGGGTTATCACCGCGCAAGCCATTTCTGGAGGTTTTCTTTTTCCCACGGAAATGGAGCGCACTCGGAGTGGGACTACCACTGGCAGCCATGTTGGGCCAGCAGTAATCCCGAAATAGCACACGGTAAGCCTGCATTGGGCTTACTGCCACTCTGTAAAAGGGCCCCTTAATGACATGAGAAATTGATCTACTTTTTGGAATTTGCCAGAAGTAGGATACTAAGCTCAGTGGACTTTGCTCTGACTCAGAATTGACTATCTTATATCCTTGTTTTATTTCTTAGTAGAAAAGTATTAGTACTTTTATACTTTACAGTTAAATTAAGAAGACTTTAATGTATAGAATAGTTGGATAATAACAGCCTAATTTAAAATGTAGATTTGTATGTGAATCTAAAACAAAACATATTCAGATCAAAACATTAATATTTAATACATAAAGGCTTGCTTTCTAATGATATTCAGTTAAATAACTTATGTGCTTTTCTTGAGCAATTTGTGCATTTTCCATTTCAAATGTCATTGTATAATGTCGCATCATTTTACGCCCATTACAGTGCTGCCTCAGACTGGTCTTTTTCCCATTAATACAAATGCCCCTTTTAATGCATGAAGTGTTTTGAATATTACATTAAAGTTCACATTTTAAAAAGAGAGGTTCCTTATTATTTTATGACAGTTATGCTACCAGGCACTATTTCTAAGAAATTAAACATGCGAGACAAATAAGCACATAAGAAAAAAATAAAGAAAAATGGTAAGCTATGAATCAGATTTCTGGGATGATTACTTCTTTTAAGTATATGGAAAGTATTTCAGTATAAAGAGAAACAGCTGAGACTTTGCAATACTCTTTTATTTAGAAACCATGGGGCTATTTTCAAAACATTTAAAAAAATCCTAAAAATGTCATAAGATGGCAGAAGGACATTTTTCTCTCAAAGACATCCAAATAGTGTTTTTCAACACCTAGATTTTAGATGTTTTGCTCCACAGTTAAGCCAATTTTCAAGGGGCCATATTTTGGGTGGAACACGGGTGGAGCATGGGCAGCACCAAAAGATAGACGTTTTTCTGAAATAATAGAACAAAATGAAAATGTCTATGGCCAAAATTAAGATGTTTTTGGCTAGAACTGTTTCAGTTATGACTAAGGGGCCCTTTCTCAAATGCATGCTGAAAAATAGCCTGCAGTAGTGTAGATGCATGTTTTGGGTGGCCGCAGAAAATCATTTTTCAGCGCACCTGTAAAAAATACCTTTTAAAGATTTTTGCTGAAAATGGACGTGCGGCAAAATGAAAATTGCTGCGCGTCCATTTTGGGTCTGAGACCTTACCGCCAACCATTGGCATAGCGGTAATGGTCTACGTGCGTAGAATGACGATTACCGCCCGGTTACCACCTGTGCTCCAGATGAAACTACTACAAGGGCCACACGGTAGCTGGGCAGTAACTCAAAACTGACATCTTATTTTCAAAAGAGGCCGGCCATCTTCTGACACAAATTGGGAGATGGCCGGCCATCTCTCAAATCTGGCGAAATCGGCATAATCGAAAGCCGATTTTGGCCGGCCACACCTGCAGTCCGTCGCGGAGCTGGCCAAACTTCAATGGGGCATGTCAGCGGCGTACAGAAGACGGGATGGGGCGTGCTTAAGAGATGGCCGGCTTCGTCTGATAATGGAAAAAAGAAAGCCGGCCCTGACGAGCATTTGGCCGACTTTACATGGTCCCTTTTTGTTCACGACCAAGCCTCGAAAAGGTGCCCCAACTGACCAGAGGGAATCGGGGATGACCTTCCTTTACTCCCCCAGTGGTCACCAACCCTCTCCCACCCCAAAAAAAAAAACAACAAAAACTTTTTTGCCAGCCTCTATACAGTCTCAAATGTCATACCCAGCTCCCTGACAGCAGTATGCAGGTCCCTGGAGCAGTTTTTAGTGGGTGCAGTGCACTTCAGGCAGGTGGACCCAGGCCCATCCCCCCCCTATCTGTTACACTTGTGGTGGTAAATGGGAGCCCTGCACCCCCCAAACCCACTGTACCCACATGTAGGTGTGGCCTAGTGGTTAGGGTGGTGGACTTTGGTCCTGGGGAACTGAGTTCGATTCCCACAGGCAGCTCCTTGTGACTCTGGGCAAGTCACTTAACCCTCCATTGCCCCAGGTACAAAATAAGTACCTAAGCCGCATTGAGCCTGCCATGAGTGGGAAAGCGCGGGGTACAAATGTATTTTTATATATTTTTATATAAGGGCTATGGTAATGGTGTACAGTTGTGGGGAGTGGGTTTTGGGGGATTTGGGGGGGGGGGGGGCTCAGGACCCAAAGTAAGGGAGCTATGCACCTGGGAGCTATTTTTATTTTTATTTTTTTAGAAGTGCTTTAGAAGTGCCCCCTAGGGTGCCCGGTTGGTGTCCTGGCATGTCAGGGGGACCAGTGCACTACAAATGCTGGCTCCTCCCACGACCAAGTGCCTTGGATTTGGCCGGGTTTGAGATGGCCGGCCTCGGTTTCCATTATCGGCAAAAACCGAGGCCGGCCATCTCAAACCCGGCCATCTCTGACATTTGGCCGGCCCCAACCGTATTATCAAAACGAAAGATGGCCGGCCATATTTTTCGATAATACGGTTCGGGACTAATGGAGAAATATGTTTCTGTCAGTTGTCTTCTTAAATACTGACGTCTGAAACTGATTATCGATCTTTACAACCTTTACATCCAGAAAAGTAATTTCTTGCCAATTGGCAGTCTTCGTGAACTTAATATTAGGATGACAACCATTTAGATACATATTAAATTGATTAAGAAGATCATCATCCCCTTCCCAGAGAAGAAAAATATCATCTATAAAGCGCATCCAAAGCTTTATTTTGTCATCCTAATATTAAGTTCACGAAGACTGCCAATTGGCAAGATCGATAATCAGTTTCAGACGTCAGTATTTAAGAAGACAACTGACAGAAACACATTTCTCCATTATTCTAGTTGTCATCCGGGAGCCTTGAAGGATAATTTACCTTTTTCTCAATTTTTGTGCTATCGGAGGATCTGCTCAGAAGATCGAGTTTTTAGACATCAAGTCAAAGAGTTACAGAAGAGACTGGAAGAAAGAGGTTATCCGAAGAGAGTGGTGAAAAATGCTTCCAGAAGAGCTAGATATAATGATAGGGAGCTTCTTCTGCAGCCACAGATAAGAACTAGTGCAAATGAGGAATCGGTGTTTACCTATGTTTTGAAATATACATCACGATCTTTTCAGGTGGCAAGAATTATTCGGAGACATTGGAATGTCATACAAACAATACCAATGTTTGCTGAATCGAAACTTCGGTTTGCATATAGCAGGGGGGGCAATTTGAAAAAATTGTTATGCTCAACAGGAACTATGAGTATACAAAATGAAATTGTTTATGAAGGACATAAGAAATGTGGTAGGTGTTCGATGTGCCCTGTCATGGAAGAAACTAAAGAATTTTGTGATCCACAAACAGGGCACAAGTACACTTTATTTGTCAACACTACTTGTAAGTCAAGGGGTGTAATTTATTGTATTATATGCCCCTGCCAGTTGCTTTATGTTGGACAAACCTCACTGCAGCTGTCAGTTACACAAAAGTGTAATTACTACAAAGAAAACTACATCTCCACTAGCAGTACACTGCAATGAAGTAGTTCATACGTTTGCATCTCTTAGAGTGGTTTTGTTGCAACAGATTAATAAGTTCTATAATGAAGAAGATTTACGACGGAGATTGCTTAGAAAGGAACAACAGTGGATTTTTAAGTTGAATTCAATGTTCCCTTTTGGATTGAATGGTAAGATCGAATGGATCCACTTTTTTTGACTTGAATGGAGATCTTTTTGAATTGATTTTATCTGTGACAAGATGTCAAGCTAACTCCACCTATTGTTAAGCTTCTATTGGAGGATTTGTAACAGCGTGTGACATCATGAAAATGTTTAAATACCACCATGTTTGATCTATTTGCTGCCCTTCATGTGTCCGTCGGCAGTCTGAACGGAATGTAAGCTGTCAAGAAATAAGTTACAAGATGTTTGTTTTGAAAAAAAGAAAAAAAGAAATGCTTTGTTTAACTCGATTTTGTTCTTTCGGCAGAATATTAGACCGGAGGTTCTGAAGCAGCTCTGGCGAAACGGAGGCTCACGTTTGTCAGGATCTAACCTCGGTTCTAATCACGGAGGAGCCCGAGAGAAGCTAAGTTCCTTCTCGAGTTTTCAAGAGATTTATATTTGTCAAAACATTTGTAATTCTAGAAATAAGATGAAATAATTTGTTTGAAATATATGAGTTTTTTTCCAATGATGAAGAAGCCCTGGCCCTTTCATTCGCTAAATTAAGTGAAGAGAGGTGTTTCTTGAGGTTTTTCCTCCTATTTATACATATATATAATAGCTTGCAGATATATCAGTTTCCTAATATTTATTATTAATAGATGTTCCTTTGTTTTGGAAACTGCCCCTGATTTTCAATTTAGTTTGAATCTATAACTTTTGTGAATTTACCCACTATAGACATCTCCCATAACCAGAGTAAACTAGGTACAGTACTGTACAGACCCCACCACAGCACAATTCTGATGGCAGCAATCAGGTACTGCTATGATATGTCTTACCACAGATCCCCTGTCTTATTCATGGTTGGTGGGATCTGAGGAACAGAAAAAGGATATACATGAGGGCCACACTTAGAAAATAAGTCTTTATACTCCAGAACATCCTTGACAACAGCAAGTGCTACAACAGCTCTGGAAGACGCCTGAACCTCAGAAACACATTTCTACCTTGGTTGACTTCCTAAATAGATTCCTGGTAACAATTTCCCATCAGTATGCTCAAGCTGCAGCCCACAAATGTTCACAACATGGGACGTAATGGAACAAAAGGGTCCTCCAGAGCTTTGATGTGGAGGCAATGCAGGGAATAGGTGACCTGGATACTTCTTGACTGCCATGAGCAAGCGGTAAGTGTTATCTGACATAGGTAGCTACAGAGGCATCTATCCCACCATCTGTTCTGCTCTGCCTATAGCATACTTGGTGCTGCAGGGTGTCATGCACATGTGACCATTTCCTGGCATCCCTGTAATTCTACTGGAGGGAAATGAGAGTGTGGGCTGACAGTGTCATCTAACAGGGAGAGGTGCCACCATCACTCAGCTATGTTTCAGGCAGTGCCTTCACACCAACAACCATTGTGAAAGGCATCCCTCCACTGGCAGGCCAGGGCTAGTGTAAATTCCTACAGGCCACAGCCTGTCAGTAATGAGCGCACAATACTGGCAGCCCATGGCCTTTGCTAACACTCATGCATCTACCATCCCTGGCCTGCCATATTTGGAGCAGTTGTGATACTTATATAGGGCAAGGAGAGGGAAAGCCAAATTCTGGGAAAGGCTAATGTGCATAATGCCAAGAATGACTTCATATACCAAACATTTCAATAAATGCTATATTTTTCTCTGTATGGAAGTATGGCATGGGTACATGAGTTTCCATCATCACATTTGCCATCAGACTCTCATATCAACTCTCCTCCAGTCAGCATCAATGTAAGCAATCACAGGGACATGCTGAAGTGGTACTTATATAGATCTTTTCTAGGTGATCTAAGTCCCAATGTTTTTCTTGTGTTGCATGCACATTGACGTGCTACCTAGAATTGGGGATAGAAGTCAAGAACGCTGCACTGCCCACAACACACCCCTGTACAGCCCCTGACATACCTCTACTCATTTTGAACATTTATGTGGCATAAACGTTTAGCTCTAACCTTTTCTAAAATATGCCTTTATATTTTTGGGGATTTCTACATCGATGTCCTGGGATTTCCAAGTTTTCTAAGGGAAACTCTGTAGGAAGTTTCATTTTAACAGTGAGTTTGAAGATTCAAAGGGATCTGTGAACTTGCAGCTGCTATATGGACACTATTCCTTTGATATTCAGTCGGCGGTAGGCGGTTCAATTAGCTGCCAGCAGCAGCGCAGACCCCGGTTATTCAATGCCAGGCTGTTTCTGGTGACTGGCATTGAATATATATATATTTTGGCTGTCTCTAACTTAACCAGTTATGTGACTATTCAGCACTGGCTGGTTAAGTTAATGGCAGACAAAGATAGAACTGCTATTTATGTGGTCTGATTTGACCGCTAAACTTAGCCAGCCAGCCAGCCAGCCCTTGAATGTTTGCTGATAGCTGGCTAAGGGCCCTGCTTACTAAGGTGTGTTAGTGTTTTTATCGCACCTACACTTAGCATGTGCACTAGCCATGTAGGTGCCTATAGGGATATTGTAGTCACGTACATAATTAACGCGTGTACATGGTTAACGTGCGTTAAAAACATTAATGCGCCTATAACGCTGCTTAGTAAAGAGGGCCCTAAGTTGCGTGAATTGACCAGTTATCACTTGGATTCCAGGGCTCTGTCCTTTCCTGGTTCTCTTCCTACCTCTCCCTCCGCACCTTTAGTGTTCACTCTGGTAGATCCTCTTCTACTTCTATCCCTCTGCCTGTCGGCGTACCTCAGGGTTCTGTTCTTGGTCCCCTCCTCTCTTCTATCTACACTTCCTCCCTTGGTTCATTAATCTCATCTTATGGCTTTTCCTACCATCTCTATGCTGATGACTCCCAAATCTACCTTTCTACCCCTGATATATCACCTTGCATCCAAACCAAAGTTTCAGTGTGCTTGTCTGACATTGCTGTCTGGATGTCTCAGCGCCACCTGAAATTAAACATGACCAAAACTGAGCTTCTCATTTTCCCCCCCAAACCACCTCCCCACTCCCCCCATTTTCTATTTCTGTTGGTGGCTCTCTCATTCTCCCTGTCTCCTCTGCTCGAAACCTTGGGGTCATCTTTGACTCTTCTCTCTCCTTCTCTGCTCATATCCAGCAGATCGCCAAGACCTGTTGTTTCTTTCTTTACAACATCCGTAAAATCCGCCCCTTTCTTTCCGAGCACTGTACCAAAACCCTCATCCACACTCTTGTCACCTCTTGTTTAGACTACTGCAATCTGCTTCTTGCTGGCCTCCCACTTAGTCACATCTCCCCTCTCCAATCGGTTCAAAACTCTGCTGCCCGTCTCATCTTCCACCAGGGTCGCTTTACTCATACTACCCCTCTCCTCAAGACCCTTCACTGGCTCCCTATCCGTTTTCACATCCTGTTCAAACTTCTTCTACTAACCTATAAATGTACTCACTCTGCTGCTCCCCAGTATCTCTCCACACTCGTCCTTCCCTACACCCCTTCCCATGCACTCCGCTCCATGGATAAATCCTTCTTATCTGTTCTCTTCTCCACTACTGCCAACTCCAGACTTCGCGCCTTCTGTCTCGCTGCACTCTAAGCCTGGAATAAACTTCCTGAGCCCCTATGTCTTGCCCCATCCTTGGCCACCTTTAAATCTAGACTGAAAGCCCATCTCTTTAACATTGCTTTTGACTCGTAACCACTTGTAATCACTCGCCTCCACCTACCCTCCTCTTCTCCTTCCTGTACACATTAATTGATTTGATTTGCTTACTTTAATTTTTGTCTATTAGACTGTAAGCTCTTTGAGCAGGGACTGTCTTTCTTCTATGTTTGTGCAGCGCTGTGTACGCCTTGTAGCGCTATAGAAATGCTAAATAGTAGTAGTAGTATTATCAGCTAGCCACTAAGTGCTAATATTCAGCAGAGATAACTGGTGATCTCACACTGAATTTTAGCAATTAGCTGGCTAAGCGCTATTTAACTGGCCAGGAGCTGTTCTTATAGCGGTTAAATAGCGCAGAATATCAGGTCCTAAAAGTTTAATGGCAAAAGATAAATAAAGTTAAAATGTGTTTACTCCTTTTCATATAAGGCAAATCAATTACAAAGCTACTCCATCATGGACTTACATAAAGGATGTTATTACAATTTCCTTCTCCTTTTGGCAATACAAGACATGATTCATTTCCCTAAATACTGAAGAAGATTGAAATTCATTGCCAAAGGTTCTATTGTCTCTTCATTCTCTGGAGGCCCAAATCTGCTACCTTCCTATAGAACTGGAATGAACAACAAATGATTAATTCTGCATGAAAGTTTTTTTTTGTTGTTGTTGCTCTTGGGTTACATCTTGGCTGTTACACACACACATACAAACAAACACACACACACACACACACACACACACACACACACACACACACACACACACACACACACACACACACACACACACACACACACACACACACACACACACACACACACACACACACACACACACACACACACACACACACACACACACACACACACACACACAACTTTTGACCAAATGCCACCCAGTTAGGGTTCTTCACACTGTATCAATATTACCACTGAAACAACAGGAATACTAGAAAATACCATTCTATAATTATTAAAGGAATATATTTTTTGTAATACCAGTTGAGTTCATGAACATGTTTAGTTTGTCTGAAGTCAATATTTAAAGGGATCCAACTTTAGCTGGCCAAATTCTGGTCAGAGCCATGGTTGGGTTTATTTCAAGGGAGAAATTAACCACCAAATGTTTAGAATTTATGGGGGGAGGGGGCAGGTTTTCAACATGGGCTACTACTTTGTCGGGTTATTTTGCTCCAAGTCGGGTTACATTAGTACAGGATCTCATTACATAAAATTAGACCCTGTGCTAAAATAATTCAACTTGTGGTAAAATAACCCAACTTCCCCCCTGTGTGGTAAGTGTGGTTCCAGACAGTGAAGATGCACTTATCGCCTCAATATATAGGAGGTGGTAGGTGCATCTACAGTAACTACAGCAGTGACAGTGTGGTAAACTGTTCTTTGCTGACTCCAATGTGCAGTTCATGCTCTTTTCCCATTCATAACATACTCATTTCCTACCCAAAACAGGCAATTAGCATGCACCGTCATGCCAGCAAAGCAATGGTTTCCGTGTTGATATGCCAATGCTAATTCATCTGCCAACTGCTTAGCTCACTTTTGCAAAAGGATCCCTACAACTTTTGAAATGCTTTACTGAGTCAAATGGATGATAAATGCACGTTCCTAGAAAAAGCTATCCAGAGTCTGCATTTCAAATGTCTGAATGTTATTTACCATAAACAAAAAATTATTATCTGTACAAAATGCAAGTGCAAAAATTGTCCATGAGTACTTTATGAAGTAGCACCAATATTTTGATTTTTTTATGTACAGAAAATAATTACCTTCACACAATTGGCATTTATATAGCACAGCGTGTACTGTGCACTCCTGATAACATAAATTGTTATTGACTTCAACTAGACATAGCTCGCTTTTCCTCTGAACCATAATATACTCAAGTGACAGTACAATATGAGCACAAAAACAATTATAATTCTCTTTTACATGTTTTTACTGAACAGTAACCATTCTGCTTGGTGCAACATTACATTCAGTTCAAACTAGGTTAATATGAAATGCAGTAGGAAAATCAGGTTTGTCAGACCCATACATCATTGGCAGTTCTACAACCTACCCAGTAACTGTAGTGCCAATAGACCTAGCTGGCCAAATATATGTAAATCTTTCTTTTTTTACAAGCAACTCATATAAAATATACATATATATATTTTACAATGTCTTCATTTTATTTTCATAAAGAAACAATCCAAAGTTAATGCTTTGAAAATAATATGGGCAAGAAACAAAATAGAATACTTTATTAAACCTCTGCATTGTTTTCTCTAGGACAGTATTTAATTGCTTTACATCAACAAAATGGCTCAGAAGGCCTATTGCAGTGTTACATTCCCTTATAAAATATTGCTGTCTGTTTTGATTTTTGTGTTAATTTGTATTTATACCCCTTAACCTTATCATTTATCATTGTCTACAGGGATAATCTCTGAGGAATTGATGGCTAAGATGAAGCAAGCCATTCCTGGTCTAAATTCAGGAAGCTTTTGGAGGTAATTTTTAGAGCAGTCCTGGGGCATCTATATGTATAAATAGCATGTAAATGGCATGCACATGTAAACAGTAATTTTATGATGCCACCATTTCTATATATAAATGCTGCAGAACAACTAAGGGGTAATAATCAGCCAGCAGTAGTCAGCATTTCTTTGAATGCTGGCCTTTGGCAACAAAATTAAATGCAGATATTCAGAGCAGGATCATAAGAACATAAAAACATAAGCACTGCCATACTGGGACAGACCAAATGTCCATCAAGTCCAGTATCCTGTTTCCAAGAGTAGTCAGTCCAGGTCACAAGTACCTGGCAAGATACCAGAGCAGCAAAACAGATTTTACTACTACCATTACTACTGCTACTTATCATTTCTATAGTGCTACTAGATGCATGCAGTCCTGTACAGTGGACATGAAGAGACAGTCCCTCCTTGACAGAACTTACAATCTAATTAGAACAGATAAACATGACAAATAAGGGATAAGGGAATTACTAAGGTGGGAATGATAAAACATGGATACTGAACAAGTGAGTAAGGGTTAGGAGTTAAAAGCAGCATCAAAAAGGTGGGCTTTTAGTCTAGATTTGAAGACGGACAGAGATGTGACATACTGGCTCAGGAAGTCTATTCCAGGCATATGGTGCAGCAAGATAAAAGGAACAGAGTCTGGAGTTAGCAGTGGAGGAGAAGGGGGCAAATAAGAGAAATTTACCCAGTGAATGGAGTTCCCGTGGAGGAGTGTAGGGAGAGATAAGAGTGGAGAGGTACTGAGGAGCTGCAGAGTGAATGCACTTGTAAGTCAGTATGAGGAATTTGAACTGTATGTGGAAACAGATAGGGAGCCAATGAAGTGACTTGAGGAGAGGGCTAATATGAGCATAGCAATACTGGCAGAATATAAGTCGTGCAGTAGAATTTTGAACAGATTGAAGGGGAGAGATATGACTTAGTGGGAGACCTGTGAGAAGCAAGTTGCAATAGTCTAAGCAG
Source organism: Microcaecilia unicolor (assembly GCF_901765095.1). Classification (NCBI taxonomy): domain Eukaryota; kingdom Metazoa; phylum Chordata; class Amphibia; order Gymnophiona; family Siphonopidae; genus Microcaecilia; species Microcaecilia unicolor. Next base: position 456,203,919 of record NC_044033.1, on the reverse strand, counting down.
GAGGTGATAAGAGTGTGGATAAGGGTTCTGGTAGTGTGCTCAGAAAGGAAAGGACAAATTTTGGTGATACTATAGAAAAAGAAACATGTTGTAGCAGTCTGATGAATATGTGCAGAGAAGGAGAGAGAGGAGTCAAAGATGACCCCAAGTTTACGAGCTGATAAGACAGGGAGGATAAGAGTATTATTCTCAGAGATAGAGAATGGGGGAAGAGGAGAGGTTGTTTTAGGGGGAAAGATAAGAACCTCAGTCTTGGCCATGTTTAGCTTCAGATGGTGGTGAAACATCCAAGCACCAATGTCAGACAGGCAGGCTGATACTTTGGCCTGGATTCCTGCTGAAATTTCTGGTGTGGAGAGGTAAATGATGGGATGAGATCAGAGTACCAAGAAGTATAGATAGAGAAAAGAAGAGGTCCCAGGACAGATCCCTGAGGTACACCAACTGATAGTGGGATAGAAATGGAGGAGGATCCACCAGAGTATACACTAAAAGTACGATGGGAGAGATAAGAAGAAAACCAGAAAAGAACAGAGCCCTGAAATCCAAGTGAGGACAGCGTATCAAGGAGTAGGCATTGATCAACAGTGTGAAAAGCAGCAGATAGATCAAGAAGGATGAGGATAGAATAGTGACCTTTGGATCTGGCCAGGAACAGGTCATTGGAGACTTTAGCAAGTGCTGTTTCAGTTGAATGAAGAGGACGAATGCCAGATTGAAGTGGATCAAGAATAGATTGAGATGAAAGAAAGTCAAGACAATGATGGTGAACAGCACGCTCAAGTATCTTGGATAGGAAAGGGAGGAGGGGGATGGGGCAATAGTTGGAAAGACAGGTAGGGTCTAATAAAGGTTTCTTGAGAAGGACTATGGCATGTTTGAAGGTATCAGGAACGGTCACAGTGAAAGATTGAGGGTATGACAGATAAAAGGGATGACAGTAGGAAAGATAGTGCTAAGTAGATGGGTGGGAATAGGATCAGAGGAACAGGTAGTTAGGTTCGAGGAGAAAGGAAAATGTGCAGTTTCCTCTTCATTGATTTTCAGAAAAGGAGGCAGGGGTTGAAGGAGGGTTGAGAGAATGGACTGAGGGAAGGAGAGGGTAAGGTGACTTGGTTGAGAATTTGTTTAATATTGTGAACCTTATCATGAAAGTACTCAGCCAGAGTCTGGGGAGAAAATGAAGGGGGAGTTGGAGGTGAAGGCACATTCAGTTCAGTGTGGCAAAGATACATTGAGGGTTTGAGCCTGAGAATTTGTCAACTGGAACAAAAGGCAGCTCGGTCCGATTCAAGATGGCGCTGAGTTGAGACGCTACCCCAGACGCGCTCCGAGACTTACCAACACAGAACCAAGCGAGGAGTCCGAATCCCCCTATTTTTGATATGGGGAAGCGGCGGGGAAAAGTGAGGGAGGCTCCTGTAATCCCCACCGGTACCCACCTCTCGAGGCAGACGACGCTGGAAAGCTTCAGAGTTTCGCTGGGTCCCCGGGCGACATCATCTCCCACTATCGGCCTAGCTTCTAACTATTCGGCCAACAGTGAAGACGGGGCTTCCCTGAGCCCTGACGCCCGTGCGGCACCACCACAACCAGGAAGTATGCGAGCGGTTTGTGATTCACAGGACCCTCGGAGAAAGGAGCCCAGCCAATTTCGCAGGGGGCGAAGAAGTCTTGGTAGGACAAACTGTAAAATCTTTTTCCATAGTAATGAGAGACGCTTTACAACAGATTTCTAAAGCCCCCCCCCTCCTGAGTTTAATATCAATATGGTGAAACCTGCCATAGTAACCATTGAGTCACTATGGGACCTAACTTTTTCAATGCATTCTTCGCTTCAAACAGTTTTGTTAAAAAACGCTGGCGAAATAAAAACGTTGTCAGAAGCTCTGTTGACTCAGGATCAAATCAACGCGTGTCAGATGTCTGAAACAAAAGTGCTTGAAGAAAAAATTCAGAAACTGGAGAACTTGAACAAAGCCACAATTAAGGATAGTAACTTTATTAAAAAGAAGATGGAATATCTTGAAAACCAGCAGAGAAGACTTAATTTGAGGCTTGTCAATTTCCCCAGATCTCCAGTTATTTCTGCTATTGATATGGTTAAAAAATACTTACGGGAAGTTTTGGGGATGCCTGGGGAATCTTTACCACCCATAACAAGGGTAATTTACCTTCAGACTTCAGTACCATCTAAATCTGGAGGTGACCAAGTTGTTGTGGATGGAGGAATGAACCTGACATCTTTTCTTGAATCTTCCCTGGAAGTGGTTACACAGAGGACAACTGCACTAGTGACATTTGCTCTTGAGATAGACAGGGAGATGGTATTGAAGTTATTTTTTAAACATTTAGATTTGATGTTTTTTTGTTCCAAAGTTAGGATATTTCCGGATCTCGCTAGAGATACTCAATATAGATGTAAGGCATTTTTGGCATTACGTCAAAGAACTTTAAATCTGGGGGCAACGTTTACCCTAAAATTTCCTTGTATTTTTTGTTTTATTTACCTTCAGAATAGTTATCAGTTTATGGATCCAAAACAACTCGAAGATTTTTTGATAGCTAAAGAGGCTGAGTATGTTAATGTTAAAGTTTAGGATCTCATATGGGCACTGAAAGATAGTTTGAGAATGTACCCGGAATATGTAACGGTCTAAAAATATTTAATTACCTTAATTTGTTACCTTATCTAGGATCTAGTTAAGTATTTCCAATTTTGAGGTCGATGTAACAATGATTATTTCTTTTACTGAGACATTTATTTTTGTCTCAAGTATAGATTGTTTTGTTTAAAAAATGAATTAATTTCTTTTTATGCTTCTTGGATAAGATGTATAACTCAATTATAAATAAATAATTTAAAAAAAAGAATTTGTCAACTAGATCTAGCAGTCCTGTTTGGCAAGTAAAAGAGCAGACTGGAAGGAGGTCAGCACGAACTTGAAATGTATGAAGTCAGCATGGGTATGGAATTTCAGACAAAGGCATTCGGCAGAGCGGGCACAGGAACGTAGGTACCGGATTTTAGAGGTCCGACAAGGCTGGAGTTTGGTACACCTTACAGAACAGAGAATGGGAGGATCGAGAGTATCCAGAGCAGAGGACAAAGTAGTATTATAGGAAGAGACAGCCTCATTGACAGACTTGGAAAACATAGAGGGGTATAATCAAACGGCGCCGGCCATCTATATGGCCGGTCATCTTCGGGGCCGGCTCCGCAAAGGGGCAGAGCCAACCATATTATTGAAAAAGATGGCCAACCATCTTTTCTTTCGATAATATGGTTGGGGCCGGCTAAATCTCAACATTTAGGTCAAATGTTGAGATGCCGGGTTTAGAGATGGCCGGCTTCGGTTTTCGGCCATAATGGAAACCGGGCCCGGCCATCTCAAACCCGGTGAAATGCAAGCCCTTTGGTCGTGGGAGGAGCCAGCATTTGTAGTGCACTGGTCCCCCTCACATGCCAAGACACCAACCGGGCACCCTGTCATGGTAGCAGCTAACGAAAATGGAATGCAAATGATCTACAGGTTATTATAATGAGCTAATTAGCAGATCCACAGCTGTTTTCTGACCCCATGCACCGTGGAAAAAACGGGAGATCTACACCTCTCGTTGGGGCTGTGCGGGACCCATGCAGTGGAGGACGCCCACACTGTTGGGATACGGTACTTATGGATGTTTAGATCTTGCTGATCAGTTATGCTATGACTTACTTGTTCTGGAGTGCTGTATTTTGTGATGCTGCTTTGATAAATGTTCAATAAAGACTTCATACAACTTAAAAAAGTGGAAAAAAAATCCAAGTGCTTGTCAGGGATGTCCTTTTTTTTTTGCACGGCCACCTCTGGATTGGACATGCACTTTTTTGGCCGGCCTCCTCTGAATTACAAGACTGGTGCTCTAACCAAGGTTGCCAGGTTGAAAAAATTTTCCCCGCCCAAAATGAGCTCAAAACCCGCACAAAGGTAAACCCCGCCCCCAACATCATCAACCCCGCCTCTGACATATTTAACACCGCCCCGACGTAGCCGCTGATGTCACTAACCCCGCCCCTGACATAGCCGCTGACGTCACTAACCCCGCCCCCAGCATCGTTAACCCAGCCTCTGTTGGGCTTCTATTGGACCAAATTGGACCAATAGAAGCCCCTGAAAACCGCCCAATCCGCAACACGGCTTTTTAAAAGCCGCCCAATTTCCTGCAGCCCGCAGCCAGCAAAAATTGCCCGCAACAGGTCGCGTAAAGCCGCCCAAATGGGCGGGAAACCCGCAGACCTAGTACCAACCAGGGCTCAATCTTTCTCCAGCCTTTGCCCACTAGTGCACTATGAAAATATAGAGGAGAAAGAGCTTTTGGAAGCTGACCTGACCTGGTTTAGTCGTTACAGCCACCTTAGCACCCACACTCCTTTTCTTTCCTTTCCCTTTTCTGCTCTCACAGATTTCCCCTCAAAATTGTATTGTTTCCTCTGACATCTAGACTTTTTGAAAATGTATTGTAAATCACTCTATAGCGTTTTCTAGTACAATTTGTGGTGTATCAAGTGTATTTAAATAAATAAATAAATAAATAAAATGTTATTATGTGTGTGTGTAAGAGTGCATGTGAAGTTTGAGGGTAGTGACGGTGCACTCCCAGCTTTGGCCTTGGCCCATCTTCCCCGCTTTAACTCCAGAATTCAACTTCCTTTTTGTCCATAAGTCTACTAGAAAGTCAGAAATAGGCTATATAGGAATTTTAGTGAAAAAAAAAGATAGAGCTTGTCAGTGTGTTTTAAAGATATAAACAACTGACAGAGCAATTGTCGTTCTCTATCTTGGGCTTTAGTGACCTGACAGCCAGTGAAGTAAAATATTGCCCACTTATGCCTCTGTGATCTCTAAACGGAAAGACTGTTTGTTAATAGTAGCGATAAAGTGAAACTGTGTGAAAAGAGCTATGAAATACTGACACACTGTCAGTTGTTTAAAAAAAGAAAAAAAAAACTGGCAGGGGAATTATTTTCTCTGGTCTTCAGGATTATTGGCAATCAAATAAATATTTTTAAAACAGTCCAGGGGAATTAAATATAAACAGAATAAAACCCCTGTGGAGCTAGTTGGGAGTGAAGAGGGTAAGAAACACAGAATTTTTAAGAAGCTGACAACAGATTTAAAATATCTGTCAGCTGCCAGCATTCCAAAACCTTTGGCATTTAAAGAGACAGTGTGAGCTAAATGCAATCAGAAAGACTTGAAGGAGAAACTTGGAACATTAATATTTTAATTGGATATGAATTAGGAAAGGTGTGATAGTATGTTTAGTGGGAACAACAGATTGTTTTGGGGCTGTAATATAGGGACACGGATATTTTAATGTTTAATCATTTTTCTATACCACATATCATAAAATTATGTGGGGTGTACATTATAACATACAGAATATAATGCAATTCACACAAAGTTCATCAACAAAAACATACAAAGCACAAATAAAATGCATGTGATTCAAGAAGCCAACTGACTGACAATTACTCCAAATCTAGACAGCATAAGTATTTTTAAATGGAAACATTTTTAAACCTCTTTATATTGTTCACATCAGTCAACATACTCAATTCAGTTGGAAATTTGTTTTAGAATCTTGGACTTGCAACTGACAAGGCATGATTTTTAACATAAATTCATTTGGCACAATTCAAAGAGAAGGTTTCTATCAGACTCTGGTCCTGAAGATTTCTACAGGGATGATAGATCATACAACTAATGGCAATGGGTTCAGATGGTAATTTTAAATAAAAAATCAATGGCAATACTACTACCTTAGACATTGCCCAAGCAGTTGTTGAAAGCCAATATAAACATATCAAAGTTGGATTGATATGCTGACAAAAGGGACTCCTAAGATAGACTGCATTCTGTATTGCCTGTAAGGTTCAAAACTGGCTACAGGCAAACCAAGTTATTTCAATAATCTTTAGGGATGGGCTATCATTTACAATATTGTATCCTATGTTATTGTATGCCATAAACAAATGCACAAAAACACATTTTGTGTTGTTGTTTTATTTCATGTGCTGATAAAAGTGCACACTATTTACAAAGAGGGCACACTTTTATTTTGTAAAGAGTTCACACTATTGCAGAAAGAGTGTCCCCTCTTTACAAATAATGCATGCATGTGCAAACCATCACAAATGTGAGAACCAATTTCACACGTGTGCACACCATCAGGAAAGAGTGTGCACTCATTGGAAAGAGGGCACACACCTAATGATGTTGTTGCCAATATGAAAATGAAGACTAACCAAACAAAGCAAAATGAACAATGCTGCAAATGACATGGAAACGAAACAAAATTGTCCATCCCTAATAATCACTAGCAAATAGAATAAGATGTTTCAAAACTAATTGAACATTTTTAGTTGTGAGAAAAGTACATAATCTCTGCTAGAGGTGCAGCTTTAAAATATGATTTGAATGATAAATGCATGTCTAAAATCACCTTCCTAAACAGAATACTTCAGAGCTCATATTAACATCATGCCCACCTAGAATAACTGATTCTGGGTTTTGAATTTCAGGATCTCTCAATACTACCAGAATTAGATTTTTTTTTTTTGGGGGGGGGGGGGGGGTGGGGATAATTCACGAATGAAATCCAAGGCACTGCATCTGTGCTGACAATGAATCAATAATGATGGACTTTATTTAATATGACAGAAACATCTGTCTCACATACCAAATACACCATAATGTCATCTGCATATATGTGAAAAAAAAACCCTATGTCTGTAATGATTTCACACAGTATACATAAATAAATGCTAAACGGGGTTGCAAGTATGGATCATCAATAAACTTCATAGAAACATGGAGGGGCCTTTTGAAGGATGTCCAGTCAGAACTGGGATATCTAGCTCATAATGTCTAAAAAAATCCCATCCATCTCACAGCCATTTTCGAACAGGAAACCATTGGGGTTTCCTGTTAGAAAATATATGAGAGTCCTCTACAAAACACACGCAGTGGGAGTGGAGTCAAAAGAAATCATACACTTAATTACATCTAACACAAGAGACCCCAATACTGGCAAGTAAGTGTACGTGAGAACACTGCACGTTAACTTAAAAAAGAAGGAAAAAGCCTCAAGGAGCTCCTGACCAACAGGTCTAGAGATCAACCGTCGATCAAAATGACCTATAGTATGGTCAATAAGATCTGTTCCTCATCATCAGCTAAACACCTTCTTGTGTCCTTCCATATTCATCTTCAAGAAAAACATAAAATATGCAAAAAGTAGTGTTTCCAAACATATGCACAGCTTCAAACTTCAGAGTAATGTACTCATATATTTCTTATGAGCACAAGACATGCTCAACCTATGTTATATCAATATTTCTCAATAAATCTGCTTGAAGCTTAATGGTGAAGTACTTAGCTTAAATACAGTCGTCTCTCTTGCAGTCACCATATGAGTTACTGTGGTCTCATATTACTGTAACCCCTCCCCCACACCTGGGTTGAATGTATGGTAAACGCTAGGTTCTGGTTCACCTGATGTTATAGTCGTGGCGGGCTTCCAGGAACCCAGTACCCAGGAGTGGAGAGGAAACAAAAGAAAACTAACCTCATCTCTTGTTCTCAGAGAGCAAGAGAGGAATAATAACTAATTTAAGATTTTCCCTTTTTTTAGGATAAGGGATGAAACTTTACAATTTATGATTTATAAGTAATAAATGGTTTAATGTTGAGATTTAATTCCTAAGTTACTTTCAAATAACACAGACACACTCTGGCTCTTAAAACACAACTGACAATAAATGTAACAATTTTTTTTTCTTGTTTCAATTTATGATTACATACAAGTTAAATTGTATCAATTCTTATTTATTTTGTTTTCCCTTGTATTTTAGCAAGATACTTCCACCACTTCATCCATCAACCTCAATCAGATACGTATTTCTTTTCTTTCTCTTGCCTTCCTACCCTTTCAAAATGTTGAAATCACTTTTAAAAGCTTAAATTGGTTTCGTTTGTGTTTGTAAAGGATTTGATTCTTTGTGAACCACTTTTGTTTTACAGGACCCTTTTTTTCTACTCGCTCCTCGAGGAAGTAGGTGTTAACCGGTTTACCAGGTAAGTATATATCTCCCTTAATTATTTTTTTTTGCAAATGTCACTTAGCTGAAGAATTTTGTCCAACACTCTCGCTGATAGATTCAGGCTTGGCTTGCTTGCATGGGGGCCCAGGTGTTTCCAGATATGCAGTCTTCTGGATTCCTCGTCCTCCTACACCTTGCTAAACCAACTAAAATGGGAGGCAAAACCCTCTCTCCCTATCCTTATAAAATGCCCTCAATTTTGTGACATTACTTTTTAAAGTATCAAGACTATGGACATGTATTAACTGAAACAAAATGTAAATAAATTTCCCTCTCTTTCAAACTTATGCTATTTTTAAATTCCCTATTCTAAAAGGAGCGGTCCTGCAAATCACTCACACCATTCCTTCTGCAGCAACTCTCTCAACATATTCTTTTACTGAGCGTTCTATCAATTAATCCGATGTCCCCTTTCACTCTTACATATAGAACACTGATTTTCTTCTTATTCTCATCAAGGTCAAGACCTTACCACCCAAAACAGCTAAGTTACCTGAAGCACACACACACAACCTCTCCTTTTCTCACTTTATTGTCACACTTCCACCATAAATATCAAAATGCTACCCCCTTTTTATTCAAAAAATAAAATAGTTTTCAACAATGCAGGTATTCTCACTATAATCCTGTTTTAAACTCTTCCCCCTTATTTTAAACTTTCTCACTCCCATTTGATTACTGAATCCTAATTCCTCAATCAATCAATCAATCAATCAATCAATCAGACACTGACATTCAGCATCTCACATCCTCTCTCTTTCTCAGCTGCAGCTCCTTCTGGTCACTGTCAGCATCCTCGTTGCCTAGCCAATGGAACCATAGCTGGTGCATCAGTGGCCCCTCAGCCAATAAAAAGATACTCTTAAAATTCCATTTTTTCCTACTGACTTATGGAATTCTGCCAAGCTCAACTGAATCTCCATTTTTTATTTAGCTTTTCCCATAGGAAATAATAGGGAATGTAAATTTCTTAAAAAAAACAACAATTCACATTAACTCCAAACTGCACCAAATTTTCTATCACAATTAATTACCTCAGTCACTCCCAAGTATGATTTTCTTTTTCAAAAATAACTATTTTTTATGTCCGCCCCATAATAAACTCCCATAAACCCCTTAAAAATCCCAAATTTAATTAAACAAAACATCAAAAATTAAAGTAACCCATCCTCTACCTACAGCATCGAATTTAAAATTTTACCCCTTAAAGGACCCCCTTTTTAGCCCCCACACTGTGAAACCACTACTTAAAATTTTATTTTACAACCCCAGTTAAAAAAAAATAATTATACCCCTTTATTACATTACACTCTAAGCAACCCTGGATCTTTTTACGATGGCCAGCATTTCGCTCAAGCTGAAATTGGTTATGCTGCTTCAGGGTCCAAGTAGCATGGGATAAACTACAGCATCTCAGCAAGGCATCGCTGTCCGATAACGTCTGTAATGATTTCATATGTTTGTCTGTAATGATTTCACACAGTATACATAAATAAATGCTAAATGGGGTTGCAGACATAGGAACCAACTTTTCAGCGCCAACATCAGACAGCTGTTCATATGTTGGAAACACTACTTTTTGAACAATTTTGTTTTTCTTGAAGATGAATATGGGAGGACATAAGAAGGCTTTTAACCAATGATGAGGAACAGATCTTATTGACCATACTATTGGTCATTTTGATCGATGGGACTAGGACACAGGTAACCTCAGTTACCAATCAAACCAAGTCTAAAAATGCCCAGCACAGCTCATAGCTCACAAGGTAAACTTAGCCATACCAGAAATGGTTTTCAAGGGTGATGATGTGGAGGAATTGAAAAAAAAAAATCTCTGTGAACCTGGAAGACGCATTGAGCCAAATTGAAAAAGAGAAGTAAATCACCTGGACTGGATGGAATGCACCCTAGGATACTGAAAGAACTCAAACATGAAATTGCTGATCTACTGTTAGTGATCTGTAAGCTGCCATTAAAATAGTCCATAGTGCCTGAAAATTGGAGGGTGTACAATATAACGCCAATTTTTAAAAAGGGCTCCAGGGTGATACAGGAAATTATAGATCAGTGAGCCTGACATCAGTTCCAGCAAAATAATGGAAACTATTATAAAAAATAAAATTACAGAACAGATAGATAAACATGATTTAATGGTACAGAGTCAGCATAGATTCAGCCAAGAGAAGTCTTGCCTCACCAATTTGCTTCATTTCTTTGAAGGCATGAATAAACATGTCAAGAAAGGTGAGCCAATTGATTTAGTTTATCTCAATTTTCAGAAAGCTTTTGACAAAGTTCCTCATGAGAGACTCCTGAGAAAATTAATGAGTCATGGGATAGGAGTCAATGTTCTGTTGTGGATAAGGCTGGTAAGAGATATGATTGAGGTCTACAAAATCCTGAGCAGTTTAGAAGTACATTGATTTTTTACTCTTCCAAAAAGTACAAAGACTAGGGAACACTCAATGAAGTTACATGGAAATACGTTCAAAACAAATAGGAGGAAATATTTTTTAAATCAATGAATAGTTAAGTTCTGGAACTCATTGCAGGAGGATGTGGTAACAGCAGTTAGCGTATCTGAGTTTAAAAAAGGTTTGCATACATTCCTGGAGGAAAAGTCCATAATATGCTATTGAGGTAGACATTGGGAAGCCACTGCTTGCCCTGGGATTAGTAACATGGAATGTTGCTACTATTTGGGGTTTCTGCCTGGTCCTTGTGACCTGGATTGGCCACAGAAACAGGATTCTGGGCTAGATGGAGCATTGACCTGATCCATTATGGCTTATCCTATGTTCTTTTGTTCTTATGAATCTGCTCATAAAGGTAGTTAATAAATGCCAATAAATAAAATAAAAGTAAAAGAGGTGACAGGAGAAACAGGCCTGTCAAAATGAGTTGGAATAAAGGAAGGAGGCGTTGAGGCACCTGAACCAGCAGGTCACTGTCTTATCTAGGTTTAGTACAAGCCAATGATCTTGGAGCCAACTTGCTACCTCACACAGGTACGACTGTAGAGACTGTAAGTTATTGGACATATACAATTAGTATAATGTACAAGGGAAATACCAGCAGTGTAAGAGTATGAGCTAGTACAATGTGTCTGAATCAAAAGAGCAAAAGGGCTCAGAAAAAAGATTAAAAAGAAGCAAAGATAGAACAGAGCCTTTTTGAACCCTGCAGGACAAAGTGCAGAAGGAAAATAAGAAGAAGACTACATCACTTGAAAGGAGCAGTGCTCTAAGAAAGAAGAAAAAACACTTCAATACTTTCTGTGAGAAACCAGTAGAAGCCAGACATTGAAAAAGTACACAGTGGTGGACCGGATCAAAAGTGGCTGATAGGTCGAATGATACTGCCAGCACTATGTAACCTGCATCTAGTTGACTATACGCAACTCACTCAATAGTGCAGTAACTACTCTTTCTGTATTGTGACCAACCTGGAATCCAGACTGCCGTGGGTGGAGGGCAATGACAGATTCAGCATGAGATTGGAGCTGGGTGAATACCACAGTCTCAAGTAGTTTGGAAAGAAAAGGGAGATTTGAAACTGGTCTGCAATTGTTGAAAATTAGAGGGTCAGTAAGGTGGCAGTAGGGGCTAAAGTGCTAATGGCAACATTAACGCATGGCTGTTAATTTAGAAAATGGAAAATTGGCCATTTTCCGGCTGTGGAAAAATGGCCTTAGCAAATGGGAAAAATCTGCATAACGGTGTCCTAAGGCCACATTTTACCAGAGCACAGTAAAAGACACCCTTTATATTCCTTGGCCATTTTGGTATAGCTTGCTAGATGATGGCTGTTTCTTTTAAGACTATTCCCTCAACAGGGACCTTGTAGTGGTAATTGTCTTTCTTTTCACTCCAGTATCAAGTGCATCATTTAATTGTTTTTGTGTCTATAATATTTCTAGTGTTGGTTTATTTCAAAACTTCAGTGGAAACAATTTACACTGAATGCAACAGCTTCCTTTCTGATGCAAAGCAATTATTCAGACAGGTGCCATTAGTAGAACAGTTTGCTTTAAACTTAATCTCGAATCTTTTCCCATTGTTGTAGTTGTAATTGTAAAGGTCTAGATAATGACGAGAAATTAACAATTTTATTTTATTGCTTTTATTGTCTTGTTGGACTGAACAAAGAATAGCATTCTTGGGATTGTTTTTTATACTGGGTTTTAGGAACATTGCTCCACTGGTACAGTTACAGATCTCATAAACAGAGGGCAAGAGAAAATGCTCTGGTGATAGTTAAATTAAATGTAGCACTAAGATCAGGTTTTTTGAATTTTCTTTTTACATTGGCCTATAATGGAATGCTACTTTTATAACACATATATAGTAATAATGAACTTTTCTATCTATCTATCTATCTATCTATCTATCTATCTATCTATTATGGACTTGCAGGATGGAAATAGTATCTGTCTGGGTTTTTTTTTTTTTTAGAGTATATATCTGTGTATTAGCACACTTCGCTGGCAAGGGACATAGGTATGACTGAGATAGCTACTGATAGCTATAGGGTCACAGGACCTAAACACTATGGCTAAGGTACCGTGGGAGGGCCAGTTGGCCCCAGAAACATGGATGGAAGAGAGGAAATTATTTGGGAGGGGGAGAGATAAAATGCTTTGGAGGAAAAGGGAGGTAATAAAGGAAGATTGTATCTTGTGGGAAGACAGAAAGAGTGCTTTGGGGGTAGGAAGGCAAGGGAGAGAGAGGGCCTGGGGTAGAGAGCTAGAGAGCTTCATGGGAAGGGAAGGGAAGGGGAGAGAGAGAGAGAGAGAGAGAGAGAGAGAGAGAGAGAGAGAGCGAGAGAGAGAGAGCTTTGTTGGGAGGAGAGGAAGAACAGAGAGACAGTGAACCTGGGGGAGGGAGAGAATGCCTGATAGGCAGATGATCACAAGCCCCGCACTGTTCCAAACAGCGCTCTAAAAATAGAGCTGGAACAGCATGGGGCTTTACTGGACCTGTGATCAGAGATAATTGCATGCAAATTTAACCCCCCTCCCACCCAGCAACAGGGGGCTAGAGGTCCAGCAGATCTCTGGCCCCCCGACTGCTCCCAACAGACGTTCAGGGGGGCTGGAGATCCAGTGGGTCTCCAGCCCCCCTAACCCCCCCTGCCTCCCACCAATGTCCATGGTGGCACAGTAGGCCATGGGTAAATCCCCCCCCCCCCTCTGGTGATCTAGCAGTCCTTCCCCACTCCTGCACCTGCAGTTGGAGGAGGGAGGTGGCCTCCCTCCTATTCCATCAGTGCCACCTGCAAAATGGCAGTGCCCGGCCCTGCCCAGTGCATCCTGGGATGTGCTGGGAGGGGCTTCACACCATATAAGGGAGAAACTCCTGGGATGTGCTGGGTAGGGCTTCACACCATATAAGAGAAACTCCCTTATAAGGTGTGAAGACATGCTCAGCACATCCCAAGATGCCCTGGGCAGGGTTGGGCACCGCCATTTTGCAGGCAGCACCGATGGAAGAGGAGGGAGGCCAGCTCCCTTCTCCAACTGCAGGTAGGGGTGTGGCGAAGGGCTGCTAGACCACCAGGTGGGGGGATTTACCCATGGCTCACTGGGCCACCAGGGACATTGGTGGGATGCTGGTGGGGGTTAGGGGGCTGGAGACCCACTGGATCTCCAGCCCCTGCTGAAGTTGTATTGGGGGCGGTCTGGGGGACCAGAGGTCTGCCGGACCTCCAGCCCCCTGTTGCTGGGGGGAGGGAGGTTGGGTCGGGTTGGGGTTCCTGCAGAGGCTGCTGCACTGGGGGGAATGGGGGCCAGCTAGCATGCAAATGCATGCTGGACAGGGCTCACCATTCCTCCCCAATGGTCTACAAACCATAACGCCAGCTCCAAGCTGGTGTAGGGTTTGCTGCGGCCAGTAAGCCAATCTTTGGCACACTGGCCACTGATTATTGGGAATGAATAGATTTTGCATGCATTTGCATGCTACTTGTGCTAAGAGCCCTGTCCAGAATGCATTTGTATGCTAGTTGCGTTCAGAGCCCACAAGCACGTTGTTTCACGTGGCCAGGGGCTCTGATCATGAGGTGGTAGCAAACGCATGTGCTAGTATGGTGCTAACAGCCTCTAGCGCCTGTGTTTTCTTCTGATCATTGGCCCATGAGTGAGTTGGGTAGGAGAGGAGAAAATGCTAGTTATTGTCTGATTCTATATATGGTGCCCAGAGTAGCATGCCCAAATGTGTGTGCGCACTCAAGATGCATGTGCAAATTAATTAATGAGCCTTTAATTATCAATAATTGGGTACTAGCAAGCAACTATTGATGTTAAATGGCACTTATTAAAATGTATGCATGCATCTGACTGAGTGCTATTCTAAAAGGCATGGTGCCTAACTGTACTAAAGGAGCGTGGCCATGGATTTTTCAGGAATATTCTGACAAGTTGTGGAAGTAGTTATAAAATACGGCCTCAGTGCACCTAAATTGCACACCAACATTTACACCGGGTTCAGCAGGCATAAGATTGGTGCCTAAAGTTAGATGCAGGAATCAGCGCTAAGCACAATTCTACAAAGAGTGCATACCCTTTATAAAATTCAATTAGTGACAATTTTTGGCAGCGACAAATTTTGAGCACTATTTACTGAATCCAGCGCTATGTGGCTATGTTTTGCCAGAAGAATCAGAACCTTATTAAAGGGCCCTTTGACAAAGGTGTAGTAAGTTTTTGTACTTCACACTTTTTAACTGCAAAAATGAATGCATGTTAAGTACAAAGTCTGCACTGTAATTATTGGGGGCATGCCTAGCATATCCTCTGCAGTTATACACACTAAAATGTCTCTTATTGTGACTTAAGATTAATTGCAGTTAGCATGGGTGCACTTACCACCTCCTCTTGAGGAGGCGAAAAGTATATTCACAGTAACTGCATAAGAATTATGTATTTGTGCTAAGTGCAGTGTGCAATCCATGCCCATTCTTCAGCCTTAACCTTCCCAGTTCCCAACTCCTAACACCTGAATTAGAGTGCATTGTTGTGCCACCATGGAAACAGTTACTGTGCTGATGAGGTGAACAGCACATGCTAATTCAAAAATTAACTGCTTAACACACTTTAGTAAAAGGCTCCTAAATCTAGTTGGTCAAATGTTTACAAGTTAGATTTGTCTATGGTTAGGTTCAGCTGAATATAAAAATAACTAGGTAGAACAAGTTGAGTTTTCCAATCATTCTTAGGGGTTTTTGAGTTTTGACTTCTAAGTAGAAGGTTGGCAGAAACAAACTTTTTCCGGAGACGGGACGGTGGTAGAACTAGAGGACATGAATTGAGGTTGAAGGGGGACAGACACAGAAGTAATGTCAGAAAGTATTTTTTGGGAAAGGATGGTAGATACATGGAATGACCTCCTGCAGGAGGTGGTGGAGATGAAAATGGTAATGGAATTCAAACATGTGTGGGATAAACACAAAGGAATCATGTTTAGAAGGAATGGATCCATGGAATCTTAGCGGAGATTGGGTGGTGACGCTGGTAATTGGGAAGCGAAATCGGTGCTGGGCAGACTTCTATGGTCTATCCCCTGATCGTGACTGAATAGATATGGATGGACTGGAGTGTAAATATTAAGGGGCTTCGACATTAGCTTCAGAACTTTAGTACATGAACAGTGCTGGGCAGACTTCTACGCTCTGTGCCCTGAGAATGGCAAGGACAAATCAAATTCAGGTATATATATATATATATATATATATATATATATATATATATATATATATATATATATATATATCAAACAATATTCTGATAATGAATTGCAAATCAAGCACTCATTTCAAACATTTATATTTGTTAAAAAATAGCCTCAAAAGCCCAGGGTACCTTTAGAATAGGACACCAACTGTAATGGCTAACATCATAGGCTCCTCCTCCATCCGAAAACAACTACAGAATAAAAAACTTCCAAGAATCTCTAATAATGGAAGAAAAAGTCTGTAATAAAAAAACAGAAGGAGGGGTGATAACTATATATATGATTTGAATGCTTAGAAAGCAATAATATGTTCCAATTCAAAGATTGAAAAATATCTATTAGTATTTCACTTCAGCTTATAAGTGGAAAATTACGTGCTTGGTCTTTCTCTCTCATAGCGAATATTATACTGAAAGCAATTGTGGCTTAAAGTTCATATATTTTCATCTATACAGACAATTCTAAAGTCTATGTTGTACTTAGTTTGAGATGAAGGTAAAAACCAAATCGTTCTTAGTTTAACCAATGTTGCTTCTAACATTGAAAAATAGCGAGAATGTCCTGGTCTTTAATCCTATTTGATCCCCTAACCGGATCTCTATATAATTTCACATAAAATCTTTCTCGACAGTAGAGGGACCCATCTGTTTCGCTGCTTCTTCAGGAGAAAATCCAAATAACAAGTATTTTCAATCCTCGCGAAGATATGGTCTCCAAAATGATATACAGTACTCTAAATGAGGTCTCGCCAGTCTTACACAGAGTCACTATCACCTCCTTTTTCCTGCTGGCCATTCTTCTCCTCATGCACCCAACCATCCTTCTGGCTTTTTCTATGTGTTTGGCTACCTTAAGATCATCAGATATGATCAGATCCCACTTTTATTTCATGCATAGAAGTACTTCACCTCCTATGTTGTACTTCTCCATTTGCCAGAAGGTGTGTGCTCTGTTTTTTCTGGGAGTAGTGTTGTACCATTGTTGAGGGGTGTTGTGGTCTTTCCAAGATGTCTGCTCATTCCGGGGTTTTTTGCTTTTATTGGAGGAAGGACTAAATTGGGACACAATAACCCTGTCATCTATCTGGAGGAGCTTAGAGGGGGTTGATTTGAGCCAAAAATAGTCCTTTTTTTATAAGATTAAAGGGGCAATCTGAATGACATTTCTAGTACAACTGATGTGTTTTTATACCATTATTGTCCACACATTTACTGATTATGATAAAACCTACTTTAATGTATTATTTACTATCCTGCATTATTTACTTTATACAGTTTAGTAAATTCTGTGTTATCATACAGTATTTTAGTAAATACTGGTTATAGAATAAGAAGCAGACTTACTGAAACGTAGTCAAGTTTAGCACTTACCACATAGTAATTGCCAAGACTGCCACATTGTAAGTGCAAAATTTGTGTGCTACCTGTTGGGACATTCTCAGTTACTGCATGGAAAAATACTTTATCTTGTAGTAAGTGTATCTTGCGATAACTGCAATGTGAAGTCCACTCCCATTTCATAATATGCCATTAGAATGGGAAAATGTGTGGGATTTGATAACATAGTAAATGACGGCAGAAAAAGACCTGCACGGTCCATCCAGTCTGCCCAACAAGATAAACTCATATGTGCTACTTTTTGTGTATACCTTACCTTGATAAACCACTTTTCTGCCCTTACAATCAAAGTGGTTTACTTATTATATATATGGAAAACAATTTATTTTTCCTCTTCTCCCTTCCCTCCACTTCCCTTATCTCACTATTCTATTGTTTTTCCCATCAATTTGGTGTGTGCTAGAAAAGGGGTAATCAAAAGCTAATGGATCCTTCTGTCTTATTAAGACAGAAGCCTGCAGTCAGTCAGAACTAGCGTTATCACTCACATGAAGACAGCCAGTAGACCAACAAATACATCACACAGTTATTTAACAGCTGACTTCAGTGGACATGCATAAGATGGTAACTGAATAAAACCTAACTACGTTTTGTATTTTCTTTTTTCAATAAGTAACAAAAGACAAGTTGAATAGATTTCTGTGCAAGACTTGGTGTTCAAGAAGATTTTAAAACTGACAATGACAAAATTATTTTAAGCTTTGACAGCCTCATATTTTTCTTCCCCTAATCTAACAATGTCTTTGCCAAATTTTTCCAACTTTTAAGGAAACACATCCTTTCGGGATTGTCATAAATGGATTTTTAGCAATCAAAGTTATGAAAAGCTGAATATTAGCCATTATATTGAAACTGTCCTCAGATCCATAACTCTGTTAAGACTATAAAATAAAATAAAATCAAGACAAAGAGCTAGGAGGATATATAGTATAGCCATTAAGATGACAAAAGAATGTCTGTGGCACGAGGGTCAAGTGTGTTACCCCTTCCTGCACAGATTACATTCTTTGTATCTGTTTTTTCCTATCATTTCTATTATATAATGCATAAGATTGATCAAACTCAATTTTGCATTCAGTATCTATTCAAAGATCATATTAAATATAAAAGATGTGTGGAATTAAACTACAAATCAGTACTTTGAAAAACAAAGAAGGGAAATAAGTGGCAGAGTCTACTTTGACAGCAGCTGTGCTGATGCTTTGGCCTTAAGTTTCACTTTCCTTATTGGGACATTTTAATTTGTTACTAGTATGATTTATAGTTTAGAAGTACAGAATAATTCTGTTTGTCTAATTTCTCAATTTTAATGTACAAAAACAATTCTAATTAAGAGGGTCATTAACCGGGTCTTACATCCCTCCAAAGAAAACAAACAAGGGCTGTCTTGGAAAGTCTTGTCAAAACACTAAGGGTTAGATTCTGTATATGGCACCTGAAAAATCCACATGGAAACAAATTATGCCTAGGCATATTCTCTAAAGTATGCCTATGTGTTATAGAATAGATTTACATTTCTGCACGGTATATAGAATATGCTGAGCGGCTTGTCACATGACCAAATTTGGTTATGTCCAGTTAGGCAACATTTTACTTGGTGTAAATCCTGACATATAAATTAGGCACAGATCGGGTGTATTCTATAACAATGTGCATAGATTGTGGAAATGCCCATGCTCCACCCCCTGGACACACCCCCTTTTCAACTATGCGACTTAGAATTTAGGCGCATTATGCTATAGAATACACTTAGGGCCCTGTTTACTAAGCCGCGCTAGATGTGCATTAGCATTTTTAGCACGCACTAAGAATTAAGGCACACTAACCATGTAGATGCCTATAATATTCCTATGGGCGTCTACATAGTTAATTTTTAGCATGCTCTAAAAATGCTAGTGAACCTTAGTAAACAGGGCCTTTAGTGAGTTGTGCGTGTAAATCTCAATGCCAATTAGTGCTAATAATTGCTTGTTAACATTCAATTAACAGCGCTGATTAGCTAGTTAACCAATTAAGTTATATGCATTGTTATAGAATACACTTTGGTTTCTGTGTAGATTTTTAGGCACCATATATAGAATCCGGGGGAAAGGGCCTGATTTGATAACAAGACACCTATTTGAGAACTCCAACAAGTGACTTATTTTAATCCTACTTTATAAATACAGCAAAAGTGCCTATGTACCTTTATTAAATCACCACCCAAAACCCGCCCTTGTAGTGTACAAATGTTAATGTACACATTTATACCTGCTGCAAAATTGGTTTAAATGTGTGTACAATACTGCCCCCAGAAAAAAGCAGAAGACATAACTGCTGGTAAAAATGCAAAACCCCTGTTTCACCAAAACTAAACCCCAGCAATGCCTACACATGGCATACATATTAATATATACCATCATCTAACCACACATACTTATTCATGTATATACACCATACAATTTAATATAAAATGACTTTTATGGTGTAAAATGGGCTTTAAACTCAGAAAATCCTTTCTAAAATTGCTTCCAACAAGTACAAATGTTCAGCTTCCTATTTTCAAAACAAGTAGGGACAACATGCACAAACGTGGCTTAAGGAATACTTCCCAGCATAGATTTGTAGAAGGGGCGGGCAAGAAAGGTTTGTGATGGAGGTGTAGTTGAAGGGAAAGAAGGTACAAGTGGAATATGTGTGGGATATATATTTGTCCATGGTTAAGTAGATGGAGAGTATGCATGGGTATGTGTGATGAGTACACACCTGTAGGAGAAAATGGATTGTGGAGGATTTGTGTGTGTGGGTGGGTGTCAGGTGTTGAAGAATATGGGTATGTAGTAGGCCTAAGAGCATGTGGGCTGTGGGTTAAGGTATGTATGTATGGTGGGTATGTAGGTCTGATGGTGGGTATGTATAGAAGAATTAAGGAACAGGTAAATTGAATAATGTAGGGGATGTGAATATAGTATCACATGGGGTCAATGTGGGGTGTTAAGGTGTGTTATTTAGTATGGCCATAAGTTTGTCTGTATATAGAGATGTAGAAGTATTTGGAGAACTTTGTGTGTGTATGTGTATGTATAGTAGGTAAGGGGATATAAGAAGATGGGTGCACATGGATGTATGAATTGTAGAGTGTAGATATAGTGGTTGTATGTGTGTGTTTAAGCAGGGGAGTAGCCACAGGTTGGATTGGGAGGGCTTGGGCCTGTCTACTTTTGCCTCATGCCCATCCAGCAGCAGCACACCATTTATATAGCTGGTGGGGATTTCCAAGCCCTGTTAACAGAAGACATCTGCAGCTTGTTGAACCCCCATCAGAAAACCATGGCAGTCAGCAAAGCATCATTTCTAGCCACTAATCCTGGCACTGTGGGCATGCTCATTTGCTGCACATGCTTAGCTTATACATGAGAACTGGGCATGCCAAGGTTGATGGCATTAATGCCTTGGAACATTGCTACTGATTGCCATGATTTTCTGAAGGGGGTTCAGTGGGTTGCAACTATCAAGCTGGTGGATTTTAAGGATCTCCACCAGCTAAGGTAATTAGCTTATTTTAATCTGGTAGGGGAATGGGAGGGAAGCAGGGGAAGGGAAGATGAAATGCATGCTCACCCATCCTACTTATTTGACTTACCCAAAATTTGCCTTCTGGCTACCCTACTGTATGTAGCAGGGGCAGCCCATGGGATATGCAGAGAGATGTTGGGCCATGTGTGGGATCCTCATTTGCATAAGTCAGTAGGGGCTGAATTGTGGGAACAAAAAGTGGGGCCTGTGGTTAATATAAGCAGACAGATCTAGGCAGTACCAGAGGAGGAAGCAGTCTGATGTGCAGCTGTTTACCTGCTCCTCCTCTTGCCATGTGATCTCAGCAAGGGAGAGGGAAACACAGTGAACAACACAGCTGCTGCCTGTGGTTGAGTATCAGAAGTGGCAGAACAAAGTGATAGTGCAATGGGGATGGGGGGGGGGGGAGGGCTGGCAGAACAAAGTGAGAGTGCAATGGGGATGGGGGGGAGGGTGGCGGCAGAGCTGGATTACTGTGTGTCATGGGGAAGAAGAGCTGGGTGACTGTGTGCCATGGGGGGAGGAGCTGGGTGACTTTGTGCTATGGGAGCAGGAAGCTGGGAAGATGAGAAGTGGCAGAACAAAATGAGAGTGCGATGGGGATAAGGGGGGGGGGTGGCAGAGCTGGGTGACTGTGCTTTGCATGGGATGCTGAGCAAGATGACTGTGTGCCATGGTGGGGGAGCTGTATATATAAATTTAGTTTGACTCTACATTTGGTCAATGCGATTAATCCCATGATTAAACATTTTTAATCAATGTGCAGTCCTACTAATTACAGATCTCAGTAAGACGTAGCTTCCTGTAAAAGCCTGAACAAAACAAACATTTCAAATTTAATCGATGATTCTGAGCGGTTTACAAAACGTAATCACAATATTAAGGAAGTAGGAAAAGAAGTTACCTCATATATAGAAAAGAAGAAGAGGAGGAAAAAGAGGCAGTCCAGGAGATAGATAGTGAAAGGGTTTAAATGGGCAGGACAGACTCCTGCCTACTTAAATCCTGCTCCGTGGACCATACCTGTGCGGTTAGTGATGGGATATCTGTGGACAGAATCAGGTGCAGTCAGCAGTTATTGTGGTTACGGGTGATATTGAGTACCAGTGGCTGCATAGGTAACAAGACTGATAGGACTGCACGAGAAAAGTCCCACTTTTTCCTTGTTAGCTATGTGGGTGTTGGCCCTGAATTATCAGTGGGAACCTGTATAACCTCTGGTTCAGATATTCAGTGCCAGTGCCCAGACATGGCCCAGCATCTAATATTCAACATACCACAGTCAGCAGCTTTAAAATCATTGATTGTCATGGGCTGAATTTTTTTTTTTTTTGGTGGGGGGTTGTGTTCTCCCTTTTTCTTAAATGTACTTCTACTCGAAAGTGTGAGACAAAGACAAGTATTTTTTAAACATGCTGGCAGGCATTTGTTACAGAGGCAAATGCACTATCAGACACCATGAGTGGAATGAGCAACTCTTGACACCAAAGGAGGAAAAAAGGCCATTAACAGTGCCAAGACAACTCAAAGCCACCATGACAAGTGCAAATTGGCACAGTGGAATAAAGATGCCCAAAATACCAGGAGAGGGGCAAAGCAGCACTAACACTGGCAGAGAGATCCCAAGGCACTGGGAGCTGTGCAGGCAGCAGAAAGCAAGATGTGCCCTCAAAGAAGCCCCTCAAACCAACATGGGGTCTGACCTTGATTAAGAACCTAAATGGGCTCCAATAGGAGTGTTTCTTCTCTTCTTCTTCTGCAGCTGTGGGTCTCTAGTCTTCACTCCCAAGGGTCGTGAATTTGACCTTTCAAACTAACCAAGTAAAGATATGTGCTGTTTTCCTGGTCCCACAGATTATAATGAATGCTACACAGTAATGGAGTTTAAAAACATTTCCCAGTAACTTTAAAATAACAATCCAACAAATGAAAAGAAAAAAGTAACAATTTAGATCAAAAAGAAAATATTGCAAGTATGTAGCCCACTTTTCAGAGAGTAAAAAGACCTTTAAAAATATTTAAAAATATGAAATAAGTAATCAAAAGAGACAGTGAAAGTATAAATCATTTCATAACTCAATTCTCCAGAAATGATAAGCAAAATGATTACTAGCACCTTTGCTTCTAAGAAATTCTTCCAGCTGTAACACATCAAACAATGCATATCTGATTTATTGATGTGAAATGAGGCACTTACAGGGAAATGAAAGTTGTTTCCAAAGCTAACACTTAGCTTTGGAAACAACTTTCATCTGAGGTTTCAGCTGAGGAAAGGCTGTGCACTGAGCCTGGGTTTTCTTGCACACATCAGGGAACAAATAAACCCTTTAACCACAAAAGGAAATTATTTTTTTTACAGTGATACCATTTTAGAAACTTAAGTTTATCAAACTCTGTGAGAAAGGAGACTAGAAGGGTAACTCGAATAGGAATATCCAAAGGGAATTCTAGAAAAGCAGAAAGTTTAAACTATTAGGAGATGCCCTGTCTCATTTCTCACTAACATCCTAGAAGTGATAAGTTTCAAGTTCAAGTGCTATTTAGTGTTGATTTTATAAAGAAAGATAAATAGAAAGATCAACTAGTATGTTTAAATGCACTGCTTCAGAAAAAAAAATGACTCTAGAAAGCTTCTTTTCTGCATAACTCTGTCAAAACGTAACCAATTTTGGTAAAAGTTGGAATGTATCATCTTGAATAAGCCTACCCTCATGCTGGCCACCTCACATAAATGACGATGATGCCACCACCAGGGTCACCAGGAGGGCGGGGAGGGAAGGAAGATTCCCCGGCCAGGCCTCCAAGGAGGGGCCGGTGCCAGGGTCTGTCTCTCTCCTGCTCTTGTGTGTTGGAACCCAGGTAAATTGTGTTAATATGATAACCCAATCCCAGCACTCAGGAGCAGGAGAGTGACAGACTGAGGGAGAAGCAGATACAGAAAGATGGGTGGGGCAGGGCCGGTCAAATGCAGTAAGCAGGCTATGCAGTGCAGGAGGGCGCTTGCCTTTCAGGGGCCTCACTTACTTTGCAAGCAATCAAGCGGATTGGCCGCTGTCATGGACAGGATGCTGGGCTCGATGGACCTTTGGTCTTTTCCCAGTGTGGCATTACTTATGTACTTATGTACTTATCTAATCTCTGCTGTTCATCTCAGTTTAGCTCCAAAGCTGTCAGCTCTCTGTCCGGTCCCCTCCCCCTTCCCAAGCAAAGAAATATCCTCCTTGTGTTTGTCAGAGGATGTCTCTGCTCCAACTGAATCTGGCTCTGAAATAACTTGTGGGAGCTCAGCTGTTTAGTGCTGCACCTGACCCACCCTTTTCCACCCCCACCCCACCACCCCCAACACAGCAATTCACAGGACAGGAGGGCTAGATGCCTGCTTTCAATTCCTAACCATCACCTATCTCTCATTCCCACTTCAGTAACTCCTGTTAGTCTGTCCAACTCAGATTGTAGAATATGTTAGTTTATGCTGATTAAGTCTGTCCTAGCTAGATCCTAAGCTGTGCTTGATGGGAAGGCTATTGTGCTGCATGCAGAGTCTAACTTCTTAGGATTCCAGGTTAATTTTTGAAGAATTTGAAGAGGGGCTATCTCTGTTCTACATGCGTGACTGCAAGGCCAAGTGTCTGAATAGGGATCTGTTTGTTAGATTCTGAAATTTTGATAACACATTGTTTTTCCAGAGTTGGCAAGACTGTCTGTTCTCCTAATTCCTGGTCTGTGTGCTAAGTTATTTTTCTTCTATACTGGTGTAATATTTTCAATGATGCCATGGCTGGTAAAAGGGGTGTGTCTACTGTGGGGGCGGAGCCATAGTGATCCCGCCTCTGGATGGGTAGGGGTGCCAACTAATAGACTGCAGGAGGGCACTAGAAACCCTAGGGCCGGCCCTGGGTGGGGGCGGTAGTAGCTTGAGTGTGTGTGTGTGTGGGGGGGGGGGGGGAGATGGTGGCTGCGGCCCGAGTGGGGGGGGGGGGGGGTCAGTGGCAGCTGTGGCCTGAGTAGGGGGCTGGCAGCTGCAGCGGTCCTGCCCCGTCTCTGTTTCTCAGTGGCCCTGGCCACCACATAGCGATTATTGTCATAATATGTGCAGATGCAATTTTGCTTTAAATAAAAACAATTACCATGGTTTTCAGTCAGGAGAATCTGATCCTTATAAAAGAATTGTATCTGAAGGATGGTTATGTTTCTCACAGACTGGTGCAAGAGTTTCCAGAAACTAGGTAAATGAGGTTAAGCATAGAATATGTTTTGAAGAAATTGTGAGAAACTGGCTCAACTGATTGTCAGTCAGGAAGTGGCAGGGTCGATTAGTTCACACACTGACAGTGTGACAGTTGAAGAATGAGGTAGTGAAGTGATGTCATTTAGATGAGGTGGCCAGAGTGAGTGTAGGCTTATTGCAAATTTATTCAGGATGATATATTCCAAATTTTATTGAAATTGGTCAAGTTCTGACAGCTATGCAGAAAACAAGCTTTGAATAGGTTTTTTTTTTAAACACATTATAGAATAAAGTTTACATTAATTAGGTTTTTGAATGATGAAAGAAAAGTCTAACAGTTGGTGTTTTAAGACAAATGGAGACTACTAAGGTCTTTTCCTTCCATTTTTTTGAAGAACTAGGATCCTTTATACTAGCAATTTGTATGTTGATGATTTGTATGACATTATTTTTGCAAAGGTTTTGTCCTATTGTTATTTGCATTTGGTTCATTTAGTTAAAAAATGACTTCATTTGTTGCATTTGACCATTTGTCTAGAAATGATTGTACATCCCCTACTGAGCAGGCTCTGCTTTTGTCCTTTTAGGTTTTCTGTTGCGAATACATTTTTGTATCTGCCTGATACTTGTGATTCATATTGGGCTCTACTACTACTAGTACTAATTATAATTTCTATAGCACTACTACACATACACAGCACTGTACACATTATGGGCCAGATTCTATATGATGCCAAAAAAATTGGTGCTAAAAAAAACACTTTTAGCACTATTCTATAAACCTTGCCTAAAGTTAGAACGGTTTATAGAATATATATAGGGGGAGATTCTCAATATGGTACCTAATAAATTGATGCTGAAATCAGTGCCAACTAAGCGTATTCTATATGATTTAGGCACAGTTTATAGAATATGCTTAGTTAGTATATCAGCACCTATAACTATATGCATCCATTTATACCAACAAAAACTTGGCGTATATCCCGGTGTGTATATTTACGAGCACTAGAATATATTCTATAACTGCACATGTAAAATGCCCATTTCCCCACCCATAACCATGCCCCTTTTTGCCTGCGCATGTTAGAAGTTAGGCATGGTGCGTTACATAATGCACTTAGCGAGATGTGCACCTAAATTCTAATTAGTGCTTATTAGTGCACATTATTGCTTTTTGAGAGCTGTTATCGGTGCTGATTAGCTTGTTAAGCCAATTAAGTTACACATATTGTTATAGAATATGCATAGTCGGCACTGATTTCAGCGCCAATTTATTAAGCGCCATAGATATAGAATCTCCCCCATTGCGGCCATCCCTGTGACTAAAATTTAGGCACAGCCATTTACACCAACTAAAACCTGGTGTAAATGCCCATGACTTATTTAAGCGCAGATTGGGCATACTGTTTAACAGTGCACATAAATTTCAGGAATGCCCATGACTTTCCCATAGCCATACCTCCTTTTGTGATCCACACATTAGGATTTATGCGCAACACCTGACAGAATACTTTAGAGAATTGTATGTACAAATTTTAATTAGTGCCAATAATTGGTGCTAATTAGCTCGTTAAACAATTAAATTACATGTGCAAATCAACTATATGAGTGCAACTTTCATTGCCATATATAGAATCCAGGGATACTTTTTCTGTTCCGAGTAAGCTCATAACCTAAGGTGTTTTTTTTTTTAAATACCTGCGGCAATGAGGGTTAAGTGACTTGCCCATGGTCACACCAAAGGACACTGCAACCTAAAGGCAGCACCTTAGACTTCTCAGCCATCCTGACAACTAGTCTGGCCAGAATGGATTTTCTAAAGTTTCTTATTTTAAACTCAAGAGTTTGATTATCCATGGGTTTATACCCTTTGAATAGTGAAGTGCTATATACCTACCATAAGGGTCAGATTCAGTTTAACTGCATTGGTCAGTTTTTAGATTGACTAATTTGATCACAGTCAGCAAGTATGCCATCTTTTTCCAAGAGATACACACCTGAGCAAATTTGAAGTGGACTAGATAATTTGGAAAAATAATTTTTAATGTAACATTTGGTAATTGAATACCTTAACTTTGACCAGTCCAGTCTTTGACGTTTGGTGAGCATTTTATAATTTAGATCCCTTTTAGCAATTGTTTAATTTCCATCTTAAAATTTGCAAAAAAACATCAGTCACAGACAAAGATTTTTAGAGTAAAACAATAAGCACACTTGATATTCTATACATGATCAAGAACCAGGTTAAAAAATTAATGTGATATTCATAACCACAATATTTTTCCTTTGCACCCAATGATAAAACATTTTGTGCATGAAAACACTACTCACCTAACACCTAAGTCACTGATAGTAGCAAATACCTGCAATATCACTCAGCATACATGCTAATGAATGGACATTCCTATTATTTATTTATTTATGCATTCTTGTATTCCACTGTTATCCAAAATCAGGTTTCAGTTCAAAGTGGCTTACAATTTACATTTAGTGAGATTACATTAGTGTGTTATATTTATTGAGTGGGATGTCATCGATTGCTGGTGTGGTTTGCTGTATAAATTTTGAAGAGGTAGGTTTTCAGTTCTTCTCTAAATTGTAGATCGTTGGTAATACTTCTTATGGCTTTCGGTAATGAGTTCCACCATTTGGAGCCCAGGTAGCTAAATCCTGCTATGAAGATGGTTTTATACATTATGCTTCTGTAGTTTGGTAGGCGGAGAAGCAAGTAACTTCTGATTTCTGGGTTTGCATTTCTTGGAGATAATTCGATAATGTCTTGCATGTATTCAGCTGCCATCCTAAACAGTATTTTGAGAATGAAGCTGCTGGCTTTGAAGAGTAGTTTTGCCTTTATTGGCAATAAGTGAAGTTTTTTGAGTAGTGGAGTAGTTCTTTTTGTATTTCAATGTTTTGAATATTAGTCTCACTGCTGTGTTTTGGACGGTTTGTAGTGATTTTAGTGTGCTTTCCTTACATCCTATGTATGCTGCATTGCAGTAGTCCAAGTGTGATAGAATTGTTGATTGTACCATTATTCTGAATGATTGTCTGGGAAAGTAGTCACTTGTCCTTCTCAGTTTCCATAGTGTTTCGTTACTGTTGATATTTGATTGTCCAGTGATAGATGTGTATCTAGGATGATTCCCAGTATTTTTAGCTGTGTTTTGATTTGGTATGTTTGATGGTTGATTGTGAAATTTTGGTGAGTTGTGGGGTTGTATGGGCTGGTTAGAACCAGGAATTTGGTTTTGTCTCTGTTTAATTTGAGTTTGAATGTTTTATTTATTTACTACTACTACTACTTAACATTTCTAGAGCGCTACTAGGGTTATGCAGCGCTGTACAGTTTAACAGAGAAGGATAGTCCCTCTTCAAAGGAGCTTACAATCTAAAGGTCGAAATGTCAAGTTGGGGCATGTCAAGTTGGAGCAGTCTAGATTTCCTGAATAGAGGTATAGTGGTTAGGTGCCGAAGGCAACATTGAAGAGGTGGGCTTTGAGCAATGATTTGAAGATGGGTAGGGAGGGGGCCTGGCGTATGGACTCGGGGAGTTTGTTCCAAGCATAGGGTGAGGCGAGGCAGAAAGGGCGGAGCTTGGAGTTGGCGGTGGTGGAGAAGGGTACCGAAAGGAAGGATTTGTCTTGAGAGCGGAGGTTACGGGTAGGAACGTAAGGGGAGATGAGGGTAGAGAGGTAAGGAGGGGCTGCAGATCGAGTGCATTTGTAGGTTAGTAGGAGAAGCTTGAACTGTATGCGGTACCTAATTGGAAGCCAGTGAAGTGACTTGAGGAGAGGGGTGATATGAATATATCGGTTCAGGCGGAAGATAAGACGTGCAGCAGAGTTCTGAATAGACTGAAGGGGGATAGATGGCTAAGTGGGAGGCCAGTGAGGAGTAGGTTGCAGTAGTCAAGGTGAGAGGAAATGAGAGAGTGGATGAGAGTTCGGGTGGTGTGCTCAGAGAGGAAAGGGCGAATTTTGCTAATGTTATAGAGGAAGAAGCGACAGGTCTTGGCTATCTGCTGGATATGTGCAGAGAAGGAGAGGGAGGAGTCGAAGATGACTCCGAGGTTGCGGGCAGATGAGACGGGGAGTTGATAACAACTGAGATAGAGAGTGGAGGGAGAGGAGAAGTGGGTTTGGGTGGGAAGACAATAAGCTCTGTCTTGGCCATGTTCAGTTTCAGGTGGCGGTTGGACATCCAGGCAGCAATGTCGGATAAGTAGGCTGATACTTTGGCCTGGGTTTCCGCAGTAATGTCTGGTGTGGAGAGATAAAGCTGGGTGTCGTCGGCATAAAGATGATATTGGAAACCATGAGATGAGATCAGGGAGCCCAGGGAGGAGGTGTAGATTGTAAAAAGAAGAGGTCCGAGGACAGATCCTTGAGGAACTCCAACAGAGAGCGGGATGGGGGTGGAGGAAGAACCATGAGAATGTACTCTGAAGGTACGGTGGGAGAGATAAGAGGAGAACCAGGAGAGGACAGAGCCCTGGAACCCAAATGAGGACAGTGTGGCAAGAAGTAAATTGTGATTGACAGTGTCAAAAGCGGCGGATAGGACAAGGAGGATGAGGATGGAGTAGTGACCTTTGGATTTGGCAAGGAACAGGTCATTGCAGACTTTAGATAGTGCCGTTTCTGTCGAGTGTAGGGGGTGAAACCCGGAATGAAGCGGATCGAGGATGGCATGAGAGGAGAGAAAATCAAGGCAACGGCTGTGAACTGCGCGTTCAAGTATCTTGGAGAGGAATGGTAGGAGGGAAATGGGGTGGTAGTTGGAGGGACAGGTAGGGTCAAGTGATGGTTTTTTGAGGAGTGGTGTGACTACAGCATGCTTGAAGGTGTCAGGGACAGTTGCAGTGGAGAGAGAGAGGTTGAGGATATGACAGATGGGGGGGGTGACAGTAGGAGAGATGGTGTTAAGCAAATTGGTGGGGATGGGGTCAGAGGAACAGGTGGAGGAAAGAAGATGGGCGGTTTCCTCTTCGGTGACATCAGGCAAAGAGGAGAAGGAGGCCTGAGTTGGTTGGTTGAGGGAGTGGGTTATAGGGTGAAGAGGAGGAGATGGCTTGGTGGTGAATTCGAGGTTGATCTTCTGCACCTTGTCACGGAAGTAGTCAGCCAGTGATTGAGGAGAGAGTGAGGGGGGGTGGGAGCGGAGGTCACTTTGAGGAGGGAGTTAAGGGTGATGAAGAGACGACGAGGGTTAGAGCTGAGGGAATTAGTCAGTTGGGTGTAATAGTCCTGTTTTGTGAGGAATAGGGAGGACTGGAAGGAGGAAAGCATGAATTTATAATGAATGAAATCAGTATGGGTGCGAGATTTCCTCCAGAGGTGTTCAGCCGATCGGGCGCAGGAGCGAAGGGGTCAGCCAGGGCTGGGGATTAGTACGCCTTGTGGGACAGGAGATGGATGGTGCAAGGGTGTCCAAAGCAGAGAAGAGAGTGGAATTGTAAGTGGAGACAGCTTTGTCGACAGACTCGGAGGACATGATGGAAGGGAGGAGATTAGAGATACTAGAGGATAAGGTGGGAGGGTCGACAGCCTGGAGATTCCTGGAAGTAGTGGTTAGTGTTGGGCAGGACTGAGGGGGAGGGTGGTGAAGTGTGAAGGTGATCAAGTGATGGTCAGAGAGAGGAAGAGCTGAGGCGCAGAAATTGGAGGGTGAGCAGGTAGAGGAGAGGACGAGGTCAAGACAGTGGCCAGATTGGTGAGTAGGGGTGGTGGAGCTAAGTTGGAGGCTGAAAGAGGAGGTTAGAGTGAGGAACTGAGAAGCGTAAGAGTCAGATGGGTCATCAGTGTGTATGTTAAAGTCTCCAAGAATGAGGGATGGGGATGAGGGCTCAAGAAAAACAGAGAGCCAGGCATCGAAGTCGGTAAGGAAGGAAGAGAGGGACTTCTCAGGGGGGCGGTAAATGACTGCAACTCTGAGTGGCAGCGGGTAGAATAGTCGGATGGAGTGAACTTCAAAGGATGAGAAGGAGTGAGACTGCGGTAGGAGAGGTTGAAAACTGCAGGAGGGCGAAAGTAGTAACCCGTGTTATTTATTTATTTATTTGTTGCATTTGTATCCCACATTTTCCCACCTCTTTGCAGGCTCAATGTGGCTTACAATACATTAAGAGTAGTGGATACAAGAGAATAGACATTTGGTATTACAGAGGATTTTGGTTACATGTTAATGATAAAGCGTAATAATGATATAACAATAAAATTATTTTAAGGCAGTTTGGATACATGTGGGGAATTTCACATGTGTTGATCTTTGTGATATATCCAGTTTTTCCATAAGGTTCAGACCAATTTTGACTCTGTCCAGTAATTCAGTGATGCTGTTATTAAAAGGTATGTAAATGGTGATGTCATCTGAATGGGTTAAAGCCCATTGTCTCCAGGTTTTTTTGCTGAGTGGTGCCATCATTACATTGAACAGTATTGGTGATATTAGAGATCCCTGTGGTACTCCACATTCCGGTATCCGTGAAGCTGAAATCTTGTTGGGCATCTTTACAATGTAGGATCTAGCCCTTAGAAACCCACTGCACCATGCCACCACTTCACTGCATAGTCCCATGTTGTCGAGTAGGGCCATTAGCGAGGTGTGATCTACTAGATCAAAGCACTTGACATGTTGAATCGTAGTAGTAATATGCTCTGTCCTTGACATATCAAGCATCTGAACTTCGTTATCAAGGTAGTTATGACCATCTCAGTGCTGTCTTGTGGTCTAAACCCTGATTAGGAGTTGTGAAGGAATGGGTATTGTTTCAGGTATTCTATTAGTTTTGGTCAGTAATGGTACCGACACCACTAGTCTATAGTTTGTGATGTCGCTGATTTTGCTAGTCATGTTTTTGGGGATTGGGGTGAATATGATGTTTCCTTTGTTGGGTATTGTCCTTTTGTGAACATGTATGTGATGTGCTCAGTGAAGCACTCGATGAACCAGTCCAGCAGGTCTTTCATCATATAGGGTTTTTTTTTAAACTAAAGACTAGCTTAAGTTATCTGCAGCAGAGCCCGTAGGAATAAATTGGGCCCTGCTGCAGATAACTTGAGCTAATCTTTAGTAAAAGACCCCAATAGTTAGGGCATTTATCTAGTATACAGTGTGCGCATAACAATTTAAGTGAGCAGAATACTTTTCTGATGATATGAACAGAAAAGAAAAAAATATGTTTATTTCTGTTGTAGGTTATTTTACTTTTACCATATAGGGGTCAGTCTGTGATGGTAGTCTCATTCTTGCATCTGTTATAATATCTCCAGTTCTTTTGAGAGCTGCAGATGTGTAGGGATTTGGGGAGTTCTTTGAACTTACCAATTGCTTATGCAAAATTAACAACCATACTTTCACATACCTGGGGGTGTTTTCTGTTGTGAAAAATGTGCAGTAGTAGAAATATGCCTAATGACACTACTTTTTATTACCTGCATTTTTCCTGAGTATTTTCTGAAGATGAACAATTCTTTAGATCAAAGAGCCAGATATTTCCTGATTTTTCTCATGAAACAGAACAGTTATAAAGTGGTGTACCAAGGGGGGGGGGGGCGGTCCGCCCCGGGTGCACGCCGCTGAGGGGGTGCCGCGGTGCGCACCTGCTCCGGGTTCGCTAAACTTTGTCGCTCGTTCGCTGCAGCTCCCTCTGCCCCGGAACAGGTTACTTCCTGTTCCGGGGCAGAGGGAGCTGCAGTGAAGCGAAGTTTAGCGAACTCGGAGCAGGCGCGCGCCGTGGCACCCCCCCCCAGTGGCGTGCACCCGGGGGGGTGTCATTTTACCGGAGGGGGTGTCATTTAGCGGGGGGGGGGGGGGGCGCTGCACCTGGGGGGGGGGCATCGGCGCTCCGCCCCGTGTGCCACCCAGGCCAGGAACGCCACTGGTCTTGGCCTTGTATGCGACTTTATTTTGAAATTTCTGTATAGATGCTTTATTAATTTTGAGGGTAAACAGTATTTGTTCTTTGATTCTCAACAACTAATGAAATTTGTGCCATCTAGAGAAGATGCTTCTGCACCTTTTGTTTCCAACCCAAGTGTGCCACTTAATCTCAGCTGGTGCCTGTGCTTCCCACTCTCTGCCTATATACTGTATTGTGACAGGGTGCTTTTTATTTCCTTTTGAGTTCCCTTATTCTTGTGATTATTGGGGATAAAAGCTGCATTATTGGGGATTATTATTATTGGTGATTATTGGTGATTATTGGGGATAAAAGCTGCATTTTATGTGGGTATGAGCTTATTTTCTTGGATTCTAGTTTTTCTTTTTTTCCTTATATTCATTTGAGATGGACAAAAATTCTAATATTAAAAAAAAAAAATCTCTGTGCTAAATGACACCTGTAGTTCAGTCCCAGGAAGCCAGCTGTTGCATGGGTGATTTAGTCCACATGGTAGGTTATAGCCAGATCGAGAGTCCTAAAAGGTTCCAATAGCCAAGGAAAGCAAAAACAGCACAAAGATAGTCTGTCAGCACTCATGAACAGAGACCTGTGGAGGGAGAATAACAGAAAACAAAGTTCCTGGAAGAGATGCAGAGAAGTCAGTTCTGCAGCCAGGCCAAACAGCAGGGACTGCAGAGCATAGCTGAGGGGGGGGGGGGGGGGGGGGTTGTATCTCTCCCTTTATCAGTATTATCAGTGCCATATATATGGCCAGATCCTGAGTGGAGTCTCTGATAGGCTGGAGCTGAGCTCCCTGCAGGTAGCATAGGAACTCAGACATTTCTTCATCATGTGTGAGTATTTCCAAGTGATGAGAGCTGGTAGGCATCAGGCCCCAGCAGCTGAAGATGTAGGAGCAAAACAGGCACTACACTGAAGCACTATTCTACAATGTAAACCTGACTTTCTACAGACTTTGCCATGCCAGTTTCTATGCAGAGGCTTGTTCCAGTAATAGGCCTTCTCAAGAACATTGCTGACACATCAAGGCTAACAGAGGAATAACAATTGTTCACAACAACTTTTGTTTACTGTGCTGGGGACCTTCATGGACAAGAGGAAACATCTACAGCATCAGGAGTCAGATCCTTAACAAACAAAGCCACAACACTGGAAACCACAAGACTTTGTTATTCTAGTCAGCATGGCACCAAAACCAGAGGAAAGGGTAGAAGACTCCCTTCCATGAACTAATAGCTAGCTGGCTGCTATCAACTGGCTTCAAGCTGGCCATATAATAAAGGCTTGTTAAAAGATATGTGGCCCCCTGCCTGCATGCTCACCTGGGTAGAGCTACTTTCTGTACCATCTGCTGACCTGTTTTGGGTTCCTGCTGCTGCTTTCCCGAGAGGAGTAACACCAGTGGCGTTCCTAGGGGGGGGGGGCGGTGGGTGCAGTCCGCCCCGCGTGCTCGCGGCTAGGGGGGTGCCGCGCACGCCTGTGCTTCGTTCGTTCCATGCTCCCTCTGCCCCGGAACAGGTTACTTCCTGTTCCGGGGCAGAGGGAGCATCCGGGGCAGAGGGAGCATGGAACGAACAAAGGACAGGCGCGCGCAGCACCCAGGGGGGTCCTTTGCGGGGGGTGTCCTTTCGCTGGGGGGGGGGTCACGCTGCACCCGGGGGGGGGGGGGGCGCATTGGCGATCCGCCTTGGGTGTCCCTAGGAACGCCACTGAGTAACACATTTGCTGTCCCAGCTGTGGTGCCTCTGTCTACAGTCCCTTGCATCCTCCAGTGTTCGTGAGTGGTATCATCTGTCAGGTTGAACTGCTTCCCTCTTAGTGTTTGGGACGTCAAGTGTCCAATAGGTTTGGGACTAGGGGTAGTGTACATTCTCTTTACTACACCTTGACTGGTACTTAAAACTTAATACTTTACCATCATATTATTTGCTAAATTATTATTATTTGCAAAATTACCATTATTTGTCATATTTGCACGCCCCTCTCTTTGCTGGTCCTCTAAAAAGACACGGTTATTGTGTTTAGTCCCCACAAAGATGATGACAACAAAATTGTAGGTCTAAGGTGTCCAAAACTGTTCTCTGTCCTAAGAAAATTATTTGCATAGGCCTCAATGCACCTAACCAGGAACAATGTTATTATTAATTTGGATTTTGATCACACCTTTTTCAGTAGTAGCTCAAGATAAGATACACTGGGTATTTTTTTTTTTTCAAAAATGGTCCAAAAAACAAAATGTACAAAGCACAAAACCTTGTTTGAAATGGTATTTAAAAAAAAAAAAAAGTAAACATTTTTCTTTTTTCGAAATTCCACTGTATCTTTTTTGAGATGCAGGTCAGTGCAATAATAATACCCCCTAAAAATAAATTAGAAAAATAATTGTGGTACATGCATACAAATTTTCAAGGCACCATAGAATGCCTGAGTTTGTCTCATGGTACTCCACATTTTGCTGTGTTAGATATGTGTTAGCACCTATTGCAGCTTAGTAAAAGAACCCCACCGCGATTTACCCAAGATCACAAGGAGCTGCAGTGGGATTTGAAGCAGTCTCCTCTGGTTCTTAGCCTGCTGCTCTAACCATTAGGCTGCTCTTCCATTGCTGGATTTAAGCTTCATTCGATGATTTTAGAAAAGAAGAAAACAAAAAGGAAGGATGTCAGGGAAGTAAAGTTTTAAAATTGAGGCAACTATGATTAGTCAGATCCTACTTTGATCAAGGTGCTTTTATTCTGGTAGTCCAGTTGTCAATATTACCTCATCATGATTACTGCAATGTCCTTTACTTGGGATTATCCTCTAAATTTCTGGAAAAAAACTTCAACTAATCCAGAATACCTTGGCCAGATTAGTCTTTAGATTTAATAAATTTAGGGACCCTTTTACTAAGCCACATAAGCGTCTACACATGCCCAGCGTGTGCCAAAATGGAGTTACCACCTGGCTACCATGTGGCTATTGTGGTAATTTCATTTTTGGTGCACGTCCGATACACACATATGAAAAGTAATTTTTATTTTCGGACACGCGTGTTGGACGCGTGCGCCAAGTGGCATTTGACGCACGTAGGTCATTACTGCCCAGTTACCACGTGAGACTTTACTGCATGGCCAAAATGGACATGCGGCAATTTTCATTTTGTCACATATCCATTTTCGGCAAAATGACTGTGCGCACCCAAAAGACGCGTCTACACTACTGCAGGCCATTTTTCAGCATGCCTTTGTAACAGGGCCCCTTAGTAGTATATTGCCCCATAAAGCTAAACTACATTGGCTACTTAAACATGAGAGGATTCTGTTCAAATCAGCTGATTGATGTTTCAGATTCTTTATGGGGTTACGTCAGAACTACTGATGAATGTAATTACTGTTCCTTTGTTCAGAATTTCCTCTCATTTATACAGTCAATTGATAATTTGGCCTCCCTTTTTCAAAGATATATATTTTGTTAAAATGGCCAATACACGTTTTCGGCTGTGTTCCTCTGGAATTCTCTTCCTCTTGCTATCAGGACTGAGCTGATTTATTCGCAAAAAAACTTAAAACTTTTTCTGTTTGCTAGATTATGCTGTTATGGGATTTCTTAGACTTTGGTAGTTTTATTTCATTATTATGTTATTTCTCAAGTCTTACTTTGATGGATTTATATGTTATGCCATTCATCATTTTATAAACCGCATTGGACCCTCTTTTTCTCTCATTTCCACTTTCTACTATATACTGTAAGCCTCATTGAGCCTGCAAAGAGGTGGGATAATGTAGGATACAAATGCAATAAATAAAAAATAAAAATAAATATAGGGCTAGATTCTATACATCGCACCAAAAAAATCTGCACGAGAAAAAATATGCCTAGGTATATTCTCTAAAATATGCCTAAATTTTATAGAATAGGCTTAAATTTCCACATGGTATATAGAATATGCCAAGTGCCACTCCCTGCAACTAAGGGGAACCTTTTACTAAGTTACATAGGTGCCTATCAGGCTTATTTTTGAAAGAGAAGGGCGCCCATCTTGTGACACAAATCGAGAGATGGACGTTCTTCTCCCAGGGTCGCCCAAATCGGCATAATTGAAAGCCGATTTTGGGCATCATCAACTGCTTTCCGTCGCGGGGACGACCAAAGTTCACGGGGGCGTGTCTGAAACATAGTGAAGGCGGGACTGTGGCGTGCCTAACACATGGGCATCCTCGACCGATAATGGAAAAAAGAAGGGCATCCCTGACGAGAACATGGGCGACTATTTGGTCCACTTTTTTTAAGGTCAAGCCTGAAAAAGGTGCCCAAACTGACCAGATGACCACCAGAGGGAATCAGGGATGACCTCCCCTTACTCCCCCAGTGGTCACCAACCCCCTCCCACCCTAAAAAAACATTTTAAATATTTTTTGACAGCCTCTATGCCAGCCTTAAATGTCATACCCAGCTCCATCACAGCAGTATGCAGGTCCCTGGAGCAGTTTTAGTGGGTGCAGTGCACTTCAGGCAGGCGGACCCAGGCCCATCCCCCCCCTACCCTTACACTTGTGGTGGTAAATGTGAGCCCTTCAAAACCCACCAGAAACTCACTGTACCCACATGTAGGTGCCCCCTTCACCCCTTAGGGCTATGGTAGTGGTGTACAGTTGTGGGGAGTGGGTTTTGGGGGAGGGTTGGGGGGCTCAGCAAACAAGGTAAGGGAGCTATGCACCTGGGAGCAATTTGTGAAGTCCACTGCAGTGCCCCCTAGGGTGCCCGGTTGGTGTACTGGCATGTCAGGGGGACCAGTGCACTATGAATGCTGGCTCCTCCCATGACCAAATGGCTTGGATTTGGTCGTTTCTGAGATGGGCGTCCTTGGTTTCCATTATGGCCGAAAATCGGGGACGGCCATCTCTAAGGAGGACCATCTCTAAGGTCGACCTAAATTTCCAGATTTGGGCATCCCCGACCGTATTATCAAAATGAAAGATGGACGCCCACCTTGTTTCAATAATACGGGTTTCCCAGCCCCTTCGCTGGGACGTCCTGTGAGGACGTCCTCAGGAAAACTTGGGCGCCCCTTTCGATTATGTCCCTCCATGCACGCTCAATGTGTGGCAATTTTGAGTTACCACCTGGATACCGCATTGCCCTTGTGGTAATTTCATTTTTTATGTGTCCGCTAGGTGCGCCGGAAAATATTTTTATTTTCTGATGCGCAGGTAGTAATCGGGTGGTAATTGTCATTCTATTTGTGTAGACCATTACCGCCCGATTACCGAGTGAGACCTTACCGCTAGGCCAATGGCTGGTGATAAGGTCTTAGACCCAAAATGGACGTTTGGCAATTTTCATTTTGCTGCATGTCCATTTTCAGCAAAAATTTAAAATAGGCATTTTTTACAGGTGCACTGAAAAATGATTCTGCGCGCACTCAAGACATGTGTCTACACTACCGCAGGCCATTTTTCATTGTGCCTTTGTAAAAGGGCCCCTCAATTTGGTCAAGTCCATTTAGGTCATATTTTACTTGGCATGAATCCTGACACCTATATTAGGCACAGAGCAGGTATATTCCATAATTATGATCATAGATTTTAGAAATGCCCATTCCACACCTATAACCACGCCCCCTTTTCAACTATGCGACTTGGAATTTACGCGCACCACATTACAGAATACATTTAGTGAATTGTGAAATAAATCATAATTAATGCCAATTAGTGCAGATAATTGCTTAACATCCAATTGACAGTTCCAATTAGCTATTTAACCAATTTAATTACGTACAATGTTATAGAATACGCTTCAATTTGTGCGTGGAAATTAAGGCACAATATATAGAATTTCAGGGATAGTGGTTAATAAGAATCCCATTGACAATGAATTTTTGAAAGCTGGACTGTTGAAAAGGGCTTGGTACTTGATTGTGCTGACTTGCAGAGCACTGCGATAAGATACTTCAGTAGCACTTAAAAATACAGTATCAACTATACTATTGAGCCATTAAAGTATTAGTAAATTGATTGAGATTTGTTTTCCTACTATTTTTGGTTTGACATTTTTTTGAAGTAGGATTATTTGCTCCTTATCTGCATATAACATTTTACTAACAACCAGTTCATTTCATATATTAGAACTATGCTGACTTTCACTTGTCACATAAGTGGATTTTTATCAGTGACCTAGATGTGAAAATGCCACATTTCAATGCAAATTCTCTATACATTTATATCTGTTCAGCTTTAATTATCCCATTTCACTCCCTGCATCTGCTATCTTTGCAGAAGTCTTACTACTATATCACACTGAAGAGACCTTGCAGCAGGAAACCTTTTCTGTTAATGACTGGCATGAAATGTCTTCTCTGGAAGAAGATGACTGGAATGTCTCTTTCTCTCTCTCTCTATTTTTCACTCTGTAGTGCTCTGACTAAAGTGTTTTATAGGCTAATCACTGAAAATGTTTAGACTTCTATTTCAAAGATAATTTTTTATGGCACATTCATGAAAAAAGTTACTGCCTTAAGTGTAAATATTTCCTGGTTGAAGAAGACCTCATTTTGGGGAACTTTTACTAACCTGTGCTACAACGTGGCCTGCAGTAGTCCTAGCGCGGTGTTTTCCCACACGCTGAGGCAGCTTTTAGTGTGGCTGTAAAATGGACACATTTCCCATTTTTTCCCAGGTGCAAATTTCAATTAAATCCAATTAGTACTAATAACTGCTTGTTAGTAAGCCAATTATCGGTACTAATTGGTTCATTATTAAATTGCACATGCAAATTGGGTGTGTGCCCAAATTTGCACATGCAAATTTTAGCAACTCTTGGGGATAAATGGTCTTGTACTAATGGCTGCTTGGTGTATCCATTTGAAGATCCCATAACTACAAAACCTTTTCAAATAAAATTATCCCATCATGTCCCAGCATCGTGTGTCCAAAAATCTCATTAAAAAATTTTTCCTTGGGTCACCAGGCCCCTTACCTTGCTCTCCACTGACTCCTCACATGTTCCCTACCTCCGGTTCAGGTCCTGACAGATCCCTTGTGACAGCAGTACAAAACTGCAAATTCTGTGGAGCTCTGGCTGGGCAGCCTACAAATTCTAGGCCCCGGCATCAAATTGGGCCTAGTGCTGGCCTCGGGAAGCTTCTGTGCACGTGCAAAAAAACATGCATGTGCAGAACCCTGAGCCAGGCCTCAAATGGCCATTTTATTTGATGCACCCGGCTGGGAAACATCACTTGCTGGCCAGGCGGCATCACGGTAAGCTGTGGAGAGCACAACTCCTATCCTGGACCCCCAGAAGTGAATCAGACCCCAAACGGGTCCCCCAACTGGCCACCAATGATAGTCACAGGGCCAGGAACAGCCCAAACACCCCCATGGAATCCCAGGTACATTTTAAAAATTAAATTTAAAGAAAAATTAATCCTTCAGGTTTACAAATATATTTGTTTTAGTTGAGAAAGAGAGAGAGAGGGAGCACCAATAGTAAACCATGTGATAATTGTATTTAATTAATTTGAAATATTTATAACCTATCTACCATAACTTTCTAAATGGAGGACAGGCTAAAGCATAATATAATATGCAGTTAAACAAGTAAAGGGGCATTTTCAAAAGAATGTCCAAATCAGCATTGGGATATCCTGCTCATTATATCCAAGAAAACCCCCCATCCATCTCACAGTCATTTTTAAACAGGAAAGACTACCAGATTTCCTGTTCAAAAATATGTGAGAAGGATGTCCTTATTCTAGAGATGTCTATTTTGAACAACTATTATAGAAACTGAACCATTTAAACTGTAAACAGAGGAAAACAAGACACAGGGATGTCAGTCTGGCAGCATTCTTATGAAAATGGTCACACAGCATTCTTGCAGAACAGAGGAGTAGCCTAGTTGTTAGTGCAGGGAACTGAAAATCAAGGGACAAATCCCACTGTAACTTTTTTTTTGTTAATGTGATCCCTCCAGGAACAGAAAAATAACTACTGTACCTGAATATACACCACTTCAGTAGCCTTCAGGCTTTAGGTACAGCAAGTATTTTTCTGTTCCAAGAGGGAGCCCCAGAAAAAAAACATGGAGACAGTGGAATCTGAATTGGTGTCCCTTAGTTTGCAATCCACTGCATTCAGCACTAGACTACTCCTCTAATCTGTGTGCTACTTTGATCAGAATGGCTAGGATACCTGCAGCCAGGGCCGTGCCGATGCGGTAAGCGGGACAAGCGCCGCAGGGGGGCGCTATCCTCTGGGGGGTGCCGCCGCTGCGTGCTTACCCTGCCCTCCCGCTCCCATGTAGGAACTGCCCGCCCTCTTTGCCCCCCCAAGATCCCGTTCGTTTTTTTTTTCTTTTAAATTTACCTTCCTCCGGCAGCGCAGCGTCAGTGAAGGAGGCGGCGCTCCCAGTCCCTACATCTCTAGCCTTCCCTTGTTCGCTGCTCACTGCCCTGCCTTCTTCTGACGCCGCCTCCTTCACTGACGCTGCGCTGCCGGAGGAAGGTAAATTTAAAAGAAAAAAAAAAGGAACAGGATCTTGGGGGGGAGAAGAGGGCGGGCAGTTCCTACATGGGAGCGGGAGGGCAGGGGAGAGAGGGGAATCGCTGCCTTGGAGCCAGGCAGGTGCGGGGGGGGGGGGGGGGGGGCGCCAACTGGTAGTCTGCAGGGGGGCGCCAGAGACCCTTGGCACGGCCCTGCCTGCAGCTGACACAGAGCCTGGTTCCCTTTCCAGTTTCACTTTCAGAGTAAAGAGGGGTCATGCCTTAATCCCTCCAGCAGTCAGCTGCTCAATCAGAACATGTTTTTCTAACTTGGATGTGACTGAAACAAGCCTAGATAAAACCATCCTTCTTTTTTAGACATGGACTTTTCTTCCCTTTTGAAAATTGCTGTTGGATGTACTACGTTTGGGCCCTTCCTAGTCATGCTCAAAACATGTCCACAACACCCCTCCCCCCTTGCTATTTAGGTGAACTGCAGTGTGAAACATCCAAATTCTGACTTTCCAAAATTGGGATTTGGACATTTTTAGCAGATGGATGGTTTTTTTTAGGCATCATGAGGCGCCCATCTGCTTTGAAAATGAGCACCATAAACAAATTATTGGCAGCAGACTTTTATGTCATACTGTAGCTAATTTTGTGACATAGTGGTATCACTGGCCTTTAAATTAAAAACTCTTACCTACCAATATTGTTCTATTTTACAGCAATTGATTGCACTCACACTGCCACCAGTGAATAAAGAGAAAAATACAGGAAAAATAATTCTCACAGATATTCTCAATATACAGGTAATGCAAAATGTCAAAGCTTTCATTACT
Source organism: Microcaecilia unicolor (assembly GCF_901765095.1). NCBI lineage: Eukaryota > Metazoa > Chordata > Amphibia > Gymnophiona > Siphonopidae > Microcaecilia > Microcaecilia unicolor. The sequence continues at coordinate 456,161,651 of NC_044033.1, read as the reverse complement.
TGTATTCTGACTCATGCAAGTCTTTTCTCATTATCTCATAATCTGAATACATCACCTTTTGTTAGAGTTCTTGAATCAGAAGGGGAAGACTTCTAGGTACATACAAGATTTCAATTCAGTAGTTGTCATGCTCTATTTTTACCAGCTGATTGACACGAATAGTCTTTTGATTAGACTAATTATCCACACTGAAGTGGTATTATTGCCCTGCTTCTGTGATGAGCTGCCTTCCCTGCCTACCACTTCATTGAACTCCCCCCTCCCCCCCCAAAAAAGATGATCACAGCTATTTTTTCAAGACCTGGCTAATGATTCCAATTTCACACCTGCAAATTTCTGCAAAGTAGCATTACAATGAATCTCAGTGGCTCACCAAAGGAATAATCAAAAGGAATGTTGGCATCTTAATCTCACATTGTACATGCCTTAATAGGTCAGGGGATGTGTTACTGTATTACTCAGCAAAGGCCAATAAAATTGTTATTGCATACTGCCTTCTGCACAATTTGGCGAAGTGACATGAATTAGCTGCATCTGAGAAGGACATTATAGATTCAACTGATTGCAATTCAGAATCTAAAGATGAAGGCAGCAGCACTCTCAGAATTATGCTATCTTCATAATGAACTAATGGCACCACTTTTCTAATTTAAACCAATTAAATTTGTTTACAAGTAATTATATGTTCACAGGATTAGACTTTCATCCCACTGTCACTACCACTGGAGCACTCTCTCTTTGGCCTGACTAATTTCTGCACCAGGGACTGCTCCAAACTCATGCTGTCTTTGGAGGACTCTTTAGCATCATAATCACATTCCTGATGAAGGCAGACCAGGGATCTGTCAGGCAGGCTTTGGACTGTTGCTGTGGTACTGGAGCTTGTGAAGTGGGATCAGGCATCTGGAGTGGGATCATGTGCATCTGTAATTCAGAATAGCTCCAAATTTCATTGCAGATTATGCAGAATTTCACTCATGAAGCTGACACAGCTGTCTTGGCAGCTCTTTCTAGTATGTTTATGTTTTTATTATGTGAATGTTTTTATTGTAACCCGCTTTGATTTTAAAATGGGATATAAATCCATGAAATAAATAAATAAATAAATAGATCCTGTCTCACTACTTTGCGACAGTTTTATGCTGTTTGCCCTTATCTAGATAAAAAAAAAAATCACAAATGACCCTTCTTTACGCCATACTTTTGTCATGTATATTGTAACACTGTCTACTCTGGTATCAACCCAAGCTTGGAAATATGATCATGCTAACCCCCCCCCCCCCCCCCCCCTATTTATTCAAAATCACTGGTTTCCACTGAACTAGCACATTCAACATAAGATTCTGACTTTCACTCACAAAACTCTCTCTACTGGAATCCCATCATACCTGTTTTCCTTAACTTGGGGGTCCTTTTACTAAGGTGCACTGAACAATGGCTTACGGTAGTGTAGGTGTGGGTTTTGGGCGCACGCCAATCCATTTTTCAGTGCGCCTGTAAAAAAAAGCATTTTAAAATTTTTGCTGAAAATGGACATGCGTCAAAATGAAAATTGCCACGTGTCCATTTTGGTCTCAGATCTTACCACCAGCCATTGACCTAGCGGTAAAGTCTCATGCAGTAACCAGGCGGTAATGACCTACGTGCGCCAAATGCCACTTGGTGCACGTCCAATACGTGTGACAGAATATAAAAAATTTTTTTCAGACGTGCATATTGGATGCGCGCCAGAAATGAAATTACCGCAAGATCCACGCGGTAGCTGTGCAGTAACTCCATTTTGGCATGTGTTGAGCACACGTAGACACTTACGCAGCTTAGTAAAAGTGCCCCTCAATATGCTCCCCCTAGACACCTTAGGTCACTAAACGATCATTATCTCCATACCCCACTACCTTCTGCAGCACTCATTATCATCTATGCTTGATCTTGAATTGTCATTTCCCAACTTTAAAGCAGCCCTTAAGACCCACTTATTTAGGGCTGCATTCAGAGATACCCATTAAACACCGCTATTGAGTATTGTTTGGCACCAGGCACTTAAGGACTGTGTTGTGTTATGACTGTATATGAATGATCCCTACCTTCCTGAACTACCCTTGTCTGGTATGGCTGCTGTCATTCTTCTTTCTCTGTCCTGTCTTTTATTGGAGTTTTTTTTCTGTCACATGATCTATTATTTTTATATTGTAAACCACTATGTTGTATGTTATGAATAGTGGAATATCAAATAAAATTAAACCATAAACCATGTGTTAAGGTTTTCCCATTCCCTCTACAGACTCCTTACCTTGGTCTGTAGTCATGCTCATCTTTTCAGCCTCTTCTGCCTCAAACACTAGTCAAAGTATATAGTCCCTGAATCAGACAATGACTCCTTCCTCTGTAGGGTTAATGAACTCTTTAAGGAGGAAGTGAGCAAGCTGTCATCACTGATGTCCTCTGTGGTTCTGTACAGATGGGGCTTGCTCCCTCTAAGGCACCAATGTCTACTGCTTACCAGGACACCCAAAGTAACCATCCTCTGTAGCTTCCTGTAGGTAGGAAGCAGCTTAATTTTACAAATAACTCTACTTTTATATATATAACTATATCTCATATGCTAAGCTTTATGGATCTAGGTACCCTGCTAAAAAGGAGGAGGGATATGTTAGACAGTATCTAGAAAGTCAATGCCATTTAAGACCAGAAGGATGCACTACTTCTGGCTTGTTGAGGCCACCTGGTCTTCTGGACAGGTCTGGAGTTTGGCAGGTTTCCCTTTTTATACCCACCAGTACAAATCATCCTATTCTTTCTTTAGGTTTTCTACTTCATGATCATGATTATAAGTATTGTTAACTTTCCAATTAATGCCTCACCACATCTTTTTTTGCTTTTAATAGGCATTGTTTTTACTCAGACTTGTCCTAAACAACACTTTTCCATATTTTGTTAACCCTGAGAGGATGAGGATCTCCTTAAGAAAGTTGCATTACATTTTTCGTAGAAGCCAATCTACTCATCCTACTTAACTCAGTGCAAGAAACACCCCAAAATACAGATGCAACAATTAAAATAGTAATACCTTGTTTCTAGGCAACTCTATTATAAGAAGCATTAACCTAGGATCACAGTCCATAGGTGCCAGCGAAGTGAAATGCCTTCCAGGATCTTCAGCAAGCAAGAATACAAACCAAATACTTCGATAAAGCAAATATTTGAAATATTTGATTTATCAAATTCAAACTCTGTTATTAATATTGTTTCATGTGTCATAATAACAGAAGCACTCTGCTTGGTTTATAATATCCATCCTTTGAAATCTCTTGCCAATGACATCTAATGATTTGATATTTTAGCAGACATCCTTGTTCTTTACAATTTCATTGTAATTCAGCTGTTTCATCTGTTCCAACCAAAGCTGATAAACCCCTGATGCAGGCCGGTGTGGCCGAAACACGATTCGTGTCGGGCTTTTATTGATTTTAATAAAGACATTGTTTGAGAAGACATTACATGAGAGAGGACTCTTTTTTGGATCCACTGTGTGTACCTGATGTTCTTCATAATAATGAATGTCACTTAGGGTCCTGTTTACTAAGCAATGCTGTAAGCGTGCTAACTTTATAGTGCATGCTAAAAATGAGCATGCACTAATGATAGAGACGCCCATAGGAATATAATGGGTGTCTCTATCATTAGCGTGTGCTAAAAGGTTAGCACACCTACAGCACGGCTTAGTAGACAGGGTCCTTAGAGTATATTTGAAATGATATTTAAATATAAGACTCATGTGTTCTGCCAATGTATAATAAAATAAGAAGAAAAAAAATCAAGATCGGATTGTGTTGTGAACCTTTACTGTAGGTACAAATCAGCAATGAAACGTACAAAGGAATTAATGATCAAACAAAATGTCTTTCAGGAATTTAATGTTAGAATATGTTCTTACCAGGAAATTTAATGTTAGAATATTATGTTCATACCAGGAAAGAGTGATTTGTTTTTTTCATTCAATCATTGTTTCATACGTTCAACATATGTTTAGAAAGCTAATTAATCTAATGTTTTGCTTTTATTTCTGCTAGTGATCTTTGTTTTGCAGCCCAAAATTGCTATCTAGTGAATAAGAAACTACAAGAAACATATTTAAGAATGATTCCTTTCTGACAACCAATGATTTCAACAATGAATATTGAATTTCTACCAAAAATACTTTAGAAATTATTTAATTTAAAGTTTATTGCATTGTTTGGACTCACTGTGGTTTTTCTATTTATGAAAGATTGGCAGCTACTATATTTCAAACACTCAACTGGAAGCCCTTCCTCTTCCTAGGAAATGTTAACTAAACCTGTCAATAGAACAATGAACTAATTTTTGCTATACTGCTTCTCTTCTGGGAAGAGATGTGAAAAGCACAGGTTTGCAATCAAATAATTGAACCTGTAGAAAATTTGATAATTCATCAGATGATCTTGATGAACTACTTTTAAAGAGAAATCAAACAAATCTGATCAATGCCTTTGATTGGATTACTGGGGAACTAGATGAAGGGCATGTACACTGCACTAGATGTAGTTTACTTGGGTCCCTGTTTACAAAGAAGCGCTAGCGGCTGGAGGTGCGGTACTGCCGACACGGACCATTCACTTTGAATGGGTTGTGTTGGCATTGTTGCATGGCAGCCGCTAGCGCAAATTTGTAAACAGAGGGGTTGGATTTTAACAAAGATTTCAATTTCTGGCATGGAAGGATCCTAAAAAAATTAGGCAGCTTGGAGGGGGGGGGGGGGGGGGGGTTGGGGGTTGGCTTATGGTAGTGGACAGTTAGAAATTGGTATAGTGATAGACAACAGAGAGTGATGATACACAGAATCCACTCCTAGGAAAGATGGGTGAACTATTATTAAAAATGTCTTTACTGAATAGATGATGAGTATATAGAATGGACTTCCATCAGATGTAAGGGAACCAAACATAGAAATGGAATTTAAAAAACAAAACAAAACATGGAATAGGCACAGAGGATCCTCAGTAATAAAGTATAAGGAGGGTCAGTGATCATCTGAGATCAGGCCAAACCCCAATTTCAAAATCCCTTCTATAAAGGAACAAAAGTTATCAAGGGCGAGAGAGAGAGAGCTCTTTTCCAAGGAGGAATCCTCAGTTCCAGAACCAGATGCCTCTGGAACTCAGAACAGAGTTCAACACTTTAGCTTTCTGAAAAAAAAAAAACAACAAAAAAAAAACCCAAAACAAAAACAACTTCCTCATTTGGACAAATTTCCTGAAGATTGGAACTTGGGCCACACCTTTGGAATTATGAAACAGTATGATTTTAATTTATTATGGCAGAGTTTTAAAAACCTTTTGAAGCCTGTTGTCACTTAAGATAATTTATTCTTTATTTCGTATTAAAGATTAGTTATTGGTTTTGTGCCTATTTATGCAATTACGTGTAGGCATTATTTCCTTTGGGTCCTAGACATTAAGGTCTAGATTCAGTAAATGGCGCCCATAAAATCGGCGCTGAAAAAACCAGCTTAAACCATTCTTAAATTTCAGCATGGTTTATAGAATAACGATTAAGCGATATGGTCACATGTAAATTTAAACAAAAACAAAGGGAGGGTTCAAAGCACAAAACGAAGTCCAAACAGCAAAAATGTTACCAGGAGACCTTCACAAGCGGGTTAAAACCTTTAATTGTACACCATATGTCATTGACCCAACACAGGTCGTGTTTTGGCTTGAAACGCCTGCGTCAGAGGTCGTTCAATTGTAATTATCTAAAATAAAGAGACCAACTGAAAGCTGAATTCACATCAAATGTGACTAAGATCCGTGCAAAATACATTCACAAAATGCCTGCTTACTGCACACAGGAGCGCAGCGCCCCTCTTACTAGTTAGATTGTGCCTGGAGTAAGAGGGATGTTGTGCTCTCATGTTGAGTAAGCAAGCATTTTGTGCATGTATTTTGTGCGGATCTTAGCCATGTTTGATGTGAATTCAGCTTTCAGGTGGTCTCTTCATTTTAGATAATTACAATCAAAAGACCCCTGATGCAGGCACTTCATGCCTAAACACGCCCCATGTTGGGTCAATAACATATAGTTTATTTTTTTTTGTTACATTTGTACCCCATGCTTTCCCACTCATGGCAGGCTCAATGCGGCAGGCAATGGAGGGTTAAGTGACTTGCCCAAAGTCACAAGGAGCTGCCTGTGCCGGGAATTGAACTCAGTTCCCCAGGACCAAAGTCCACCACCCTAACCACTAGGCCATTAAAGGTTTTGTCCCACTTGTGAAGGCACATGTAAATTTAGGCACCACAATTTGCAACAATGACACTGTGGTGCAAATGCCCATGCCTAAATTTACATGCAGAGCACATTTTTACTGTAATTATGTGCATAACTCAAACCATGCTCCTGTTCCACCTCAAAATGCTCACGATTGTCCCCTTTCTGTGCCCCCTTTTTTGGGCTATGAGTAAATTTTAGGCGTGGATCCTGCACCTAACTTTATGCATGTAAAACCCAATTAAATCTAATTAGTGCCAATAATTGCTTGTAAAAAACAATTATTGGCGCTAATTGGCTCATTATTCAATTAAATTACACTTGCAAATCAGAAACACACCCAAATTTCATGCACAATTTTTGGTGACCTTTGTAGAATCAGGGGCTAAAGGGTCAATTCAAGAAAAGTCATCTAAAGTTAGGTGCCAAAATTTCATGTGCTAGGCAAGAAATCTATAATGACAATTACGAGCACAATTGCTGTTATAGAATACTAGAGTAAGGGGGCATTTATGTGCCAATATTTAGGCACAACCAATTATACTATGTCTATGTTAGGTGCAAATGCACATGCCTAAATCCAGCACCTTGTGCACGTAACTGTACAATTCAAACATAGAAGGACACTGGTAGTATTCTATAAAGTGCACACTAGAACGTTTGGAACACTCATGACCCACCCATGCTCCTTCCATATGAACACACCCTGTTCAGTTACACCCTATAAAATTTATATGTGCACTTTATAGTAAAGGGTAATAACTCACCTATGCAACTGCAAATTAATGCTAGTTAAGGCCATATTGATAATTATTGGCACCAATCAAGGACCAATTAAGTAATTAAGTTACATGCACTAGTGGCACTATTCTATAAGCACTCAATTGTGTGTGCCAGTTATAGACTTAGAGAGTTAGGGGACAGTTATCAATATAGGCTACTGTTAAGTCATGTTACTGGGTTATTTTACACAGGGTCCCATTTTATGCATTGTGTGCTAAAATAACCCTACTTGTGGTAAAATGGCTTGACATGTGGTAAAATAATCTCAATTAGTAGTAATCTACATTGATAATTTCCCCACTTATTGTCTTTTTGGGATACCAATAGGGCTATTACAGAGACCAGTATTGTGTCCTTAAAGCATGATTGATTAAACAAAGCAGAGTAATTAACTACAGTTAGCTGGGTTGAGGCTTGATGTTGAGAAAGTGAAAAGCATATACCCTCCAGATTCTATATAGAGTGCCCTACATTGGGCACTGTTTCAAGATGTGTGCCCGTGGCTTATGAGCCAATTAGTGCCAATAATTGGGTGCTAATTGGCACCAATTTGAATTTGCATGCAAATCTTCCTATGCCCAAATCCCATAGTGAGCAACCAAAAATGGGGTGTGGACATATGAGGTGCACGGGAGGGTCACGGGTATTCCTAAAATTTGCACGCAGTGTTATAGAATACTGGGGATTTGTGCCCAAATTGAGGGCCTAGAATTGCACCTGGTTTCAGCAGGATAAGTCCTGGCACCCAAATTTGGGAGCTGAAATCAGCACTCAGTACTATTCTATAATGGCTGCTCATCTTTCTGTGCTGAGTTTTGAGTGCCATTTACTGAATCTAGCACATACTTGTTGTTACATTATTTTTCTGTTAATATTTAATTAGATGATTTTAGAATGATTTTCAGGCACATATTTTGAGGATAATTTTACAAGAAAATACCTAAGTGAGAAGTCCAAAAAGGCCACCATTTTTAGCCTATTTTATACAGCTAACCTAGATGCCTATGTGCCTTTATAAAATAAGCACCCAAAACAAGCCCCAAGAGTACAACTATTCCTGTGCATAAATTTATGGCTGCTCTAAGAAAGATGAGTGTGTACTCTGTTTGCCCTCCTCTTTAATAAAGTATGCATGCATTTTGCTTTATAAAAACCCTTTTCTGCATGTAAAAGGGCTTTTATAAAGATCCACCTTGGGGGTCAGCTGAAATCTTCTGCTCAGTGTGTGGTGGATGCCAAAAAAAACAAACAGGATGGCAGGAATTATTAGGAAAGGGTTGGTAAATAGAACAAAAATACTATAATGCCTCTGAATCGCTCCATGGTTTGACCTCACCTTGAGTATTGGTCACTGTATCTCAAAAAAGATATAGCAGAATTAGAAAAGATTCAAAGAAGAGTGACCAAAATGATAAAGGGGATGGAACTCCTCTCAAATGAAGAAAGGCTAAAGAAGTTAGGACTCTTCAGCTTGGAAAACAGACAGATGAGGGGAGATATGATTGAGGTCTACAAAATCCTGAGTGGTGTAGAACGAGTAGAAGTGAATTGATTTTTTACTTATTCCAAAAGTACAAAGATTAAGGGAAAGTCAAGGAAGTTACATGGAAATATTTTTAAAACAAATAGGAGGAAATATTTTTCACTCAATGAATAGTTAAGCTCTATAACTCTTTGCTGGAAGATGTAGTAACAGCGGTGAGCATATCTGGGTTTAAAAAAGGTTTGGACAAGTTCCTGGAGGAAAAGTCTATAGTCTGTTATTGAGACAGGCATGGAGAAGCTACTGCTTAACCTCGGATTGGTAGCATGGAATGTTGCCAGTATTTGGGTTTCTGCCAGGTACTTGTGACCTGACTTGGCTGCTGTTAGAAACAGGATACTGGGCAAGATGGACTATTGGTCCATCTTGCCCAGTATGGCTATTCTTATGTTTTAAAGAGGCTTTACATGCAGAAGTCTTATAAAATTTTCCCTTTTTTCTTGTGAAGGGAAATGGGATACAGTTTTATTTTGGGGGCATCTTTAAATGAATACAGGTATATGGTGTATGCTACTAGGTGAGCTACAGACCTCATTTCCTGTCTAACATAATGCCGAAAAGAAGTGGCAAGGCAGCGGTCCGGGCTTCCCCAACGCCGGCCCCAATACCTGTAGGTCCCATCGACCGTTTTTTGAGGACTCCAGGGCAAGACAGATTAGTTGGGAGCGGTTCCTTAAGGAATGCCGGCACAATGGAGGATACCTCAGTGTTCCCAAGACTGGATGTAAATCTGAGCCCCGATATGAGAGTTCCGCCCCCGCAGCCAACATGGACGAGCTCTCCCTCTGAGGGAGCGAGCAGTCAGACGCCAAGAACTGGGTCTGACTTAGACTCGAGTGAAGCTCAAAATAAACACCATGAGAGGGATTTAGGAGGATGATTAATGCCTCCAGAAGTAAGCAACCCGATGTTATCGGCTGCGGGTCAACAAGGTGCAGAAACTGGGAAGGAAACAGATTTGTTAAATATGCCTCCATGGACTCTGGAGAAACCGTCAAAGGTAACTTTAGATAATTTATGGGACTTGGTGGCTGAAATGGCACAACATTTGTTAAACCAAACAAATGTATTATCTCAAAAAGTTAATGAAATTGAAAGAAAAGTGGAGAAAAAACGAAAATGATATTAAAAATTGCTCTGAAAGGATTGATACTATGGAGGAAAAAACAATAAACTTGGGAAATATTCAAACTGTTATGTTGAAAGACATTTCAAACCTAAGGAGCAAAATGGAAATATATGAAAACCATATGAAAAGATATAACTTAAGATTTCTAAACTTTCCAAGAGTAAAGATGATAAGTCCGCTAGAAATGTTAAAACGGTACCTTAAAGAAGTATTAGAGACTCCTGAGGCAAATTTACCACCTTTTACTCAAGTCTACTACATGCCCCCAAAACAACAAGAACCACCATTACAACAACAAATATCTTTGGACGTTACAAATTTCCTGAAAGCATCTGATATAGAACAAGCCACCGCGGCAACTTTGGTAGCTGCGGTGGCCCTATTGCCAGACAAACAATGGTTGTTCAGAATGTTTTTTAAACATAAGGATAAATTGTTCCTGGGACTAAAGATATCAGTATTTCCAGATGTCTCGAAGGACACACAAAAGAAACAATTTTTGATATTGAAACCAGAAGTATTGCGGTTAGGAGGCACATTTTACCTCAGATTTCCTTGTAAATGCATTGTATGTTACAATGCACAAAAATACGTTTTCATGGATCCATCTCATTTAACATCATTTGTAACCTCCTAAAGAATACAAGGAGCTAAATAATATTAATCATGCCTATTCTCTCCTAGATGCTGAATTCTTATGAAAGATTATATTCTTCTTTCCTCCTGTGTTATGAATATCTCCCCAATATAAAGTGGACTTGAGTATTGCATAAGTGAAATAATATTCTTTTTCTTCTTGTTTGTTCCTTTAATTTTAATTTGATAATTTAACACTTTCTAATCAAGTGTAACTCCTTGAAATAGTTGTAAATGCATAATAATAATAATAATAATAATAATAATAAAAATCTAATCCAATCTAATTTCTGTTCCTCTCCTCCCTCCTTCTTCCCTGCCTTTCTCATGTGCTCTGTGGAATGCCCGCTCTGTCTGCAACAAACTTTCCTATATCCACAACCTCATTATCTCCCGTAATCTCCATCTGCTTGCCCTAACTAAAACTTGGCTTTGCCCTGAAGGCTCTGTTTCAGCCGCGGCCCTGTGTCATGGAGGTTACCTTTTCTCCCATACTCCTCGCAGAGGTGGTGTCGAGCTACTACCTTTCTCCCTCCTGTAGATTTCAACCTCTTCTTCCACCTCAGTCTCACTGCTTTTCTTCCTTTGAAGTCCACTCCATCCATCTACTCACTCCTCTGCCTCTCTAAGTAGCAGTCATTTATTGACCCCCCCCCCCCCCCCCCGATAAGTCCCTTTCTTCCTTTCTCACTGACTTTGACGCCTTGCTTTCCTTCTTTCTTGAACCTTCATATCCTTCCCTCATTCTTGGGGATTTTAACAATCATACTAATGATCCCTCTGACTCTTACACTTCTCAATTTCTCGCGTTAACATCCTCTTTCAGTCTTCAACTGTGCTCCACTACCCCCACTCACCAGAATGGCCACTGTCTGTATCTTATCTTCTTCTCAAACTGCTCACTTTCCAGTTTCTGTGCCTCAGTTTTTCTGCTCTCTGACCATCATCTGATAACTTTCACATTTAAACACCCTACCCCCAGCCCCGTCCAATCTTAACCAATACATTTAGGAGTCTTCAGGCTATTGACTCTTCTACTCTGTCCTCCAGTGTTTCAAATCTCTTCTCAACCACTCTGTTACCCAAGTCTGTTAATGAGGCTGTCTCTGTGTATAATACTACTCTCTCCTTTGCTCTGGATACTCTCGCTCCTCCCATTCCCCGTTTTGTAAGGCGTACTGAACCCCAGCCTTTCCTGACCTTGAGAATCCGCTACCTACGTTTCTGTTCCTGCTCTGCCAAATGCCTTTGGTTGAAATCTCATGCTGATTTCATACATTTCAAATTCTTGCTGACTTCCTTCCAGTCTGCTCTTTTACTTGCCAAACAGGACTACTACATCCAGTTGACAAATTCTCTTGGCTCAAACCCTCAACGTCTCTTTGCCAGACTGAACTTTCTCCTCAAAGTGCCTTCACTTTCTCCCCAGACTCTTGCTGAGTACTTTCATGATAAGGTTCACAAGATTAAACTTGAATTCTCAACCAAGTCACCTCCACCTCTCTTTCCCTAAGTTCATTCTCTCAACCCTCCTTCAACCTCTGTCTCCTTTTCTTCCTTTTCTGAAATCAATGAAGAGGAAACTACACATTTTCTCTCCTCCTCAAAACTAACTACCTGTTCCTCTGATCCTATTGCCAGCCATCTAATTAGCACTATCTCTCCTACTGTCATCCCTCCTACCTGTCATATCCTCAAATCTTTCACTTTCCACTGCGTCTGTTCCTGATGCCTTCAAATATGCCATAGTCACACCACTCCTTAAAAAACCTTCATTGGACCCTACCTGTCCTTTCAACTATTACCCCATCTCCTTTCTCCCTTTCCTATCCAAGGTACTTGAACATGTTGCTCACCGCCATTGTCTTGACTTTCTTTCATCTCAAGCTATTCTTGATCCACTTCAGTCTAGTTTTCACACTCTTCATTCAACTGAAACAGCACTTGCTAGAGTCTCCAATGACCTGTTCCTGGCTAGATCCAAAGATTTCTATTCTACCTTCATCTTTCTCGATCTATTTGCTGCTTTTGACACTGTTGATCACTGCCTACTCCTTGATACGCTGTCCTCACTTGGATTTCAGGGCTCTGTTCTTTCCTGGTTCTCTCTCCCATTGTACTTTTAGTGTATACTCTGGTGGATCTTCCTCCTCTTCTATCCCACCATCAGTTGGTGTACCTCAGGGATCTGTCCTGAGACCTTTTTTCTCCATCAATACTTCTTCCCTTGGTACTCTGATCTCATCCCTTGGTTTTCAGTATCACCTTTACGCTGATGACTCCCAGATCTACCTCTTTACACCAGAAATCTAAACAGGAATCCAGGCCAAAGTATCAGCCTGCCTTCCTGACATTGCTGCCTGGATGTTTCACCGCAATCTGAAACTAAACATGACCAAGACTGAGCTTCTTATCTTTCCCCCTAAACCAATTTCTCTTCTTTCCCCATTCTCTATCTCTGTAGCTAACACTCTCGTCCTTCCTGTCTCATCACTCATAACCTTGGGGTCATCTTCGACACCTCTCTCTCGTTCTTTGCACATCTTCAACAGACTTCTAAAACCTGTCATTTCTTTCTCTATAATATCACCAAAATTCATCCTTCCCTTTCTGAGCACAGTACCAGATCCCTGATCCACACTCTTATCACCTCTCGCTTAGTAACATAGTAACATAGTAGATGACGGCAGAAAAAGACCTGCACGGTCCATCCAGTCTGCCCAACAAGATAAACTCATATGTGTATACCTTACCTTGATCTGTACCTGCCTTTTTTAGGGCACAGACCGTACAAGTCTGCCCAGCAGTATTTCCCGCCTCCCAACCACCAGTCCCGCCTCCCATCTCCGGCTCTGGCACAGACCGTATAAGTCTGCCCTCCACTATCCTCGCTTCCCAACTACCAACCTCTGTTCCCCCACCTGCTCCGCCACCCAATTTTGGCTAAGCTTCTAAGGATCCATTCCTACTGCACAGGATTCCTTTATGCACATCCCACGCATGTTTGAATTCCGTTACCGTTTTCATCTTCACCACCTCCCGCGGGAGGCCATTCCAAGCATCCACCACCCTCTCCGTGAAAAAATACTTCCTGACATCTTTTTTGAGTCTGCCCCCCTTCAATCTCATTTCATGTCCTCTCATTCTACCGCCTTCCCATCTCCGGAAAAGATTTTTTTGCGGATTAATACCTTTCAAGTATTTGAACGTCTGTATCATATCACCCCTGTTCCTCCTTTCCTCCAGGGTATACATGTTCAGGTGAGCAAGTCTCTGCTCATATGTCTTGGAATGCAAATCCCATACCATTCTCGTAGCTTTTCTTTGCACCGCTTCCATTTTTTTAACATCCTTAGCGAGGTACGGCCTCCAAAACTGAACACAATACTCCAGGTGAGGCCTCACCAATGACTTGTACAGGGGCATCAACACTTCCTTTCTTCTGCTGATCACACCTCTCTCTATACAGCCTAGCAACCTTCTCGCTACGGCCACCGCCTTGTCACACTGTTTTGTCACCTTCAGATCCTCGGATACTATCACCCCAAGATCCCTCTCCCCCTCTGTACCTATCAGACTCTCACCGCCTAACACATAAGGCTCTCATGGGTTTCTACTCCCTAAATGCATCACTTTGCATTTCTTCGCATTGAATTTTAATTGCCAAACCTTAGACCATTCTTCTAGCTTCCTCAGATCCCTTTTCATGCTTTCCACTCCCTCCCGGGTGTCCACTCTGTTGCAAATCTTAGTATCATCCGCAAATAGGCAAACTTTACCTTCTAACCCTTCGGCAATGTCACTCACAAATATATTGAACAGAATCGGCCCCAGCACCGATCCCTGAGGCACTCCACTACTCACCTTTCCCTCCTCCGAGCGAACTCCATTTACCACCACCCTCTGTCGTCTGTCCGTCAACCAGTTCCTAATCCAGTTCACCACTTCGGGACCTATCTTCAGCCCATCTAGTTTATTTAAGAGCCTCCTGTGGGGAACCGTGTCAAAAGCTTTGCTAAAATCTAAGTAGATTACGTCTATAGCACGTCGATGATTCAATTCTCTGGTAAAACCATGTTGTCTCGGATCTTGCAACTTATTGGCTTCTAGGAAATTCACTATCCTTTCCTTCAGCATGGCTTCCATTACTTTTCCAATAACCGAAGTGAGGCTTACCGGCCTGTAGTTTCCAGCTTCTTCCCTATCACCACTTTTGTGAAGATGGACCACCTCCGCCGTTCTCCAGTCCCTCGGAACCTCTCCCGTCTCCAAGGATTTATTAAACAAATCTTTAAGAGGACCCGCCAGAACCTCTCTGAGCTCCCTCAATATTCTGGGGTGGATCCCGTCCGGTCCCATGGCTTTGTCCACCTTTAGCTTTCCAAGTTGTTGATACACACTCTCTTCCATGAATGGTGCTATATCCATTCCATTCTCAGGTGTACTTTTGCCAGTCCCTCGCGGTCCTTCTCCAGGATTTTCTTCAGTGAAAACCGAACAAAAGTATCTATTTAGCAAATTGGCTTTTTCTTCATCATTATCTACATAGCGGTTCGCTGTATCTTTTGGTCTCACAATTCCCTTTTTAGTCCTTCTTCTTTCACTAATATATCTGAAGACATTTTTGTCGCCCCTCCTTACATTTCTAGCCATTTGTTCTTCCGCTTGCGCCTTCGTCAGACGTACCTGTCTCTTGGCTTCTTTCAGTTTCATCCGGTATTCCTCCCCTTCTTGAGATTTTCTATATTTTTGGAACGCTAACTCTTTAGCCTTTATTTTCTCAGCCACTTGCTTGGAGAACCATATCAGTTTCCTTTTTCTCTTGCTTTTATTTACGCTCCTTACATAAAGGTCTGTGGCCCTATTTATTACTTCTTTCAGCCTGGACCACTGCCCTTCCACTTCATGTACGTCCTCCCAGCCCATCATCTCCTTCTTCAGGTATTCCCCCATTTTACTAAAGTCAGCACACTTGAAATCCAGGACTTTGAGTTTAGAGTGGCCACCCTCCACTTCAGCCGTTATATCAAACCAAACCGTTTGATGGTCACTACTTCCCAGGTGTGCACCCACTCGGACATTTGACACACTCTCCCCATTTGTGAGCACCAGATCCAGCATCGCTCCCTCCCTCGTGGGTTCCGTCACCATCTGTTTGAGCAGAGCACTTTGGAAAGCATCCACGATCTCTCTACTTCTTTCCGATTTGGCAGACGGAACCTTCCAATCTACATCCGGCAGATTGAAATCTCCCATCAACAGAACCCCTTTTTTCTTTCCTAATTTTTGAATATCTGCGATCAGATCTTTATCTAGTTCCTCTAATTGTGTCGGGGGTCTGTAGACAACACCCACATGGACAGAGGTTCTATCCTCTCTTTTTAAGGTGATCCATATTGCTTCTTCTTTTCCCCAGGTCCCTGTCATTTCAGTCGCCATGATATCATTCCTCAGATACAGAGCTACTCCTCCACCTTTACGACCCTCTCTATCCTTCCTAAATAGATTATAGCCTGGTATGCTTGCATCCCATTCGTGGGAACTGTTGAGCCATGTCTCTGTGATTGCAACAACATCTAAGTCTGCCTCCAACATCAGGGCTTGAAGGTCATGAACTTTATTGCTTAGACTACGAGCATTTGTGGCCATCGCTTTCCATCTATATTTCTTGGTATGTGTTTCAACATTAGTGATTTGGGGGTGTCTTTTCACTTTGGGTACCTTCATGTCTTTTTGTTCCAATTTTATTGCTTTTTCCTCTGCCTCAGTTCTATTTTCAGGCGCATTACAGTGCTGTAATGGAGCAAAAGAATTCTTTAGTGGCAACACTTGTGCGGGCGGATGCTTCTGTGTCACATGACGAAGTCTGCCTGAGCCTACTGTGAACCATCTGTTCTTATGTGGTTTTATTCTTTGAGGGAGTGGTGAGAAGCTATTTTTCTGTGATTTTGACTTTGACTCACAAAACTCTCTCTACTGGAATCCCATCATACCTGTTTTCCTTAACTTGGGGGTCCTTTTACTAAGGTGCGCTAACTACTGTTGTTCTCAAGGCAATTCTCTAGATGGGGACCAGAATTGGTACAGTCTAATCAAAGAATTTTCAATTGATTTAACTTTCAAAATTGCCCTAGAATATAAAACTTTCCTTCTTGTGATATAACTCTAAATATTCCCAATATTTATAATAGCAGTTTCAGCAATGTAAAATGCAACTTCAGAGCCTCAATTGAGTGTTATGCAGTTTAAAACAGCCTCTCCTCTCTATCAGAGCTTGGCAGGAAAAGAAAGAAAGAAAGAAAGAAAGAAAGAAAGAAAGAAAGAAAGAAAGAAAGAAAGAAAGAAAGAAAGAAAGAAAAGGTTGCACAGGGCAAATTAATTAATTAAGCAATAAGCATTAAATTAAAGAGAATATCAGGTATCTCACCTATAGCCAGAAAGTTGAGAAGTTTGGAATTTAAAGGTCAGAATTTACTTTACTGTGCAAGAGTTAGGTTCGGGGTCCAGTACCTTAGACTATTGCAACTTGCTTCTCACAGGTCTCCCACTGAGCCATCTCTCTCTCCTCTTCAATCTGTTCAAAATTCTACTGCACGACTTATATTCAGCCAGTGTCGATATGCTTATATAAACCCTCTCCTCAAGTCACTTCATTGGCTCCCTATCCATTTCTGCATACAGTTCAAACTCCTTTTATTGAGTTACAAGTGCATTCACTCTGCAGCTCCTCAGTACCTCTCCACTCTTATCTCTCAGTACACTCCTCCCCGGGAACTCCATTCACTGGGTAAATTTCTCTTATGTGTACTCTTCTCCTCCACCGCTAACTCCAGACTCAGACTCTGTTCCTTTTATCTTGCCACACCTTATGCCTGGAATAGACTTCCTGATCCGGTAAATCAAGCTCCATATCTGGCCGTCTTCAAATCTTGGCTAAAAGCCCACCTTTTTGATGCTGCTTTTAACTCCTAACCCTTATTCACTTGTTCAGTACCCATGTTTTACCATTCCCACCTTAGTAATTCTCTTATCTCTTATCTATCCTGTCTGTCCTAATTAGTTTGTAAGCTCTGTCGAGCAGGGACTGCCTCTTTATGTCCCGTGTACATCACATAATGCTAGAGAAATGATAAGTAGTAGTAGTAGTAGTAGTTGTAAACCGTTAGCAGATAGAAACTATAAGGCCTATTCGGTCTGCCCATCCATACCAACTAGTAAGCTCTATAATCCATCCCTTTCCCTGAAGATCCTTTGTGCTTATCCCATGCTTTCTGAAATTCAGATACACTTCTTATTGCTAGGAGGCCATCCATGAATCCTTCACCATTTCAACAAAGAAATATTTCCTTAGATAACTCCTGAGTTTATCCCCTTTCATCTTTATCCAATGACCCCATTCCAGAGTTTCTGAGGCTCACCTCCTGCGCAATTATGCCGTAGAGATATTTAAATGTTTATCATATTTATTTATGACATTTATATCTCAATTTATCCCAAACAAGTTTGAGTTCAATGTGGATTACAATAAACAGTATAGGATACATAACAAAGAATAATGCATAAGAAAGTAATTTGTTGTAAGAATCCAATTTTACAATACAATCCAGCTTATTTTCGATCTTCCGACACAAATCGGGAGATGGCGGGCCATCTCCTGAAGCTGGCGAAATCGGTTTATTCGAAAGCCGATTTTCGCCGGCACCTACTGCTTTCCGTCACAGAGTCGGCCAAAGTTAAAGGAGGCGTTTCCGCAGGGTATGGAAGGCGGGACAGGGCCGTGGTTATGAGATGGCTGGCTTCAGCCGATAATGGAAAAAAAAAGGTCGGCTCTGACGAGCACTTCACCGGCTTCACTTGGTCCATTTATTTTAGGACCAAGCCTCAAAGAAGTGCCCCAACTGAGCAGATGACCACCGGAGGGAATTGGGGATCACCTCCTCTTACTCCCCCAGTGGTCACCAACTCCCTCCCACCCAAAAAAATTAAAAATCATTTTTTTTGCCAGCCTCTATGCCAGCCTCAAATGTCATACCCAGCTCCAGCACAGCAGTATGCAGGTCCCTGGAGCAGTTTTTAGTGGGTGCAGTGCACTTCAGGCAGGTGGACCAAGGCCCATCCCCCCATACCTGTTACACTTGTGGTGGTAAATGGGAGCCCTCCAAACCCCCCCCAAAACCCACTGTACCCACATGTAGGTGCCCCCCTTCACCCCTTAGGGCTATGGTAGTGTTGTACAGTTGTGGGTAGTGGGTTTTTGGGGGGATTTGGGGGGTTCAGCACACAAGGTAAGGGAGGTATGCATCTGGGAGCAATTATTGAAGTCCACTGCAGTGCCCCCTAGGGTGCCCGGTTGGTGTCCTGGCATGTGAGGGGGACCAGTGCACTACAAATGCTGGCTCCTACTACAACCAAATGCCTTGGATTTGGCTGGGTTTGAGATGGCCAACATCGGTTTCCATTATCGGCGAAAACCAATGCCGGCCATCTCAAACCTGGCCATCTCTGACATTTGGCCGGCTCCAACCATATAGGTGACCGGCGCCATTGGATTATGCCCCTCAATATCATAAACATACTGGGATAGCTATGCATGTTTAACATTTAGAAAACCTATTATGAATGAGAAATTGTACATGAAGCAAAGAGAAAGTTAATGGTAAATAGAGTAATAACCAATTCAGGTAATAATTAATTGTTTGAGATATGGTCATTCTTTGTGAGGGTTTGTTTGAATAGAAACAATTTGAGGATTTTGCGGAATCTAGTATATTCCTGTATATTTCTTATTTTGGGTGGTAAGGAGTTCCACCATTTGGTTCCTAGGTAAGTGAAGTCTGCAGAGTGGACAGTTTTGTAGATCACTTTTTCTGCAATTTTGGGAGGTGTAGTCAGAGATAGTTTCTTGCCTCATATTTAGTGTTTCTTTGAGGTAAGTTTATTAATGGTACCATATAGTCTGGAGCTGTGCCATTTAGGATTTGAAAGATAAAAGTACATAATCTGAAGGTGATTCTCGCTTTGATGGGAAGCCAGTGTAATTTGATTAATAAAGGGGAGGCACTTTAAAAATGAGAGATTTTATATATGAACCTGGCTGCAGTGTTTTGAGCTGTTTGGAATTTTTTCAACAGGTACTTCTTACAGCCAGCTTATACGGCATTACAATAATTGAATTGGGATAATGTTAATGACTGTACCAATAGTCTGAATGTTTCTGATGAGAAATAGGGTCTGATCCTTCTAAAGTTTCCAAACAGACCTGAAAGATTTTGTGATTACTGAGGAAACTTAAGTATCAAATGTTTGTCTATAATTATACCTAGAATTTTCAGATTATTGTCAATGGGGAATGAAATGTTGTCAGTTGTGAAACTGTTGTAGTTGTTTTGGTCAAACAGGTTGGTAATGACCATGAATTTAGTTTTTTTCTTTATTTAGCTTTAGCTTGGATTCTGAGGCCCAGGTTTCTATCAAATTTAAGCCAAGTTTTGCCTTTTGTAAGATGTCTTTAATGTTCTTTTTGATGGTTATGCATATGGCAACATCGTCAGCATATATGAATGTTTTGAATCTTGCTGTTTCTAGTCTGTTGCCTATTGGTGACGTCATTACATTAAACAGAATGGGTGATAATGAAGAACCCTGAGGGACGCCACGGTCCGGTGACCCAAGGAGAGGATAGGGTTCCTTTTATTTTCACTTTGTAAGATTTTGATTTTAGGAATCCTTGAAACCATTTGTGGACTGTGCAACATATACCAAAGTTGTCTAGTATATCTAGTAGGATATTATGATCTACTACATTGAATGTGCTACACATATCAAACTGCATTATTAAGATCTTAGACCCTATGCTAATTTCTTTTCTGAGATTTGATACTAGGGTAATAAGGACAGTCTCGGTGCTGTAGCATGGTCTGAAACATGATTGCGATTTGTGTAGTAGGGAGAAATGTAAAAGGTAGTCCATAGTTTGTGCTGCTACTATTCCTTCCGTCACCTTTATCATCAAAGGAATGGAGGCTACTGGTCTGTAGTTTGTTATATCAGTTATGGTGATTGAATTGTTTTTTTGGTATTGGTGTTAGGATAATAGAACCTTTATTATCAGCGAAAGTGCCGTAGAATAGTAGGAAGGAGATATGCTGCTGAAGCAGATTGATGAATATATTAAGAGCTTCCTTCATAGGGTAACTAGGACAAGGATCTAGAATGCAATATGAGTTTGAATATTTTACTGTGTCATGGGTTGGTAGCTGGAAGGGAGACCACACTGTTGGTGACTATTCCTGTATGTGTGTCTGACTGTTTTTTTTTCATAAATATCTTGATGGTTGACTTTTAATTTGAGGACTCCTCTGATTTTAACTATTTTTTGTTCAAAAAAAGTAGCCAGTTGCTCTGCTGTTGGTGGAGACTCTGTGGTTGTGTTTATTTCTTTTGTGGATAATAGGCTTTTTATCAGATTGAAAAGTTTACTGGTATTAAGGAAATTACCACCGCTTATTTTGTTATAGTATTGAGCTGTTGCAATTTTGATCTCATTTTTATATGCTTTGATGGCAATTTTCTAAGTTATTTTGTTTTCATTTGATTTATCTTTAGCCCATTTTCTTTCCAGTTTTCTTTTCAAAAGAAGGATAGATTATCTTCCCTCATCTGCTTTTCTTCCAAAGTATACATATTGAGGTCTTGAAGTCTGTTCCTATATACTTTATGATGAAAATCAATGGCCATTTTAGTAATAACCTTCAGGTCCAATTCCATCTTGTTTATATCCTTTTGAAGATAAAGTCTCTAGAACTGTACACAGCCCAAAGGTTCTCACTAAATACTTATAAAGGCCCACTCTCACCTCTTTTTTCCCGATAGTCTTTCTTCTTTCCATGCACCCAGACACCCTTTTGGGTTATGCAGTCACCTTTTCTACCATTTTGGCCACTGTAAGATAGGAACACTCCTAAGTCCAATTCTTTCATGCACAACAGTGGCCATAGAAAGAGGAAAGGCCCAGAGAATGCAGATGGAAATAAATAGCATAGGAATACTATATTTCAGTGTACAGTTTTATATAAAGTTCATTACATCGTGTGGTAATATACATTTTGTACTTTTTTTTTTTTAGTAATTTACTGCACAAATCTGTAGCATTTATATCTTTGGACTCTCAATTTTGTAAAACTAGCTCTAGTTTCAAATAGTCTTCTATAATTTCCCTGCAAACTGTGAATATTTTAGAGGAAGCCAAACACAGAACAATTTGATGCATTTGTGTATGTCCTTCTTCAAATGACTGTACTGCTGTGCCAAGGATTGAAAAGCTTCCCTGTGAATTTTAGCTCAGCACTCTGAATAAGCTTATTGTCCACTTCATATGTGAAGTGCTTTCTCTTCCCCCTAATTCACACTGGACCTAGTTCAAAGTGTCCTGGTTTCTCCAACTTCTAAGCAACTTCACATTCATTTGTCAGTATTTTTGAAAACCCTTCATTACTCCTGGGGATTACAAGAAACTTCTTGATTCCTCTTAGTTGTTCAGTAGCATTTCATATAACAAATACCTTTGCTTGAAGTTGTTTACTAGTCATATTGATGATCTCAAAGAATGCTATGTCACACAACCAGAGAAAATACTAGAAATGCCTTTTGCAAGAGATTGTGCATCTACCTATAATGGTATTTTGCCATATGATCTTGTTAGAATGGTACCATCAGCCATTTCATTAGCAAATCATAGGTATCATCTAGCTGACAATTAAGTAGTTTCAAAGCATGAATTCAACATACCCTTCTTATTTTATTCAGTGGTTTCACTCAGGGTCAGTGTCTGCAAATGGGTTAATGTTGAGAATACTATGACAATAATGAACCTCCCTTCTATGCCAGTTTTTGCAGAGTTTGACTTCAGTCTCTCAACTTTACTGCAAACACTCGCTGTAGTGTTTGCATAGTATCAAACAGAGCTTCCTTCTGGAGTTTAAAGGATCTAACATCTATGCATCCTATCAAAGTGTGCTTGTAAATTCTTTTCATACAAACCTGTGGATCCCAATACATTGGGATGTATTTAAGAACATAATAATATCATACTGGGTCAGACCAATGGCTAATCTAGCCCAGTATCCTGCTTCCAACAGTGGTCAATCCAGGTCACAAGTACCTGGCAGTAGCAACGTTCCATGCTATCACTCCTGGCGCAAGAAATTGGCTTCCCCCATGTCTATTTCAATAACAGACTATTCCTTCACGAATTTGTCCAAATCTTTTTTAAACCCAGATAGGCTAATCACCATTTCCACATCATCCGGCAACGAGTTCCAGAGCTGTAACTTTCTGATATGTTGTCTTGGTATTAGACTGCATTTCTTCGTATTTAAGGATCTTCTATCTCTCCATCTTATTCACAGAATGATCGTTTGGATCTTACACCTCTATAACCTAAGCCACTCTGATGTTTTCTACCTTTACCACCATGTCTGGTTTTATTGCATCATGTTTTTTTTATCAGTTGGAATTGGAATGCCCAGATGATCATAACGTCTTCATTCTCTATAATTCTCCTATGTTCAGTTTCAGGCAGATCCTTGAATCTTCTTGCTTTACTTGTTCTTTTTTCCTTTTCAGCCCTTCATTTATGATACTGTACCCCATACAATCTTCTATTTGCTATGATGCCAAGTCAACTGAAAAATTAATGTGATATCTAATAGATTTTTTTCTATAAATATCTTTCAAAACACGATAAAAATAAAAAGCCATCCAAAGCAGTCTTCTGAGGTAAAATTATCACTTACTATGACATGTTTATGTGCATTCCTGTGGTATCAACCATAACAATTGACCCCCCCCCCCCCCAAACACACACAAATATAGATATTGAGAAGCTATTTAGCAAACATGTCATATCAAAAGGGCATTAAATCTCAGAACTCAAACAGCAGCATCCTTACATATGAATAGGTAGCAATGCAAACATCACACTTGGCCTAAGAAAACTGTGAGGAAGTGGATGACATAAGCCCAGGTTTCCTTAAAGACAATTCCTTGCTGAGTTTGAGCTACTTTAAGGTAGGGGGAGCTAGCCTATTGAGTCAGGAGGGTGGGACTCAGGCAGGAAGTTAAAATCCCTATGGCAGAACAGAACAGGGAGGTCCAGAACAGGAAGACTGGGTGCTCTAAGAGGGAGGCCCAGAACTGGGAGAGTCTAGCCTGTACCTGCAGTGTTGGAAGATGGATCAAGGTAAGATGGTTTACATTGTGAAAATATTTACCCTGCCTGTGATCGCAGTTTGGAAGACAAGCCAAGGTGGGAAGCTTACAGAGTACAACTGAAGGATTACAATTGAGCCTGCTAGGAGCAGTCACTATCAGGCTCATTTTCGAAAGAGAATGACGCCCATCTTTCGACACAAATCGGAAGATGAGCGTCCTTCTCACGTTGTCGCCCAAATCGGTATAATCGAAAGCCGATTTGGGGTGTCCCCAACTGCTTTCTGTTGCAGGGAAAACCAAAGTTCACGGGGACGTGTCGGAGGCGTAGCGAAGATGGGACTTGGGCGTGCCTAACACATGGATGTCCTCGACCCAAAATGGAAAAAAAAGGGTGTCCCTGACGAGCACTTGGACGACTTTAACTGGACCTGTTTTTCTTACGACCAAGCCACAAAAAGGTGCCCGAACTGACCAGATGACCACCGGAGGGAATGGGGGATGACCTCCCCTTACTCCCCCAGTGGTCACTAACCCCCTCCCACCCTCAAAAAAATCTTAAAAAATATTTTGTGCCAGCCTCTATGCCAGCCTCAAATGTCATACTCAGGTCCATCACAGTATGCAGGTCCCTGGAGCAGTTTTAGTGGGTGCAGTGCACTTCAGGCAGGCGCACCCAGGCCCATCCCCCCCTACCTTTTACACTTGTGGTGGTAAATGTGAGCCCTCCAAAACCCACCAGAAACCCACTATACCCACATCTAGGTGCCCCCCTTCACCCTTAAGGGCTATGATAATGGTGTACAGTTGTGGGTAGTGGGTTTTGGGGGTGGGGGGGTTGGAGGGCTCAGCACACAAGGTAAGGAAGCTATGTACCTGGTAGCAATTTATGAAGTCCACTGCAGTGTCCCCTAGGATGCCCGGTTGGTGTACTGGCATGTCAGGGGGACCAGTGCACTATGAATGCTGGCTCCTCCCACAACCAAAGGGCTTGAAATTTGGTCGATTCTGAGATGGGCGTCCTAGGGACGACCATCTCTAAGGATGACCTAAATTTCAGGATTTGGAAGTCCCTGACCGTATTATCGAAATGAAATATGGACGTCCATCTTGTTTCGATAATGCGGGTTTCCCTGCCCCTCCATCAGGACGTTTTGCAAGGACGTCCTCAGGAAAACTTGGGTGTCCCTTTTGATTATGCCCCCCCACGCATACTAGCAAGTATGAGTTAATGAAGCTGGGCTTCAGAATACCTAAGAGAGTAAAGTTCCTTTTGTTTTAAATGAATTTGCATTTAAATCCTGCCTATGTTTGCGTACCAGATCTGTGACAGTAACAGAATTTTGGTATGTTTTGGTCCATAATAAAAACGTTTCTTTGGTTTACTTTGTCTGGGAGGGGTCAATGCCTGACCGCTAGCCCATGCTACACAAACACCAGTATATCTCTTGTTCAAAAAAAGTGACACACACCAATACACCACAAATTGCTGAAATGGAAGTCCAAGAAGCTAGATTTTGCATGCAGTGCATTGACTGATATATAGAAACATTATCATTTCCTAGGGCTGTTGGCCTCCACCACACCCCTTCCCTAGGTTCCCAAGATGCCTCCTCTTCTCAACCCTGAAGTGGCCCAAACCAGTGGCATAGCCATGGGGGGCACCTCAGGAGCTTGGGTCTCCTTTCCTGGATGGTTGTATTTCAGGAAGGAGATGATAAAGATGATCTTGACCCAATCAGATGGAAAGCTGGATGGTTGTATTTCAAAATTCATCAAGCACTGGCTAATAAATCCTCGGCACGCCTTGGGATTGGTGATTAACAGGAAATGTAAATCTGTTTCTGCCACAGTGGGCGGAGTGCAGAGCAGAATGCAGTAATAGCAACCACAGTCCCTATGTAACCTCAAGTTTTAGATGTGGGGTATGAACAGCAGCAGTTCCTAATAATGGCCAGTAGTTTTGCCTTGGATATCACCCATGGTTCCTAACACCTGCAGGCATGACAAGTATGTCTGCTTGGTTCTGATTTCTGGGGTCATTCTTTGGCCCTGATGAGATAAGAAAGACATTACAGAACTAGATGGCTAAGAGGTTTTCCTAGACTACATACCCTCTAGTAATGGGTGCTCCAGCTGCCTTACTTTGTGTGTATACATTTCAGGAACATCCAAGAGGAGAGCCGTTGTGTGTGTGTGTGTGTGTGTGGAGGGGGGGAATATCTTTTAGAAAGGCCTCCATGAGATGATACTGAGTATTCCTTCTCCCATGGAACCTCACTCGCTTCTCTTTTATCTACGTGGCCTGTTATCTCATGTGACAGCCATGGTGATAGATCACATAGATAAAAGGCAGTAAGTATATTTTGGAGATTCTTAGAAAGAGTTTTGTTGGGTAGGAAGGGGATAAAAATGGCAACTTTTCTGTACTACCACATCTAGTGTTCAGTTATCCCTAGCACGTGGTTGAGAGGAGGTAGCATTCGTAGTTAAAGTGAGCCAAGAATAGAACTGTACTTATCCAGCAGCCAAAATTGACTGTTTGAGAGGTTGAAGTGAAGCAGGTGATACTAGGCATCTTGATTGTACCCAATTTGCATATGCATCACAGACCACTTGCACATATAAGGAATGAAAGAATTTCTGATTGCAGTAAACCATTTCCATTCCACAAGGTGGCACTATGTGTAAATGATTTCATGCATTAGAGTAAACAGGCCTGTAATGTCGTACAAGTCAGTTTGTAAGTTTGGATGTTCTGTTTAGATAAAAATGACACAGATCCTAATTTGTCTTAACAGACCTAGTGGAAACACCTGGAGAAGTGGACTGCTTAATAGTGATGGCATTTTTATGGCAGTACTGGATATATGTAGCACTGTACAATTTGGATAAGTGTGCAAGAATAATATGTCCCTGTGTCACAAAGCGTGTGGTTTGGGTGCGTACCAGAAGCAATTTCCCCCATTTTACATAGAACACAGAGACTAGAATTGAGACATCCAGGATGAGAAATGTTCAATTCCAGTGGTTCAGCCTTTTCTAAAATACCTGCAGGACTGCACATGTTTTTGTTTATATGTGCAGCAACAGAAGTCATTTTTTTTGTTACATTTGTACCCCACACTTTCCCACTCATGGCAGGCTCAATGTGGCTTATATGGGGCAATGGAGGGTTAAGTGACTTGCCCAGAGTCACAAGGAGCTGCCTGTGCCTGAAGTGGGAATTGAAATCAGTTCCTCAGGACCAAAGTCCACCACCCTAACCACTAGGCCACTCCACTAGGGAAAGGGAAATGGGACTTGATATACCGCCTTTCTGAGGTTTTTGCAACTACATTCAAAGCGGTTTACAAATATTCAGGTACTTATTTTGTACCATACATTTTAGAAACATACATATTTGAAAAATGAACATTACAGACCCGGCAGCTTCTACTTGGAGGTGCTGCACTTACACGTGAAGTAGTGATTTCATAACTTCCATATGGAAATAGTGGCACTTTTATGTGTAGCTGCCCCATTTTACAAACCTGTACATGCAAGTTCGGTCAGTGAAGGAGAACATTAAACCCTCAACTAAAGCTCTGGCTGAAATGAGAACTTTTTTGAAGACTATGCATGCTTTTGAGTTGCTGCAAAACCTGATATGAAAATTTTTCCTCATACACATCTATTCCCCTTGTAAAATTTGGAATACACATAGATTTTAGCCTTGCCCAAGACACATTAAAACCACACCCAAACCATGCCTCCTGAAAATCTCTGCATGATGTGGTTCTCCATGTGTAAATAGTGGTTTTCTGAAATCAGTATTTACATGCTTATATGAGACATACACATGTAAATTCTGCTGTTTATATGTTTCAAAATTAATGGCCAAAATGACTAGTCCAATGTTACAAAGAGTGTTTGTGGCTGAAGCAGGATTCAAAGCATGGCTTCTGTGGTTTACAGCCCATTATTTTAGCTACTAGGCCACTTCGCTCTACTAGATACAGTCAAAATGGATTGACAAAAACCAAAGACTAAGAAATAGGAGGAGCTCAAATTTAGCAGCACCAAGTTTGGCAAAAGAGTGGGCTGTCAGAAAATCAATGTCACTTTTAATTCATTCATTCTATGCCAATCAGTATCTACAGATTACTTCTCCCTCAATAAACCCCAGCACACTCATCCTATGCTTAAAACTCATGACTGCAGAGTGCTTTCCTTTGCAGTGCTGGTTGTTGGGATCTTTCCCTCTGTTGCACTGCTTCTTCTTGGACTCCCTCTCAATATTTCCTCCCCTTTGGTTTCCTTTCTCTATCTTTCACTTCATTCTTCCTTTCTTTCTCCCACTCCTTTGCCCCTGCATCCTTTATTTTTTTTTTTTTTGCCTTTGTGACTGCTGACAAGACACTATTAGAGTCTCTATGACAGTGAACTATCAGTCTGTCATGTCTAGCCTTTTATTCTTGCCGCAATTTGCACTTAATATCACTTTCCAGGTGGCAAATCTTTCCTGACAAATATCCAGCAGTATAAATCACATTATTTATCGCACTATAATATATATAATAGATGCAGAATATTTAAAAGAGTTCATTACCCTTTGTGTGCATCATCTTTTCCTTGTTTATGTGTGAGGTAGCAGTAACACCGATCATCATTATGCAGAAATATTTAGCAGCCATGTATTGTCTTTTGCAGGATATCATATGATAAATACTTTAGAACATTTTGAGATATTAGTCACATAGGGACCAATTCTACAACAGGGCACCTAGCAGTAAGTGTTAATAAGAGCCTATTCTATATAGGAATATAGGTGCCTACTTTCCTTTATAGAATACTAGTGTAATTGGGTACTAATGCACCTAACATTTAGGCATTAGCACTTAAGTCAGCCAGAGAGCTGGTGTAAGTACAAGCACCTAAGTGCTTTAAATTATGCACTAGATTCAGTAAATGGTGCTCAAATAATTTGTGCAGAGCACTATTCTATAAATAGCACTCTGAGTTGTGTGCCACTTATAGAATAGTGCTTAGAGTCAATTTCTGCTCCAAATTGTGGGCGCAAGGATTTATACCAACTGAAACCTGGTGTAAATCCTGGCATGTAAGTTAGGCGCTGATCCTCGGTATTCAGGAACACTCCATGAATCTTTATTGGACACCCATGCCACCCCATAGTCACACTCCCTTTTGAGTTGTGCGCTAGAAGATTTGCATGTGGATCTTTATAGAATAGCGCATAGCAAGATGCGTGTGTAAATCGACATTGTTGGCATCCAATTGTTAGCTTTCAATTATTGACGTCACTTGGCTTGTGAGCCAATGCTCAATTTTGCACACAGAAATTTGTGTGTCAAAGGGATGTGCATAAGTGGAAGCCCTATCTATGTGCTACCCATGGTCCAACCCTTTGTACACCCCCCTTTGCAAATATGTTTTATGTTTTATTAAAACTTGATATACCACTAAACTTATACAATACACAGTACATGCATTACTGTATGCAAATTAAACTGGTATTTGCAGAATAGCAGTTAGGTAGCATGCTGCCATATACACAGATTAGTGTGCACATACACACATATTAGGTGGCTGTAGGGTATGTGGTAGAAGCCTATTCTGTAATGGAAAGAAGATACCTACATTCTCTTGTAGAAAACTAGCATATCCAGGTATACATAAACATTTAGGTAAGAGCATTTACACTATCTATAGAGCTGGCATGTGTTAACACTTAATGTGGCACATACCCTCATAATTTACAGTATTCTGTAAGCTATGCATGTAAGCGGGAGCCCTGCCCATGCCCCACCCTTGTGTACATTACCTCTTTACAAATATGTGCTATGCAAGTTAAATGGATATTGGCATGGAAGCTCTTAGGCAGCTTGCTGCTATTTATGCATGTGAGTGTGCAAATACATGCAAATCTGCTAGAGTTCTAAACTTATTCACATATATATTTTAGTGTGTAGAATTGCCCTGGATATAGATAATAATATGCTGAAAGTAAAAAAACTACAACACTATCCATGTAGTGGAGGAGCGGAGGGAAAGTGGCAGCCAAACATTATCCATATAGTGGAAATATTCTTCTACTATATGGATAAAATATAGGTTTAATTTGGACCTGTGCACAGGGTTCCGGTGCAGTACAGCACTTTAATCAAGACTCAGTTCAAAAAGTTTTAATTCAGACTCCGTTCCACAAAGCACAATCAAAATCCAGTTTCAAAACTCTGGCTCAATTCAGTTCAAAAGCTCAAGTAAAGTTCAGTTCAAACAAGAAAAAAAAACAATGATCAAATCACTTTTCCTTCCTCCAGTACTTCAGCAGCCCTGCTGGCAGTTCACCTCCCACGTCCCGGTAGCAAACTCCTGTGACCTCCCACCACTGCCTTTAAGGGCTGGAGTGGAGGAGTGGCCTAGTGGTTAGGGTGGTGGACTTTGGTCCTGAGGAACTGAGTTCAATTACCAGCACAGGCAGCATCTTGTGACTCTGGGCAAGTCACTTAACCCTCCATTGCCTGCCACCATGAATGGGAAAGCACAGGGTACAAATGTAACTAAAAATAAATCTTCCCATTCCATGTTGGTTTGCTTTTCTAAGCAAAGAGGTTCTGGAGGCAGGTCCTTTCCCTCCTCCACATACGCCATAGATTTGTTTTTCTCTGAGCAGATATTCTCCCCTCCTTTCTGAGAGCTTTCAAGAGGTCTGCCCTCTCTTCCTCACAGCTGTGAGGAATTATATATTGCTTTCCCAACCAAGGAAATTGGGCTTCTTGACTGCTGCTCCCTCTACTGGTAGCTGGAGTAACTGGCTCCTTTTTCCTGGAGTTACTCTTATTCCTGCTAATGTTAGAAGTCCCATCTGTGTTTTTCGGTCCACCCCTCTCCTTCAGTCTTATAAGGTATTCTGGGTATGGTAGTTCTAGGGTTGGCTGCTTCTCACTAAGGACATGTTTCCCTGCCTTGTCACAATATGTATTAATTAAATGCTGGTACTGGTGTTTAAAAGATGGCAGTGTCCACTGCCTCTGAATGTTACTCGCACTGGGCACTCAAAAATAAGCATTGATTTCCGCACCCTAACTTTGTGCGCCAATCTGGTGTAAATGCTGGTGGCTAAGTTTGGCACACTGACCCATTATTTTGTAACAACATGCACAACTTTTTGGAATGCCCGTGACACAGCTTTTCTGACCTTTACACTGTGTTCCTTGCTGAGTATATTCAGAAAGCTAAACCCAGTATTTTAATTAGCAGAGAGAGAGAGAGAGGACTCCAATTCTTAATCCAAATTCTTCCTTTAATGCAGTTGATCACAAGACAAAAAACAAAAAGCAGATACTTACAGTTGTGATGAGCTGGATCAGGAATTCTGTCTCTATAGAGTGAGTCCCTCCTTCCACAAGAAGGAGGGACTAGCAATGGCCAGCAATGTGAAAATACTATAGGATGAAAATCATCAAGGGTTGGTAAGGGCCTGAGAAGGCAAGTAGCAGTAGCACTGCCTCAACATGGAGAGATTGCAATTCTCTCAACTGGCTGGCTTTCTCAATAAGCTGCCTTCTGGTCTCTTTACTTTATAACAAAAAGGGAAAACCCAGTCAGCCATTTGGTAGCAGGAGGCACCTCTTTCTTCCAGCATGCAAATGGTCAGCCAAGCTAACAAGCAAGATCCCACAAGGCCCTGGGAATAGAGCTCAGGTGCTCAGCAACAGCCAATCACCTAAAGAGTACCAAACTACAGGGACAATGTAATCTGTTACATACAGGTAGCAAGATGTGTTCCCATTCAGATGGGGGCAGACCACTTCCCATCTGGATTGGTAGATAGCACTATTATACTTATCAATCATTTACATTTTAAGCATGGAAGTCCATTTATAACTGGATCTTTGTTGTTTGGCAAACTTCTTGTTGTCTCAGGCTCTATGTCGTCCAGGTGATCTCTTCTTTGTTGTCTCGCAGGACCTGAAATGAGAGAAGGACAACACAACACAAAACAAAACAACATAAAGAGGAGATAAAAAATCTCTGAGAATTTGGAGTGGACAATAGTCAACGGAGTTCATGTCTCTTCATGAGGTATGAACAGCACCACTTCGGTAACTGGTCGGATGAAGTTCTTCGCTGTTCCTTGATTCACAGTCTTCACTTCCGTCTTGTGGACTTTACCATCTTGACTAGGAAGGGTTTTGACGACAAGCCCCAAAGGCCAACTGTTGCTCTGATACAGCTTGAGGTATCCATCATCTTAATAACTTCGATGTGGACTTGGCAAATGCTCATGCTTGTAAATATTACAGCCCAACATTTGCTGTTCGCCCCTTCACACTGAGATATGACTGACAGGGGCCCAAAGACATCTAGCCCTACATAGGTGAATGGTGGTTCAGTACTCAGTCAATCTGCTGGCAAGTGTACCATTTTCTCCTGATACTTGCCACATAGTCTGTGGCACATAACACATATAAATTACAGAGATGATGAAGTTTTGCTCCCACAAGCCCTACACCTGCAGCTAGATGGCTTCTTCTGTACAGTGTCAGCCTTGATGCTTGACCTGCTCATGGTAATGATGCATGTTGGTCACTGTCATACTCTGTACACTTGATGGTGGCTTTGCAATCTTTAGCCATATGACTTGATGAAGAGCAATATCTAAAGCAGATTCTGTATTTTTTTCAACAGTTCTTTGCATTCTTTGAAGAGTTTTTTTCCTAAACCCTCAACATTTTTTGAGAGGATGAGGTGTCGTATCTTGCTAAAGAAATAAGAAGACTGGAAGCGGTGCAAAGAAAAACTACAAAAATGGTATGGGATTTGCATTGCAAACCGTACGAGAGACTTGCCGACCTGAACATGTATACCTTGGAGGAAAGGAGAAACAGGGGTGATATGATACAAACGTTCAAACATTTGAAAGGCATTAATCTGCAAACAAACCTTTTCCGGAGACGGGAAGGTGGTAAAACTAGAGGACATGAATTGAGATTGATGGGGACAGACTCAGGATTAATGTCAGGAAGTACTTTTCATGGAGAGGGTGGTGGATACGTGGAATGCCCTCCCGCGGGAGGTGGTGAAGATGAAAATGGTAATGGAATTCAAACATGCGTGGGATAAACACAAAGGAATCCTGTTTAGAAGGAATAGATCCACAGAATCTTAGCGGAGATTGGGTAGTGACGCCGGTAATTGGGAAGCAAAACCGGTGCTGGGCAGACTTCTATGGTCTACGCCCTGATCGTGACTGAATAGATATGGATGGACCTGTGGGTAAATTTTAAGGGGTTTCGACATTAGCTTCAGAACTTTTAATACAAGAAGAGTGCTGGGCAGACTTCTACGGTATGTGCCCCAAGAATGGCATGGACAAATCAAACTCGGGTATTCATATAAAGTATCACATACCATGTAAAATGATTTTATCTTGTTGGGTAGACTGGATGGACAGTACAGGTCTTTATCTGCCATCATTTACTATGTTATGTATAGGATACTATCAATTTGGATTCTTTACTTTGTCTGTAGTATGAGAACAATTATTTGTGTCAGTGCTGCAGGCACCACCTCTGTCCTATGTACAGCTACAGACATCCTGGTGCCATACTCCTTGGCTAACTGCTAATTTAGGACAAATTAGAAGTCAGCAAGAGGACAAATGATCCCTGTTTCATGGTTGAGATACCTGAAGCAAGCAGGACAGTCATTGAACTGGGTAAACTTTGTGCCCCACAGGTCTTTGCAAGCCAGATACCTTAATAGACCTTCCTTTTTTGAAGTTTCAGGTGCAGACTTGCTCTTTGACTGGTTACTCTATATGGTAACTGACATTTGCAGGGGATTCAGACACTTTCTCTATGAGTTGCTCAATTTCATGCCATTTTTAAACTAATTCAGACAGATGTTCTTGTCTATCTGCAGTATACTTCTGCAAAGCTTTTTCAGTGAGCTTATATTGTCTGTGAGATCTGCTAAGCTCTTCCCTGCCCTCAGGGGTTCCTTTTCCTGTATTTGAGGCATCATCTGCTTTAGCCTGTTCAATTAGCCCACTTATTACTGTATGATCACTTGCCATCATCTACAATTACACTGACAGGAAAACCCTTTTTTTAAAACACTCTGCTCAAGCAGTGTGTAAGCTTTAGCTCTGTGCAGAACTTGTTACTTGTATGTTGCCAGAGCAACAGGAGGGTGCTGCACACAGGATCTACCTAAATGGAACACTTTACAGTTAGCATATGTCAGCTACTGACTTTTCACACAGATCACTTTATCAAACCTTTACAGGGGAGATATGATATAAAATACGCGGAACGGATAGACACTAATCGTTTGTTTACTCTTTTCAAAAATACAAAGGCTAGGGGGCACACAATGAAGTTATGAAGTGGTAAATTTAAAACAAATCAGAGAACATATTTGTTCACTTAATGTGTAATGAAACGCTGGAATTTGTTGCCAGAGAATGTGATAAAAGCAGTTAGCTTAGCAGGGTTTAAAAAAAGGTTTGGATACTTTCCTAAAAGAAAAGTCCATAAGCCATTATTAAGATGTATTTGGGAAAATCTACTGCTTATTTCTAGGGTAAGCAGCATAAAATCAGTTTTACTTTTCTGGGATCTTGAAAGGTACTTGTAACCTGGATTGGCCACTGTTGGAAATAGGATATTGGGTTTGATAGACTTTCGTTCTGTTCCAGTATAGCAACGCTTATCTTCTTATCAGATTACATCTATTGTAGGAATAGAGTCCTTGGGATATAACTAGCCAGCCAGGATTTCAAGATACCCATGCATACAATTGAGGTAGTGCATGCAAATATGTCATGCATATTCATTGTGGACATCCTGAAAACCTGACTGGTAGGTATGTTCTGAGGACTGGATTGAGAACCCCTGCCCTAGAATATATTCATATATCTGTTATTACTTTGCATTTTCCAAAATTACAATACACTTCCAAACCCATTACAGTGCAATACTGAGTTTTCTGCTGCAGGAAAATCTTTGATCTCTTTGTA
Source organism: Microcaecilia unicolor (assembly GCF_901765095.1). NCBI lineage: Eukaryota > Metazoa > Chordata > Amphibia > Gymnophiona > Siphonopidae > Microcaecilia > Microcaecilia unicolor. The sequence continues at coordinate 456,127,034 of NC_044033.1, read as the reverse complement.
AGGATCCGTTGTGGATGTATAATAATAATAATAAAAAGTTGACAACAATCAATGTAATGTAATGAATTGATATAGAAACAATACTTTATGCTTTTGAGAAAATTCTTTAAAATATTCCCATAGCACATCAATAATTAATTGTTAACACCTGGCAGATTCCATCTGCAGTGCCCCATCATAACTGGTTAAATGATAGCTGAGTTTATTTAGCATTCTAGTGTGTGATTGTGTGTTCTTGAGTTTCGCTAATAGTATGTAAATTCATGGATATCTACCGTATATATCAACATCAAAAGTCAGGTGTGTCTTTCTTGTCAAAATTTTGGTTCTATGAACATAACTGTTTTAAGATGGTCTTGTAGTTAAATATTTAAAAAATGAGATAATGTAGTCTTATAATATTAATTATGTAGTGCACGGGTTCCCAGGCATGCACTGGGGGAGCTCCAGACAGTCAGGTTTTCAGGATACCCACAAGCAGGGCTTTTTTTTCAGCGGGTACATGGGGTTATTGAGTGCCAGCACTTTTTCCACTGCCTTCTACAATTGACCCATGGCCCCAAGTATTAATGAGAAAGCCTAGACTCTGCCCACCAATTTTGCTTTTCTTAGATTCTTTGGTTGGATGCAGTGAGCTTGGCTATTGTGGAGCAGGCCCCTCAGTGATCACCCCACCCCTGAAGGTTGGCCTTGCATTTGTGAACTGGCACCTTTTGTTGCTAGAAAAAAATACACTTCTGAGAAGTACTGAGAGTAGAGGACATTTCTCTGATGTAGCAAGTCCAGTGACCTCAATTAGGTGCTAACCAGTGGTGTTCCTAGGGGGGCTGACACCTGGGGCGGATCGCCGATGCGCCCTGCCCCCCGGGTGCAGTGCCCTCCCCCGGTGCAGTGCGACCCCCCCCGGCGAAAAGACACCCCCCACCCCGGCAAAAGATCCCCCTCCCCTGGGTGCATGCTGCTGGGGGGGGGGGGGCCACGCGCCGGTCAGCTTCGTTCGTTTCCATGCTCCCTTTGCCCTGGAACAGGTTACTTCCTGTTCCGGGGCAGAGGGAGCATGGAAACGAACGAAGCTGACCGGCGCGCGGCACCCCCCAGCGGTGTGCACCTGGGGCGGATCGCCCCCACCGCCCCCCCTTGGTACGCCACTGGTGCTAACTAAGGTGTGGGGAAGTAGAATATTTGCATAGGTTGCTGAGTTAGCTTTAAACAGCCTGTTTTAAAAAGGCCCCTTAGATCCAACTATATAAAGAGGAAAGGTCCCACTGAACTTTCTTTCTAAGAAGTTCTGAGAGAAGAGGACATTTCTCTGCTGTCTTCTGTTCTTTGGCTGCTGGAGAGGTAGCAAGGCCAGGGACCTCAAATAGGTGCTAACTAAGGTGTGGGGAAGTAGAATATTTGCATAGGTTCCTGAGTTAGCTTCAAAGACCCTGTTTAAAAAAAGGCCTCTTTGATCGGCGGGGCTGGTGGTAGGGAGGCGGGGATAGTGCTGGGAAGACTTATACGGTCTGTGCCAGAGCCGGTGGTGGGAAGCGGGACTGGTGGTTGGGAGGCGGGGATATTGCTGGGCAGACTTGTACGGTCTGTTGCAGAGCTGGTGGTTGGGAGGCATGGCTGGTGGTTGGGAGGCGGGGATAGTGCTGGGCAGACTTATACGGTCTGTGCCCTGAAGAGCACAGGTACAAATCAAAGCAGGGTATACACAAAAAGTAGCACATATGAGTTATCTTGTTGGGCAGACTGGATGGACCGTGCAGGTCTTTTTCTGCCGTCATCTACTATGTTACTATTCAACTATATAAAGAGGAAAGGTCCCACTGAACTTTCTTTCTGAGAAGTTCTGAGAGAAGAGGACATTTCTCTGGTAAGTGAACACTATTTTGCTTTGTGCTTTGGGAACTTAAAGATTGGGGTTTAAAGGAGAAATTGTAGGTTAGTGATAGGCAAAATAAAAATATAAAAAAAGCAAATTTTATCAACTAATCTCCATAGTCTTTTCCCAGTAGTTTTAAAAACTTTGTACCACAGCATTAACAGATAGACTCTAGCAGGCACTGCAGGATCTAGTTTAGTATTAAGGGGGGAATAAAAAAAGAGAGTGAGAGAGAAAAGCAAGCATTATTAGCTAGTTGTCATAGAGGGGCATAATCGAAAGAGGCGCCCAAGTTTTCCTGAGTACGTCCTTGCAGAATGTCCCGGCGAAGGGGCGGGGAAACCCGTATTATCGAAACAAGATGGGCGTCCATCTTTCGTTTCAATAATACGGTCGGGGACGCCCAAACCTTGAAATTTAGGTCGTCCTTAGATTTGCTCGTTTCTGATTTTCGGCGATAATGGAAACTAAGGATGCCCATCTCAGAAACGACCAAATGCAAACCCTTTGGTCGTGGGAGGAGCCAGCATTCGTAGTGCACTGGTCCCCCTGACATGCCAGGACACCAACCGGGCACTCTAGGAGGCACTGCAGTGGACTTCAGAAAAAGCTCCCAGGTACATAGCTCCCTTACCTTGTGTGCAGAGCCCCCCAACCCTCCCCCCCAAACCCACTACCCACAACTGTACCACCATAGTCCTTATGGGTAAAGGGGGGCACCAACATATAGGTACAGTGGGTTTCTGGTGGGTTTTGAAAGGCTCGCATTTACCACCACGTGTAACAGGTAGAGGGGGGTGGGCCTGGGTCCGCCTGTCTGAAGTGCACTGCACCCACTAAAACTGCTCCAGGGACCTGCATACTGCTGTCATGGAGCTTGGTATGACATTTGAAGCTGGCAAAAAAAATTATTCTTTTTTTTTAGGGTGGGAGGGGGTTGGTGACCACTGGGGGAGTAAGGGGAGGTCATCCCCGATTCCCTCTGGTGGTCATCTGATCAGTGTGGGTACCTTTTTGAGGCTTGGTTGTGAAAATAAATGGACCAAGTAAAGTCAACCAAATGCTCATCAGGGATGCCCTTCTTTTTTCCTTTATCGGCCAAGGACGCCCATCTCTTAAGCACGCCCCACTCCCACCTTCGCTATACTGCTGGCACGCCTCCGGGAACTTTGGTCATCCTCGCGACGGACTGCATTTGGGGATGCCCAAAATCGGCTTTCAATTATGCCGATTTGGGCGACCCTGAGAGAAGGATGCCCATCTCCCGATTTGTGTCGAAAGATGGGTGTCCTTCTCTTTCGAAAATGCCCCTGATAGTCTGAAAATCACCCACCTACTAAAGGTTGTCCGGTAGGGCATTTGGAAATTGGAAGCTAAGAGATGCAGTAGGTCTTTAAACTCTACATTCTAGATCACCTGCGGGGGCTGGCCATCCAGTGTAATCATTGGCCCCTATGCATTGTGTTATGACCTTTAATGCTGTCTGTCACTTGCCCGTGGACAGTGATGCTGAACAGTACTCCATGTCCTCTATGGTGAATTGCTTAGATGGGCATTGGGGCTGCTTGCCTACTATCTCACTAGGGAAAGTGGCTAAGGACTCAGTTTGAGAGACAGATAAACTGTTTTCTGTAGCTTTTATGCTGGTGCTATTTGAACTACAGGATGGAGTCCTCAGCCTAGAATCAGCCACCTTCCTTTAAACTAGCTCTGAAGGGTCCTATTGGTGCAAATGATGCAACATGCCTCTGTTTGAAAGATGGCCTATTAGCTTTCCTCTACCAATGGCCTTCTGACAGTAATGCATTCTGAGAATCACTGAGCCTCAATCACTTTAAAATGCCTCCATACTTCTGATTTTTAGGGGATCCCTTTTGTGCTAGGGTTTGGAGAGTTTGAGAGGAAGAATTGTGCTTATCGTTCAGGTGCTCAAAATCACCTAAAAATCAGAAAACTTTGAGCTTCAGAGCTTAGGGAATCTTTTACTAAAGCTTAGCTCGAGTTATCTGCAGCAGGGCCCTTAGTTCCATGTGGATATGCAGTTTTACAAAATCTGCTACTTATCCTTGTAAGTGGCACCACTAAGATATATAACTAGCAAAAATCACAGCTTTGATGTGCAGTGCTACCTACATATGTAAAGCTGCTCTTTTTTGCTTTCGTAAGGAGGTCTTTTACGAAGCACCGGCAAGCCCAATGCGGGCTTACCGCTCGCTAATCCAGAATGACCGCTGGGCTACCGCAGTAGCCTGGCGATAGTTCCCACCCCCAGCGGGCACCACTTCCTGAGCCGGTACATCAAGCTCCATCTCTGACCGTCTTCAAATCTAAGCTAAAAGCCCACCTTTTTGATGCTGCTTTTAACTCCTAACCCTTGTTCACTTGTTCAGAACCCTTATTTCATCATCCTCACTTTAATATTCCCTTATCTCTTGTTTGTCCTGTTTGTCTGTCCTAATTAGATTGTAAGCTCTGTCGAGCAGGGACTGTCTCTTCATGTTCAAGTGTACAGCGCTGCGTACGTCTAGTAGCACTATAGAAATGATAAATAGTAGTAGTAGTGCAAAAATATTTACATTTTTGTAGCACTGGTGTTTACCCGGCAGTAATCGGGCAGTGCCACTCGCTGCCTGGTTACCACCGGGTTAGCACAGGAGCCCTTACCGCCACCTCAATAGGTGGTGGTAAGTGCTCCCCCTGAACTAGCCGCACGGGCATGACCGTTTCTTTAAAAAAAAGAAAAAGACAGCCTTTTACCTCCTGTGGCGGTAAAAGGGGTCTCAGCGCATGTGAAAAACACACGCTGATGCCAGCACAGGCCCCCTTTTACCGCAGCTTGTTAAAAGAACCCCTAAATGACTTCTTCGGATGTGCGTTCCACCAAATACCCATTCTTTTTCGGTATTCTCTCTCTTTTTTTAATAGTAGGAGCTTTTCTAACTACTCTTTTTATACAAAGTTATCCTCAACGCATGTTAATGTGCATTAATGTGTTCCCTAAAGAAGCTTTAAAGTCTGTAATTTAACATGCAGGGCACAATCCAATAAGTACTTTTATATATTAGTATTAACATTCATATATTCAGGCAGATCTGTGTACAGTCTGTCGCAGAATGCTTCGGGATACTCAGGATATTAAAAGCTCTGGAAAACAGCTAATGTTAAGTTGGGCTACATGAAAGTTAAATTGAACAATTCATGTCAGCAACAATGCCAACATAAGCAAAACAGCTTGCAGCAACTAGCCCAAAACTTTCTGTGCCATCTTTCTCTTAGATATGCAAACAAGTTCCCCTTCCAAAGGCATTTACGTTTGATACATGGCTGCCACTTAACATTATTATTATTTTCAAAATTTTAAACATCCTCAAGCAATTGGACTGAAGACACAATCTTTTAAGAAGTGGTAAACCATGTCTAACATTGGCACTGCAGAAGCAGTTTTAGAGACTTCCTGTGCATTGGAGACTTGCATAAATGACTCCCTGTACTGAAGGAAGAAAACAGGCATCTTCGTTAACTATTAATAAAACCACCTGCTGCAGGGCACTGTGGCATGGAACTGTGCATAGTGATGAGATCCCACAATCCATCAGTAGCAAATTTCTCAAGCTGCATATTATATATATTATATTATATTACACTACTTAATATACCAGCACTAAATTATGAGATTGGAGACAGTAAATCAGATCAATTGATGAGTTTTAATGTGTATAATTGATGCAAACTATCCATATACCCTCTTTCATACCCTCTTTGAGGTACTCAGCTTATTGGTTTAATATGTCATATATGCTCTGCTTCTTTTTGGGTATTGACCTACAATTTAGAATAGAACTATTTTGTTAAAGCTATATATCTGACATGATATGATCAAGTTATCTTTTATAAATTACAGTGAGGGTGGTGTTGCATAAGGAGTCTAAAGCTGACAACCTGATACATTCAGCTTTTTAGTAACTGAAATCTTGTTGTAAATGAGACTGAAACATAAATTGTACTTAATGGATCTATTGTTGTGGAAAGACAGGGGAATATGGACACATATGAAGGAATTGCCCTTCCACAACACATAAAAATATCATTATTCCTGGTTCACTGTTAAAACAATAATTGTTTTGTATAATTACAAATTGTGGCAATAAAAAAACAGCGGATCAAACTCAAGTCCTTAAGTTTCAGAAGTTTATTCACTGCAACAACCACCAGTAAAACACCTGTTTTATTATTGCCACATTGGATTTTTCGAATCACCTGCCCTCTTGTTTCCTTGGACAATTACAAATTGAGGCCCTTATTTTAGAAGCATCCCCAAGTGCATGTAAACAGCAATATTTTACCCATATATAGAAGCCTTACTCCTAGTGGTAATACCATGATATTACCACAAGAGATTGGTAGTCATTTTGAGGGCCAGCATCCCTTCAATCCCATAGGCCCCATGAATTACTCAATAAGCCCAGGGGATGGATCAGGAGTGGGGGGGGGGGGGGGGGGGGGGGGGGTGGTGTTGGAACTGCAGAGGGAAGGAGGAAGGATTAAGGCCTTGGAGGGTAAGTACAACAAAGCAGGTGCTTTCCTACCACATGGGGGATCAAATGGGGGTATATCAGAGGGACTCCCTTGTTAAAGGGGTTGCTGTTGAGAAGGGTTGTCGTAGAGGGGGTACATAAGTACATAAGTAGTGCCATACTGGGAAAGACCAAAGGTCCATCTAGCCCAGCATCCTGTCACCGACAGTGGCCAATCCAGGTCAAGGGCACCTGGCACGCTCCCCAAACGTAAAAACATTCCAGACAGTTGTACAGATTTTATAAAGCTGCTTCAACATATTTGTGGGGGCAGGGTTTTAGGGACTATGTTTGCTTTCCTCATATGCAACTTTGTCAAATTGCTGCTCCATTTGGATGGGATGTGCACACCTGCCCCAAGATGCTCAACATTTTGCAGATCCTCTTGTAAAATAGTGTGGGAATGTTACACATCCTGACTTGGACATATGCATTCCCCTCTCCACGTCCTTTCTAAGACCAAAATTAGATGGCTTTGAGGTAATTATCTATATTCTTATCCTATGAATTTCCAATACTATGGTTAAATCATTCCTATCATAGACAGCAGAATAGGGTGGGCCACTGGAGCCACGGTCCCACCGATTATTTTACCCAAGACAGCACTGGCAGCTAGAGTGCTTGGAGATGGTGCTGGAGATTTGTTTGTAGGACCCCAAACAATCAAAAATCTGGTTTTCTGCCTCTGTTCACAATCAAAATAATATTACTAGAAGTCCAACTGAGATGTCCAATAGCCAGGTGACTTTTTATTAAATCTTAGCATAGCATTTTGACTGTAGAGAGATCAAGGTGTCCTTTTACTAAGCCGCGATAGGCGCCTATGCACGCCCAACGCATGCCAATTTGGAGTTACCACCCAGCTACCATGTGGCCCTTGCGGTAATTTCATTTTTGATGTGCATCCGCTATGCGTGTCTGAAAAATAATCTTTATTTTCTGATGCACATCATCTATGTGTGTCAAGTGGCATTCTACACGTAGATCATTACCTCCCGGTTAATACATGAGACTTTACTGCTAAGTCAATGGCTGTCGGTAAGGTCTGAAACCCAAAATGGACGCACAGCAATTTTTATTTTGCCGCACGTCCATTTTCGGCAAAAATTTTGAAAAGGCATTTTTTTGCAGGCGCGCTGAAAAATGGATCTGCGCGCACCCAAAACCCACACCTACACTACCGCAGGCCATTTGTCAGCACATCTTAGTAAAAGGACCCCTAAGAATGTTGCCTAAACAGTGTATTGTCTAAAACCATTGCTATATTTGCTTACCTCCTTTCTTACCAAAACAACCCAGACTGTTTTGCAAATTGGTAAGAACTTCAACCACAAGTTTCTGGATTACAGGGGATTGGTGATACTACAGCTACTTTTTAAAGATTATTTAAGCAAGAGAACTTGCCGAGAAAAGACAACTGCATTTCAAAACCATATCAAACTATTATACTATTAGAAAAGGAAAAGAAAAACTGAGATGCAATCAAAATTAGAACACAAAAAACAATGAAGGAAGGAGAAACAGGATCAGGGAGTAAATGAGGCAAGCACAAACAGAAGCAAATGGCTTAGGGGTATGTTTACTAAGGTGCGCTAGCATTTTTAATGTACCTTTAAAGTTAAGGCGCGTTAAACGCTAAACGTTAACATGCCTATACATTTCTATGGGCATTTTAGCGTTTATTGCGCATTAATCATTAACACGCGTAAAAATGCTAAGGCGCCTATAGCACACCTTAGTAAACATAGGCGTTAGTGTGAAAAACCCAGCAAATGGGAAAACATATTATTTATGTAACAGCCTTCACATCACACATCAATGAAGAAGAATTGCTTATTATCGCCCTCCAGTGTTTGGAAGATGGTATTACAGTTAAAAGTATTTTCTAGTCACAGTTTTGGGTTTCCTTATTAAACAACCACTTAAGGGTGCCACAAAGAAAAATATTGAGTGTTAAGTGCATTAAACAGTTCCTGAACCTTTTACAGTATTAAATCAGTAGTCAGTAAACACTGAGCCAGTTTCACAATTATTAAAAAGCCTTATTGCACCAGAACCATTTCAATATATAGAGATCCAAGAATCCACAAACTAGAAGAAGCTTTCTGCATCAGACAGGTGATATTTATTGTGGATATAAATTTCATGCCTAAAAAGCACGTTTTCAATGTCTAATTAAAAAAAAAATAATTGCTAAGGTTGTTCAATGTCACTGCAAGCTTTACTAAATATTGCATACAATTGATAGTGAATTTTCTCCAAATCATAAGTATGTGTAGGTTATTTGCTCTGTCTCTTACAGGGATTAGCAATTATGTGGACTATTCCCCCATCCCCCACAAGAAAATATCAAACAAATAGAATAGGCAGCCTAATCCAATGAAATTGCTAAGCACTTGCCTTTCAGGTAATTTTTAGTCCTTGAGCTGGAATTCCTCTACCTTTCATAAAAGAATTGTTGCTGAGAAATCTCATAATTTGTATGTCTTTGTTTGCACATTGATTATCCTTACCCCATTATATTTTAAATGCTTTGTAAACCATTTAGATGTTAACTAAATAGGTGGTATAGCAAACAAAATTGAACTTGATCTTATGGTCATTGATATATAAAGCTGTCTAGACACTGATGTCTTTTAGTTGAATGAATGTATATGATTTGTTGATTAATATGATAGTAACATAGTAAATGACGGCAGATAAAGAGCTGTTGTTTTTAATATAATTTATGGTTTTTATTCTAGTCTGTTTTGTTATTGTTTTATTATTTATGTATTTATTCATTAATCGATGGAACTGTGTTTTTATTTATTTAATTTTTGTGTTGGATATAGTTTGCCTTCTGCTCTTGTTTGCTGTTGCTACTTGTATAGTACGGTTGGGCCTTATACAAAAAGGCCAATTTTACATAGCACTTTGAGGTAGGAATTGAGATATCCAGGATGGGACGTGCACAATTCGCCCAATATTTTACAAAACACTCTGCCAAACGTGAAGTGTTTTGTACAATACTATAATGACATGCAAGAGAGCGTGTGTATTTGGTGACATGTCCAGAGGGAGAAGTGATATTAAAAAGCTCCACATAAGAAAAAACGAGCGCCCTGCTCTCCTTCAATTGTGTGTAGGAGCAGCTTTTTTAAAATTACTAAGCTGCAGTAAAAAGGGGGACTACACTGGCATCAGTGCGTGTTTTTGATGTGCGCTGAGGCCCCCTTTTACGCAGCAGGTAAATGGCTGTCTTTTTTTTTTTAAGAAATGGCCATCTGGCAAGTGAAGCACTTGCCACACGGTCATTTTGGGTGGGAGGATTATGGGCTCCTGTGCTAACCTGACGGTAGCTGGGCAGCATGCAGCACTGTCCAATCACCACCAGGTAAAGACTGGCGCTAAAAAATAAAAATATTTTTGTAGCAACGGAAGTGGCATGCACTGGGGGTGGGAACTACTGCCGAGCTGCTGTGGTAGTACAGCAGTAGTTCCGGATTAGTGAGTGGTAAACCCACATTGGGCATATGGCTGCTTTGTAAAAGACCCCCTGTGCTTCCTAATCCCGCTTCTGTTCTCCTATTGCTCCTGCCCCTAGTCTACTACTACTATAAATCATTTCTATAGCGCTACCAGTCGTACGCAGCACTTCACAATTGAACATGAAGAAAAGACAGTCCTTGCTGAAAAGAGCTTACAATCTAAATCAGGACAGACAGGACCAACAAGGGATAAGGGTAGGACAGACAGAAGGACACATAGTCTGGTCAACCCTTCCCACTGCTCCACTGCTCCACTTTCTTTTTGTCTACAAATTAAGCCGAACTTGTAGTGCACACAGTGCTGCAAACATTATCAAGAAGACTGTAATAAAAATCATGTTATCCCAATGGAGAGAGGTAAATATTGGACTATCTCAAGAGTCTGTACTGAGACCAGTGTTGTATAACTCATACATTAATAATCCAGAAATGGGACTAATAAATGAGGTGATCAAATCTGTCAATGGCACATAATTATTAAAAGTACTTAAAATATGAGTAGCATGTGAGTCATTGCAAGATTGCCTTTGGAGAGCTGGGAACTAAATGGCAAATGAAATTTAATATGGACGAGTGCAAAGTGGTAAACAGCGAGAAAAATAATCCTAGCTACATATGCATAGTGCTAGTACAGTAGTAGAAAATATCACTCAAAAGAGACCTTGGACTCACTGTGGACCACACATTGAAATCCTTACCTCAGCATGCAGCAGCAGCAGCCATCAAAGCAAATAAAATATTAAGAATTATTTGAAAAGGGATAGAACACATCATAATGCCTCTGTTTGGATTTGTGCTGTGATCTTATCTTGAGTAAAGTTTGCAGTTCTGATTATCCAGTCTCAAAAAGGAAATAGCAGAACTATAAAAGAAAGATAAACAGCAAAAATGAAAAAAGGGTATGGGATGGATCCCTTAGGAAGACAGGCTTAACAGATTAGCAAAGATGCTTACCTGTAAAAGCTGCTCTCCATAGACAGCTGGAATAATCAGACATATAAGTGGCTAACATTTTCTTCAAGTACATGCTTTGAGCACGTATAGCCATGCATAGCATTCTCCTCAGTCTCCTTTTTAGTTACACAGCTCAGGAAGTGGTAAAACTACTTCCTGCTTTCTATGTAGTAGAACATCTGTTACAGGACAACAACTTTGCTTTCTTCATAAATAAACAGGAATGAATCAGGCATACAACTGCAAGACTGACATAATTAGCATATGAAGGCTAATGATCAGCCTAGTGAATGCTTTACATGCAATCTTTGGTACTGTTATGGCCATGCCATCTGCAAGAGAGTTTTGTGCACATGAAAACTGCATGCAAGGAATTGCTTAGACATCAATGCAGTGTTCATTTAAATCCAGTGGTAATGAGGGTAATAGCTGGTAAACCTGGAAGCAAAGAAAAATGCAAAAGACCCAAAGGCTGAGCACGGTTTTCTAATACTGCAGCCAGGGGCGTATCTGAACTTCAACGGTAGGGGGGGCCAGAGCCGAGGAGAGGGGGCACATTTTAGCCCCCCCCCGGCTCCGCTGACCCCCCCTGCTGAAGACGAAGATGATGCCAATGACGCCACCACCACCCCCTGCCCGCCCGCCTACTTTAAACCCCCCTCTCGTGGAAGACAGCTCCAACTACTTTGAACCCCCCCTCCTCTCGTCGTCACTCCGCCGTCGCACCTCACCTCCCTTTGCTGGCGGGGGTTGGCCCGCCAGCCGAAGTCTCCGTCCTTCCTTCCTTCCTTCCTTTGGTCACTCCGCCGTTGCGCCTCACCTCCCTTTGCTGGTGGGGGACCCCAACCCCCGCCAGCCGAAGTCTCCGTCCTTCCTTCGTTTGGGTTTGGTGGTTTATGACGTCCTGCAGCTGCTGCTGGTTGTGGTGATTCCCATATATGGTCTGTAGCCCCGCCCAGCGCATCCCAGGATGCACTGGGAGGGGCTGGGTGCCACCATTTTGCGGCGGCGTCAACCCAAGGAAGAGGAGGGAGGCAGGCTACCTCCCTCCTCCAACTAAGGTAGGGGGGCCGGGAGGGGGTTCTTTTTAACAGACACTTTTTAAGTGGCCACTGGACCACCAGGGACCATTTTCTGGGGGGTTTGCAATATTATATAAGTAAGATTGATGATCTATTGGCAGATAATCAATTTGGTTTTTGCAGAGGTTTCAGCACTGAAACACTTTTAGAACCTCTTCTGGTAGAACTTAGACCTTTTGTCCCTGAGGCAGCAATTATTACTGTTGGAACTGGATCTTACACCAGCATTTGATTTGGTGGATCATGATTGGCTGCTATTTAAATTGGATCAAATTGGGATCTTGGGGAACGTTCTTAATTGGTTTTGTGGGTTTTAAACCAGTCATGTTTATAAGGTGAAAATGTTGAGTGAGGTCATTGCTTCCTGGTGGGTTACTTGTGGGGTTCTCCAAGAGTGCCCCCCATTATCCCCAATTCTTTTAAATTTGATGATGTATACCTTTGGTTGTGCCCTTTTAGACTTGGGATTCACTATTTTATATATGCAGATGATATCACCCTCTTGATCCCTGTTTCCTCTACTTGGGAGAATGCATTGGACATGGTTTGACACTCTTTCTCAATGGTGGAGGATTGGGTGCAGTAACATTGTATTGAATGTGCAGAAAACAAAGGTGTATTTGTTGAAGCCTCCTGTGATGAGTATGGGTAACTGTCTTACATTTCAGAATACAACTTTCCATTTTGAAGACTCTTTACATTTATTAGAGGTGATTTTGGACCCATTTTTGGAAAGTTAATGCATTGGCATAGAAAGTTTTTATACTTTAAGGTGGCTCAGGAGTGTTCAGAATTTTTTTTTATTTTACCTGATCATTTCTGGTATTGAGCATGCCTGCTTTGGATTATTGTAATCTGGATTTGACTGGTTGTTCAACTAAGTTAGACAGGCATTTCCAAATGATATAAGATAGTGTGTCCAGGCTGATTTTTCATGCAAAGAAGTTTGATAGGGTTATCACTTGTTTATTTTAAAGTTTGTTCTTTAGTTCTTTTAAATCTCTTTTTGGACAGGCTCCTTGGTATGTTATTCATCTTGTTTTGTTCTCTGAGGGGAATAGATGGGTGCAAACTACTAATTAGCTGATTTTACACTTTCCTTTTGTTCTTCGTATTAAGTATGAACAGTTTGTTTCTTTGAGATTTACTTATTAAGCAGCTTTTATGTGGACTTATTTTTCTTTAGATGTTAGATCGGAAAGGTGTCACCTGTGCTTCTGCAAGAAACTGAAATCTTACTTGTTTAAAAAAATTTTATTGGCCTGTTGGAACGTGTTTGTTGTTTGCATTGCATGGTAGCTCCTAGTTATGGCTAGTTCTTTTTATGATGTGATCCACCTATAAGCACCAGTATTAGTATAGTGTGAAATATAATAATAAAGATTGTATTGTATTGTTTGCTATTAGCATTTGTGCATTCACATACTTGTTGTTGATGAGGCGGTACGCACATTGATTCTAAGTAACAACAGCAGTAAGTACCGTATGCACTGTTCCCTCTAAGCTGAGCCGGAGTCCTCCAACTGCATTGCTGACAGTAGAGGGCGGTGCTTCAATGTTGTGTTTTCAATTGCTAGGTTCCCTGAAGTCCTGCAAAGCTTGCCTGCCCCTCACTATTGAAATTGTGATAGTGAAATAGAACCCCCCCACTGGAAGCACTATAGGTGGAGAAATCCCACTCAGCTTAGAGGGAACAGTGACCATACGGTAATTGTAGTGTGCATTCCATGCCCATTCTCACCCTCATAACTCTCCGAGTTCCCACACCCTGACAAAGCTTGAAGTTAACTTTATGCATTAACTGCTTAACACATTTTCGTAAATTTACCTCAATAATGCTTATGGACAAAGATATTTAGACATATGCTCAGTATCCCACCAAATTCCATTTAGGTTTAAGGAACCTATAAATTTGTTTTTCACAATCTACAGGCAATCTTTAAATAAAATATTTCCTGAGATTTTTTTTCAGTTTCTCCACATCATCACCCTTGAAAACCATTTCTGGTACAGTTAGATCTCTTACATCTGCTTTGGTATTTACTGACGAAGACGGAAAAGATCTTCCTGTAACAGAAATGGTCTTCAAGAGTGACAATGCAGAGGAACTGAAAGAAATCTCGATGAACTGGAAAATGTACTGAGCTAAATCAACAAATTAAAAAATAGTAAATTACCTGGACCAGATGGTATAAATCCCAGAGTACTGAAAGAACTCAAACATGAAGTTGATCTGCTGTTAGTGATCTGTAACCTGCCATTAAAATTGTCCACAAGTACCTGAAGATTGGAAGGCCGCCAATGTAACACCAATTTTCAAAAAGGATTTGGAGGTGATCGGGGAAATTATAGACTGGTAAGCCTGACATCAATGCTAAGCAAAATAGTGGAAACTATTATAAAGAATAAAATTACTGAACACATAGACAAACATCATTTAATGGGATAGAGTCATCATGGATTCAGCCAAGGGAAGTTTTGCCTCACCAATTTGCTTTATTTTTTTGAAACAATGAATAAACATGTGGATAATGGTGAGCCAGTTGATGTAGTGTATCTAGATTTTCTGAAAAGTTTTGACAAAGTCCCTCATGAGAGACTCATGAGGAAATTAAAAACTCATGGGATAGGAATCAATGTTCTGTTGTGGATTAGGAACTGGTTAATGGATAGAAAACAGAAGGTAGTGTTAAATGGCTATTTCTTTCAGTGGAGGAGGGTGAATAGTAAAGTGCCCCAGGGATTTGTACTGGGGCCGGTTCTATTAACATATTTATAAATGATCTAGAAATGGGAATGACGAGTGAGGTGATTAATTTTGCAGATGACACAAAGCTTTTCAAAGTTGCTAAATCACATTGCAGACTGTGAAAAATTGTAGAAACAGCTCAGGAAATTGGAAGACTGAGCATCCAAATGGCAGATGAAATGTAATGTGGACAAATGCAAAGTGATGCACATTGGGAAGAATAATCTAAATCATAGTTACCTGATGTTAGATTCCACCTGAAGAGTCAGCACCCAAGAAAAAGATCTTGGTATTATCATGGATAATACCCTGAAATCTTCAACCCAGTATGTGGTGGCAACCAAAAATGCAAACAGATGCTAGGAATGATTAAGAAACGGATAGAAAATAAGACAAAGAATACTATAATGCCTCTATATCACTACATGGTGCAACCTCACCTTGAGTATTGTGTGCAATTCTGGTCACAATAAATCTAGGGTAAAGGGTCAAGGATTTCATATACTGCCTTTCTGTGGGTAGAACCAAAGTGGTTTACATATATTATATGCAGGTACTTTCCTGGGCTCACAATCTAAGTTTTTGTATCTGGGGCAGTGAAGGGTTAAGTGACTTTCCCAGGGTCACAAGGTGCTGCAATGGGAATTGAACCCAGTTCCCCAGGTTCTAACCCACTGGTATCTATTAGTCTACTCCTCCACTATAGCTCAAAAAAGATATAGCGGAATTAGAAAAGGTTCAAAGCAGAGCAACCAAAATGATTAAGGGGAAGTAACTCCTCTCATATGAGGAAAGGCTTAAGAGGTTAGGGATCTTCAGCTGGGAAAAGAGAAGCTGAGGGGGGATATGATAGAGGTCTACAAAATCCTGAGTAGTGTAGAATGGTTAAAAGTGAATCGATTTTTCACTGTTTCAAAAAGTACAAAGACGTGGGGACACTCAATGAAATTATATGGAAATACTTTTAAAACAAATAGGAGGAAATATTTTTTCACTCAAAGAATAGTTAAGCTCTGGAACTTGTTGCCAGAGGATGAGGTAACAGCGGTTAGTACATCTGAATTTAAAAAAGGTTTGGACAAGTTCCTGGAGAAAAAGTCCATAGTTTGTTACTGAGATATACATGAGGGATTGGTAGCATGAAATGTTGCTACTAATTGGGTTTCTGCCAGGTACTTGTGAATTGGATTGGCCACTGCTGGAAGCAGAAAAAAGGGCAAGATGGACCATTGGTCTACCCCAGTATGACTATTTTTATGTTCGTCTAATAGAATGTTTTCTAGATTCCTTTTTGAATAGAAACTGCAATATTTTTTTCTAAGCATACTAGAAATGTATTATTATACACTGCCACATATTGAAAGATTAACTTTTTCCTTTTATTAATTAGAAAAAAAAATAAAATATTTTAAAATTACTAATACAGGTAAAGAATGTTTATATCATACAAGTTATCTGGAAATAAATCTAAAAAGACAACAGTAGTTATCAAAGAAATGTATATCTAATATTTTCTATTCTAAAGCTCTTGTCTGCTATGTTAAAAAAAGATTATGTATTGATATTTCTTCTTTTCCCTAAAATGTTGGCAAATGTTACTATGCTGAAACTCTATGTTAAGCGCTTTAGAAAGGGCAATCAATTGTGTGTAACCATTCACATTTCACTTAATTTTATTCAGTAAGCAATCCTTCTTTAAATTTTGAACTATTGTAACCTAAATGTCTTCCATGTCAATGCTCAGGTTAACTAATGACGTCCATTTCCCAGCCAATGCTTATTTACCACTTTTCCCCAGCAAAACATTATATGGGTATGACCCATGCTTGATTTCCATATCAATTAATTTATTTAGTATGTTTGACTGTTCTGCTGGAAAATTAGAAATTATATTCTAAAGGAAATGAGATGACTGGAAGTAAGGGGGAAAGTCTTTCAGAGGTAATTTTCACTTATTTCAAATTGAATACGAGATAGAGCTTATACCTCAGATGTTATATTTGATACTGTATATTATTGGCATTTTTAAATTCATAGGTTAAACAATATTATATATGATGTCTCTCTACAACCTGATTGAAATCTAGGATTGGGGTCAGTAAGAGAGAAAGAGTAACCTTCGTAACTACATGGGGCCCATATCACAAGAAACCTAGCAGGTCTTCTTGAAGATGAAAGAAACGTGGCCTGGTCCCAGGCTACCTAGCCTCAATGTGAAGATCTTTAGAGGACATACATAAGAGTGAAAATCCATATAAGGACTGTGAACTAGGTCATTCTTGCAGGTGTGTGGTTGCTCAATGCAATCCTTCAACATAGGCTTCCTATTAGCAAATATACTTGTGGAAGAGTTATGGTCACTATCCTGCTTATAATCGAACAAGAAAAACGCCCAAGTTCCGACCTAAATCGGGAGATGGACGTTTATCTCACAAAAACGAATAACACGGTATAATTGAAAGCCGAACTTGGACGTTTTCAACTGCACTCCATCGCGGAAGCGTACAAAGTTGACGGGGGCATGTCGGAGGCGTGGTGAAGGCAGGACTGGGGCATGGTTATCACCCGAACAGAGATGGGCGCCTTTCGCTGATAATGGAAAAAAGTATGCGTTTGTAGTTAGAATTTAGGGCACTTTTCCTGGACCCTGTTGTTTCACGAATAAGGCCCCAAAAAGTGCCCTAAATGACCAGATTACCACCCGAGGGAATCGGGGATGACCTCGCCTGACTCCCCCAGTGGTCACTAACCCCCTCCCACCACAAAAAATGATGTTTCACAACTTTTTATTTTCACCCTCAAATGTCATACCCACCTCCCTGGCAGCAGTATGCAGGTCCCTGGAGCAGTTGTTAGGGGGTGCAGTGGACTTCAGGCAGGTGGACCCAGGCCCATCCCCCCCACCTGTTACAATTGTGCTGCTTAATGCTTAGTCGTCCAACCCCCCCCCCAAACCAACTGTACCCACATGTAGGTGCCCCCCTTCACCCCTTAGGGCTATAGTAATGGTGTAGACTTGTGGGCAGTGGGTTTTGAGGGGAATTTGTGGGGCTCAACACACAAGGGAAGGGTGCTATGCACCTGGGAGCTCTTTAACCTTTTTTTTTGTTTTTGTAAAAGTGCCCCCTAGGGTGCCCGGTTGGTGTCCTGGCATGTGAGGGGGACCAGTGCACTATGAATCCTGGCCCCTCCCACGAACAAATGCCTTGGATTTATTCGTTTTTGAGTCGGGCGCTTTCATTTTCCATTATCGCTGAAAAACAAAAATGCCCAGCTCACAAGCTGTCGAATAAAACATGGACGTCTATTTTTTTCGAAAATACGGTTCGGTCCGCCCCTTCACGGACCCGTTCTCGGAGATAAACGCCCATGGAGATAGACATTTTCGTTCGATTATGCCCCTCCACATGGCTTGCAAATGCCACTGGTATCGCCTAAACATCTCTTCCAGGCTCATGATTAGTCAGTTAAATGAAATAAGGTGAGCCAAAGGATAGGGATATATATAGGAGGGGAAGGTCATGATAAAAAGCTATGGGGGGGGGGGGGGGGGAGAGGGAGAGTGTAGGATTAACAGGTTATGATCAAGAGGATAAGGAAAAGACTTAGGAAAGGGTCATGTAAAAGAGAATAGGATGAAAAAAATCCACTGACGGGCAATGGAGAAAATAGAGGAACTAGGAAGGGGGCCATAAGAGAGACAGGAGAGAGAGAGAGTACCTGAAAAGTGGCCATGTAGATAGCAAGAATGAGAGACAGGAGCTATGAATGTCCACTGCAGGAAGAGAGAGGTACATAAGAACATAAGGTAAAAGGTAGAAAAGATGGGGGAAGGTCAGAGACTGGGAAGAAACCATGAGGATATGTAAAATAGGATACATGGGGAAGGATGACATAGGAAGGAGAAGAGCCAGGAAAGATGAACATGAGTAAGACAGAGACAATTGACCAAAAGGCCACGGAGGACAGGAATAGGAGAGAACACGAGGACTCAGGAAGTGCCACAATGAGATAGCAGGGGAGAGAAACCAGAAAGAAATGAGAGGTGGGATGGAGGTGAGAAACGAGAACCTAAGGAAGGTCCAAGGTGAGATAAAAAAGAGAAGACTTGGAAAGGTATCATGTTGATTTATAATGATCACAAGTCTGTAAAAATAAATAAGATACTCACCACCACTACTCTAAAGTTTGCACAGATGGAAGATGACTTCAGACCTCCAGGCACATGAAACCCTTGTACAAAATATTTTAGATGAATATTCAGTTCTGGATCTATTGTTCAAATAGTTTGGTCAAGAAGAGTTATGATAATGGATATCCAGCAGGCTATGTTGCCAGTAGCAGACATTGAGGAGGACACCCTGGAATACTGTTTTCCATTGAGAGACCCCCCCCCCCCCCCCCCCGGGCTATATTTTCACATCCCCTGCCGTAACTACCTGAGATCCAGCAGGCTACGTTGACATTAGCAGGCAGTGATGAGGATGCCATGGAATACTGCTTACAGTTAAGAGGCCTCCAGGCTATATTTTGGTGTTCCTGCCATAGTCCATTGTTCGTGGCCTATGCCTATTGGTGACCTGCCCCTTTTCAGCCCCTTCAGAACAACTGAGGAGCAAGGTCCCTTTGCTCCTTTTCATTGGATAAAATAAAGGAGTGAAGAGGAAAAGTAAATAGCTTGCTGGTATTAAGGCACCTATGGATTTTCATCTATTAGCAAAATTCGCCCATTCCTCTCTGAACAGACCACCCGAACCCTCGTCCACTTGCTTGTTACCTCTCGTCTTGACTATTGCAACCTTCTCCTCGCTGGCCTCCCGCTTAGCCACCTATCCCCCCTTCAATCTGTCCAAAATTCCGCCGCACGTCTTATCTACCGCGTGAACCGATACTCTCATATCACCCCTCTCCTCAAGTCGCTTCACTGGCTCCCAATCCACTACCGTATACAGTTGAAGCTTCTCCTATTGACCTTCAAGTGCACTCAATCTGCTGCCCCCCCATTACCTCTCTACCCTCCTCTCCCCGTATGTTCCCACCCGTAACCTCCGCTCTCAGGACAAATCACTCCTATCTGTACCCTTCTCCACCACCGCTAACTCCAGACTCCGCCCCTTCTGCCTCGCAGCACCTTATGCCTGGAACAGACTTCCTGAGCCCTTACGCCATGCGCCCTCCCTGCCCATCTTCAAGTCCTTACTCAAAGCCCATCTCTTCTCCCTTGCTTTTGGCGCCTAACCACCTTCCCCATTCCTGTTACCTACACTGACTACGTAGTCTGTTACCGTTAGATTGTAAGCTCTCTTGAGCAGGGACTGTCCCTCAGCGCTGCGTAACCCTGGCAGCGCTATAGAAATGCTAAGTAGTAGTATGGCAGGCAATGACATCTCAACCACCTATGACTGTGAGTACTTCCTCTTCTTCTAGAGCTTCCCTTTCTTCTGGGGGTCCTACCCCTCCCCCACAACCTGTTTTATTAGTAAAGGAGAGTAGCGCCCCAAAATGGGAGATTGCTTTGGAACTAAAGGGAGTTATTCTAAAATGTCCCTTATCTCTGAATCCTCTTGTTTCAAATGTGGGGTCTAAAGACACTGTTAAGATGCCATCTCCAGTCTCATTTTCAGCTACTGCTTCTCCAGTTTTAAGTAGTGCACAGGAAATCTCATTAAAGATGTTTTGTTAGCTATTAATAGACTGCTCAATATTCAGGACTATTGAACCGGCCAGGAATGGCTCCTGGCTGGATAAATAGCCTTAAGCCAGCAGCTACCCCAGTCACCAGCTATGTCACACGACATAGCCAGTTAGCACCAATATTCATTGACTGACCAATTAGGTTTAGCGGCCAGATAGACCCCTCATAAATAACAGACCTATCTTTGGCCACTATACCTTAGCTGGTCAGTCGATAAATATTGGCTCAACTGGCTATATTTGTAGTGGCCACTCCCCCCCCCCCCCGGAAATTCAATGCTGGTCACCGGATATGGCCTGTCATTGAATTTCTGGGTTTGCTGCCAACCATGGGAGTTAGCCAGGCTGCCTCCCGTGGTCTGAATATCGGCCCCAGAGTGGAGAAATCCTTGCAAGACAATCTTAATAATTTTGGAAATTTACAGAGGAAGCAGTTGCAAAGTTTTTGTATAAAGAAACTAGAATTAATAACTTTGATCAATGGCTTGGGAAAGCAAAGACTCAGATAAGCTCTTGTCAGTCTGCAGCTTTTGTGACAGTTAAGGATAGCTTATCTTTGCATCTTCATTTGGAATCTCTTGAGAATGCATTGAGAGCTCTGAATCTCAGGCTTTTAAATTTTCCTGTGACACATTTTCTTGCACCATTAGAATTTTTTAAAATGTATGTAAAGAATGTGCTCCAGCTTGTCTATGAAGACTTAATGATTGATAAACTTTTCTATTATTTGCCTACAGGATTCAAAAAGCTTAATGATAGTTTGGATTTATCTAGGTTTTTAGAATCCTCACAAGAGCCTCTTTTCAAGAGATTGACTTTACTGGTAGTTTTTTTTTTTAAAGAAATTATATAAGATGTCTATTTTGAAAGCTTATTGTCATCCAAAAAGTGTTTCTTTCTTTGGGCAGAAAATTATGATTTTCCCCAATTTGACCAAACCAACTCAATTGCGTCGAAAGGCTTTACTGCAGCGTAGACCTCGTCTCTTGGCTATAGGAGCCTCCTTTAAAAAAAAAATCCATATAAGTGTCTGATTACATCAGAGAATAATTCTTATAATATTTTGGATCCCATTGATTTAGAAAATTTCTTGATGAAAAAATGTGGCCTTGTATGATGTATTTTTTTTATTCCGCTTATTCATATGTATTTTGTAACCATATTTCTGCTTATGTTTTTATTGTAATATAATGAAAAATGTTTCAATAAAAAAAGATGGGTTATGATAATAAGGGTAATTAATGTCTACAAAGTAAAAGGAAAGACTGGGTGACTTTAAAGTACGGGAAACAGGGATATGAGTGAGTCAGATGAGGGAGAAGAGGGCATAGAAAAGGTTGCACAAGCTATGTTACTATTCAGTCACCATACAACCTATAATTAGGGCTTTTGTAATTTTTGGTATTTATTTTCTAGCTAATTAAGGGACCCTTTTGCTAAAGGGTGCTAAGCCCTTAATGTATGGTTATCACATGAAAACAGGCAACTGCAGAAATGCATTACAGTGCTTTTGCCTGTTTGGACTTGCTAACCTATGTATTACAGATTAAAAAAAAGGTTTTGGGAGGGGGCGTGTCATGGGCAGAGAGTGGGCATGGAAGAGTTAACCAGCTAACACATTCCACTTAACACGTGTTAACTAGCTTACGAAAGTCCTCCAAAAGTGCTAAGTTAAATCTGGGCCTAGCACAGTGGTTCCCAAACTTGATCCTGGAGGCACAAGAGCCAGTCAGGTTTTCAGGATATCTGCAATGAATATTCATGGGAGAGATTTGCATGAAATAGAGGCAGTGCATGCAAATACCTTTCATGAATATTCATTGCGGATATCCCAAAATCCTGACAGGCTGGGGTGCCTCCAGGACCAGGTTTGGGAACCATGCCTAGCATATGGTAAAAGCCTGCATTACCACGTGATAAGCCCAGATTCTAGTGCATTTTAGTAAAAGGGCCTGTGGTAATGTGAACAAGGGTAGACCTGGAGATAGGCTAAACTGGAGCCACACAGCAGGTTAATATTTTATTGAAGGTGTCAGGTAGGGGTTCTGTTCAATCCACAGGTGGGAAAGAAAAAGTGAACAAAAAACTAGTCCTTTCATATGAGTGTCCTTCTGTGGCTTGCTTCTGCAGGTCCACAGAATACAACATACACTGCTGAGCTCTGACCTGGCTCCCCAAAGTTACCTGCACAATCGTTAACAGTTCAGTGAGGCCGGCCTGTGACCGGCTAGGTCAAAGATGCCAAATTGTAAGGTACCAAGTCAAACTTGGCCTACCTGACTGTAGCAGTTGCAGTTCATACATAGGTGGTGGAGGCATATGCATTTGTGCGTTGCTGCTTTCCTCTATGCCTTCCTAACCTAGCTGTGTACTGAGCATTTATACTTCCTGGATCATGCCCTCTTGGATCTACCCCTCCCCTGTCACTTCCCCTAAGGGTGGGACTATGAGTTTTAAGGTGGTTCTGACTTTGTAAGGGAGTGTCCTTAAGAGAAAGTGGCCGTGTCCTATAGACTCTCTCACAGCTGCTAGAGGTTGCAGCTGCCATTTTGAATATGGAGCTGGCACAGGCAGGAGTCACAGGGGATCTCTCCTACTTGTCCTACCCTAGACCACTAGGGCATCCTTAGGGTAGGCCTAGAAGGTGGGAAAGGAATGTTGATATGACATCTATCCTGAAATATCTATCATGCAATTCTTAAACCTGAATTGCTGTCATTTATTTATTTATTTGCTTGCTTGCTTGCTGCACTTGTATCACACATTTTCCCACCTATTTGCAGGCTCAATGTGGCTTACAAAATGTTACAACGACATATACACATTATAGAATAAGAATTTCAAAATATAGATACAGATAGGTGCATAAGAATATCATTGCAATCATATTAACGGAATAATAATTTTACAATTGTTACAAATAAGAGTGCATAAGTAAATTATGTAGGATTGGAAGTGGATTGATAGATAAATATAACATAATGATATCAGGACAAGATATAATATTCAGTCATGAGGATGTAATTAAGGTGAACAAATAGGAGGGTTCCAAAATAGCTGTAATTGTAATAATTTGGGAGTCAGATCGTTATGGGGAATCTTTTTTGTATGTCTTTATGAATAAGTAAGAATTTAATAATTTTCAGAAGGTTGTCAAGTTGTGTTTTTATGGCGATTGGTAATTCATTCCATAATTGTGTGCAGATGTATGAGAAACTAGATGTATGTATAGATATATATATAGAACAGGAGGGTAACAGAAGAAGTGGTTTATTACAAGTTACCCGACGTGGCCACGTTTCGCCCTCAGGCTGCGTCAGGGGTAAAAAAACTACAAAATAAAAATACATAATGAGTAAAACATAAACTTCACCATTGTATATTTGATAATAAAACATATCTAAAAACACTATCACATCATATAAAATAAAAACAGATCAAATCTAAAAACATAATACAATAAAATATAATATCAAATCAATATCAGTTAAAAACATTCAGATTAAATATGCATGCAATAAAATAATAATTTTAATACAAGACATGATATCAACACAAAATATAATAATATCAACACTAAATGTATATCAATAGAACTGCATCGGACAAATAGGTGGAGATATACAACACTAAAATAACTAAATGACCATACATACTAAATATCACCTACCTAATAGGGGTAAAAAGCAAAGTGAACCCCTAAAAGTAGTCCTACAACCACCTAAAAATACAAAATAAAATAAATAAATAAAATCTCACAATGCTTGGCCTCAATTGCCGTCTTTTAAGCACATTCAATGATCTAAAAATATTGAAATTAATATTCACTTTGTTAAAAAGTGAGAATCAGTGGGTTTCCATGTTCTAATAGATAGCAACTCAAATCAATAGAAATTGATACAAAGTACCTAAAAACATCATACTGTTCTATGACAATCACATGTATCCTGATGATGATATCATTCAAAAGAACTCCACAGTGGCCATGAAAAAAACAAAAAACTGATTACAACTCACAGGCAATCCAGCACTCATTGCTGTTGTTTGAATGTACAAACATCAATTGAAATTGTGCTGCTGCCATTAGAAAAAACTTTGTAATGGATGTAGCAATACTGATTCAGAGGCGCTCAGCCAAACTCACAGGCAATCCAGTGCCTTATGTTGCTATTTAAATGGGTGGATATCCATACATAAACCCTAATGATTTTATCATTAAAAAGAATTTAGCAATCCCACTCAGCACAACTGGCATGTAATGCAGTGTTCTTTACTGACACTTGAATAGGTAGATATACAATCATCTGTTTCAATCATAACTGTGGCAACATCCTAAACCCCCTCTAAGTATTGAAACTAACAGCACTAAGCTGATCAGATTACACAAACTTCAATAAAACAGACATGGAGCAACAAGCAACTGGCTTAGAAAAAATAACTGACTTAGAATTTGCACTGACAAAACATATTTAAAGCAAGCCAAACTGTTTAAACAATAAACACCACCATCTAAATTCCATATGGAGTATCTTATATCTTACCTTACATAAGTACTTCCCAAGCTTACTCAGCAAACTTCACAATGCTATGTTGACTGGCAGCATTATAACAAACACTCTGATTAGTCCTTTAAATATCCCCTTTGAGAGTTCAAAGGTCAAAGAAAATTCTAGAACAAGAACCCACTAATCCAAATAAAAGTGTATATAAAATACTATGGACATCTCAAAAACAGATAAGTAAAAGTAAAAATGGAAAAAACAAAAAAAACTTTAAAACTTTAAGAAACAGAGATAATTATTTTTAAAAAATCTGTCATGTGACATTTCCAGGCAAAGGATATGGAACAAGCATTGGAGACATGTAGTAACATATACTGACCACCAGGTGGCTGATTTGGTCAAACATTGGATTGAGCAGTACATAATGGCAATCTGCTGGTAGTACTATAAAAACACTGAGAGATCAGTTTCTTGATTCAACCCAAAAGGTTTAACAGTCTTAAATCTATAAATCAAACGTTGTTCAGCTTGCAATAGCAATTTGTTCACATCTCCACCTCTCCAATTTGAATATATTCTTAAGAGAACTAAAAATCTTAACTGGTTAAAATCATGTTTAAATTCACACATGTGTGCCACTAAAGGTTTATCTAATACCTCTCTCTTTATTGCGCTTTTATGTTCTAAGATGCGCTTATTAAATGCTCTTATAGTTTTACCAATGTAAATAAGCCCGCATGGGCAAATTGCTGCATATATTACTTGTGAAGTCTTACAATTTGAGTAATGTTTCAACTGATATATTTCTCCTGTAACAGGGTGTTCAAAACATTTTGTTTTCAAATTGACTGGACAAACGGAACAATGAGTGCTGGATTGCCTGTGAGTTGTAATCAGTTTTTTGTTTTTTTCATGGCCACTGTGGAGTTCTTTTGAATGATATCATCATCAGGATACATGTGATTGTCATAGAACAGTATGATGTTTTTAGGTACTTTGTATCAATTTCTATTGATTTGAGTTGCTATCTATTAGAACATGGAAACCCACTGATTCTCACTTTTTAACAAAGTGAATATTAATTTCAATATTTTTAGATCATTGAATGTGCTTAAAAGACGGCAATTGAGGCCAAGCATTGTGAGATTTTATTTATTTATTTTATTTTGTATTTTTAGGTGGTTGTAGGACTACTTTTAGGGGTTCACTTTGCTTTTTACCCCTATTAGGTAGGTGATATTTAGTATGTATGGTCATTTAGTTATTTTAGTGTTGTATATCTCCACCTATTTGTCCGATGCAGTTCTATTGATATACATTTAGTGTTGATATTATTATATTTTGTCTTGTATTAAAATTATTATTTTATTGCATGCATATTTAATCTGAATGTTTTTAACTGATATTGATTTGATATTATATTTTATTGTATTATGTTTTTAGATTTGATCTGTTTTTATTTTATATGATGTGATAGTGTTTTTAGATATGTTTTATTATCAAATATACAATGGTGAAGTTTATGTTTTACTCATTATGTATTTTTATTTTGTAGTTTTTTTACCCCTGACGCAGCCTGAGGGCGAAACGTGGCCACGTCGGGTAACTTGTAATAAACCACTTCTTCTGTTACCCTCCTGTTCTATTTTTTTGTCTTTTTTGATCTGCTTTTTTTCTTTTGATTTGCCATTTCTGTGGCAGATCTTTGCCTTTTTTTTGTTTCTGTCTAGATATATATATATATGCAAAATACCATCCTATAAATTGGCCCAGATCAGCAAGTTTAGGGTAACTGGGCACTAGAACTCATCTGTTATGCTCAAGGGTTTCATCACTTCATCACCTACTCTGCTTGCCCTGCGATCATGCGTTCTGCCTTTGTACATCCCATTCTTGGAAGCATCCTATCACATCTGTCATGCATATTTTTTCATACCACCTAAGACTGAATTACCTATGCATGTCCTCTTTTCACTATTCTGAGAAGAGATTCATATCAGTATTTATGGACGTCAAAAATGCCCCTCTTTGTCATATATACAAGGTTAGGTACATATACTTTATTCTTTTACGTCCCTTTTTACTAAAGCTTAGTGTGCACTAATGGAAGTAGCATGTGCTAAATGCTGCATGTCCTACTTTATACCTATGTGGGATTTAGTGCATACTAATGTCTGTTAGCACATGCTAAGCTTTAGTAAAAAGGGCCCCTTATTTCTCCTTTTCTTTCATGGGCATTGAATACCGCAAGACTTGGAGTCGAGAATCATAGAAGTTTATGTAAAACATAACTTACTATTATGTTTCTTCAAAGCATGGGTAGAGAGATGTGGTAGCCGTGTTAGTCCACTTTTAAAGGTAATCAATAGAAATAAAAGAAAATAAAACATAGAAAAGAAAATAAGATGAAACCTTTTTATTGGACTAACTTAGTACATTTTTTGATTAGCTTTCGAAGGTAGCCCTTTTTCATCAGAACTGAAATAAGCAAATGTTGATAGATAACAATATATATAAATGAAACATTAAAGCATTTGAGTGACAGTCTCACAGGATGAGGGTGGGGTGGGTTAGGTTAGAGACAGGTAGAGCCGGGTGGCTGAGGGACAGGGAGATATGAATGGTGATAAGAGGGTGACAAAGCAGTAGAATTTTATAAAGGGCTTGAAAACCCAGATCTTTGTTAAGTCCTGTCTGGTGGGTGTCAAAATATTTAATCAGTTTGACTTCAAAGGTCTTATGTTCCTGGGTTGTCTTAAAGTTTCTTTTTAGTATTCTCACCATAAAATCATCAGTACGTTGTTCTGGATTTGTAAAGTGCTGCTCCACAGAGGTGACATCCTGGTTGGCACTGGCATTTTTCATAAGCTTTCTATGTAAGTTAAATCTCTTCTTTAGCATCTGGCTTGTTTCTCCAATATAGCACCCTTCGTCACACTTTTTACATTGAATAATATATACCACATTGGAAGATGAGCAATTAGATCAACCCTATCACTGCGATATAATTTGATCCTGGTATGACAGTGTCCCACTGATTGTCCTCCTTCCACCAGGTCTCAGAAATGCCTATTATATCTATTTTTTCATTTAGTACTATATATTCTAACTCTCCCATTTTATTTCTTAGGCTTCTGGCATTCGCATATAGACATTTCAGACTATGTTTGTTGTTCCTATTTACATCTTCCTCAGCAGTTGACAGTGATAATGTGCAATCTTGAAAATCTTTTTGCTTTTTATTTAAAGACTCCTGGTCTACAATGCTGTCTATTGCAAACTTTCTATCGGGATGCCCTATCGTTCCTGTTTTGGTGATATCTTTGAAAGATACCTTATTCTGAACCATGCACTTTTGAGCAACTGTTGGCCTTCTCCCAGTTTCTAGTTTAAAAGCTGCCCTATCTCCTTTTTAAATGCTGATGCCAGCAGCCTGCTCCCACCCTGGTTAAAGTGGAGCCCATCCTTTCAGAATAGGCTCCCCCTTTCCCAGAATGTTGCCTAGTTCCTAACAAATCTAAAATCCTCCTCCCTGTACCATTGTCTCATCCACGCATTGAGACTCCGGAGCTCTGCCTGTCTCTTGAGCCCTGCGCGTGGAACGGGGAACATTTATGAAAATGCTTCCCTGGGGGATCTGGATTTCAGCTTTCTACCTAGGAGACTAAATTTGGCTTCCAGAACCTCCATCCCACATTTTCCTATGTCATTGGTACCCACATGTACCAAGACAGCTGGCTCCTCCCCAGCACTATCTAAAATCCTATCTAGCTGATTTGTGAGGTCTGCTACCTTTGCACCAGGCAGGCAAGTCACCAGGTGATCCTCATGTCCACCAGCCACCCAGTTATCTACATGCCTAATAATAGAATCAGCTTTGTATTTCTGTGTGCACACTGCCCTAATACTACAGTGAGGGTGTGGTTTATCAAATCTACTAAATATAATAAAGTTAAATAACCTCTAACGAATATTTTCTAAACTAAATCCTTCTCAGACAGATTCTTAAAATGGCTATCACTGTAGCATGGTTAGTAGTAGCCAGAACTAGATTAGACACCTCTTCCAGCCTCTGAAACTCCAAATTATTCCCCTTATTCTGCATTGCTACAAAAGTCTATTGGACCTCACACAGCACATACCTCTTACCCATCTTCTTTCTCTTTTCACACAAGCTCAAATCACACCTATATAATTAATTTTTGATGGAAAGGGGAGATGATCTTCAGTAACCTCAGAAAGTCTCACCAATCCATTGGGTTAGTCAGTAGGCTCCAACAGGGCTTCAAAGGAGCATTCCCCTTTTGTCATATCCTTTGGGCACATGTCCATGGGCTGCATTCCATGACAAGTACGAGAATGGTATGGGATTTGCGTTACAAGACGTATGATGAGAGACTTGCGGACCTGAACATGTATACCCTGGAGGAAAGGAGAAACAGGGGTGATATGATACAGACGTTCAAATATTTGAAAGGTATTAATCTGCAAACGAACCTTTTCCGGAGATGGGAGGGCGGTAGAACGAGAGGACATGATATGAGAGTGAAGGGAGGCAGACTCAAGAAAAATGTCAGGAAGTATTTTTTCACGGAGAGAGTGGTAGATATTTGGAATGCCCTCCCGCGGGAGGTGGTGGAGATGAAAACGGTAACGGAATTCAAGCATGCGTGGGATAAACATAAAGGAATCCTGTGCAGAAGGAATGGATCCTCAGAAGCTTAGTCGAGATTGGGAGGCGGGGCTGGTGTTTGGGTGGTGGGGCTAGTTCTGGGCAAGACTTCTACGGTCTGTGTCCTGAAAATGGCAGATACAAATCAAGGTAAGGTATACACAAGAAGTAGCACATATGAGTTTATCTTGTTGGGCAGACTAGATGGACCGGGCAGGTCTTTTTCTGCCGCCATCTACTATGTTACTATGTTATGTTACTGTCCTGCTTATAATTGAACGAGAAAAACGCCCAAGTTCCGACCTAAATCGGGAGATGGACGTTTATCTCACAAAAACGAATAACGCGGTATAATCGAAAGCCGAACTTGGACGTTTTCAACTGCAATCCATCGCAGAAGCGTACAAAGTTGACGGGGGCATGTCGGAGGCGTGGTGAAGGCGAGACTGGGGCATGGTTACCACCCGAACAGAGATGGGCACCTTTCGCCGATAATGGAAAAAAAGTATGCGTTTGTAGCTAGAATTTAGGGCACTTTTCCTGGACCCTGTTTTTTCACGAATAAGGCCCCAAAAAGTGCCCTAAATGACCAGATTACCCCCAGAGGGAATCGGGGATGACCTCCCCTGACTCCCCCAGTGGTCACTAACCCCCTCCCACCACAAAAAAATGATGTTTCACAACTTTTTATTTTCACCCTCAAATGTCATACCCACCTCCCTGGCAGCAGTATGCAGGTCCCTGGAGCAGTTGTTAGGGGGTGCAGTGGACTTCAGGCAGGTGGACCCAGGCCCATCCCCCCCTACCTGTTACAATTGTGCTGCTTAATGCTTAGTCGTCCAACCCCCCCAAACCCACTGTACCCACATGTAGGTGCCCCCCTTCACCCCTTAGGGCTATAGTAATGGTGTAGACTTGTGGGCAGTGGGTTTTGAGGGGATTTGTGGGGCTCAACACACAAGGGAAGGGTGCTATGCACCTGGGAGCTCTTTTACCTTTTTTTTTTTTTTTTTTTTTGTAAAAGTGCCCCCTAGGGTGCCCGGTTGGTGTCCTGGCATGTGAGGGGGACCAGTGCACTACGAATCCTGGCCCCTCCCACAAACAAATGCCTTGGATTTATTCGTTTTTGAGCTGGGCGCTTTCATTTTCCATTATCGCTGAAAAACAAAAACGCCCAGCTCACAAATTGTCGAATAAAACATGGACGTCTATTTTTTTTTTCGAAAATACGGTTCGGTCCGCCCCTTCATGGACCCGTTCTCGGAGATAAACGCCCATGGAGATAGACGTTTTCGTTCGATTATGCCCCTCCATGTAGTTTATATATCAGCAGGACACAACTCAATCATGTCAGCTACAGCATCTAAGGCAAGGGTCAGTGGCAGCTGTTATTGCCTTCCAATTACCCACTTCAGCTCCACAGTGGACTCACTGCCAGGTACACCTTCACTTCTCCACAGCAAGCAGATTGTTCATATAGAAGCACTTTAATATATCAGCACCTCAATGACTTCACCAGTGGCATCCAAGCCAAGGGTCAACAGCAGCTGTTATCACCCTTCAGTGGTCTTCTCCAGCTCCACAGTGGACTCACTGTCAGGTATGCCTCCATTAATTCAAATAATAGTGCAAGCCATCTTCAACATTCTTTGGAAAGGTGGGCTAAAATAGCCAAGAAATATTATTACATTATTTGGATGGACAAGTCTTATTATATATCTGAACATAGATGATGTATCTTAGTGTAACATCTAATATTAATTTCCTTTTAATATATAACACATAACTTGGATCAAGGTAGTAATTGCTATGCTGTATTTGTTTAGACTAATAGATTAAGATCAGCAAAAAGATATTCTCTTTTCCAGTCATGTTTTAAATTCCTTTTACAATGCAGTACTGGATTGCGGAATGAAATCCAAATGCACCTATTATTTATTTATTTTTCTGTTTATTTATTTACAGTTTTTGTATGGCACCCAGCCCAGAACACCTTGAAATATTAAAAAAGCAACAATAGAAGTGTAGTATTGCATAATTCATAGCATAGTGGAGAAGACAACTTTCCTCCCCAAATTACCTGAAGAACTGGGGCACTAGGAGAAATCTATTATATTGCAAAGACGACAAATGTTTTTCATGGTCCCTGAAAAAGTGTCTGACCTCAGTGGAAATTTGAATCTCAGATCACTCTCTGTTACAGTAATTTAGTTTTACATTATCCCAACCTACTGATCTGAGTATAAATTCTTTGCAAGTTGCAGAAGTTATAATGTCATTCCTGATTGTTCAGTCATAAAATTGCTATTGTATCATAAAAAATATTTTAAAATGGTTTTGTAGCATTATGGGAGTGGCTAGACTGTAAAAGCAAGAAATGCAGTCTGAGACCAAGAAAATATGGAACAAAGATACAGAAATATTTCCCACAGGCTTGATCAAGAAGAATTTCCAAACATCTAGATAGGTTGCCTATACATGTTACATCTTATGAACTCCAGAAGGAAGTTGTCTTTGGCACAATGCAAGTTCTACAGTGAGTGCTAGCAGTAAATCTGAGACTGAGATTATACGCCACATGCCCTGGCTTAGGAGCGAGGTTCATTCCTGTCAGGGTATGTGCAAAACTAGCCCATCTGGAGAAACTGCCCCCATGTAAAACCATCAGATCCAGTCCTAATGCTTAAGGTTCCTAAAAGTACCTTATTGGGTTAGATTCTGTTCTGCTTTTCCACTTTGCCTATCTTCATATGCTTTAGAACTGCTTAATTTCACTGTTTAAAATATCAAGATCAATACTCAGCGTGGTTTAAGCATGCAGGAGAGGGTCTTGTCCACTTAAAAGTTGCTGAGTTAGAGTCACTTAACTTGGCAGTGCTACTGAATATTGGCCATGATTGCCATGGGACTGCCCGATTAGGACTAGATTATATATATGGTGCATGTAAAATCGGCCCTGAAAAATTTTTCACCTAGGCATATTCTATAAACTGTGCCTAGATTTAGGCACAGTTTAAAGAATATGCCTAGCAAGTTATAAAATATGCCTAGCAGCCATGCCTGTGCCTAACTCTAGGCACATCCATGAAATATCGGCATCTAAGTTAGGCACAGATCAGGTATATTCTGTATCCCTGCATGCAAATTTTCAGAATGCCCATGACCCGCCTATTCCATGCACATTCCACACCCCCTTTTTGGCAGCGCATTAGAATTTACATGTACCACTTTACAGAATACGTTTAGCAAGCTGTGCGCTTACATTCTAATTAATGCCAATTAGTGTCATAATTGCTTGTTAACTGGCAATTGTCGGCACTGATTGACTTGTTAAGTTTTTAAATTGTGCATGCAAATCTAGTTGTATTCTGGGCAGAGTTTGAGCAGAGTCAGCACTTAAGTGGTTAGCAGTGATATTCAGTCTGCTAAGCAGTTAAATAAGCACATAAAGGGGCCCTTTTATAAAAGGTGTGGTAGGATCTATGCATATACAGCACACACCAAAATGAGAGAACTGCTCGGCTAGTACGCCCCCTAGTGGCAATTTTAGATTTGGCACGCGTCCATACCACCGGGTCAATTTTTTTTCCTACCGCACGCAGAGTTTCCAGTGTTAATCAACAATTGGCGCATGCCAACTGGTCACCATGTGTGTAGCACGTGAGCCCTTTCCGCTAGATCAATGGGTGGCGTTAAGGGCTCAGGCCGTAAATAGGCACATGCTGGTTTCAATTTTACCGCAGGCCCTTTTCCCTGCCCATTGAAAAAAAAGCCCTTTTCCCCAGATGTGGTAAGAACTGGTTCGGCGCGTGCCAAAAATATGCGCCCACACTACCATAGGCCACTTTTTGCCACAGCTTAGTAAAAGGACCCCAAAGTTAGGATAATGAAAAGCTCTGTGCCAATCTAAGTGGGCATCAGTCTAAATATCAGCTGGTGTCTAGTTAACTTCTGAGTGGCCACACTGACTCAGAAATTCCATACTGGTGCCTGGAAACAGCCCAGCACTGAATATCTGAGCATAATTTGGCTATGAGCTGATTGGACCTATTACTTTCATGTGATGCTTTTCTTAGCAAACTGAGGGGTCCTTTTACTAAGCCGTGGCAAAAAGTGACCTGCAGTAGTGTTGCCAGTTTTTGGCATCTGGGAAATAGGGCATCTTTTTTCAATGGGTCGAGTAAAGGACCTGTGGTAAAATTGAAACCAGCACATGCCTATTTATGTCCTGAGCACTTAATGCCACCCATTGATCTAGCAGTAAAGGTTCATGCATTACATGCGTGGTGACCAGTCGGCTCGTGCCAACTGCTGATTAACGCCAGAAATCAGGGCCGCCGAGAGACTGGGCCAGGCCCGGGACAAGGCGGCCCCCGGGGCCCCCCCACCCGAGGTCGCCGGAGCCCCCCCTTCACCCTCCACCGGGCCCTCTCTCCACCCCCTGGCCCTCTGCACTGACCTTAAGCGCCTCACCTTCGAAAGCACAGCAAGCAGAAGCAGACCACTCCTTCCTTTTGTGTCCCGCCCTCACGGAGGTTACATCAGGCGAGGGTGGGACATGGACGGAAGGAGTGGTCTGCCGCTGCTTGCTGCGCTTTCGAAGGTGAGGTGCTTAAATTCAATGCAGGGAGCGACGGAGGGCAAGCGGGCTGGACTGTGGCGGCAGCGCTGGCCCCCCCCCAGAGGCCCGGGCCTGGGGAATTTTGTCCCTCTTGCCCCCCCCTCTCGGCGGCCCTGCCAGAAACACCACGTGTGGTAGGAAATAAAAATTTGTCCCAGTGGTATGGGAGCATGCCAAATCCAAAATTACTGCCAGGGGGCACGCTAGCCTGGCGGTAGTCTCATCTTGGTGTACACTGTACGCACGTAGAGCCTACTGTGCCTTTGTAAAAGGGCCCCTGAGGGTCCTGTTTACTAAGCAGTGCTATAGGCGTGCTAGCGTTTTTAGCGTATGCTAAAATTAGTGCATACTAAATGCTAGAAACACCCATATAATCTTATGGGTATCTCTAGTGTTAGCAAATGCTAAATTTTAGCACACGCTAGCGCACCTATAGAACTGCTTAATAAAACAGGGCCCTGAGTCTGGAGCTAGTAATAAAAGGAAAATAGGGTTGATACACTTAAAAAGCACAAAAATTAACACTCATGAATGTCTCCATCAGCACACACATTTCTCTGATAGTCACACTCACTGTTTAAAAACGTGTTGTTTAGCTAAAATTAGCGCACACTAAATGCTAGAAACACCCATATAATATCTTATGGATATCTCTAGCGTTAGTATATGCTAATTTTTAGCACACGCTAAAAATGCTAGCGCACCTATAGCACTGCTTAGTAAACAGGGCCCTGAGTCTGGAGCCAAATTGGAGTTACCGCCTGGTTACCATGTGGCCCTTGTGGTAATTTCAATTTTGGCGCACGTCCGCTATGCGCATCTGAAAAATATTTTTTATTTTCTGGCGCACGTAATGGACACGCGCCAAGTGGCATTTGACATGCGTAGGTTATTACTGCCCAGGTTCTTTACTGCTAGGTCAATGGCTGGCGGTAAGGTCTCAGACTCAAAATGGACACATGTCAATTTTGATTTTGCTGTACGTCCATTTTCGGTAAAAAACAAAAGAGGCCTTTTTTACAGGCGTGCTAAAGAATGGATTGGCGCACGCCCAAAACCCGCGCCTACACTACCACAAGCCATTTTTCAGCGCGCCTTTGTAAAAGGACCCCATACTGACATGTTAAATGTTTATTTACTTATTTAAAAATTTCAACCCCGCATACACCTAAGCAGTTTACAAAAATAAAAATACATACATAAGATCATAAATCCATAAAAGCAATCACAAACAATAAAATATTGCAGAACCACTTTCCACTTCCCACTATACTATGAAAAGTCTCTGCATGAGTCCATTACAGAAGAACCCATAAAAAAAAAAGCCTGCACAAAAAAAGTGTGTCTTTAATAACCTTTTAAATGGCTTCTTATCTGCACATACATGTTACATCTTAAGAAATCCACAGAGAAGCTCTCTTTGGCTCGATGCAAGATGTTAATGTGCCAGCATGTGCCAAACTCATAGCATGTTAATTACATTATTAATCATTAGTATACTATGTAAAACGGCTCCCAGAGCACAAGGTAGCTGTAAAATTTAGTTGCTGTCAGGACCCAATTGTAAATTAGTATGCCAAACTAGTTGCTACTGGAGGAAGGTCAGGTCTTTAACCTTCCCTCTAGAATTGTTGCCAAAAAAATTACCCTCTGTCCCCCTCTAACACTTAACCCTAAAATGATTACACCTGCATGGTGCTTCTCTGATTTACTGTTCTGTGTGACATAATATTGTTTAAATAGACTTACGATTATTGATAAATTTTTCCTGTTCTTAATTCCACCTCCTATGTAATTATTACCAGTGTAATTTTGACTTCATTTAAATGAGAAAGTTCATTGATATGGATATCTTAAAAATACACACATAAATTTTCAATAAAAAGGGAACACCACATTAGCATGCAAAATATATATAGGTCAATTCACATAGGGGTCCTTTTTCTAAAGGGTTGCCGCGTGGCAACCTGGAACTACTGCTGGCCCAACGCAGTCTGCAGAGGCAGTTCTGCCTCAAATGCGTGCCATTTCCGGCGCAACAAAAAATGTTTTTCAAATTTTTACCATGGCGCTAACCCAACGGTAATCAGCGCTGTCTGGTTACCGCAGGGTTACCACAGGAGCCCTTACCGCCACCTCAAAGGGTATGAGTGCTTTTCTGAAATCTAGACATCCTGCCTAGCAGGTTTAAATCCCAACATTGATCTGTTTGGACATAGATGTGCATTTCCCTTCTGAAATGGGGAGTGCATGTTTATTTTTTAGTCACACCCAAAACACACGCAGACCACGCCCTCCCTGCTTGATGCATATTTTTTAAGTTTTCAGAATGTAGATGTTTATTGTTCATTGAAACTTGATAAAACCGCCCTTATTACATAGCAAATCAGAGTGATGAACAAACACAAATATTAAATGTGGGGAAAGGAACATCATAAAATACAGGATAGACTATCAATCAGGCAGGCACAAACATACTCATGTAAGCCACATTGAGCCTACAAATAGGTGGGAAAATGTGGGGTACAAATGTAACAAATAAATAAATATTAAGAGAAAGAGGGGAGAAAGGGAGCCTACTGGCAAAATGCCCTAAATTCAGTGGCGTTCTATGGTTCACTGCCACCCGGAGTGGATAGCTGCTACGTGCACCACCCCCCCCCCCCCGGCTGCAGGGCAACACGGCACCCTTCGGCATGACACGGTGCACCTCCCCCCGACCCGACCCAGTCCCCACCTGTCTACCAGCTCCGTCGACTCTGCGCTGCTGTAAAAGAAGAAAATCGCCTCATCGGCCCTTCCCTCACTGTGTCCCGCCCTCTGATGTAACATCCTATTTCCTCGAGGGCGGGACAGAGTGAGGGCCGATGAGGCGATTTTCTTCTCTTACAGCAGCGCAGATGCAAGGCGCCGCACCACACAGCTGCCGGGTGGATGGAGCTGGTAGGGACTCGCTAGCAGAGCATCCCCTCCAACTGTTGACACCCGGGGCAGACCGCCCCCACCACCCCACCCTTGCTACGCCACTGCCTCAATTTACAATATATGTCAGCTAACTGGGAAATCATCTGCAAACATGAGTAAAATCAACCCAATGCTGAAGAAGGAAAGAGAGAGGTTTTCAAAACAGATTTGAAATGAAGGAAAGAAAATTCAGACCTAAGTGAAAGAGATAATTTCTTCCATAAAAAAGGAGCCAAAAAGTAGAAGGCACGTTTCCTTGCAGAATCTAGGTGCGTCTGTTTATACGATATATATGTCTAAATGCTGGTTTATGCATATCTACAGCAAAACACAAATGGCACTTCTAAAATAAGCACTATAATGACATTTTTCACTTTCTCTGCTCTGAGCCATAGAATTTATATGAGTATCTTATTCTCCTGAGTATGGACATAATTATCAGTATTCAGGCATGCAAAATCAGTTGAGTAATATCTTTATCTTTTGGAAAAAAGGAAGGAAACCTTCCTGGGGATGTGCCAGCTGGACGTGCACGATGTCTAAAAGCTAAGAAAAAATTTCATAACTATTTCAAGTGTGCTGCTGTGAAGCTGCTGTTTAACTGTGATATGCCTCTTTATTCACGTCCACTGTTTTAGAGCCATCCTTAACAATTTGTTTCTTACAGGTGAATCTGTGAAGTAATGGGTCACTTGACAAGCTCCTTTTTATAAACAAATTCAGCCTAGGTATGAATTCAGATATTAAAAATAGCTAAAGCATTACTTTAGAAGTTAACTGTTTGTAAAGAAATTTCAAGCTTAGTGAGATTCAGTTGGGCTGCAGATGGCTTAATGAAAAAAAAAGGTTTCATAAGTATTTGAAGGGAGCTATTGTGAATGTGCCTTTAAATTGAGAGATATTTTATGCATTTCTACTTAACTTGTTCCCTTTCTGACCTCCCCACACCTGCTCACCCTATTTTCTATTTTTCTTGTGCAGGTCTTCTAAGTTAATTCATTTAGAGGCTCATATTTGAAACAGTAAAACATCTACAAAATGGCATAACAGACAGATATGTGTTTTTCTCACAGAAAAACATCCAAACTATAATCAAACAAACAAGCAAAAAAAAAATCATTCAAGCAGGGGCGTATCTGAAAGTCGGCGGTAGCGGGGGCCGAAGCCAGAGTGAGGGGGCACATTATAGCCCCCCCGCCGCCGCCGCCGCCGCTGCCATTTCCGACCCCCCCTGCCGCCGTCGCCGCCGCCATTTCCGACCCCCCCCGCCGTCGCCGCCATTTCCGACCCCCCCCCGCCGCCGTGGGTACCTTTGCTGGTGGGGGACCCCAACCCCCACCAGCCGAGGTCCGCTTCCTCCTGCCGCTGCGAGGTTTTTTAAGTTCTTCATCGGGATTCATCCTCCGTCACTCTGTGCTGCTGTTCAAAGAAGCTGCTAGCTGAATGCAGTTTCGGACTGAGTCTGACATCGCTGCTGCACGTTGTACGTGCAGGACGTCAGACTCATGTACAACGTGCAGCAGCGACGTCAGACTCAGTCCGAAACTGCATTCAGCTAGCAGCTTCTTTGAACAGCAGCACAGAGTGACGGAGGACGAATCCCGATTAACTTAAAAAACCTCGCAGCGGCAGGAGGAAGCGGACTTCGGCTGGTGGGGGTTGGGGTCCCCCACCAGCAAATACCCACGGCGGCAGTAGGGGGGTCCAGGGCGAAATCTGCGGGGGCCCAGGCTCCTGTGGCCCCACGCAGATACGCCCCTGCATTCAAGTCCACTAGTAGCTGAAAAGAAAATGATCCCAGAGGAGTGTTTTGTGGGCGTGACATGGGCAGTGTTACGTGATGAATGTTTTCTGCCCAGATATCAATACGACTTCCTTGGGGGCGAAAAGAGAAATGGCTGGAATTAGACCTGCTTTAAAATTATGTGGGGTTAGGCCAAACCTGTCTTTTGACCTATCTGTGATTGTGCTGAGTTGGAGAGGTGGAAGTGATCTTTTGTGAGAAAGAGTAGAGGGTTGCTGCTTTATTACACTTGTGTGTTTCCCAAGTCTGAATCTTTTAATCCTTAGATTCCCTGACTTGCCTCCTTTGTGCTTCATCTCCTCAAGTCCTTGCCACACCTGTTAGCCCCCTAGCCACACCCATCCCTTCTTCTGTATCTCGCCCCTTCCATCACCAAATTCTCACTGTCCCCAAACACCCACACCTCCCATTCTACATCCCTACCTGCTTCTTTCCTTCCTTTCATTGTTCCTCTGTGCACTCTCAGTTTGTCACTGTGCTGTGTGCTGCTGCTGCTGCTGTTTGTGTGAGGGCTGTGTGCTATTCCTGGGAGAAGAGTGCTTTGTGCTGCTGCTGTGTGTGATGGCTGTTTTCTGGTGCTGAGAGAGTGAGTGCTTAGTGCTGCTGTTGTGTTTGTCTGGATTGTTTGTTGTTGGTGGAAGAATGAGAGTTTTGGGCAGCTGGTGTGTGTGTCTCATGACTATGTGTTGGTGAGGGCACTGGTGCTGGGTTTCATGAAGGTGTGCACAGTGGTGTTTCTGAGATCAGTGGGCTACAACTGGGGTAGTGGGACACCTGCACGCCAACCATGGATGCGCTGAATGCTTTGGTGGCTCAAGTTTTGCTAGAGGTGGATAAGAGTTTGGAGAGAAGACCCTGGAGGAGATAGCCCTATCAGAGAGTTTTCAGGCCTTGCACCCGCTTCCTGGACCTCACTGACTAGGAATGCCTGACTAGGTTCTGCTTTGACAGGGCTACCAAACAGCACCTCTGTGACCAGCTACAACCCCTCCTCCAGCCTAGGATCCTCAGGAATAATCTTGTGCCAGTCCATCTGAAGGTCACTGCTTCTTTCATCTTTCTGGCCACCAGTACTTTCTAGTCAGTGCTAGCAGTCAATACAGGCCCCAGCCAGCTCACCATCTCCAACTGCCTTGCCCAGTTACTCGATGCCTTCCTCACCCACTCCTCAGACTATATTACCTTGCCTACTACCGTCCAAGTACTCCAGAACAACATGGCTCAGTTTTACGCCATAGACCACTTCCCCTCAGTCTTAGGTGTCACTGACTTCACACACATCACACTCAGACTCTCCCCCCTGGACACACAAGAAGACCTACAGGAACAGAAAATAATTTCACTCCATGATCTTGCAGGCTGTGTGTGAGATGCCTGGGAGGAGATTGTGAATGTTTGTGCTCACTACCCAGGCTCCAACCATGATGCCTACATCCTTCAGCATTCAGGAATCTACAGCAGATTTGACCAAGGTGAGATCACCCCCAAAATGAGGCGGATGAGTAATGCAACAAGAGGCATAAGAAAACAGACCTTTGGCCAGCTCAAGAATCGCTTCAGATGTCTGATCCATTC
Organism: Microcaecilia unicolor; assembly: GCF_901765095.1. Taxonomy (NCBI): domain Eukaryota; kingdom Metazoa; phylum Chordata; class Amphibia; order Gymnophiona; family Siphonopidae; genus Microcaecilia; species Microcaecilia unicolor. The sequence continues at coordinate 456,086,440 of NC_044033.1, read as the reverse complement.
CAGAGGGGAACTCCTCTACACAACCTGGCTCTCCAAAGACAACACACCCTGCCAGAGGAGGGACAGCAATCTCAGCAGCAGCCACCAGACCCAGTGGATGAGGATACTCCATTCCCCCTGCTCATAGATCTCACCAAGGAGAACACCAACTGGGGTTCTGTGCCAGACAAAGACTCATTCCAGTTCACCTGCAGTCAAGCTTGGGAGTGGGACTGTGGTCTGGAATAGTGATCTGGGAGTTTGGGAGGTCAGATTCTCTCACCAGTTCTGGGATCCACTCAGCTCTTCAGGAACCACACAGCACTCCAAAGGTTTAATAACAGAACTTAACTTTTATTTGCAAACCACTGCAACAAGTAGACTTTAACCTCCTTTCCAGTACAATCACTTGATAAACTCCAAAGCAACCTTAACTTCCAAGTTCTATTATTGCCAGGGGGAACACCTGTTTCAATATCCTCCTCAGGTATATCTACAGGGGAATTCTCATTCAGGGCTATTTAGACATATATAGTTTCTCCTATCCATGCCTGTCATGTAGAGAGATATAATCCCCAAAGGCTCTACTCTTCTTAACACAGATTCACTTTGGTGGGCTCAGACCTTCATCAATCTTATCCTCCTCCAAGTGGTGACCCCCACCTTTGGTCCACCCTAGTTTGAGAATGAGCTCTCCCTGGATCCGGTCTCTTGGTCACGGAATGGGCCTTCTCCTACCCACATGTAGCACACTGTCTCCTGGTTGCCACTTATTGGAGTCACAACCTGCCAATAAATCTCTTCAGTTCGTAGGACTCCAATGGCAGGGGATGTTCAGCAACTCCAGACCTGCAGGCAACCAAAGACCCCTTCAAAAGGGCATAACTCTAGCTTTATATACTTCCAAACTCCTCCCCCCAGTACCAGGGCATTATCACTCTGCATTCTATTTCAAAACTACTGCCCATGGGCTGCGCCTTCCTCCAACCAAGGGACCTCCCAGTCACTCTTCCCCAGTGACTGTCAACAGGGACTCACACTTTCAATAATCCCCATATATTGGGGGATTACATAAGGGTGCAATTTATTTGTGCATAACACCTCTAACACCCCCCCCCCCACCACCACCCTCTCTCCTGCACACCCCCCAGCACACACCACCACAGCATGGCAATTAAGTGACTTAAAGCATTACTTCCCCCTCTAGGGACAGAGAAAGTACCTGAATATAATGTGTACAGTGCTGTGTATGTCTAGTAGTGCTATAGAAATGATTAGTAGTAGTGGGACTCACAGTCATCACTCCAGGGGACCTGTCCTATTGGTTGCCCCACTGGCCTGGGATGAGGCAGGTGCTGCAAAGCTTGGCTGGGCTGTGTAGCTGCTGGTGGCACTTACATAGGGGTACCATATTTCCTGTAAGAAAAAGAGGACACACCTCACAGACCTCTTTAGCTGCCTCCATTTTTTTGATGTCCTCACACATGGTGATCCATTATTTTTCCTTCATATATGCACATATAGTTTGCACCTTGGCAGCAAACAGTTTGGCATGGCTTGCTGTGATCTCCTTGTGCAAGGAGCTCAATCTCACTATCACTGAAATTGCACTTCCTGCTTGGGGCTTTCTTTTTTTACATTTGTACCCTGTGCTTTCCCACTCATGGCAGGCTCAATGCGGCTTACATGGGGCAATGGAGGGTTAAGTGACTTGCCCAGACTCACAAGGACCTGCCTGTGCCTAAAGTGGGAATTGAACTCAGTTTCTCAGTTCCCCAGGACCAAAGTCCACCACCCTAACCACTAGGCCACTCCGTTCTTTTGGGTGCCATCACAATAATGGGATGTGGAAGGTTGAAAATCCTGAGATTCACTTTTTTTTTTATATGTCACTGGAGACTTTCAGCTGCAGCCACTTAGATATTTGGGAGATGGACATTTTATTTTTGATTATGACCCACACATGGAAATGTTTTGGGAAGAATGATGCCTAAGCTTAGATTGTGAACCCACCAGGGACAGAAAAAGTACCTGCATATAATATATGAAACTTCTTTGGTTGTACCCAGAGAAGGGCAGTATATCAAATCCATGACTCTTTATAAGAATAAGAGAGTTACCATACCCGGATAGACCAAAGGTCCATCAAGCCCAGAATCGTATTTCCAACAGTGGCCAATCCGGGTCACAAGTACCTGGCAAAGATCCCAGAACAGTAAAACTGATTTTATGCAGCTTATCCAAGAAATAAGCAGTGGATTTTACCAAGTCCATCTTAATAACGGCTTATGGACTTTTGGAAAATTATACAAACCTTTTTTTTTAAACCCTGCTAAGCTAACTGTTTTTACTATATTCTTTGACAACAAGTTGCAGTGCATAATTACACGTTGAGTGAAGAAATATTTTCTTCGGTTTGTTTTAATTTTAATTAGTAGCTTCATTGCTTGCCCCCTAATCCTAGTAGTTTTGGAAAGAGTAAACAAGCGATTCATGTCTACCCATTCCACTTCATTCAGTATTTTATAGACCTCTAGCATCAGCTCTATGGCCCGCGTAAGTGTGAGCACCTATATGTTAGACAGGTTAATACCTTTTTATGCTAGTGTCACGATTGTGACTGTTTTCTTGGTTTGTGCTCCTCTCACCCTCTGGTGGCCAGAACCAGTGGCTGCCATAGACTTTCCAGACTCTGTTTGGTCCGGTCCAGATATTTTAGCCCTCCAGTCTTGCTTGGAAGTTTGGCTGCTAGCCTCACCCTTAGCTGCCTTGAGATTGCTGCAGTGAGCCTCAGCTGCTGATGGGCTTATTAGCCACCTGGAAACTTTCTGCTTTGCCTTTGCAATGCCAAAGGTCCAGGTTGGTGTTTGTGCTTAGTGCACTTCTGCCTTGTCTTGTTTAGCCTTGTTTCTTAGTTAGTGTCCCTAGTCTGTGTTTCCTACCTGTTTGAGACCCTGTACCTTGAATCCTGTTCTAGCCAAGCTTGTGTTTGTTTCCTGCCTGTTTGAGACCCTGTACCTTGAACCCTGTTCTAGCCCAGTTTGTGTTTGTTCCCTGCCTATTTGAGACCCTGTATCCTGTACCCTGTCTAGTCAAGTTTGTCTTGATCCACTCTGTCCAGTAAGTCCTGCCGGCTCCCTGCAACTAGGGGCTCAACCCCTAGGGAACGGCGGTCAAGCCAGGTGGAGTATTGTCCAGTCACGCTAGTTCCTGTATCCTGCTTGAGTATCCTGTATCCTGTCCAGTCCTAGTTGGTGGGTTTTTGCCTGCTGCTGCTGCTCCCCATCAGCAGCCCAAGGGCTCACGATTCCAGACTCCTCCGTGATAACCTGACAGCTAGTATGCTATAATGGAAATGAAGCACCTAGAATTGTTATAGAATTGCCCCCTTTGGGCCTTATTCTATAAAGGCTATGTTCCTAAATTTATGTTCCTACAATTTATGCTCCTAATTTATGATGAGTATGCTCCTAATTTAGGAGCAAAAATTTTGCTCATATATTTAGGAGCATAAATTTTAGATGCGTAAATTTAGGAGCATAACCTTTATAGAATAAGGCCCATAGTGTGCAAATTGATTTGGCCACGTAGTATCATAAAGTGTCTTCAAACTGCCAGAACATGATTGGTACATCCTGACTGCAGTGTCATCTAGAAGTAGGATATCATTTATGTTTCACTTAGCCCATCTGATCCTGAGCAGCCAACATAGAACAAATTGGGAAAACTGATATATGAGATTATATAAGGAAGAATTGGACACGATTATGGTCAGCTCCTCATTGTGAGCTCTACAAGTGGTTCAGAATGCCACTGCTCATCTGATGAGTGAGTTTCTGATCACACTTCTATTTTTGTAAGTTTGCATTGTCTTCCAATCTATTGGTGTGTACTTACTCATAAAGCACTAAATAATGATGCACCTCTTTGTATTGCCTCTTCACTGAAAATATATCATCTTACTCAGATGTTGAGATCTAAGGATAAGATAGCCGCAAGCAAGCCTTCTCTGGAGTAGCTCCCACACTCTGGAATGCACTCCCTGAAAGGCTCTGCTTAACACAGGAAGCAGGTTAAAGCTTGGCTCATCAACCAGGCCTTTGTGGAAGAAGTAACTAACATGTTAGTTTCACTCACACACACAAGGAGTGACACGGGCTGCACATACTGCAGCAGGACATGTTTATCCACTCCATTAAATCATCTCTCAGACCTCATGTGCACCTTTCTTTAAATTAAGTCAACTTATTTTCTAACTCCTCTTACTTTCTTACCTATCTATATGTTCCATCTTTGCTTATACCCTACACTGTCAATTAAAATGTTCTATTACGTATTGTGTTGACATTGTAAGTATACAATGCCATACTTTGTATTGTTATTTGAATATTTTTACTGCTGTAATTGTTTATTGCTCATGTTTGATTAATTCTTACTGTACACTGCCTTGAGTGAATTCCTTCAAAAGGCAGTAAATAAATCCTAATAAATAAATAAATAAAAATAAATAAGTGTTTTTTGGGCATACCATCTGTTTGTCAGGTTAAGCTGGAAGAGAATTGATCACAATTTTTTTTTTATTTTGCAGGCCCAGTACTCTGAAACTCATTGCCAAATGAGTTAAGACAGATTGTTCAGTTGGAATCAATTAGGAAGCAATTGAAAGCACATCTTTTTATGCAGATTTTTCCTTATGTATAGAATCACAGTTTTAATTATGATTAGACTGGCTGATGCAATTTTTCCCTCTTTTGTAAGAAGGATTCAACATTTCCCCCCCGGTTTACTAAGCCGTGCTAGCAGGTGACGTGCGCTAACGCTGACACAGCCCATTCACTTTGTTTACAATAACACGGCTTACACATTTCCTGTATTATGATTTATGTTGTGTGTTGTAAATATTCAGTTGTATATGTACAGTGTAAGTTATTACCTGCTTAGAATTTTAGATTACGCAGGATATAAATTTTTAAAATAAAGGTATGAATAAATACAAATCTCATATCCTGGTTAGAAGTTTGATACAGAAAGGCGCAATAAGATGGTACGTCTCATCCACTGAAAACTTTCCGGCACATATTCAAAATGATTAAAGCGGGCAGGAGAGGCTCCTGTCCTCCTAAATTGCTTGTCTGTGGCTAACCGCTGATATTCAGTCCAGATGTTCTGGAGTGGAGTAGGCACTTATGCAGTTAAGTGCCGACATTCATCCCTTGTCTGCATAAGAGCACTGCTTAAATTGGGTTGCATAAATAGCAGTCAGTTTATGCGGGCAAGGACTGAATATTGCACTTAGCTGCATACCCACGGATTCTATAGTGTGCGCCTAGAAATCCACGCCAAAATTGGCATGGATTCAATAACAATGCATGCAATTTAACAAGCTTAGGTCTCTTTTTACTAAGTGACGATAAGCCCAATGCAAGCTTGATGCTCTCTATACAGGAAGTACCGCAGGGCTACTGCAGCAGCCCGAGGGTACTTCCCACCCCTAGCGCACTGACCGGTTACTGCTGGGTTAACATGGGACCCCTTTGTTCTGACCTGGGTTTCCAGGCTGCCTCACTGACATAGCACTAACACAGAATACTCAGCAATTACTGTGGATTCTTTTGGATTCTTATTAGGTAAATGAGACTTTTATTAGAGGTTCTAAGATACACAATGATTAAGATATATACAATGATTAAGCCATATAACTGAAAAGAAACAATACCTATAAACAATCATTACATCAGTGGTCCCTACATCCAAGCAATGCTAGGAGGTTCTAGACCAGAAAAAGCAATGTACATACACTATACCTATATAACTGGTCTTTACATCATCCAGGCTTGTTACATCAGCTGAGAGAAGCTCCTTTTTCAGTGAAGCTGGAGTCTCATGAGCAGGAGTCTGGTTCTATGGAATGTGTCCATCCATAGATGAGCTTCTGGTTTCACTGTAAGAGGCCACCCTTTTTTATTAGGTTTAGAACTCATGTTCAGAGCTAAGAAAAATTACAGAATGCTCGAGAATTTCTCTGTTTAGGTAAACAAGCCATACTGTGGGGGTGGTCACGTGTTTCTCAGTACAGCTGGCCAGTCTGAACTCGAAACAGGCTCCACCTCTCCCTTCACATACCAAATTAATTAGAGCTATGTCTTATCTTCTACATTCCAATGCATTTTCACACAATCAAAGTTAAACAATCATTTTAATGAGCGAGTGCTCTGCCGGTTACTCAGAGTTGAAAAGCAATCTCTAAAATCTTTTTAGTACACCCTTACTGCCACCTCAATGGGTGGTGGTAAGGGTTCCTCCAAGAAATGGCTGCGCGGCAATGCTTTACTTGCCACCCGGTCATTTCCTGTAGGAAAGCAAGAATTCCCTTTTCCCAGCTATGGTAAAAGGGGGCCTCGGTGCACAAGTAAAACATACGCCGACGGCTGCGCTGGCCCCCTTTTGTTGCAGCTTGGTAAAAGGAGCCCTCAACAAGCAATAATGAGCACTAATTGGCACTGATTAGGGCACTGATTCGAATTTAGGGGCTTCTTTTACAAAGCCATGCTACCAATTCTTGGTGCTGCAAATGAGAGAAAGCCCATTAAATACCTATGGACCTCCTCTCATTTGCTGCATGGGAATAGCTAGCATTGCTTTGTAAAAGAAGCCCTAGGTGCACAACCCACTAAGCTTATTCTGTAACCATATGCACTGAACTTCTAATGTGTGCAAGTCAAAAGGGGTGTGGGTATGGGTGGGGGGAATGGGAATTTTGTGGGTGTTCCAAAATTTAGGCACCTAGTTATAGAATATGGCCCAGTGTGCTCTACATGCTGAGATTTATGACATGTTTTCATTGGTGTATATGGACGCACTAAAATATCAACTAAGTGTATTCTATCATTGCCGCTGAAAACAGAATACTCTTAGCGCTGCTTTATCAGGTGACATATATAGACTCTCCCCCATAAGCTTTAGCAGCCAACCTAAAACCAGATATTACATGCTGGCACCTGGACATGGCCCAGTGAATACAGCTGGTGACAGACACAGAAGCACTGACCGCCGCTGGCATTATATCGGCCAGTTTGTAAGTATTAGATCACCACTGTACCATAAAAGCATTGGCATCACAACCCTAAGAGAATTGTGGAAAATGAAGAGTTATGATCACTTGGGACATTCTGATTCCAACTGATAAAAAGCTTGATGCATCATTGTGAAGGAGAAAACCACAATGACAGCAATAATAATTGTGGTGTCAATGTTAAGTGATTATTTCGTGACATCTTCCTTTCTCCTTGAATTCTTAACCATACAGATAACAAAAAAATATGATCCTCAAATATGTGTTGTTCTATATCACAGTGGTCAACTAATGATTTTCCTTCAATTTGTCACATTATACAACTGGGTAATGCATTGCATCCCTGCTCACAAATAACTAATAAAAGTTGCACAGAGCTACTATGCTGGTATTCACATCCACATCCTTCCTATCTGAACCACCCTCCTGCACTACCCAATCCAATCCTCCTGATATCTGATTTTCCCTTTGACACCTCCAGATCTGATCCTCCAACCCCTCTGATCCCCCAATCTTATTTTTTCAGGCTAGCTTTTGGAGATAATAGTTGATTTTACATTCTCATTTTCAGCCACATACCAATTAAGTCTGGCATATATGATTGTATATATACTTTTAGGTACTGTTTTTAAATTGTTTTTAGTTTGTTTGTATGTCTTGTATGTTGATTTATTGTGGATATTATTTTTGTTCACTACATAGATTTTTATAATATAGGTAGAAGTATAGAATTGTTGTAAATTTTAAAGGTAATCAATAGAAATAGAATAAAATAAAACATAGAAAAGAAAATATGATACCTTTTTTTGATTAGCGCTCAAAGGTAGCCCTTCTTTGTCAGATCAGAAATAAGCAAATGTTGATAGATGACAGTATATATAAGTAAAACATCAAAGCGCTTCAGTGACAGTCTAACAGGGTGAGTATGGGGTGGGTTAGGTGAGAGACAGGGAGGACCGAGTGGATGAGGGACAGGGAGAGATGCATGGTGATAAGAGGGTGACAAGGCAGTAGAATTTCTATGGTTTATAATGGGTTAGAAAACCCAGATCTTTGTTAAGTCTTGTCTGGTGGGTGTCAAAATATCTATTCATTCTGACTTCAAAGGTGTTATGTTCCTATATTGTTTTAAAGTTCCATTTTAGTATTCTCACCATAAAATCATTGGTAGTGGTAAATTTAAAAGAAAAACTACTTCCACCAACCTCCCAATACTCCATTCCCTCCTTCCATCTCTTCCCCAATCCCCTGATACCATGTCTCTGCTATGCCCCTCCACTGACTCAAAGCCTCAACCACAACTTGGCAAGGAACCTCCCCCTTTCCCCAGGGAATCTGGGATATACCCAGAGGTGATGCCTGGTATGTGGGTAGTCTCCCTCCATTCCCATCCTGTCTAATTCTGGGAATAAAAATGGTCACCATGACCCTTAGTTGTCATCTCATGGCATCCTTCCATACAGGAAAACATTTAGAATTGGTCTCCAATGAACAGCATCATCATGAATCTTAATTCACCACTACTAGGGGTTTATCCTTTTTTTTTTTTACTTTCCCCTTCACCCTATCATTCCAGCGGTAGTTCTCCGCTAGCGATAGCAAATTATGGCTGCCTATAGAGCTTGGTGTGCGTGCATCTAAATCTGAACATGAGATAGGCATATATGTATTAAGGTTTATTTACTGCCTTTTTGAAGAAATTCACCCAAGGCAGTATACAGCAAGAATAATTTGGACATAGGCAATAGAAAATTATAGGAGAAAAAAATAGTCAAATAGCAGTACACATTATGGCATAGCACACCAACTCCCCCTTTAAAAAATATACTAATGAAGAAATAAAATAAAAATGTTCCCAAAATCATGTTTTAGGATTCCTTTAAATAGATTCATCAGCACACTCCTCGGTTGTTTGCATTTAATGGTGTCTTTTCTCCTTTTCTGTTATGGACTATGAGTGCCCATAGGTTAAGCAACATAGGCAATAGTAAAAGCCTAATTTAAATTCTAGGAGCATTGAACAGAGACAAACATAGCAACCCCAGGACAAGTCTTACCAGCAATAATAATAAAAAAAAGTGTTTAAAAATGATGAACATAAAATTCAGCAGGTGAAACAAATGTACGTATGTATTTATTTATTTTTAAAACATTATATACCACCAATGACTAGGTGGTTTCTATAAAAAAAATTATAGTCATTACAGCAACAATACAAAGATATTACTCAGCATAAAACAACATACTCATATGCAATTACCAAAATGCAGAAACAAACAGTTGTGTTTCAAAAATTTTTTTAAATCTGCTTAAAAATCAGAGCACCGACAAAGCTGGCCAGGTAACTCATTTCACAAGGAGATTCCAGCAGAAACAAAAGCCAAAGCTCTTGTACCAGCATGGCGCAGTCGCACTACTGCATCAATAGAAAGACACATGGTAGCCCTTTTACTAAGCCGTGTAGGCAGTTACATGCGCCCAATCTGCGCCAATTCGGAACTACTGCCCAGCTATCGCATGGCCTAGGTGGTAATTTCATTTTTTATGCGTGCCCAGCAGGGGCGTAGCCAGACTTCAGCGGGAGAGGGGTCCAGAGCCCAAGGTGAGGAGGCATATTTTAGCCCCCCTGGTGCCGCTGACCACCCCCGCCGCCACCAACTTTGAGCCCCCCCGGCGCCAACCCTTTTGACTCCCCTTTCCTGCCACCACCAACCCCCCGTCACTGTCACCGTTGGGTACCTTTGCTGGCAGGGGACCCCAAGCCCCGCCAGCCGAAGTCCTCTTCTTTGGCACAGCCGCATTGCTGGCTGATCTGCAAGGCTTTGTTCTGTTTCTGTGAGTCTGACGTCCTGCACATGGTACGTGCAGGACGTCAGACTCACAGAACAAAGCCTTGCAGATCAGCAATGCAGCCTCGCCAGAGAAGAGGACTTTGGCTGGCGGGGGTTGGGGTCCCCCCCCCAGTAAAGGTACCCAATGGTGACAGCGACGGGGGAGGGTTGGTGGTGGCCAAGTGAAATCCACAACAAAGAAAATGTTCCACTCAATGTGGAAACTCAAACGTGTGAAACCATTCTTCCCGAGGGAAACATTTTGCAACTTGATACAATCAATGGTACTAAGCCATGTGGACTACTGCAATGGAATGTATGCGGGATGCAAAGAACAAATCATAAAGAAACTTCAGACCGCTCAAAACATGGCAGCCAGGCTTATATTTGGAAAAATGCGATTCGAAAGCGCCAAAGCCCTCCGTGAAAAACTGCACTGGCTCCCAATCAAAGAATGTATTGCTTTCAAAATCTGCACCCTGGTTCATGAAATTATCTACGGCGAAGCCCCCGGATACATGACAGACCTTACAGACCTACCAACCAAAAACACATCCGGATCAACATGAACACATCTAAATCTCCACTACCCAAGCTGCAAAGGACTCAAATACAAATCAACTTATGCACCCAGTTTTTCCTACGTAAGCACTCAACTGTGGAACGCATTACCAAAAGCCATGAAAACAACGTATGACCACCTAAACTTCTGGAAATCACTAAAAACTAACCTGTTCAAAAAGGCATACCCTACCGACCCGACTTAAATGCCTGAACTCTGCAACACGATGAAACCAAAGCACGTAATGGACATAACATAACTCTTCCGCTCTATGATTCCCTAATGTGTCTGTTCCACATGAACCTTATTCTAGCACAAGATCACTTTGTATTTGTTCATACCGGAATTGGCGAACGCCTTTCCAGTACTATGTAAGCCACATTGAGCCTGCAGATAGGTGGGAAAATGTGGGATACAAATGTAACAAACAAATAAATAAATAAATAAATAAATAAATAAATAAAAGCTGTCTGAACAATATTAGCAACCTGGAGCTTACGATCTAAAATCATCTCAACAATTTAATCTCTTTCTTAACCAAAACACTCATGTCTCAATGTCTCAATGTTGATGTCCCATTGTGATATTCCTAATGATAATTCGATTATCTCACATAACTTGTACAATGTAACCCATAACCAAGTTGTAACAAATGTATTTTCATTATTCATATCTTATTGGAAGCCACACTGAGCCCGCAAAGAGGTGGGAAAATGTGGGATACAAATGCAAACAATAAATAAATAAATGTCTCCCAAACAAACATTCTCAGGCCACTCTTCCAATGCAGAATACTTTCCTGCTTATAATCGAACGAGAATAACGCCCAAGTTCCGACCTAAATCGGGAGATGGGCGTTCTTCTCACAAAAACGAGTAAATCCATATAATCGAAAGCAATGTTTCAGTGCGTCCGTGTCGCTCGTACGTGGACGTAAAAACGCCCAAATAAGAGGCGTGTCGGGGGCGTGTTAGGGGCGGTGATACGACGTGGACGGGTACAACGTATAACGAATAGTGAAATGGCTCTGGTTGAGCGGGAAGATGGGCGTAATCTGATGGACCCGAAATAAAAGCGACCAGAGCAAGGGGGAAAGCGTCTTTAGACCCATTAGCGATTGTGTGTAGTTGGAGAGTGGCGATATTGTTGGTGGAAGAGCTGAAGTGGTGGTTGCAGAGAGAAAGCCGAGCGTGTTGAGTACCTGTGACGGTCGTCTGTGTGCCCTGCCTCTTTTTGTGTCTTACCCTTTCACCGTTCCTTACTCCTACTCCTTTGCTCCATCGCCCCCTTCCCCCGCCCCCTATCCTTCCCCATTCACTCTTCCCACGTGTGTACTCTATTCCCTGACCTCCGTTTGTCTCTGTGTGCCTGTACTGTTTGGCGAGTGAGTGGCCAGAGGGCGTGGTGGCTGGAAGTGACAGATCTGTGTGTGTTGCTGTTTGACTACTAATCCTAATACTTGCACTGGTGGTGGGGATATGGATGCACTTAATGCACTTGTGGCATTCATGCTACACGAAGAGGCCACCCACCGCAGGAGGTATTCACGGCCCCGAGTGTTTAGGCCCCGCACCACCTTCCTACAACTCACTGACCAGCAGTGTCTAACAAGGTTCAGGTTTGATAGGGCCACCATTCGTCAGCTGTGTGAGCAGCTGAAACCCCTCCTTCAGCCCCAGACACGTAGGAATAACCCCATCCCTGCCCACCTCAAAATCACTTCCGCTCTCTCTGTCCTGGCCACTGGCAGTTTTCAATCCGTATTAGCTGCTAACACAGGCCTCACCCAGGCTTCTATTTCACACTGTCTCACCCAGTTCCTGGATGCCTTCATAACTCACACCTCACACTACATCACTTTCCCCACCACCCCCCAGGCTCTGCACAACAACATGGCCGCCTTCTATGCTGTTGCTAGATTCCCCTCGGTCATCGGTGTGATAGACTGCACACACGTAGCCCTCAGACCCCCCCGGGCACACGAAGCCACCTACAGAAATAGGAAGGCATTTCATTCTATGAACATGCAAGTTGTATGTGATGCCCAGGGGGAGATATTAGACGTGTGTGCCAGGTACCCCGGCTCCAGCCACGATGCCTACATCCTACAGCACTCGGGCATCTTCCGCAGGTTCGAGCAAGGGGAGTTCACTGGTGGATGGCTACTAGGTAAGTGCAACATGCATGTACCACCCATACTAGACCTCCTCCACTGGGCAACCCTCCGCCCTGGCTTCCTCCACCACAACCCACTATCCAAATCCCCCCGCCCCCCCTGTACCTGCTCCAAGCGATACACACTCATCTATCTCATTCTGCTTTTCTGCAAAGGTGACCGAGGCTACCCGCAGAGGACATGGCTTATGACCCCCCTGATCCACCCACAACCAGGGCCAGAAGAAACCTACAACAGGAAACATCGCAGCACCCGGGGGATCATTGAGCGCACCTTTGGTTTATTGAAAAACCGCTTCCGCTGTCTGGACCGGTCTTGAGGAGAGCTGCTCTACAGTCCAGAAAAGGTGGCCAAGATCTTTGTGGCGTGCTGTATGTTACACAATTTGGCCCAGCGCAGAGGACAGCCTCTCCCAGAGGAGCCACAGCCACCACCAGAAGAGGCCCCAGATGAGCTGGAAGAGGAGCCCCCTCCACCCCCAGCCCACAGAGCAGAGCTCAATGCTTACCAGCTTGGCGTAAGAGCAAGACAAAGACTCATTGAAACAAGTTTTAGGTGAATCTAAGTGAGCATTTATTTTTTACATACAGTGCATATGTGTTTGGTCAACCCCACCACCACCACCACCACCCCCCTCCCACACCCACCCCCCTCCCACCAACCCTCACCCTACAGCATGTCCCATCATTTTCCCCTTCCCTTCCCCCGTCCCCTCCTACCCCTCCCACGCCCTTCCTTTGCAGCTGGTGCTGCACGGGAAGTCTCTTCCCCCTCTTCGGAGCTGCTGCTCCCAGTGTCCTCCTCCCTATCCCCACGGCAGCCTGCGGCTTCGGCTGCACCGTGGAAATCGGGCCACCTTCTTGGTTGTAGTGGTCTGGCCACAGGACCCAGAATGGGAGCAGCAGGAGTGGGTGCAGAGGCTGAGGAGCGCAATGCCCACCTCTTAGCTGGTGGTTGCTGGTGGTCAGTGGAGGAGGAGGTTGATGGCAGGGGCTGCTCCAGCAGCACGGGGGCTGGAGTAGGCGCGGTGCCCTGAGGGTGCAGGTGTTGGATGCTCTGCTCCAGCCGTCTCAGTTGCTGGAGCACCTCCTGGTGGCCTTCACGTTGCGCCTGGAGGAGTTCTTGGTGTGCTCGCTGCTGTGCCTCCAGTGCTTGGCGCTGCAGCTCCAGTTTCTGCTGGCGGTACTCCTCCAAGCGCACGTTGTGGCGGAGTAGTTCCGTGGCCAGCCGCAGGAGTTGCCTCCTTTGGGCGGATGGCCTCTGGCGGGGAGCTGGGCCCTCCTCCTCCTCACCAAAGTCCTCCGGTGCTGGAGGTGCGGCCTCTGCTGGTGCAGGTGGTGGTGGTGCTGGCAGAGGCTGGACAGCCGGTGCAGGTGGTGGTGGTGGTGCTGGCAGAGGCTGGACAGCCGGTGCAGGTGGTGGTGGTGGTGCTGGCAGAGGCTGGACAGCCGGTGCAGGTGGTGGTGGTGCTGGCAGAGGCTGGACAGCCGGTGCAGGTGGTGGTGGTGGTGCTGGCAGAGGCTGGACAGCTGGTGCAGGTGGTGGTGGACGCGGAGGATGCACAGCTGGTGCAGGTGGTGGCGGCTGGACTGCTGGTGCTGCAGGCTGTGGAGGTTGAGGCTGGACGGATGGTGTAGGGCGTTGGCCTTGCAGGCCACTAGGGCCAGCCTCCTCTGAGTCTTCACCTGTATAGCACAAGAGTGAGGAATAGTGTTGGTGCAAATAACCCACTTTTGTCTTTCAGCATTCATATACATTGGTATGTCCCCCAACCTGATGACCCAGCAAAGAGATGGTGAGGAGAAATGGAATTGACACGGGTACGAAAGAGAGAGGCCCGCAGGCAGCTGGGTAGAGGTGGTGGATGAGCAGCCAAGAGAAGGACACCACTCACAACGTTGTGCACAAGCTGTTAGTTGTATAATTGTTAAATTGAACAACATTGCAGCATGTGTTGTGTTACTACTGACTTGCTAAACTGCATAGAACTGCTTTATGACCCCCATTACAGGCTCCTTCAGTTGAATGCATGTGGCCCACACTCAGTAGAGCACAGAGGTCACAGGAGGAACTAGGCACAGTTTGGTAATGGGAAAATAGGAGGGAGTAGTAGGGAAGGACGGCCCCCAGAGTTCTGCCACAGTAGTAACCTACACACACCCATAGGAGCCAACTGGAAAGTAGTATTGGGGGTGCTAAGCCCAGTGACCAACACTCCTCCCTGCACAGCTACATGATCTTTCCTCAATATTGGGGGTGCTCACACACACACACAGCACCCACCCTGTCTGCTTGCTCCTATAACACACATGACCACTACCACTACTCAAATAGAGCTTACAATTCTATAAATATGGGCACACAGGACAAGTAAGAGGAAACCCAATGACAACGGTAGGGATAGGGAGTAAGGGTAGAGAGCTAGTGAGTAGGGGTTACCAGGTCACAACAGCATCATAAAGGTGGCCTGTTAATATACAGAAAGACAGCCAGAGATACTCCCCCCCACCCCCACCTACCTCCCTCCTCCTGCCCCCCACTCCTCACCTCCCTCCCCCTGACCCCAACTTCTATAACACAAGTGTACTGCAGCACAACAGATACCCCAACTGCATAATGAAACACCTACCCGAGTCCTCAGCCTGGCCCGAGGTGTCCATGGAGCCAATCCCGTGGATGCCCTCCTGGGGTAGGAGGGAGTACACCATCAGCTCCATTGGTGTAAGGTTGGCAGTGTCATTGCCTGGGGGATTGGCCCCTGCCTTCCTGCGAACATCCCTCCTCAGCTTCCGCCACTTCCTCTTGCAGTCCTCCACGTCTCTCCCAGCATGGAAGACAGCATTCAGGCTGTCCCGTACTGCCTCCCATTCCCGCTGCTTTACTGTTGCTGCCAGCCTCTGCCCTGTGGGAGCAAACAGACTCCGGTGCCGCTGTACAATTTCTTGTACCAGGAGCTCCACCTCTGCCTCGAGAAAATTACCCTTCCGGGTCGGCGGCATGCGTGGTGGCATTGTACCAATGGTGTTTTCGAAAATACGGAGTGGGCGTTTATATAGGCGCCAAGAACGCCCATTGAGACGGGGGAATAGGCGTTTCTGATTTGGGCGCTACTTTTTCAATTATACACATAATTCCTAAGCGTGCCCAGCTCAGATAGCGATTAAGAACACATGCTTTCGATTATGAGTAGATAAGTATGGGCGTCTCCACCTGCCTTCCCTTTCTTCATTGCCATTTTCCTTGCCATTTCCTGCACTGAGACCTTGCCCGATGTTCGTAATAATCAGTTACAGGGTTTTACCCTCACTTAGCATGCTTGGGTACACCTGTGTATTTAGGGGGGGGGGGAAATGATTGTTGGCCCTCAGCCACCACGCCTTCCGTTTCCTGTCTTCCACATCGCCTGATGCTCCCTTCCTTTCTCCCATTCTCTCTGCCTGGTTGTAGCAGGCAGTATGTGGGGGCCACGAATTTGCTACACTCACCCCAAATCAAGCACCCCTCGGTAAGGGTCATTTCAATCAGGGAGATGTGCAGCTAATGTTCCAGAAGATAAAAGGCGCACTACACAGTCTTGAAACAGACGTTCATGGTAAGCTCTCATTTGTCTGCCACCTCTTCTCTTTGTGCTCATAGTCAAGGAGTGTGCATTCACTGTATGTATGTAGTCTGGAGTCAGATGTTAGGTAGCTCTGTTTTCACCAGGTTCCTCTGCACTGTACTGTGGGGTTGGCAGGTCCTCAGTGGTGTGGTCCAGCTGTTGGAGGTGCTGTATTGGTTTCCGGTAGCTTCCATCTTCCTTGTTTATGTGGTGTACCCCAGTCCCCATTTATGAAGTGGCCACCCATTCTCAAGGTCCATAGGCGGGGGAGGGGAGAATGATTAATGCAATGGATGTGTATAGCACATTATGGAACACCTTCCTAAATTGCTCCATAGGTAGTAGGGTAGGGAACATGCACATTACATTGTTTTTAATCGGTAGCCTGGACAAAATGATCGAGGTGGCTACAGGTAGTGCCACTGAGGCCTATGACGTGGTGGTGAGGGAAAGGGGTGTGTGTACAGGTACCAACCCAAAGTAACTGGTGGTGGCTAAAGCCTGGTGGCTGCTGTGGCCTAGTGGTTAGAGCACCAGCCTTATAATCATAAGGTTGCTGGTTCAAATCCCACCTAAGGCAAGTCAGTTCAGCGACAAAGTTTGACACAAACCCAGAATACTTGAATGTAACACACCTTGATCGACTACTGGAGAAAGTGTGATCACACCTGCAAATAATGAGCACCATTTTTATTTGTGGCCTTCCCTAACACAAGTATTACATTGCAACTGTGATGAAGTAACCATCCATCTATTGGGTTTCCCATTGTTTCCCTTTTGCTCCTCAGCATTATATACCATAGCTGATGTATTCAATGTGAAAATATGAGCCAGCTGTTTGTAGGTCCTTCTTGTCCCCCCCCCCCCCCCCCACCAATGTGGCTTGTGGGTAAGGATATGTGTCCATCAGACAGCAAACACTTTGTATGTGGTACCTGGAGTTATGTGGAAGTGTGTACCTGGCAGATCACACGTGGTACACTATTAATCTCTTATTGATGGCACTCTGTATTGTGGGTCAGTATGGTGGAGGGGAGGGAGGAAGGGAGAGAGAGATGCTGGCTGGCCATTTTTATTAATGAACACAAATATCCATCCAGCCTCCCCGGCCCAACCCCTCTGCACATATGGGCCATGCAGGTTGGAATGAACAGGTGGCGTTCTGTCTGGCCAACATTCTCAGACATACATCACCTTCTCATTCACACAGCACATTTAATGCTATGCATATTGCTGCCTCCTTCCTCTCAACTCAACAGCACCATTTGGTGATATGTAATGCACAAGGGAGACAAACACACACACACACCCTGATAGTTATATTATAACAAACATTTATTTGCCCCCCACCCCCACCCCCACCCCTACAAAATAACCCCAACAATGCCCTCCTCCCCCCCACAACTCCCCACACACCCCAACAATTCCCTCCCCCACCCCCCACAGAACCCCCAACATTTCCCTCCCCCCACACACACAACCCCAACATTTCCCTCCCTCCCCCCACACACACAACCTCAACATTTCCCTCCCCCCACACACACAACCCCAACAATTCCCTCCCTCCCTCCCTCCCCCCACACACACATCACCAACAGGCCCCCCTATTTAAATTAAGGGCGGCCACGCCCTCTTAGTAAGGCCCTCTGTAGCAGGGCAATGAGCAGCCCCAGCAGTACCCTTAGTGGGCCCTGGAGCTGCTCATTGCCCTGCCGTAGGGCTGTCACCTCCTGCAGCAGCTGGTGCTGGCCAACTATAATCTGCTGCTGGCCATCTACCAGCTGCTGCAGGAGGCGCACTACAGTCACCGGCCCAAAGGCTGGAGGTGGCCCAGGGGACACGGACGATGGCCCAGGGGATGGAGGTGGGCCAGGGGACACAGAAGCTGGCCCAGGGGATGGAGGTGGGCCAGGCGATGGCGCTGCAGGTGGGGAGGGAGAGCCCTCATAAGGAGCTGCAGGTGGGGAGGGGTCCTCGGGAATGTCTATTATGAGGACTCCCTCCTCCGAGTCCTCCGAGTCCTCCTCCTGGTGGCCCGCCTCCTGGCCTGGCTGCTCCTCCTCCTCCTCCTCCTCATCCAGGTGCCCCTCCTCTTGCTGTTCCTCCTCCTGCTCCTCCTGCTCCTCCTCCACCTGCTCCTCCTCCTCCTCCTCCTCCTGCTCCTCCTCCTCCTCCTGGAGGTGGTGGCCCTCCTCATCCTCCCGCTCGGCTTCCTGCTGGTGGAGCCCTGTGTATGTAAAAGGAGTGTGATTGAGATCAGTGCATACACCATGGCTTGCATAGTGCAGTAGCTGGGTGGCGTGAGGCAGGGGATGGGGCAGGGTGTGGTAAGGCGTAGCCTATGCCCATGGGGAATGAGCTGCATCAGATGACATGACACAGAACCCTGGACCCTCCTCTGATACACACCACGCAGGACATGTTGCCATACCAAATTCATTGCTGACCAGCATGTTTGCATTGTGAGATGCAACGAGGGGTTGATGGGCAGTTGTTGTAGGAGTTATTGGGGGGGGGGGGCAGTGGGAAGGGTGTTGAGCACAATTCTTTTATGTGAGTTAGGCCATAACATGCAGTAAAAGTAGGGCCTCAGGCAACTGTACCAGGACACACTAATCAGCCACCACAGTAAGGGGAATAGTAAAGTGTGGCATATCATCTCATTCATCTCGGGGGGATGGTCGGACGTTGCAAGCACGCTCATGGGAGAACCCCTGCAACCTGCATCCTTGATCTGGGACAGATATGGTATTACTAGGTGGCTATTAGGCACATGGGAAGTGATATTGTACAACACATTTGCTTTATTCATGAAATGTATGTAGTAATCTGTACAGGTGTCCTGTTTTTGAATACTTACGGCGAGCCCTGAGGTGCCTTCGCACCGCCCGGATGACGTCGGGCCTCTCCCGCCTCACCCTGCGGAACCGCCTCCGCAGGGACTCGAGGTCCCGGTGGACTCCAAAGCATCTGTAAGATATAAGTTTGGAGAGCAGGGGTCAGGGGTGTTGGTCCTTTTTGTCCTCTGCACACATTCATTTGCTATTCACATACCAGAGAGAGAGGGTCTACAGTGTTGGGGGGGGGGGGGGCACCTCCATTGGTAGTGAATCATAGGAGCCACCTTTTTTCCATTTTGGGGGGTGGAACCCCCAGTGGAGATGACCCCTGCCTCCATACATATTTGATATTGGGGGTGGGGTGGTGAAGCACCCACAGCAGCCACCGAGTTGGTTCCTATGCAGATGATGCCAGAGAGGTGGCCATGAGGCCAGACAGTACCGTTTGTATACATTATAATGTATGCTTGTTAAACTACTTTATATGTGTTATCATGACCATGTTATTAAGTATGGTATAGGTTTCATTGGTCTCATGCTTCCACTATTCGGAGGCTCCAAAGAGGGGTTGGAAAATGTGGCCTTCACATAACTAACGAAATTGTCACATAACACTAATAGAATAGTCACATACCTAACCTAACGAAATACATTCTTGTAGGGATGTGGGAATGGTGGTCGTTTCAATAACATACAAATTATTGGTGATTGTGCATGTTCCTATATTACTCATGATCCTTGCATGGACACTCCAGTTACTGCTGGTAACATTGATGACGGAGCTGTTATATGTGTAGGTACAGGAGGGGAGGGGGGTTGGGCCATAACCTTACCTTTCTAGCCTGTCCCGGATGCGGGACCAGGCTCGCATGGCCTGCAGCCTGGGGGGCAAGTGGTGGTGCTGTACAAAAAGGCGGTGGCGGTGCCTTAGGCACAGCCTGACGAGCAGCAAGCTCTCCTGTTCCCCAAAATTCGGCTCTCGCCGTTGTGCCATTTTTCCACGTGTTGGAAAAGAAGTGCCTTATATAGACGACCTTGCGTGAGGGACGTCGTTTCATGCACAGCTCCATATATGGATGACCATTCCATATATGGCCCCTATCCATTCCATATATGGCCCCTATCAGCACGTGGACGCACTCGTAAGCATAGACGTCTTTGACGTGCACATGCCTGCAGGAGTGTGAAACGTGGCTTCTATAGATGAGTATGACGCACCCCACCCGACCCTTTTCACATATACACAATATACATTTACTGCATGTTCAGCAAGTGTACAGTGCATGCAGATCCGCACATTCAGATGGGCACATATGATGAATGTATGGGTGGAGCAGCATGATATGTCTGTAGTTGACACATATATGCGTTCGTCATATATTTCCGTACCTGGATGGCCTGAACAACATGTACTGTACTTGCGATACACCTATGTACATTATTTTACACACCACGTGATTTGGTCGTTTGCACCTGCAATAGTCGACCGTGTTAGGGCGCCCAATTTAGTCACGCTTATGCGCTCGTCATTTGATTGTTTTCTTACAGGGATAATCGATTGTCGAAAAACGCCCACACTATTTTTCCATTATACAGGTCTATTTTTGGACGTTATCGTAAGAACGCCCTAATTCGTACTTGGACGATCTTTCCATTTTGCCCCTCTTTGTCTGGTAGTGAGGAAAGACAAACTCTTGCTTACAAATGTGTCTTGAAGTCACTGCTGCTTTAACTTGAGAACCAAGTATTTGTATAGTCTGTGACTTACTAGGAAATAATAGATTTTATTTTTCCCTGCTGAATCAACTTGGGAACTTTATTAGATATAAAGCATGTCAGCTACACTAATTATAACATTTTATTGAGAGATTTAAAGCTGTACGCTGTACCTGAAGTAAATCATTTCTGACTGTCTGAAATGTGGCAAAGCTTTACGAAGACAACTTTCCAAACCATCGTACCTTAATAAATAGTGATTTACAGTACCCAGCTAAAGTAACTTGGCTGACAAATTTCCTCCTTTACCCAGCTAAAAGACATTCCTAAAAACATATTTAGACTGAGGGAGGAAATCTTGAAATCTGCAAAAGTACCAACACTATGTTGCCTCATCTTAGCCAATTTCACATTTAGCCAATTTAAAATATGCAACCCCTTTTGCACATGTGTACTTTGTGGCTGTATTTTCAAGAAAAAACAGTGTAGATAGGTTACGTTGGAAAATTTGCTGCAATGTATCCAGGCTAAATGGGTGCATTTATGAAGAGAGCCATGGACGGGCATTTTTGATATGATGTCCAAGTCCAATTGTAGTTGTTTTGGTAAAAAACATCTAAAATTCTCATCTTGAACATAGCAATTCTTGAACCAGAAAAAAGTTTACATTTTGGTTTTGAAAATCGCTAATTTCCAGATGTTTTTGTGCTCAATATGTATTTCTTTAGGTACCATTAAAAAAAAAAGTCTTAGAGAAAAATCTACAAAAAGAAGCCATAGGGATGGTTGTGTGGCACCCTTCTTAGTAAACTGGCCACACAGACATCCCAGCAGAGTAGAGGGGCAGCCTTGTGGTCAGTGCAGTGGACCCAGGTACAAAAACCTATATAATTTTGTATTGTGAGCCCTCCAGGAACACCTAAAAACCTATGAGGATCTTTTACTAAAGGCTAGCTCGAGTTATCTTCAGCAGGTTACCTTTTATTCCTATGGGCCCTGCGGCAGATAACTTGAGCTAATCCTTAGTAAAAGACCCCCTATGTTCCTAACTGTACCACTACAAAAGCCCTCAGGTCTGAAGGTGTCTCCTATCTATAGGTACAGCTGGTATTTTGTAGGTTATAGAAGGCTCACAATTTCCACCACAAGTGTACTAGTTAGAGCAGAATATGGACCCAGGTCCCTTTCTCCACAGTCCACTGCACTGATCACTAGCCTACTCCTGGGACCAGCTTGCTGCTCTAATAGGAATGACCATAATATCTGAAGCTGTCACTGTCACATATTTGGGGGGTATGAGGGGGTCAGTGACCACTGCAGGATTAAGGGGGGAATCATACACTAATCCCTCCAGTGATCAGCTGGTCAGTTAGGACACCTTTTTATGACTTAGTCATGATTAACACAGATTCACATAAAAATATCTCTATTTTTGCCCTAGAGATTTTTTTTATCTTGTTCCATTATCCTGAGAAAACATCAAAATTATAGGTCTGCCCAAATCCTGCCCCAAAACATGCCCCCTTGCAATTTAGTAGAACTGTAGAGAAATTTGTCTTTATTCTGACTTTCGAAAATCACAACTTGGACGTTTTCCTGTAAAAACATCCATCTGCTGCTTTGTGCCATTTTTGATATGTTTTTCTCTTTTGAAAATGAATCACTCAGAATCATGCAAGACTAGAGAGTAAATAGCATAAAGCATCACCCCAGGTGGTTCAAAGGTATGCTAGGATGCCAGGAAACGTTAAGAGGGGATGGAACTCCTCTCATTTAAGGAAAGGCTAAAAAGATTAGGGGTCCTGTTTACTAAACAGCATTATAGGTGTGTTAACATTTTTAACATGTGTTAACCACGTACACGCGTTAACCATGTACGTGCCTACAATATCCCTATAGGCACCTTCATGGTTAGTGCGCACACTAAGTGTAGGTGCGCTAAAAACACTAACGCACCTTAGTAAACAGGGCCCTAGGGCTCTTCAGCTTGGAAAAGTGACAGCTGAGGGGAGACATGATTGAGATTTACAAAATCCTGAGTGGTGTAGAATGAGTAGAAATGAATCAAATTTTTACTGTTTTTAAAGTACAAAGACCAGGGGACACTCAAATAAATTACATGGAAATACTTTTAAAACAAATAGGAGGAAATATTTTTTTTCATTCAATGAATAGTTAAGTTCTGGAACTCATTGCCAGAGGATGTGGTAACAGCAGTTTGCATATCTGGGTTTAAAAAAGGTTTGAAGAAGTTCCTGGAAGAAAAATCCATAGTCTGCTATTGAGGTAGACATAGGGAAGCCACTGCTTGTCCTGGGATTGATAGTATGAAATGTTGCTACCATTTGAGTTTCTGTCAGGTACTTATGACCTGGATTGTCCACCCTTGGAAACAGGATACTGGGCTAGATAGATTGACCCAGTATGGCTATTCTTTTGCTCTTATGTGTAGATCTAAGAGGAAACATAAGTTTTGATTACAAATATGTGAAGGATATTATATTAATGTGAAGTAGTTATTATTTACATATGAAGCATGTATAGCTGAAGGAGTGGTTTTGCACATATAAGTGGAAGTGGCTATTTTAGAACCTTCACATATAAGTGCCAGCACTTATACAGGTAGTAGCTCACAAATTTTAAAAACATATATGCATATATGCATAAGTACCTGCAATTAACAAGAAAAGCCTAAAAGTGTTTTCTTTTAACTTGAAAAGTAGAGGGTGACAGAAAACATTTTCTTCTGTTTCGGCCAAAACTGAATCTATGGCCGATATTTGCTACTTAAAACCAACGCTGACATTTAAGCTGGCTTCTATGGCCTGGCCTGGCCCAGCCCACCTGTCTCATCCCACCCCCAAACAGGAGTAGCCTTCCTCATGAACTTCTCCCCTCCAACCATAGGTTTTCCTAGGCCTACCTTTCAATGGATGGTGGGCTAGTGAAGTAATTGGGGTAGGAGCAATCCCTGGTTGCTCCTGCCCATATCGTCTCCACTGTCAAAATGGCTTCCATGATCTTTAGTGGCAGTGTCATGAGATTTAAGCTGGCATGGGCAGGAGCCATCACCAGTTGCTCTTGCCCATGCTGGCTCCGGTCCCAAAATGGCTGCTGCAACCTCTAATGTTGTAAGACAGTCAGTGAATATGGTATAGCCAGATGCAACCAGGGATCGCTTCTGCCCTGACTATGTCACTAGACCAGCCGGGCATTTTCAGGAGATAGGAGGGAGCAAAGCCTTCCTGTTTGGAGGGGTGCTCAGCACAATGTTTTGGTTTCAGCCAAAACCAAAACATGGCTGAATACCAAATTTGGGGCAGTTTTGGCACAGAAACTGAATTGAAATTTGGTCAGCCTCTTTTGAAAGGCAACAATGATACACAAAGAATTAAGGGGTCCTTTTACTAAGGTGTGCTGAATAATGGCTTGCGGTAGTGTAGGTGTGGGTTTTGGGTGCTCAACAATCCATTTTTCAGCATGCCTGTGAAAAAGGTCTTTGCCAAAAATGACCACGTGACCATTTTGAGTCTGAGACATTACCGCCAGCCATTGACCTAGCGGTAAAGAATCCAGGCAGTAATGACCTACATGCGTCAAATGCCACTTGGTGTGCGTACGTTATGCGCATCCAAAAATAAAAAATATTTTTCAGACATGCATATTGGGTGCACGCCAAAAATGAAATTACCACAAGAGCCATGTGGTAGTCAGTGGTAATTCCATTTTGGCATGTGTTGGGCGCACGTAGACGCTTACGCAGCTTAGTAAAAGAGCCCCTAAGGGCATTAACTTGAATTAGACAGCAGTACTTCTAATCCAGATGATTCAGCTCTAATACAGCTTCACTGCTTGCTTGTTGAGCAATGTATACAATATGTTCTTGTTTAAATCACAATGGTATTCATGTCTTGATTGTTTGCATTCACATCTTCAGTCACACATTATGAGCTAGCTGTCATGTAAATATTCCTAGTGTACACTTTGGCTCCTTTTGATTTCCAGGTAGGCTTATGCATAAGCCTTTTTTTGTTATGCATTTCCTCTGTGGAACATGTTACAAGTTGATGTTAGGGAATTTTGTAGGTTTTTAAAGGTCTATTTATTTAAAAGTGCTTATTTTGGTTAGCCTTTTGTTCATTTCCATCTGTTTCTTAGTTTGTGTATTATGTGGGGTCTTTTTTTTTTTTGCTTTTATGAAATTATACATTTCCCATAATACACAAAGGAAAAAGTAAGAATACATTATCCGAAACAGGAAAAAAGAACAAAAAGAAGAACAAACCTCATTAAACACAATACAGTCCACATCAAGGGTGAGAAGAAGATCTGAAATTATGATAACCAAAAAAAGAAAGAAAGAAGACAGAAAATATACAAAATGCTCCTTACAATCTTGGAAACAATTCATATTCACAGAATTCAAAAATACCTTACCATACCCATTATACATTACTATGTTCCTGCAAAAATTTCTCAAGATGTCCAGAATAAAAAAAAAACTATATTGCATCTCCTGAAACAAACTATAACACTTGCAGGGGAAATGCTGAAAGAAAGTAGCTCCTAATGCTACAGCATGACTCTTCAAGGCCACAAAGTACTTTCTTAACATCTGAATATTCTGGGAAACATTTGGAAAAATTTGTATGGTCTTCCCACAAAAAGCATAGTTTTCTTCCTGAAGCAAGCTTTTAAAACAGCAGATTTATTAGATATTTTTTCTTTAAAACATAGTTTATACGTGCCGGACTCTGTGTCATTTGATATATCATTACAGCGTATGTCTTTTGATCAGCCCGACTGAATCACAGTTCTTTGGTTTGATATTTTCAGAGCTTGAATATAGGTTCTTTTGGATGGTAAGTACATTCTTAATCCACTCTTGCCAGTATCTCTTGATGGCTTCGTGCACTTACTCTAAGCGGTGGTTTAATGTATTTATATGGCTCACATCTCCCACTGTATTTTTATGGCTCATATTCCTATAGTTTAAACGATTGTGCCAAACTTTGGAACACTGTTCATTGATGTATTCTTTGGTTTTAGTCGCTTTCAATGGATACATTTTTCCTCAAAAGCTTGACATTTTCAGGAAGCACTTTTTTACACACACCCCACAAATTCAGCTTCGTTTCCTATGGCATTCATTATCTAAACACATTATAGTTGATCATAACAATAAATTTCCCTTTGTGATTTGGTTCATTTTATGTCCTGGTTTGTCTCAGCACTAGCTTCACACAATACCCAATAGCCTTTTAAATATACCTCAGATATATTTATTCTTTTTACCACTTACAACATCTGCATTATATTAATTCCTTTACTTAAGATCAAAAGTTTATTGAGTCTTTTCATTCAATAAACTTTTGATCTTAAGTACACGTCTTTCCACTCTTTGGCATCCGTGGTCAAACTCCCACATTTTTTGTCATATCGTTTAGTTTTATCTTTGGTATCACATGTATTTTATATATTTTAGAAGTTCTATTTGTTTTTATATATTTGTATTTTAATTTTTTTGTTCCTTTATTCATTTGACCCCTGATATAGGCGGTGTGATAAGCTGAAACACGGTCCGTGTCGGGTCCCTCAATATCTGCATCAATAAGGTATTTGTCCATAGCATCTCCAGTGTTGGATTCGTCCTTTGATCAGCCTCTACTTTTTCCTGTTTGGATAGTGTGTGAGCCATTACCATCTACAAAATGGGTTGCAGTAAGTGCACACATGGTAATTTGACAAAATGGCCCCATGCTAATGGGAAAATTAGCACATGCCCATTAATACAAAAAAGAAGAAAAGGCCATGATGAGTGCATGGGAAAAAACAGCACAAGGGTGTGCTAAGGCCACATTTTACCGCAGCTTAATAAAAGGACCCCTTAGTTGCTAAGGCAATCTAGCATTTTTAGCATGCACTAAGTGCTATTGATTCCTATATATTCCTATGGGTGTCTCTAGTCTTTAGCACACAGTAAAATTGTTACCGTATCTTTGTAAAAGACCCCCTAAGTGCATAGGGTCCCAAAACGCATATTTAGAGGATTGGTATACAATACTACTACTACTATTTAGCATTTCTATAGCACTACAAGGCGTACGCAGCGCTGCACAAACATAGAAGAAAGACAGTCCCTGCTCAAAGAGCTTAATACATTTACAGGGAAATTTAAGATAGAATAAGGCCCCCCAACTGAAAAACCCCAGGTTGCAACAGAAGAAGCTGACTCCGTCAAATCTTGGATTTTATAGACAAATCTGGAAAAATATCAACTTTATCCCTTCTAAATATTTTCAATCTATTCTTAAAATAGCATCTAAGCAAATACCTCCTGATTCTATATAGCACAATTGAAACTACACACACAAATACATGCTAGTATTTTATAAAGAAACATACCCCCAAAGTTGGGCCCAGAAATTTGGGTGTGGATCACAGATTCACGCACAAATTAATTAGTTAATGAGCCATTTACAGTGAATAATTGGAGTTAAATTGCAGTCATTTGGGTTTGCACATGGATCTACCCTGTGCCCTGCGTAATGTTGTAGAATAGGGTCATTCACATGCCCAACTGTCATTAGCTGCATTCCAGCATTTACACCGGGTTTCAACAGGCCCAAAGCTAGGTGCAAGATTATTTATTATTTAATAGAATTTAATAAACCACTAGAACGAACTGGCAGGCCTGAGCGGTGTACAATAAGATCCACGCTAAGGTAGTATTTTGTAAAGGGTGCTCCTCAAAGAGCACCCTTTGCAGAATGCTAGTTTAGTGCAGATCTTCCTGGGAACCTAACTTTGGGTGCCATTTATAGAATCCCCCCCTATAGCTACCTCTGTGTCTTTATGAGTATTTTCATTTCCACCTTTTTTTTTTTTGTTTTTTGTTGGTTTGTGGAGGTTTGGACTCTCTCGTTATGGGACCTGCAGCACTGATATCAATGGTTAGAATTAGGGACTTATTATACCACACTACTTTGGAATATAACTTTAAAACTAGGACTGACCAAAGAATTTCCCTCCTAGAAATAGATTACTTGCCAGCTCTGCCCTTACTGCATGTTTCCCTCCAGCCCTTATCAGCACCACAGAGTTCAAAACCCTGAACAGGTCTCTAGCCTCCAGGGACCCCAGCAGGTGGTGTGCCATTGATTGCCACACAGTAGTCCATCCACCAGCTCCTCACCTGCACTTTCCCCATCCATTTTGTCTCCACCTTGCCCCATCCTTGAACAACAGCCTACTGTGGCTATTTACCAACCCCTGGTCTTCTTAGACTTCTAGGGGATGACTAGAGCTTTGGGGTAGGTAGAGGTGGAGTTGCCTCTTCAGGTAAGAGGACACAGTCTCAGTTGTCAGTACACTGCAGCACATGTCTGCAGGTACCTCCTATGCCTATGGGAGGGAGAGAAAGTAGGCTTTGGTAACAGGTGACCAGTAATGTCCTTCTCAAGGGAGGTCAGGGCTATGTGACTGCTGGGGCCTCTTATTTGTGGGCTGTGACCCTCAGATCCCAACCCCCCCCCCCCCCCCAATTTCTTGTTGTGGTCTTCCACATCATGGTTTTGATGGAGTACACCATGAAGGCATTGGCAGATGCCACACCACAGCACTATTTTTGGTTTTGTGCTGATTCTTATCCTGACAGCCTCATGCAGTAATTGTAGACAGACAGCAACACCAAGGGGGTGGAAATAATGGGGCACATAGTAACATTTATGTTAGAGAAGATTAACTTTTTATTCAAAACAGTTTTTGTAGCATAGCAATGGTTATGAACGGGGATGGGGGAGTATATGCATAAGTTTAATGTCAAAATAAATCTCACCTCATGAAAAATGTGTCTGGGTGACCTTATTTCTAGCAGGCACTGCTCACTGGGAGGTGTGTGGAAGCATCAGGTTTTGAGGTTGTGCATTCTCCCCCTCTTCAATTGCTGTCAGTGTCTGACATTGTAGGATCTTCATGTTCAGGCAGCTGGTGAATGATAGCCATGTTGTGGAACATGCAGCATGTGAATATATCACATTGGTCGCTAGGTGTGACAGGCAGTAGTTTGCCAACTCAAGAGTATGGGTTGAAGGTAGCAGAGTGCTTATTTAAATGATATTGTATTGTGAATCTATTGCCTGTTGGAAATCTGATAAGCGCAAAATCTCACGATAACTGCTGATAGTATTTTTCTTTTATTATCTTGGATTTGTTTTGGAGTCTTTGTGAAGAAGCTTTGGTGAAACATGTTCCATGTTGGGGATTGGGAACCTCTTGTTTTTGGAACTCTTGTTACTTATGTATACTGTTCTAGGCAAAGTATAGTATAGGTTAAACAGACAGCATAAACCATTCCGAAGTAGAAGCTTAGACTCTCAATTCTTAAGCAAATCTCCTTTATTGTAGTACTCAGAATAATCAAAGAAAATCCAACTTACAGTTTAGTTGCTTGTAAAACAATTGTGGCCCTCTGCATAGAGTCTGTATCTAGCCACTTCAGAGGCAAGGAGTTGGCCAGAACCTCAGACTAGCTGAGAAGCAAAGTTGTAACACTCAAAAGAAAATAAAGAGGAGAAACTCATGAAAAATAAATGGGAATGACTTCAGGAGATGGTGAAAATTTTTGATGGAATTACAGTAGATTGGTGAGGCAAATGAGAGGAAGCCCACTCAATTCCTATGGGCTTCCTCTCATTTGCCCCATGGGAATCACTAGCATGGTTTTGTTTCACTCTAGAATCAGGTGTTCTACTGGTCTAACCAATATTTTTCCCAATAGAGCAGCAGCAGCAGCTAGAGATCTTAGGAGTAGAGCTGAACATTCAGTCAAAAAGATTTTCCATTGCCCCTGCACTGCTCTAGCATTTTTTAAAAATCAAAAGATAACTCAAGAACTTCAAGAAAAATTGAGAGAAAAAAAAGAGAAAAACAACATAATGGAAAGAACTAAAACAAGAATTGCTAAATCACAATCAAGTAATATAAATATATCAGCCCTTACAATTACATGAGACCTGCAATCGGAAAGGGGTTCAAACATAAAAATTAGGAGAAAATGATACAAATCAAGAGGTATACAAATAAACAGTGATCTAAGAACTTTAAAATCCTGTGACCCTTGCTCTAATTTACCTCTCTGCTTACAAAGCCAAGCTAGTGGCTGCCACGTGGCATTGCCGGCACAACCCATTCAAAGTGAATAGGCTGTGTCAGTATTACCACACCGGCAGCTACTAGTGCGGCTTTGTAAACGGGGGGGGGGGGGGGGGGGTAATGTTTATCTCTAGTACATTTGTCAGAATATCCTTTCAAAAAGTGTTTGGAATTCTATAATTCAGTAAAGAGGATTCAGTCTTTACTTCTTACCTAGATCATTGAATTTAAACTGAATCATATTATGATCAGACCATGGAAAGATATGTAGAAACACTGGCTAGCAAAACCAAATGCACTTAAGAACTAAACAGCAAATCAAGAGTGTGCCTACGCATACATGTAGAAAAATGAACTATCTGCATCAGTTCTATATCCACAAGATGAATCATAAACTTCCTTACCAGGCCTTGTTCAGAATAATTTTTTTTCTTACTTTAGTTTTTATTGTTCTTATGTGAATTACCAACATCTCATATGTCGTACATTGTACTTTATATATTGTGCATTGTATTATACATTGTAGAGTGGTCTTGATAAATATTCAGTAACTAATCAAACATGCCTGCAACCTTCTTTGTACAACTGCCACAATCTTGATCCCTCCCCTCCACTTCTTTTCCTGGCCTTTAGCAAATATCATACCCTCATTGGTATTTCTCTGAAACCCAAAAGAATCAATAGACTTTCACTTATCCAGGAAATGGGTCAGGACAATTTGCATGAATAGTTCAATATTCAAGGACCACTAGATTATACATTAACAGTGAATTTTCTAAAGTAAAGGATAACATAAATAGAAAGTCTCATTGCCAGAGGGCAGTACACAATTAAAACACCCAAGTGATCATATTTAGAAAACTTTACTAGCAAATACTCTACCCCTCCATCTGCTCATTGTAAACTAAAGAGGCAATTTCTGTGAGAAAATAATTGTCATTCCTCCTCTCTTCCCACTATCCCAAATGGCAGACTTGGGTTAAAGAAATAGAATCACCTTCAACAGCTCAAAATTAAGTTTTACATGAGATGTATATGCTAAAATTAAACTGCAAATTAAAATACCACGTTCTTTATAGACCCAGCATTTGGAAAGATCAGCATTAAACCCCACCATTCTGTGCCAAATTTCTCAAGATTTCCAAGGTTGTGTGCAGTAGTGCATTAAGAACTTGAACTAATTTATTGATGGCAACTCCTGGTTTTGGGAAGCATCTCCTGCCTAAGAATACAGGAATTAAATTGGATTGCAACACATTATAACAATTCACAACACCTTACCTCATATAAAGAGTCAGCTCTGCGGTTTGTAAGGGAGAGGTGTGTCATTCTGAGATTTTCTTGAGGAATGTAATATTTTCATTCTTCTTGTATTGATGTGAGATTGTAAAATTGAACAATAATAAAGCTTTAAAAAATTCCCTAGGGTATATCTGAGAGATGGTAATGGTATTCTCTTTCCCTGCCTAATCTTCAAGAAGCTAATTAGTTACATTATTTTTTTATGAATGTCCAATTAAATTACTATGGACATTCTTAACAGGGCAGCATGCAGGTCTAAGGAGTAGCCTAATGGTTAGCACAATGGATTGAGAAACAAGGGATCTGGTTCATATCACATTTCAGCTCTATTGTTTGTTTTGTTTTGACCTGAATACATAAGACACCTGAAAGCAGTAGGAATTTTTCTGTTCCAGGAGGGCTCTCAAATTTAAAAAAAATCACAAACAGCAGAAGTCCTGGATCTCCTTATTCTCAACCCACTGCTCTAAACATTAGGCTATCCCTCTACTCCTCTGCTATGCATGGGCATCTGTATGACCATTTTATAAGATGGATGCATCTATGTCGCCACACAGACA
Organism: Microcaecilia unicolor; assembly: GCF_901765095.1. Classification (NCBI taxonomy): domain Eukaryota; kingdom Metazoa; phylum Chordata; class Amphibia; order Gymnophiona; family Siphonopidae; genus Microcaecilia; species Microcaecilia unicolor. The sequence goes on along the minus strand of NC_044033.1, from coordinate 456,054,648 downwards.
TCTATGTCCCTTATTTTTTCTATTCATTATTTGGATGTTTCAGTTTGTAAAATGGATGTTTATGCTGCAGATTTCAAGGGTATGGATGTTCATCTCACTGTATCCTGTTTGAAAATACATGTGAGATGGATGTCTATTTGGGACATTCTGACTTGGATATCACTGTTCTGACTTGGACATCCTTTTGAAAATGCCTCTCCATACTAGACACCTCATCCGTCTCACTTGTATTTTAGAACAGGCTGTATTCTATCTTGCCTACAGGCTATTGGAATAACTGAAAAATATTGAAACAAAATAATTGACCGACACAGTTTAAGTCCAAATAACCATCCAACAAACTTAACTAGAATAGTTTGTCCTGCAGCAAAATGGTAACAAACAGGACAATTGGACTGGAGTCAATGATTTTCTCATACTGTCTAAAATGAACACTGTCACTAAAACAAAGACTGATCAGAGACAAACTCACTACCCCAGCTGGGCTGGCTTTTGGTACTGCTAGTCTGAAAGTGACATCTTGGTGAGCAGGTCTAGGATAGGCAGAGCAGCACCAGGCCCAGACCCTCAGCAAATGTCCCCAGGTGGAAAGTAGGAGATTGCAAATAGTGCTAGAGCCCTGATAGGCAACAACAGGTATCCCTCAAGTTGTTGTCTTTGCAGACATTCAGGGATCTATCCAGGCCATCTTTTGCCACTGCTGGTCTGTTCTGGTAGGCAGACTCAAGAAAATAAATTTGAAAAAAAAAATGATTAGCCATAAGCTCAAAATGTTCCAAAATAATCAAATGTAAAGTACCTTAAAATCAAAATATTGGTGAGACTATTACAATCTAGAAGAAATGTTGTAATAGTCTCGCCAATATTTTGAAATGTTAAATTATCATGTTATATCTCTACAATGACAATTCTTGGAGGGGATTCCTCTGGTACTGTGCCTAGCTTAATAAAAGGTGTCACCTTATGTTTTTGCTGACCTTTATTTTCATTTAAACTGTGTTCAGATGATGCCAATTCATTAAATGCAAGAATAACAACCTAAGAGGCTCAGAAAGCTATAAAAATAGAGTCTAAAAGATGAAGAATTCACTCTGGGTTTCCATAAGAATAGGGTTGGGGTAGGGGGATGTTACCATATTGGAAACAACCAATCTTTCACTCCCTCTAGGGCAGAGGCAAGAGGATTATAAGGACACTACATGGGATAGGCAAAGAAAACATGATCTAATAATGATTCAGGAAATAGGGTAGCTGGTTTAGTAATAGACAGCTATAACCCTCGGGAAAACCAATCAGGGTGGTGCTAGCAGGTTGGTAGAAGCCAAGGATTGTAGAATAAAGTTTCTGAGACCTTGAAGTCTGGGTGCATGAGTAGTTTGTTTTGGCATAGAGTATTTTAAAAACTTGAATGTAAAACATCTGGAATGGTGAAGGCTAGATGCAGGAGTAAGTATTGGCTGCTACTGTTCATATACCCATGATGGTAGAAAACCAGTGAGTTAGAAGAAAACTGACTTGTATAAGAGTGATATCCTACAAACGAGGAAGCTTCTACTGCTGGTAGCTGGGATATAATCTTGCAGTGTGAAACAACTGGGTAGATTCAAAGAGTCAATTGGCATTTTTCTGCTATCATCTAGCACATTACCCCTCAGATTCTATAAAGGGTGTCAAAATATGTGTATGATCCTGAGATGCATACACAACTAAATTGGCACCAATTTTGATTTACACACATATCTTGCTATGTGCTATTCTATAACACTGTATGCCCAAATCCCATAGCACACAATCCAAAAAGGGCCATGGCCATGGGAGGGGCATTGGCGGGGCATTCTGGAAATTTGTGCTTGGTATTATAGAATACCCCAGATATAGGACCAAATCAAGTACCAGAAATTATACCTGGTTTCAGCAGGCATAAGTCCTGGCACTCAGAGCACCCTTTATAGAATAGCACCTGGTATGGCACTAAATCAGTAATTACTAGGCAGAACATTACATAACATTTATATTGTCCATCATCTTCCAAAGTAAGTAGGATCTAGAGTCTTGATATGGCAGAGGGAGGGGTCTATTGTAGGAGAACCCCCTCAAATATAAACCCCTGTACTTTGTGCAACCCAGGTCTCACCAACCAGCTCAGTTCTCTTGACTGACACGGGTCACAAAAACACACACCTCTCACTCTCCACACCTAACTCAGTCCTTCTGATTTGATCTTGGATGCAGGCTGGGGCTGGACCATAATCCGGAATGTCATAGGATATTAAGCTGGTCTTTATACCAAGTTCTCTTTGGTCAGTCCTGGAATAAGCTCTTCACTCTCTCCCTCTCAAAGAATGTTCATGGCACCAAGGAATTTGTTTTTATCAAAGTTTTATTGCACTCTGCAACAGGCAGTAAATCCAAACCTAGAGAAGTCCTTTTATAAAGTTAGCATTTGGTTTAAGAGATTTTCTATCCATCTAAGACTATTGGGTACAGTCTTATCCACTAATTAAAAGATTACTTATAGCAATCCAGAATTCTGTACAAATATACAACTCCTCCAGTTCATCATCTATACCTTTGGGCTATATAATCCAAATTTGTGATGATAGTGTTGGTCACAAGCAATCTTCTCCAGGATCAGACCCTCTGGTCTGTCCTCTGTCCCCCAGAGTTGCACCTCATTGGGCTGCACCTTCTGGACCCAAACAGGCTCCTCCCTGTTCCTGCTCATGAGCTGGGCTCTCCTTTCCCACACAGAGCACTCTTCTCAAACAGTATTTGTATTTGGCTGACAATGACTCTCCATTGACTCAGCTTTAGCTTATCTGGATTTTCCAAGATATTCTCTCTCCTTCTTGGATCCTGGTGGGGGTGAAGACAACTAAATACTACTTGCTTAAACAAACAAGAACTTTTATTACTTTCAAATGCCACCTCTATTGTCAATCATAACCCCAAACAATTTATTCCATGACAAACTCCTGTTGGGCTGGTCTTCTTTCCCATCCAGATACATCTCTCCCTCCCCCAATGACTCCAGGGAGGAAGCAACAACACTCAGTAATCCCCATTATAATGGGGAATTACATTTGCATAACTGTCTTTGGCTATTGAGCCTCCCCGGCCTCTGACCATACACATGAAGGGAGAGCCCTTGAAGTCTAAAGCCTGACCCATATAGACCCAGAAGTTCTACAGAGTGTATACTGTGCCTCCTTAGCTGATAATTTAGGAGTATGCAGGAGACAGAAGCCACATAGGCATCTACCCTATTGGGTGCCTGAGGAAATGTGAAACCCCCCACATCCCTTCTAATTAACTAAGCAGAAAGGAGAGACTAAACTACATCTATATTTTCCAGCTGGGTAACTTGGACTATTTCCATCTATTGGTTGTCTAAGAACATCTACTAGGCTGAAGGAGGTTTTACCATTTAAATTTACAGGGTTCCTGAGGATCCAAATACAACTCGACTGATTGTGATTACAAGTACCTGAATCTGAGTCTCAAAGCACCTGAGTCTCATCAAGCTAACAACTGAACTGTAAGTGAATCTGTGGTAGGATTTAGGAGATAGAGAATTTGGACTTTCTGTGGAATTTGGTGTTAGGAGTATTATACAACACTTAGATTTTCCAGCATCTTTCAGAAGGAAGGAGTATCTAGTCTTCACATGACAGGCAGAGTGAAGGAGCCGTTGTAAGAGAAATCTCCTTCCCCTCCTCATATACACCCTGAGTATAAATCTTGTGTTATATTTGGCTATTGAATCTACCTGACCTCTGACCATACTTATGAGGGGAGAGCCCTTCAATCCTAAAGTTACCCATATAGACCCAGAAGTTTTACAGACTTTATACTGTACTACCTGTATAAAGTTTTACAGACTTTATACAGGTAGCAGGGCTCATTTTATTCCTATAGGTCCTGCTGCAGATAACTCGAGTTAAGCTTTAGTAAAAGTCCCTCTTTAACTTTTGCAAGTAACACAGGTGAACAACTTTATCATACTTTAGTAAATTGTCCCTAATGTGCATTGTTTAGCCTTCAGATAGGGTAGGTTAAGTAACTTATAGAAAACCTTTTTCTGCATATAGAGTCCTGTTTTATGCATGGAGATGTCTTTGAAAGTTGTATGCTTTGTGTCTATCCACCAAAGTCATATTTCTTTCCACTAGTTGCTTCTCTGCACTAGAGTAGAAACCCATTCAAGGAAACAGAAGGTGGTAGGAGGACAGATATCCTTGACGTCTCATTGAAAACTCTTGCAATTTAAACATCTGGAAAAATTCTGTATATATGCACATTTCTTTTTAGATTCCATAAATTCCTCATTTTACCTCATATGGGCATTCTCCAGTCCGAGACAGCATGCCTGGGTAGCATGCATTTTCAATAACCAGGGAAGTGAGAGAGAAATCTCCTCCCTGGTGTCCTATTGTTGCTACTACATCAATTGCAAGAGATCACTGTTGAACAGCTGTGATCTCTTTCTTCTATCCTTGAGATCTAACATGTTTCCAGCATCTTTAACCTCTGCCAGCTTTGTCTGACAAATCATTTGGGTTTTGAGTCTCCAGAATCATACATGCATGTACCAAGTCGGAGGTAGAAATAGCAACATATATCAATAAATAGTTCACATTCCTATTGGTAAGCTGGATGTCCCTTATTGTTTATTTTATTGCAGAAAAATATGTTGAACTAACCAAATGAAGCAAGTATTTTCAATGTATAGGTTGGTGGCTTCAGTTTATAATCTGATCTTCAATAATGAATAGTTTATTGCAGTTCATTGTGCACAGAAAAAAAATATATATGTAAGATCTGTCAATTAAAAGTAAAGTAACCCACACAAATTAAAGTTAAAAATTGTATTACAAAACAATTCAAAGACCCTTGGCAGGGAAGAGGTGGAATATGTAAACAAATTAACCTTGATGACACAGGTTTTCCCCTGATCACTTAAAGACAGAAAATGATTTGACTTTGTACTTTATGTTGAAAAATGTGTTTTGCTTCATTGTGCTCTTGATAATTTAGTTTGACATTACTAGCAAGAAGAAAGCTGGAAAAGGAATAAAGACATTCATTCAATTTACTGCCAGCTCTCAGACATACCATAATGGAAGTGGTTCCGGAGATAGACAGGTATACAAGCACATTCTCCATAAAACTCTTTTCACTTAAGAAACCAACAATTTGGCTTTTACCTTCACAAAGGGGGATGAGAAATGGACATAGATGATATGTAAATCTTAAGAGAACAAGCACAAATAAGAAATAGGCTTTCAATAAGCTTTTAGACATAATAATGATATAAAATAACAACAATAATCTTAGGGGTTGCTATTCAAAAGCCTGGTGAGTGGCAAATTATCTGGATAAAAAAAAGGCACACAAAAATGAACAAAGTTTTTGAAACTTGGAAATAGTATTCAGATAAAATTTTTAAATACCCGGATAGCCACTTGCACATGTCCCTGCAAAATGGCCTATAAGTAGCACCATTCAAAAATGTTTTGACTGCCATACCATACATCTACTGATGAATATTGGCAACTATACATATATCACATTGCCTGTTGAATATTGCTAGATAGAACAGTCATTTGATTCTATGTATGAATAACAATGGGGTATATCTGGTGTTAAACGACCTATACCTAGGTATGTGTTACTACATACTCAGGTAATAGAACCCCTTCCTTATTGGTTCAGTGTCTAGTCTCACATACACTAAGACTGGTGGGCACATAAACTCATCATGGTGCTTTTGTTTCTAATTTTGACTTCCTCTATCTTTGCACATAGCCAATGACAGACCTTCTGTTGGGAAACACATTTCTGAAAATGTAATGAGGATGCTTAGACCCCAAGTTCTGGAGGCCCGTATTCCCTGAGGCCATCTTCTCATATAGGCAGATTTTCTTTCCCTAATTTATGATGTTGTATGGAATACGCCTCCTCAAAATGTGCTCCTTATTATGGAGAGGGGTTTGTGTGCATCTGTGAAGCTTGAAGTTATGCTGTCTGGAGTTTTAACCCCAATAGGGCCTCCCATGTCAGACAGATTCAAGCAGAGATGCAAGACTAAGCCATATCACCTCTATATTGGGCAGCTGCAAAATAAGGGTATCTCGCACCGTATTGGAAAAGGCAACTGTAAACCGTTTCTATAAACTACCAAGTAAACCATATGAAGAATCATGAAGCAATGAACACCATGGTGCTGGAAGATGGGAACCTCAGGTCAGAAGGCACTTAAGATTCTGAGGAAGAGCTAAGGATCTTTCAGAGTAACAGTGGATTTTGTGATTTAGCTAGATCAAAGCAATCTGTGTATCTGGCTGCCAAGACTGTCATTATGTTCAGAAGAGGTTTTTTTTTTAACCCTAAGATAAATACAGTTTGCCCCCCAATGCTCAAAATCTCTTCATTCAAGATTCTCCTTCTAGCCCTAGTCGTCTCAAAAATTGACTACAGCAGTTCCTTATATCATGGTCTACCACTTATTTGGATTAGAAGATTGCAGTTTGTTCAAAATATGACCATCAAGTTGTAACTTGGTAAAAAGAAACATGATCATATATCTTCACTGTTTATTTCTGCATACTGGCTTCTGATAGCTTTTCAAATTCCATTCAAATATTTGACTATAGTCCTTAGGTGGTTTTCTGGTGTTTCTATTTAATCTTCATAATCCCTATTCTCCACAATGAACCATTTGATCATCTCAATAGCATCTTCTTACTACTGTCTCTTTTCATCATATCTGGCATGGGGTCTTTTTACCAAGCTGTGGGAAAAAAGGGTCCTGAATTAGTGGCAAGGGGTATTTTTTCTGCTTGCCAGGGCTGTTTTTTTCCCACAGCTGATAAGACCCCCCTCCCAAAAAAAAAATGGCCACGTGATGAGATAACTCTTACCATATGGCCATCCGGTGGGGAGCTCTAAATTGCCACCCACTGAAGTGGTGATAAGGGCTCCTGCCCTAACCCGGTGGTAACCAGGCAGCATGTGGCAATGCTTGATTACCGCCAGGTTATTGCCTCACAAGTAATTTCCTGGGGGTTTCTTTTTCCCCTGGAAATGGCACGCACTCTGGGCAGGACTACCGCTGGCAGCTGGGCTTACCGCCTCTCTGCAAATGGGCCCCTTGATGCCCCCTAAAACACCTGTTTTAGTATCATCACTCTCTCACTCTGGAATAACCTTCCACTCTACCCTAGGATAAACTCTCATTCCAAAACTTCAAAAGAACCCTGAAGACATACTTCTTCACTGAAGCCTTCCTACAAACCTGCTGCATTAAACGCTATTCTGTGGTTGATGGCATAACAATTCTTGTTTTTAATTCCCTCTTTCTACTTCATTATTTCCTTTGTCTGTTTATTTTCCTATAGTTTGTTTTTGTCTTAATTACCCCCAACACCTTTATAATGTCTTTGTAAATGGCTTAGATATTTTGGTATAATTTTGCAGTATATCAAAATTAAATTGACCTTGAGTTTGAAAATATGCAGCTGCAAAATTAGAATCACAACTAGAACCTGTAATGTGCAATCTATAAACCAAGAAAATCTTGATGTAGCAAAGATGAAATGGAACATCTAAAGATCATTCCTGAACATTAATGAACTGAAATGGATGGGAATTGGACATGTTTGTTCAGATAAACATAATTGTCTACTATTTGGGATAGGAAAAAAATATAGGAACGGAGTCACCTTTATAGTAAGGAATGACCTTGCAAGGGTAGTAACGGGATATATTGTTGTTAATGATCAACTTATTTCATTCAGACTTCATGGACAATCCTTTAACATTACAACAATTCAAGATTATTCTGCGACAACCGATGCAGATGAAAAAATGGTCCAGTTTTATGATCAAGTTCAAGCTGAAATTGAAAGAACATGAAAACAGGATGTACTACATAATAACATATGAATATCCATACTGGGTAAGACTAATGGTCCATCTAGCCCAGTATCCTATTTTCAACAGTGGCCAATCCAGGTCACAAGTACCTGGCAGAAATCCAATTAGTAGCAACAGTCCATGCTACCAATCCTGGGGCAAGCAGTGACTTGCAGTCAGCAATGTTTTCTGCATGGATTTTTTAGGTGCCATATTAGAATCTCCCCCCTTACTGCACACTAAGGGCCCTGGTTACTAAGGTGTGCTAGTTTTTAATGCACACTAAAAATTAGCACACGCTAACACTAGAGATACCCATAGGAATATATGGGTGTCTCTAGCATTAGTGTGTGCTAATTTTTAGCGTGCGCTAAAAATACTAGCACGCCTATAGCGCAGCTTAGTAAGCAGGGTCCTAAGTTTTCAATGTACACTAGAAACACTAGCGCACCTTTGTAAAAGACCCCTAGATCTATTTAGGAGAGATTTCCCTAAAATTTTGTGTTCGTTACTACAGTATTATGCTATGGAATAAAATTCTGCACTCTGCTGAAAAACTCTCAAGGTGGTTATGAGAGGTGATATAATTGCCTTCTTATGCCACCACAAAAAGGAGAAAAAAGCCCACCAACAGAAATTGCTCAGTAAAATTGTGGAATTTGAGAGGATATGTAAAGTTAATTGCTCCCTTACCATCTAGAAACTATTAACTAGGACCAGGGATGAATTACAGTCATTCCACATTGTTGATAGCTGAGAAATCTCTAAAGAATGCTAAGCACAATTTTTGTCAGCATGGTAATAATACTGAATTCTTCCTTGCCAGAGCAGTGAAATACAAACAGCTCACTAATCAGATATATAAACTTGAAAGCTCGGCTGGGGTTTTTGCATCTGAAGTTAAAGATTTTAATAAGATTACCTTTTTCCTCTCATATATGCTAGGAAAATATAGATACAGAGACACAGCAGACAATGTGTACGCTTATATACTCTAATAGATGCCCACAAAACTGAAAAAAAGAAAAAAAGCTATTAAATGGATACTTGGTAGGAAGTACCTTGGACTTAACAGCTGTCTTCTTGAATTCTACAAGACAAAAAGTTTGATCCATTTGCTTGATGAGCTTTTTAACTATGTTAGAGAAAATAAATTCCTGCTGGAATGAGCCATTTTTCACTCATTGAGAGGATAATTTTAAAATCCATTTCCATGCGTAACGTATAGGTCAATATCAAATTGCCGGGGTCAGTGGTTTTTTTTTATCAGAACAAAAGTTTTAATATTCAGTGTCACTATCCAGATAGTGGCCGGCACTAAATATTTGGATAGGAGGATCTGGGCTGGAACTTATCCAGATGGAGATAATATTCAGGGCGTCTTTTATTTAGGTGTGCTGGTGTTTTCAGCATGCGTTAAAAATAGGCACGCACTAAATGTTAAAGACGCCCATAGGAATAGCTTTTAGTGAGTGCCTATTTTTAGCACGCACTAAAAACGCCAGTGCACCTTAGTAAAAGACACCATCAGTTTGCTATCCAGATAACTTATCTAGATAACTAAAGACAGAAGGCTGCCCTAAGTTTATCTGAATGTTATTCAGGGGCCCTTTTACTAAATGGTTGGCGCTCGGCAATGGGCTTATTATCACTGCAGGAGCCCAGTGATAATTCCCACCCCCAGTGTGTGCCATTTCCGGCACTAAAAAAAATATTTTCTATATTTGTAGCTCTAGTGCTTACCCGGTGGTAATCGGGTAACCTTGGGAGCCCATTGACCTGGCTCCTTTCCCTTCATTAAAAAAAGCCCTGGTGGCCTTTTGCTCCCCCCCCAAGCACCCTGATCCAACCCCCCCTCACCAACTCAAAGAAAAAAATCCATGGTGGTCCAGTAGCCCCCCCCCCCAGTTCTCCCCCCCTTCCATCCATCCATCCATTCCAAAAATGCCCTGGTACTCCACTGGCCTCCCAGCTAGGCTCAGCCTGGTGACTCTCCCCCAGCTAGGCAAGGCCAGGCCAGGCTGGGCCAGGTCCAGTTTGGTCTCCTTAGTCACCATTGGCCTGGTAGTCTAGTGTAATCCCACCCCTCCAGACCCCTCCATACCTTATAGGATGCAAGGGCAATGCCTACTCACTCCTACCTCTGGGTGCCATCATCTTCAAAATGGTAGCAGCCCCACCCCTGCCCAATGCATCTTGGGATACATTGGCTGGGACCTAACTACCATACTCAAATCAGCATTTGAATGAATTAAAATTGTTTAAACAAAATCAGATACTGCAAAAGCACATAAAAAGGAATGGGGCATCTTTAAAAATTGTGCTTCTCAGAATTGCTATAGATTTCATCTATTGGTTCTGTTCATGTCATATGGGTCAACATGGTTGCTGCCACTAAAGAGCTGAAGAAAACCTTAAAAATCCATGCAAATGTATAATTCGTATGTCTGGCATTAAATACATCTTTTTTGAGCCATCTCAGATAAAGGTTTTTCTGGACGCTAAAAATCCATCTAGCTGAATAGGAAGAACGATTGATATCAGCAAGTAAGAATTAAGAGAAAGTAAAATCAGGACTTTGCCAATTTGTGCTAAGATTTTTTTTCCTTCTGTTTTAGAGTAATAATTCTCCTTAAATTTGTTTGGACTCTCCCCCCTTATCTTATGGTGGTCTAAGGAAGAGTGATAAGATAAATAAGTTTGACATGTATGTTTAAATGGAATATTTTTTTTCCTCAATAACTCTCTGTATTGCCTTACAAACTTGATTTGTTTGTACAATAGTTAAAATCAATAAATATAAAATTAAAAAAAAAATCCTTATTTTGACAAATACAACACATATTTAGTAATGGAAAAAGTCACATTTGTAATGTCTGACCAATTAAACCTGTTTAAATAACATAAAAACTGCACATAGCCACAACTAAATACATACATAAAAATCAAAAAAACCTTGTTTTTACAAAAATATATGTACATGGAAGGCACACCTCCCTCTACCTATCTCCATTAAAATATAAGAAAATTTACAATTAAAAAAAGGCACTAAAACAAGATGGAGACTGTGACTTATATGAGGGAAGATCCACCAAAAGGTGGAAAACTCAAGCACCCCACGGTAAAAACAACAATGTACAAAAAGTGGGAGTACGACCAAGGAGACCAGACACTGGAAGACGTACTTAAATAAAAATTTATTAAAGATTTGAAGACTCGACACGTCGTGTTTCGGCCGTCAGGCCTGCATCAGGAGTCTATAAAAAGTACATTTATATATGTTATGTGTGATAAAGGAACAACAAAAAATATAAAATATATTGATAATACATGAAATAAAAACAAATAATATTATTTAAAAATAATAATAATAATAATAATAATGAAGATGAGACATATAATAAGACTGATTATAATCTTATAATCAGTCTTATTATATGTCTCATCTTCATTATTATTATTTTTAAATAATATTATTTGTTTTTATTTCATGTATTATCAATATATTTTATATTTTTTGTTGTTCCTTTATCACACATAACATATATAAATGTACTTTTTATAGACTCCTGATGCAGGCCTGACGGCCGAAACACGACGTGTCGAGTCTTCAAATCTTTAATAAATTTTTATTTAAGTACGTCTTCCAGTGTCTGGTCTCCTTGGTCGTACTCCCACTTTTTGTACATGACTGTGACTTATAACCACAATTAAAACTAGTTAGAAGCCTTGTTTTCAAAGAAGAAAAAACCCTAAGATATATTCATGAGGGGCACTCCTTCCTTTATCTATATAAAAATATTGAATTTTATATTTCATTAAAAAATCACCAAAACAAGATGGCAGTTGTGACTATAAAATAGTAAAACATGAGAAAAACATTTTTTAAAATAAACACACTGGCATGAGGGGCATGCTCATTCTATCTAATCATGTAAAATACTCCACAATTAAATTCTGCATCAATTGACTAAAAATAGAGGGAAACTGACAGTCATGGGAAATAAACTAGGAATATCAGAGCAGGAGGAACTGCCATGGTCTGGGTCTAAATTCACAGCTAGTAGAGATTCAAGGTGATTTATTTATCTATTTATTGTTTATTTGTGACATTTATATCCCACATTATCCCAAACAAGTTTGACCTACAAAAAAACGGATACATCTAACTCCTGGTTAAGTCCATGCTGTGAGACAAAATTGAACTTAAAGATCAATCTTTCTTTCAGTCTCAATAAAATCTTGTCCATGTCCATTCATGGGGGCAGGAATGATAAAGGTGAACTCTGGCAAAAAGTGCATGGGAAACAGATAACCTGTGTCAAATGGTGCCTTCATGATAATCAAATATTATATAGTGACGTAGAGGTGTCAAACAGAAAAATCACAATCCTCTATTGAGAATAGAATCTCAAAGAGGCAAGTTAAACAATACAGAGTGCAGACCCTAGTGTGCCCTGTTGCTGTCCTGGGATGTCAGGAGGACCAGTCTACTAAAAATGCTGGCTCCTCCTACATCCCAATGGCTTGATTTTGTGCGTTTTGCACTTGGACTTTTTTTTTAAAATGGACCAAAAAAGAAAACATCCAAATCACAAAATGTTGTTCGAAACAGTATTTTCAAAAACAAAAGATAGATGTTTTTCTTTTTTGAAAATGACCTTCTTTTCTATTCAGATTTTGGACATTTTTTGCAAAACGTCCAAAGTCAGACTTAGATGTCATATCGAAAATACCCCTCTAGATGGACTACATTGTTTGAAGATTTTGGATTTTGCACTTTTCACATTATGGACCTATGATTACTGTTTTAACTGTGAACAAGATTGTTCATTATGGACCTATGATTACTATTTTAACTTTGAGCAAGATTGTTCACCTAGATAGTAACTGATCATACCTTTTAAGATGATTGCCACAGTTTGATGAGGTCTTTTGCTCCTTTAAAAATAAAATACTATTTTGAAAAACGAGTGTTTGAGAGTTTAAATAAAAAATTCACTGTGCTATTTAGGATTTTTTGACCTAATTTTGGAATAGAATTAAATCGAAGCTTTTTGTTTTTCTTTATTGAGATTACATCAAAATCAACATTTTTGTATGGCAAGTTCCTGGGGAAATGTCCTTTTTCGGCTTTACATCCATTCTTAGAAGAGGAGCTTTGGGGATTTCTGTGGATACAAAATATATGTTAAAATTAATAGCTTGATAGTCCACTGTGTAGTGTTAGGGGTTGGTATTTTTTATATTACATTTCTTAGGCTATATATTTAAACTGCTACTTCAAAAGTATATACCCATTTTATTAATACAGCTTATTAAGGTGATTATATTTATTATAAAGCAAAGTTGAAGGATATGTACCATTATGGTAATTATTTTGCAGGATACTGTGATGTATGTTGAGATGTTGACCAGATCCATCTCTACAGTAATGACAAAGTTTAAGTTATGAGATAATGCAAATTTGTTTTAAAATGTCAGTGTTTTCAAAGAGTTCCTTTTACAAAGCCGCAGTAGTGACTCTGATGAGACAAATGCGATGAAGCTCGTAGGTATTGAATGCGCTTTGTCATATTTGCCGTGCTGGAGTAACTATTGTGGCTTTGTAAAAGGAGCCCAAAGTTTCATAAATATGTTTGGGGTTTATGTTTGGTGCAGGATAGACTGTTTACTTAGAAATCTGTTATCAAGTGCACGCTAAGGCATTATTTAGGAGTATACCAAGCACTACTCACACCTATATGACTAGGTTAAGTCTGCCCCCCCCCCCCAATATATCAGGTCTGGCTATGCCACTGCCAGCACAACTGGCGAAATATATGAGCCAACTCATCTCCCATCTCTGAAAGCCCACTAGTCTAGGGCTTTCCAACTGTGGGTCATGATGTGGGTGTCATTGGTCCATGCTTCCAGTGGGGGGGGGGGGGGGATTATTTGCTTCCTGTGACTTTTCTGCTGGCAAATATAGTTGTGGGAACAGAAAGACTGATAAGTACTGTACTGGGATATATCAAGCAATGTGCCTCTCTCCTAATACAGGAGGCAGCAGAATGTGAAAAGGGTTATATGGGTCCTAGAAGCCCTAGCTGGCCCAATGCAAAACACTCCATTGGTGTTGATATATTGGCCCATTTAAAGGTAGGGACACAGTCCTTTAGGGCCACCCTATTCCAAAGCCAAAGCCATGCCCTCCACCAAACAATGCCACAAAAAGGCAAACATCTCCTGAAAACACTGCTATAGCACCCAACTCCATCGCACACCCTGTTTGCCAGGACACATGGCATCCAATGCCATTGTTCAAGGACTGTCCTATCTACCCATCCCATCTCCACAGATAAGGATCACTTGTAATTCATTAATTTCCAAGGCTCATGTGTAATCAGGGAAAGTCAGTCTAGTTAGTAATCACAAATGTACCTCGTTAGGTGACCAAATAATGGACAGTTTATGATGTTGGCATGCTTTATGAAGTGAACCCCATGACGTGGCATCTGACCACTGTGTTTCTTTTCTTTCACAGCATGACCCCCTGCAGAACCTCCCAGTGATGCAGGTGCATCCCTGGTTACAACACTGGGTAATAAGGACATAAAAACATAAGCATTGCCATACTGGGCAGACCAAAGGTTCATCAAGCCCAGTATCCTGTTTCCAATAGTGGCCAATCCAGGTCACAAGCATCAGTCCTCCCTTCTCGCAGCATGAGACTATATTACTTCAAGCCTCAGCAACTTCATCAGCCCCCCTTCTCACAGTCCTCTGCATCAGCAGCAGTCTCTTCCCATCTATCCCTGTATCAGAAATAGCCCACTATTCCCAGTCCAGCCACGTGATGTCATCGAACCACGGAGGAATGGAAATTTTTTGGATTTTTGTGATTCTAACCAAAAACCCTATATTCCCCTTGAGGGTGTTTAATCGGGGCATTTTGCTTGTAACTTTTAATCAGAAATTCACATTATAGCTGGGAAGGAAGATGCAAAGTGAGAGATTGTTTCTATGGTTTGAAAGGAGGGAAGGTAAAGAGGATATTGTTACCATGAAGGGCTGGAGTTTGTTTCAAGAAGTGGAACAGAATAGGAGGGGGTGCCTTTAACTCTGGGCTATTTAATTGAAAGGAAGGTGGCTTTCTAAAGATCTTGGCTATGGCAAAAGAGCCATGCTTCCTCTCTTATGGTCCTTTTAGCACAACTGCATCCAGCATATAATCATCTTACTGAATCAGATGCAAACGCTCAATGTAACATTTGTTTTTCAGTAAGTAAGCACTTAAATCCTCAAAATAATTTCATACCCATCTATTATTATATTCCTTCTTCATGTGGTCTCATATCCAGTCTCCTTCTGTTTCTTTTTCAAGATCCCCTTCCTAAATTCATGCTGGTATTGATATATTTCATGTGATGTCCCAGTGAGAATCAGCACAGCCTCTTGATTTTTGTAGAGATGTAAAAATAAAAGCAGTAGCTGTGAAGGACTTTCAACAGCTTTGGATGCTAATACCACCTCATCTTAAGAATGAAATGGAAATCTGAATAAATATGAGGGATCTTAATGACTGTTTTTATTTCCGCTGCCAACTAAATTACCTAGATATGTTTTTGTGATTGTCACAGTACTAAAACATTACCTCTTCATTTTCAGTGCCCTCAGTTTATCTCATGTCCTTCTTCTGCTTTTATTTTTTTCCCATCATTCAAAGACAGGCAACCTCATGAAAGCTAATGAGACAATCCCTGTTTCAGTCTTATTTCTAATAAGTTTTTATTCAAGTACCTGACTAGATTTGATGATGTTCTACATGACAAATAATCCATTAACAGTGGGTTCTCTTTTCGCACCCATAGGTGGCATCAGTTTGTAAATATTTTGTCTTCTATTAATATATAATGCAAGGTTATGCTTGGGGTTTCAGAAGATAACATTATATTCCAGAGAGCAAATAAAAAGTATACTTTGTCCCGAGCTGAGTATCCGTACAGTAAACAGTTCTGACTAAGCTTATTCTATAAGCTGCGCCTTAATTTAGGCATGGAATATTGAATACGGTTAGTTGATATCCCAGTGTCTAGAACTACATACATCCATTTACACCAAGGAAAATGTGGTGTAAATATTGGTTCGTAGATTTAGGTGCAGAGGGGCATATTCTGTAACAGTACATATAAATTTGGGAACACCCATGAAACACCCATTTCCCAGCCTATAACCACACCCCTTTTTGGCTGACTGCATTAGAATTTAGGCACTCTGCAGTACAGAATACACAAAGAGGGGCATTTTTAGAAAGGGACGTCCATGTTTTGATATGGACGTCCTCGCAAAATGTCCCGATCCAGGGGCGGGGAAACCCGTATTTTCGAAACAAGATGGATGTCCATCTTTCTTTTCAAAAATACCATCAGGGATGTCCAAATCCTTAAATGTGGTCGTCCCTACACTTGGCCGTTTCTGATTTTCGGCGATAATGGAAACCAAGGACGTCCATCTCAGAAACGACCAAATGCAAGCCATTTGGTCATGGGAGGAGCCAACATTTGTAGTGCACTGGTCCCCCTGACATGTCAGGACACCAACCGGGCGCCCTAGGGGACACTGCAGTGGACTTCATAAATTGCTCCCAGGTACATAGCTCCCTTACCTTGTGTGCTGAGTCCCCTAACCCCCCCCCCAACCCCCCCCCCCCCACTACCCACAACTATACACCACTACCATAGCCCTTACGGGTGAAAGGGGGCACCTAGATGTGGATTGGAGGGCTTGCTGTTTCCTCCACAAATGTAACAGGTAGGGGGGTTATGGGCCTGGGTCTGCCTGCCTGAAGTGCACTGCACCCACTAAAACTGCTCCTGGGACCTGCATACTGCTGTCATGGACCTGAGGCTGGCATAGAGGCTGGAAATCAATATTTTTATGTTTCAATAATTTGTATTGATGACTTAAGAAATCAGCCAATACAAATATTTAGGGAACAGTCAAATTCAAATCACAAGAAAAGGAGAAATTCTTCCATATTTTGATTCTCCAATCATTATCATCAACTCTTTTATCATTTTATATCCCACCTCCCCCCCCCCCCTTTATGGTTTCATAATTTTATTGGAGAAGGCAGAAAACATTTTTAAACATACAATTGGGTTTGTGTAGTTAACTAACACTGTATACTTAATGTTTTGACCGGTATAGCTCGTTACCCTTCATCCAACAACAAATGGTTCTCAGCTATCGAGTCTACCTGAATGTCTCTCCGGTAACTTTTTACAGTTCTCCCCGTGTGCTTCACCCCCTCTCCTCCCACCCCAACAACCCCCCCCCCCCAATGGAGCATTTGGTCACAGTCCTCTTACTCTAACTGCTGTAGCAATGCCTGGTGCCTGTGTAGGTTACATGTTCATTATGTGCCCTCTGGCATAGGGTGTCAGTGTGAACCAAAACGGCGTCCAGCATTTCCAAAACGTCCTGGCGCTTAATGGTCTCCGAGTTCGCAGACTCGTTCGTTCTGTGCGTAGTAGGCAGATTATCCACCCTCTCCACTGAGCTATTGTTGGGCCCTTTGCGGACAGCCATACCGACAGTATTGTTTTCTTTGCCACCATCACTGCTCGCATGGTAAAGGCTCGACACCCCCCTGGCATGGGTCTAGAAATTTGCAGATACCCAAAGAGAAGTCGAGCATCCATCTGCCAGTTTACATTCCAAATAGTGGCCATCTGCTTAGCCAAATCTCTCCAAAACTTCTGAATCCGCGAACAGTTCCAAAACATATGGCCAAATATTGCGCCCTCCATAGCGCACTTGGGGCATGCCCCATCTGGTGATACTCCCATGTGGAATGCTCGCCTGGGAGGCACATACGCTCTCAGAGTAAACTTAAATTGTACTTCCCAATAGCTGCAATAGTCAAGAAATCAATATTTTTAAAGATATTTTTTGAGGGTGGGAGAGGGTTAGTGACCACTGGGGGAGTAAGGGGAGGTCATCCCCGATTCTTACCGGTGGTCATCTGGTCATTTCGGGCACCTTTTTGTGCCTTGGTCATAAGAAAAACACGATCAGGTAAAGTTGTCCAAGTGTTCGTCAGGGACATCCTTGTTTCTTTTGATTATGGGTCAAGGACGTCCAAGTGTTAAGCACGCCCAAGTCCCGCCTGTGCTATGCCTCCGACATGCCCCCTTGAACTTTGGCCGTCCCTGTGACGGAAAGCAGTTGGGGATTATGCCGATTTGGATGACCCTGGGAGAAAGACATACATCTTCCGATTTGTGTCGAAAGATGGATGTCCTTCTCTTTCGAAAATGAGCCCGAAAGTGAGTTATGTGCGTAAATTCTAATTATTGCCAAGTAGTGCTCATTATTGCTTGTTAAGTGCTGTTATCAACACTGATTAGCTTGTTAAGCTGATTAAGTTATGCACGTTGTTATAGAATATGCTTAGATTTTTTTGCAGAACACTAGGCCCAATACGTATATAGAATTTGAGGGATGGTGTTAGATTTACCAAAGTGCACTACTGTGTTAGCATACACTGATACACTTAACAAAAATCACTAGTGAATAGGCATCTATGCATTAAAGGGGGCCTATGGTAAATAGGTTATAGTTTATTAAAAGCTTGATATGCTGCCATTACAAAATGAATTGATCATAGTAATTAACAGTAAATTGCTAAATATTAAAACAGGAATGGAAAGGAACTCTTATCTATAGATCAGTAGTCATTAATACGGGGGAGAGGGGGGGGGGGGAGAAAACACAAAAACATAGAAGCTGATGAACCTGGGGCCTTGAGAATAGGTTGAGAGAATAGTTCAGGGAAACACAGCCACAGACCCAAAGGCCAGTTGAAAAAAAATTGGGTCTTTAGCATCACCTTAAATTTTGAGAAAGAAGTTTCTATTCCTATTGGGAGGGGGGGGGGGGGGGTCATTTTAAAGCAATGAAATTAATTTAAACCCCAAAATAGCGTATTTCCATAACTATTGGAAGGAAAGGAAGTAGCAACACATCCAGATATCTCAAGAGCACATGTCCTACCATGTTAGCTCCATTATGGTAAAATTCCAGAATAAAAATACAATGAGTGGTATCATGTCCGTAATTGACAGCAAAAAGGTATTTGGATGTTGACGCATATCATACATGAAGAGCATGTGGGGGTAGATTCCTTTACACTGTATCACGCATCTCACCTGGTTCAGGAAGCCGCTAGAGTCCTGCAGCATGCCATGCCTAAGAGTCTTGTGAGTGTTTACTTCCTAGTTTCTGCACTTCCCTTTTATTGCCCTAGATGGGGCACTGACAGATGACCTAATTTCTTGGCTAGGGGTATATAAGAAAGTGCTCCACAATCCTCCAGTGCTTTGGCAACTGGCTTCCAGAGTTGTGCCTCTCCAGTATTCGTTGCCCGACCAGTTCCTGCTTCCAGCTCTGCTTGTTCCAGTCCTCCATAGTAACATAGTAGATGACGGCAGAAAAAGACCTGCACGGTCCATCCAGTCTGCCCAACAAGATAACTCATATTTGCTGCTTTTTGTGTATACCCTACTTTGATTTGTACCTGTGCTCTTCAGGGCACAGACAGTATAAGTCTGCCCAGCACTATCCCCGCCTCCCAACCACCAGCCCCTCCTCCCAACCACCGGCTCTGGCACAGACCGTATAAGTCTGCCCAGCACTATCCTCACCTCCCAACCACCAGCCCCGCCTCCTGATCTTGACTAAGCTCCTGTGGATTCATTCCTTCGGCACAGGATTCCTTTATGCTTATCCCACGCATGTTTGAATTCCGTTACCATTTTCATTTCCACCACCTCCCGCGGGAGGGCATTCCAAGCATCCACTACTCTCTCCGTGAAAAAATACTTCCTGACATTTTTCTTGAGTCTGCCCCCCTTCAATCTCATTTCATGTCCTCTCGTTCTACCACCTTCCCATCTCCGGAAAAGGTTCGTTTGCGGATTAATACCTTTCAAATATTTGAACGTCTGTATCATATCACCCCTGTTTCTCCTTTCCTCCAGAGTATACATGTTTAGTTCAGCAAGTCTCTCCTCATACGTCTTGTAACGCAAATCCCATACTATTCTCGTAGCTTTTCTTTGCACCGCTTCAATTCTCTGCCAGGCCTGCTCATTCCTGTCTCCAGCCTTGCTGTTTCAGTTACTCCCTGGCCTCAACTTTGTCAGGCCAGTCCCCAAGGGTTGTTTTAAGAGCTAACCCCAAGGGCTATTTTGAGCCAAACTTAAGGGCTTTCTTAAGAACCAAATTCTAGACACACCCTATCATGTTCCAACCAGTCTGCTAGACACTGCCTAGTCCTCCGCTTCTGCTTATCTGAGTCAGGTCCTGCCTTTGGAGCTCTCAGACTTGCTAGGCGGTCCTGTCAGCAACCGTCGATGAGGGCCTGCATGGTGCTTATGCCACACAGGTACAGCCAACCTTGTCACGGTCCCTTCCTTCCTCTTTAAGATTGGAACCCTCTTATCAAAACTGTAAAGCCCTTCTCAAAACCTATTTATTTGAGAAGTATTTTGATATACAGATTGATGGATCAGCTCCTCATGGGATTCATTGAACTTGCAAGTCTCTCCCTCTTGGTTTTTTTTTTTAATGAGTCTTCTGACCTCACTAATAAGTACATAAATATTCACTCATACTTTACTATTGATATTGGTGTTCTTTCTGATTTATTTTAATTTTTAAATTTGTTTTTATATTGTACACTGCTTATTTAATGTTTTAAGGAAGAGCAGTATATCAAGTATAACAAACTATAAACTATAAATGGTGCCCAAAGTTAGGTGCCAGGATGATCCTAAGCTACTATTCCATAAAGGGTGCTCCATGGCCATGCCCCCTTTGGAGTTGCACACTATGAAATTTAGGTGAACATAACTCCTAATTACTGCCAATTAAGTGCTTGTTTATGCTAATAGTTGATTGCTATTGTCCAATTTTAGGCGACATATATAGAATCCAACAGTTGCTGTATTTTCAGAATTTAAAGAGATGGTGTGAGTTATCTAATTCTTAATATTATTATTGGCTCCAACTGAAACATAATATTACACTATCATTATTAAGGATTATGATGAGCCAGATGTTTGACACTTCTGATTGGAATAACTGAAGGTTAATAGCATTCAAAGCCTATAAGCTTGATAGATCTTCAACAGTATAAATCTGCCAAAGGCCTACAAGAATTTTGGCAAAGAGATGGAAGTATCATTGATGCTAATTTTAAGTGGCATCAGTTTTGGACAAAAGTGAATTGTCCAATGTGATTGGCTAGTATGATACAAGCACTTTACTTTATAGCCCACAGAGCTCTTTGGACTCAACAGAAAATGTGGAGAGTAGGGTTCAAGTGTTGGCATTCCAGATTCCATTCTGGAACTCTTATTTATATGATTTTTCAAATATTCCCAGGTTTACCCTCCCTCCCCGTTAACTTTTTTGGGCCATGATTTGGAATGAAATTTAAGGAATTTTAATGACAGACTTGCAGCCAAATATTGATATCATCTTCTTTCATTTTTTATGACTGGACAAACAGCTGGGTTTATTTGATCTGTTGAGTAAAGTGGCATTACAGATGAAATATATTAATAGGAAGAAACCATCTTCATTGTCCAGTTAGTTTTGGTGGAGCATTACCTGAATCAGATTTGAAAGTTTGAGCAGCACCTTTAGGAAAGTATTAACCCTAAACCACGTGTTCTTAGACAATGGTCAAATCTTGAAAGTATTTGAGTACCCAAAGATTCTATATATGGTGCCCAAAAATTGGTGCCAATATCTAGATGTTGATCCATGATATGTAACCAACTAAATTGGTTAACAAGGTAATTAATGCCAATGATTGGGTGCTAATTGGCATTAATTGGCACCAATTTGGCACCAATTTGAATTTGGGTGCATGTCTTGCAATACGCTGTTCTGTAACATTGTGCACCTAAACCCCATAGTGTGCTGCCCAAAAGGGGGCATGGCCATGGGAGGTGCATTGGTGAGTCAGGGGTATTCCTAAATTTTGTGCATAATGTTATATAATACTAGGGATGTGCGCTTAAATTGGGTGCCAGGAATCACACCAAGTTTCAGCAGGTACAAGTCCTGAGGGGGGGGGGGGGGGGGTCCAAATGTAGGTGCTGAAATTGGCTTTCAACGCTATTCTATAATTTATTTATTTATTGGGATTTATTAACCACCTTTATGAAGAGGTTCACCCAAGGCGGTGTATAGCAGGTACAGTTTAACATAAAACTTATAATTTTGTTAACAGCATAAGAATAGTAAATTAACCAAGAACAAACATAAATACAATAAATGAGGTAAATGTGAAACAGTAAATTGAAACCTAATTGAGCGCTGATTTTTTCAGTGCTGCTTTTGAGCACCATTTACTGAATCTAGCCCCTAGTGTATAGATGTCCTAGATGTTTAGGGTTCAGTTTATATGGTACATGTAATGGTCCACTCTCACTTGTTTGTTATTGACTTTCTTCATTGTGGGGTCCTTTTACAAAGCCATGGTAAAAAGTGGCCTGTAGTAGTGTGGGCGTGTCTTTTGGATGCACGCTGGGCCAATTTTTTTACTGCAACTACGAAAAAGGCTATTTTTCTAAAGGGCCAGGAAATGGGCCCACACTAATATGTAAACTAGCATGCGCCTATTTATAGCCTAAGCCCTTACTGCCACCCATTGACCTAGCAGTAAGGGCTCACGTGCTACCCACACAGTAACCATGCAAAATGTGCCAATGTAGGCGCGCTGCTGGTTACCGCCAGGAATGTCCCCCATGGTAGAAAAGAATCTACTGTGGGATTCAGCGCATGCCAAACTCAGAATTACCACTGAGCAGACACGCTGCACCAGCGGTAGTGCCGATTGGACGTTCGCTAGCTGCGAACTAGCCCTCCCATGCTTTTGTAAAAGGGCCCCTGTGAGTTTAAAGAACACTAACACATTTTTTTAAGGACTGCTTTTTACATGTTTTTACATGCTTTTTCCTAGATGTTCAGTTAACTGAGCAGGCACCTCTACTAAATATTGCTGGTGCCTGCAGAACTCCCATCTCTCCTTCACTAATTGGCGAGTGCTGTGGTGGTCAGAACTAGTATTCAGCGGCAATGTCCAGTTACATGTTGTTGAATATCAGCTCCTGGACCACCCAGTGTGATTTAATTGGGCAGGAGCCTTTCCTGTCTGGGTTAATTGCTTTGAATATCAACCCCCTAAGCAGTTTCATTATAGTGAATCTAATTACTTGACTTCCTTCTATTCTAGTCTTGTGCAGAAGTTTTCTGAAACATTTAATACATTTCATAAAAATGCAATTGAACATTTAATTTTGACTAGGAAAATGATTTTATGGTCTAATGTTCTCCTATGTACTATGGATTATCTGAAGGAATTTTTTTTTCGCATCTAAACTATCTGCCATGTTGTAGTTTTCAAATGCCCAGTTACAGAAGGGTATAGTTGTTTTTTTTTTTAAGTACCCTGAGGCCTTATACATAATTCATTTGTTTGTTAAAAATGCATAACTCTTGTTCTCTGCTTTCAAAATCTATCCCAAAGTGCATCTTTTTGAAAGCTGAATCAGACTGTGCTTACAAGGCACTTGGAAGATTTCCAGTTCACCATTATCCTGACAGCAGGTACGGAAAATTGTCATTCCCCATGCCAAGGGTCAATGAGAGTTAAACCTACTGAGGAAAAATGCACTGTCAAGAAGACTCAAGTAGTATTTTGTGATATTCGACTCTTGCCTGCTTTCTCTCTCGGGCACCAGATTACTAATATACTTTCACTAAAATCCTTGAGTCTTTCTGTTTTAATCCTGCTCTCATTTGGTAGTACATTCACTGAATGAAAAGCAGGCAGTTACTCATACGGCAACAATTTGGAAGCTTAGCATGATTCCTACATTTTTTTTTCAGCCACAGTAGATCAATGTTCTAATAAAAATATGATCTCTTGGGTTGGACTTTCCGCTTTCTAAATTTCATACTCTCAATGCAGAAAGGCTGTGCCTGATTTTCTAATCTATTTTTAGGCAACTCAGTTCTAAAATTATTTCCAGCAGTATTAGGGAGAGTGTTAATTTTCTCGTGTTCACTTAGAGATAGTTAATATTCAGCTTTCCCAACATTTGGCTATATATTATAAGATATTATATAGATTTATCTTCACTTTTATGGCGTTATGAAACATGGATTAATGGTTTGGTAAGAGGCACAAATGCATTTTTTAAAAGGAAAACTATCATCAGTTAAAAATATGACAGAATATTTCATTTAAATCAGTGGTATTCAACTTAGTCCTTGACAGTCAGGTTTTCAGGATAGCCACAATAATTATGCATGAGATAGATTTGTATACTAGGAAGGCAGTGGAAGCAAATCTTTCTCATTCACATTCATTGTGGATATCCTGAAAACCTGACTGTCGAGGACTAAGTTGAATACCACTGATTTAAATGAAATATTCTGTCATATTTTTAACTGATAGTTTTCCTTTTAAAAAATGCATTTGTGCCTAACCAACTGGTGTTCCTTAAGGACTGGGTTGAAAAGCCCTGAATGAAATAATACATTGATTTTTCAGTTATATTTGACTTCGGGGCCCTATAACTAAGCCGCATATGTGTCTGCATGCACCCAATGCAGGCCAATTCAGAACTACTGCCTGGCTACTGCATGATCTGGGTGGTAATTCCAATTTTTACAAGCGCAGGAAATTTTTCGACGCAAGGCGCTAATCGGGCAGTAACTAACAGTGTACGCATGCTGATGATTACCACTCGCTTAACGCGTGAGACCTTACTGCTAAGTCAGTGGGTGGCGGTAAGGTCTCCGCCCAAAATGGATGCACACCAATTTTTTTTTTGCCGCATGTCCATTTTCAGACCAAAAAAAAGAGGCCCTTTTGCAGGTGCGCTGAAAAATGGACTTGCATGCATCCAATACACATGTCTACACCAGCGCAGGCCATTTTTCAGCACACCTTAGTAAAAGGACCACTTGGTCACTATTCTAAATATTGCAATGTATTCTTATTTTAAAAAATGATGGGGGCTATATGCAAAAGATGTGTCCAGTTAGTTAACTTTAAGACAGAAATTGTCATGTATCTCATTAAAATTTCTATTTAACATTAATTTCATAAGTTATGCAATTGGTTAGTGAATATTGTGCTTGCACATGGAGTTTGCTCGCCAATCCTACATTTTTCTATAATTCTGCTCTGAAGAACTTCTAAAACTAAGAGTACACGTCACTCACCACAATCATTAATCTTTCACCCATGAGAAAATAAATGTTTCTTATAGTGATAAATTGTGGTGGTGATTAGTAAGTTATGTGAATATTTGTCCACTAAAGCTTTGATTTTAGACCACAAATTTATTTCACAAATGTCACCAGTGTTCTAGTAGAAATCACTTTTTGCCAGTTCCAAATGGAACCAAATTTAAAGGATAAACCTAGTGGCTGATGTACTAACCAGCAGTAAACATGATGAGGTAGAGGGTACTACTCATGAAATTTTGCTACACATGCAAATGAATTTGGCAGCAAACTTTGATTATCAACTTGCTTTCACAGCTGATTGTCAACTTACTTTCAAAGCTCAAATCAAATCCGTCCTTCAAAAATCATTCTTTGCTCTTCATCGTATTCAGGTTGTGCTTTCTTTCTTTTCATCATCCTCCATGCACACACTTCTTGTCTACTTGGCTATTACACATCTTGATTATTGTTACTCCTTGTAAGTTGGTTTCCCCTTCTCCTCTTTGAGGTGCCTCCAGTTAGTTCAATCCATGGCTGTTTATCTACTACACTGTTCTAAACCTTTTGACCATATCACCCCTCTCCTTTGAATGGAACACTGGTTACCCCTCTTTGCCCGTATTCAATTTAAGCTACTCATGCTTGTTTTCAAATCCCACCTTCTCTTTTCACAGATTATCTGTTTCGTCTTCCTATCCCCTATTCTCCTTCATGTATCCTCCACTCAACTGCGGCTGGCCTCCTTCAAATTCACCCACCCTCGGTAATCCAACTTGACATCACCTCTGCCACTGCCATAAACTATGCTAATCTAAAGCTTTGGAACTCTTTGCCTGCACACATTAGGTGTGAATCTTCTTATTCCAAGTTTAAGATTGCTGTGAAAACAAATTGCTCTTGTTTTCCCCTCACCTTCCTGAACTCAGCCAGACTTGTCTGTCTGTCTGTCTGTCTGGTGTTGTTGTTTATTTTTTATCTGTGTCTCTCTGGCAGCCTCCCTGTTTTTATATTGTAAATCGCTTTGAAGCCAGTTCCTAGCCTATGCGGTATATCAAGTGTCTTCAAATAAATAAATAAAACATTTTTGCATGTTGCCACAGCCAGAAACTTAATACATTTCCAGCTATGGAAACATATACTGATGGTCTCTATTATGCTTAAATGAGCCTCTTTATTTATTAATTTATAACCCACCTACAATCTATGCAGATTGAATATACAAATACATTAAAATCAATAAGACTGGACATTCGGTTCCTTAACATGACATTACACGTAGAACACAGCTGCAACATCTGTAATGCATTCTCATTAACCTGAACAACTAACTGAATAGACGGATAACAAGCTAGCCGCAAGTAATGTTAATCATAGCATTAGCAAACTCCCTCAAACACCTGTGTAAAAATGAGGCTTTAAGCTGTTTCCTAAAACTCACAGTGACAGACAGAGGCAGACGTAAGATGCAGAACCATTAGGGGACTGTTCCACTAATGAGGGCCAGTGATGGAAAAGGTATGTGATCTCATTTCCTCAATTTGTATCATATAGAGTGCAGGCATTGACAAACTTTGTGATCTCTCCAGTCTCAGAGTCATAGTAGAGATAATGAGGGGGGGTTTTGATATGACATCCAAATCCAATTTTAGATGTTTTGCAAAAACATGGCAATTCTGAAACCCCCAAAAGTCTATCTTTTTGGTTTGAAAATTGCAAGCTTTATTAACTAGTTTCCATAGTGTACAACCCTTTTCCCCATAGTTTTAAACTGAAACTTTCTCTAAAGATAGAAATTTAACAGCCTATAAAAAAAAGATAGTAGCAAGGCTTAAACTGTCGAAAAAGGAGGTTTTTCTTTTTTCTGTTCTTGCCTGCTGGCGTGGTAGCACTGCTACTGACTTGAATAGTGTTAATTAAGGTGTGAGGAAATAGAATAGCTGCAAAGGTTACCAAGGCAATCTGATTACTGAGCTAGCTTCAAAGGGTTTGTTTGAAAAAGTCTCCTTAGAATCCAAGCTATATAGAGAGGAAAGGTCCCACCTTTCTTTCTGAGAAGTTCTGAGAGAAGAGGACATTTCTGTGGGTAAGTGACATTCTTTTATTCTGTACTTGGTAACTTAAAGGTTGAGTTTAAAAGAGGAATTGTAGGATATTGATAAACACAGTTAGAATAAAAAAAGAAGAAGCAAATGTTATTAACTAGTCTCCATACCCTTCCCCCCATAGTTTTAAAACTTAAATTTTCTGCCTAGTTCAGTCTTAGACAAAAAATAAAAATAAAAGAGAGAGAAGCAAGCTTTATTAATTAGTCTCCATAGTGAACAACCCTTTCCTCCATAGTTTTAAACTATCTCTAGAGATAGAAATTTAACAACCAAGAGTATAAAAAAGATAGTAGTAGCAAGGAATTAAAAAAGAAAAAAGAAAACTTTATTAGCTAGTCTCCATACCCTTTTCCCCATAGTTTTAAAACTTAAATTTTCTGCCACAGCATTAACAGATAGTCTCTAGAAGGCACAGTAGGACCCCACCCACTAGGGTTACCATTTGTCCGGATTTACCTGGACATGTCCTCTTTTTGAGGACATGTCCGAGCGTCCGGACAGATTTTGGCCAGCCTGCCCATTTGTCCAGATTTCTGGACAAATGGGCTGGCTGGCGGGGGGCGGGAGCGGAGGCGGGCGCGGGACTCCCTTCCCCTCTCCTTATGCTACTATCCCTGGTGGTCTAGAGGTACCTCTTTGCTCGGGGCAGGAAAGAAAGAGCCCCCTCTTTCCTGCCCGGAGCGCTGCTGCTAGCTGCCCTGCTACATCCTGTGCGAGTCCGGCTCTCAGCGTTTCAAAATGGCCGCCGAGAGTTGAAGTCTCGCGAGGCTGCTTCAACTCTCGGTGGCCATTTTGAAACGCCGAGAGCCGGACTCGCACAGGATGCAGCAGGGCAGCTAGCAGCAGCGCTCCGGGCAGGAAAGCGGGGGCTCTTTCTTTCCTGCCCCGAGCGAAAAGGTACCTCTAGACCACCAGGGATAGTAGCGTAAGTGGAGGGGAGGTGACGGGGGAGGGAAGGTGATGGGGGGAAGAGGGGGCGACCGGGGGCGGGGCGATAGCGTTAAAGGGGCGGGGTGATGGCGTGAAAGGGGCAGAGTGAGGGCGTGAAAGGGGCGGGGTGAGGGTGTGAAAGGGGGCGGGGCAAGTGTCCTCTTTTTATCAGGACAAAAAATGGTAACCCTATCACCCACCCCTAGCTCAAATCTTCATTTATAGTCAATTAATCTAATTAGACAAGAAAAGGGGAGTTTTCATAGGAGTTTTAATTATTTAGTTTCTGAGAAGCAAACACTAAATAAATTACACCAATCTTAAGGCCATTTATATTCATCTGATATCCCTAGTACCTTAAGAAGCTTTTAATTAAACAACTCTATAATACTAAGATGCAGACAGTGGCCCAGCAGCGAGAGGGGTGCTATCCAGTCTTTTGCATTGAGTGTCATATGTATGAGTATCTCCCAGTAGATGAAAGGTCATATATGTGTGTTCGATGCAAAGAGCTCCTTGCTCTCAGAGAACAAGTCCGTTCTCTTGAGGCTACAGTAGCAGACTTGGAGGAGCTGATGGAGATAGAGAGGTATATGTAGGAGGCATACAGGGATGTTGTAGAGAAGTTCCACCTCCAATCTGGCATCCTCTGTGCTGCCTTGGAGGAGGGAGGTCTTCTAAAATGAGAACATCACTCTGGTACAGCTGGAAGTAATCCTGTAGCCAGGAGCAGCACACCAGGGGATGCAATATCCTCTCACACCGAGGATGTGTCTCCAGGACCTGCTGTCCAGAAGGGAAGGATTAGGATGGCTGTTGTAGTTGGTGATTCGATTATTAGGCATGTAAAAAACTGGGTGGCTGGTGGACATGAGGATTGCCTGGTCACTTGCCTGCCTGGTGTGAAGGTGGCGGACCTCATGTGTCACCTACATAAGATTTTAGATAGTGCTGGGGAGGAACCGGCTGTCTTGGTACATGTGGGTACCAATTACATAGTAAAATATGGGAGAGAGGTTCTGGGAGCCAAATTTAGGCTCTTAGGTAGAAAGCTCAAATCCAGAACCTCTAGAGTAGCATTTTCTGAAGTGCTCCCCATTTCACGCGCAGGGCCCAAGAGACAGAGCTCCAGAGTCTCAATGCTTGGATGAGGCGATGGTGCGCGGAAGAGGGTTTTAGATTTGTAAGGAACTAGGCAACATTCTGGACAAGGTGGAGCCTATTCCCAAAGGATGAGCTCCACCTTAACCAGGGTGGGACCAGGCTACTAGCATCGGCATTTAAAAAGGAGATAGAGCAGCTTTTAAACTAGAACCTGGGGGAAGGCTGACAGTCATTCAAAAACGCATGGTTCGGAATAAGGTATCTTTCAAAGATATCACCAAAATAGGGAATATAGAATATCCTGATAGTAAGGTTGCAAAAGAGACCATAGTAGATCAGGTGACCTTAAATAAAAATCAGACAAAATATTGCAAATTAACACTGTCAACTACTGAGCAAGAAGTAAATAGGAACAATAAACATAGTTTGAAATGTCTATATGCAAATGCCAGAAGCCTAAGATCCATAGAGGCATATTTTCAAAGCAGTTTGGGAGGCTAAGTTCCATAGGTTTCTATGGAACTTTGGGAGGCTAAGTGCTTTGAAAATGAGCCTCTTAGTGTATCGCATGATCTGGTATGGGAGGTAACGGTGATGGGGCCGCTTGACAACAGTGATCATAATATGATCAGATTTGATATTAGCTTTTGAGTAAGTATACACAGGATATCAAATACATTAGCATTTAACTTTCAAAAAGGAGACAATAATAAAATGAGAAGAACGGTGAAAAAAAGTTAGAGGAGCGGCAGCGAGGGTTAAAAATTTACATCAGATATGGATGCTGTTCAAAAATACCATCCTGGAAGCCCAGGCCAAATATATTCCGTGTATTAAAAAAGGAGGGAGGAAGACCTAATGACAGCTGGCATGGTTAAAAAGTGAGGTGAATGAAGCTATTAGAGCTATAAAGTATGCCTAAATTTTGTCATACTTAATAAAATAAGTCTAAATTTCTGTGCAGTTTATAGAATACATTGAGCATCCATCCACATGACTAAATTTAGTCACGGGCAGTAAACGCAAAGTAAAACTTGGTATAAATGCTGATTCCTAAATTACGCACAGACCGGGTCTATTTTATAACAACGTGCATAGATTTTTAAAATGCCACAGCCCGCCCATTCCACATCTATGGCCATGCCTTGACTTAGAATTTACACAGATGATGTTATATAGAACGCTTAGAAAGTTCTGCATCTAAATTCTAATTAATGCTAATTAGTGTCAACAATTGCTTGTTAAGTGGCAATTATCGGCACTGATTGGCTTGTTAAGTAATTAAGTTGTGCGCAAATACAGAATACGATTGTATTTGTGCATGCATCTTAAGTTGCGCTATATAGAATCTGGGGGTTAAGGGTGCCTTCAGGTGCATATATTTTCTCAAACTTTTCCACAACTCTGATCCTCTCTTACAAGAATGTAGCGTACAGTGTTTTCTCCTTTTGACCTACACATCCCCTCTCCCTGATTCCCCTCAAGCGATTGTAATTCTCTCCCCCCCCCCTTGAGTTCATCCTCATTTATCTCCGTCTTCCTTTCATTACCTCTTTGGTTTGTCTGACTGCTCCCTGTTTCCCCCCTAATTATTTATTTTAGAAATTGTAAACAGCTTTGTTGTTTTTGTATATATCAATGACATAGCTACAGGAGGGCCTGGGTGGGCACAAGCACACCCATTCTTGGCTCAGGCCCACCTAGTGGTAACACCACACTGCTCTCTTCCCCCTCTCCTCCACGGCATCCCGGCATCTGTGCTCTGGTCTCTGAACCCCATCCCTCCCCAGTGACAGTACAGGCATCCTCAGTGCCTGCAGCGATTCATTCTTGCTGCTTGTGTCAGCCCTGAAGGCTTCCATCTGCTACATTACGCCAGACAGGAAACAGGCAATGATGTCAGCGAGGGCAGGATGCGGCAGATGGAAGCCTGCGGGTCTGGCGCAAACAGCAAGAATAAATTTCTGCAGGCGCCGAGGATGCCGTACGGTACATTGGGGAGGGATGGGGTACAGAGACATGAGCACAGATGCCAGGACGCCGTGGAGGAAAGGGAGGAGATGTGGGTAGGTGAAAAAAATTTGTTAAAAGAAAAAATATCTCTAGGAAGATATTTGTTGTGTGGTGTGGTGTGGTGTGGTGTGGTGGGGGGGGGGGGGGAGGGGAGAGGGCAGCATGTGTGCATGCAAAGGCCCATCCAATTTACCTTTGGGCCCATCCAAAATACTGAGTCTGGTTATGCCTCTGGTATGTATTACTTGCATATAAAATACAGTTGAACTTGAACTTTAAATGAGGTGGACCCTAAATAATTACATAAGATTTTTGAATATTTCTAACCATAGCCTGATGTTTTCTGAAAAGAACTTCAGTTATCCCAGGGAGAACAATGGCTCATTTTATGTAAACTAGAGCTCAGTCTTTTCTTGTTATTGTGCCAACAAAGGATTATGTACAGTTCTACTGAGGAGCAAGGTATGGTTGCTTAAAAAAATTATTCTTAAAATATAGTTGTTTTTGATGTTTAGAAAACTATAGTATTCAGATTATACAGTAAATATAAGAACAGATGCATTGTTACATTAAATTACCATATTCTATATTTATGGGGTTATGGGCTGTGAATATGAAATTGCTTTCTTCTCTTCCTGATTTTAATTTTTTTGACATTTTTATTTTCTCATGGGGATTAACAGTCTTATATGTTTATGCAAGATGATCAACCGGGTAGTACAACGGTTCCTACAAATCTTCTGGGTTGGGTTTTAGAAATGTACAAACCATAAAATTATAATACTATATATTTTACTGACATGTAGAAGATTCTGAAGAAAAAACAAGTTGAAAAATGCATAATTGCAATCTGGCAAAGTGGGGAATTTCCCTTTCCCTTTCCTCCATTCACAGACATATTTTTGTGGGGAACTTGATGTAAAAAAGCATAGGGACCCTTTTACAAAGGCATGAGAGGGCCTACACGCAATACAGCATACGTCAAATTGGCACTACTGCCCAGCTAGCACGTGAGCCAGGCGGTAATTCCGAATTTGGTACATGCCGAATTCCGTGGTAGAAAATAATTTTCTATTTTCTACGGTGGGCCATGCTGCATGCTTACCACTCAGGTAGCACATGAGACCTTACTGCTAGGTCAGTGGGTGGCAGTAATGTCTCAGGCCGAAAATGGATGCATCTTGGTTTCAATTTTAGTGTGCATCCATTTTCTGGCTCATTTAAAATAGGGCTCTTTTTTCCCCGGCTTCAGGGACGCCAACAGGAAATCTTGAATGCAAATATTACTGAAGAGGAGGTTCAGTGGTGTATACGGGATAGTCTGTTATATAAATCACCAGGAGTAGATGGGTTCACTTCAGAGTTATATAAAATCCTGGTGGATGATATCGGGACATGTATCACAAACGTCTTTAATAGATATGTTGCCAAGGGAGAACTCCCAAACTCATTGCGGGCAGCACAGATAATTGTCTTACTGTAGCCGGGAAGGGACCCAAATTTGGCGGAGTCTTATCGTCCAATATCTCTTATATCTTATGAAGCTAAATTATTTGCTAAGATTCTGTCAAACAGACTGGCTAGGTTCTTACCTCAATTGGTACTAGACCCACAGGTAGGATTTGTGAGAGACAGATCGGTAGCAAAAAACCTGCGGAGGATTTTATGGGCATTGGAACAGATAAAAATTGGTAAGATCCCATCAGTATTGATAAGCTTTGATGCTCATAAAGCATTTGATAGGGTACGTTGGGACTTCATGTTCGCAGTGCTAGAAGCTTATGGGATTGAGGGATTTTTTGCTGAGGCCATTAAGACACTGTGCCAAGGCCCAGTGACGGAGGTGATGGTGAACGGCCTGACATCCAGATGGTTTGAGATAGCAAGAGGCACCCGACAGGGATGTTCCCTGTCCCCTCTTTTATTCGTGCTGGTGATAGACCCCCTACTTCGAGATATCGTGGGCTCGTCAGAGATACAGGGAGTATATGTGGGGGTGGAGCACTTTAAGATTTCCGCCTTTGCGGACGATTTGTTGGTCCTCCTCAGACAGCCGAGTGTATCACTACCAGTGATTCTGGAAACCTTTAAAGAGTTTGGTGACTTCTCGGGTTTTGGCCTTAACCTGGACAAATCTGAGATTCAACCTCTATACCTGTCAGATGAAGAATGGTCTCGATTAGTTTGTCCACTCAGACGCACAGATCATTCATTTATTTATTTAGGAATACAACTGCCAGGGGACCCTTCCAGAAAAACATAGCTAACTTGTTTGAGTATACAGAGCGTCTCCTGGAAAGATGGTCTAATCTGCCACTGTCTTTGTCGGGGCGTATAGCCTTATTTAATATGATATCATTCCCAAAATGGCTTTACTGCTTTCAGATATTACCAATATATCTTTTGAAAAGAGACAGGCAGAAATTGATGGGTTTATTATCTAAATTTCTTTGGGCTAGGAAAAGACCGCAAATAAGTTGGCAAAATATGTTGGATACATGGGATAGAGGAGGAATGGGGGTCCTAGACCTGTTACGCTACAATAGAGCTTGTTTAATGAGGCATGTGTGAGATTGGCTATTGGGAACAGCTTACCATACACCGAGGGAAGCGGAGGAAACGTGGTTTCATCCGTTACACCTGCAATATGTGTTGCAGGCCAAGCAATCTTCTCTTCCGAAACATATTAGGAACAGCTTGCTGGTTCGGCCGCTTAGACTGGTGTGGAGAGAATTAGGACGGACATGAGCATTTGATGCACAACAGAATGGGCTATTGCCTATAATGGGAAACAGAGACTTTCTCCCAGGAATGGATAACTTGAGATTCAGAATTTGGGGATACAAAGGGATTACTGTTATACAAGACATGGTAGACTCCACTGGCAAGATTAGAGTGGTGGAATCTTTGGGGATAGGAATGGTAACATGGATGGACACCTTTACATACCAACAAATTTCTCACTACATCGCAGGTATTCCCAGGCAATATCTCGCTATGGATATTCCGAAAAAAAATTGGGCAGCTGTATGAAATGCCAATGGAAGACGCCATTTCAATATCACTCCTACACAAAAGGCTTATGCAAACTGACAGACCTAAACAAATAACTCACCTTATATTGAAATGGTCAGCAGATACCAAAAAGGGGATAACACGGCAAATGCTGTTAGGCACTCTGAGACAGATCCCCAGAAAAGTAGACAGCGCAGAATTACGAGAATGCCAAGGAAGGGTGATTTTTTGCGCCTAAATGTCTAAAATGAGGCTCCATAAGATGGGAGGAGTGGATTCACCTATATGTGAGCGGTGTAGAAGGGCCCCATGCACTTTTTACCATGCTATATGGGAATGTCAGGAGATCCGACGGTTCTGGGCTAAAATATCTCAGTTTTTGGGTTATCAGATGAATAAACATATTCTACTGCGACCGGAACACGCTCTTCTGGGACTGGACACTGTGGCAGGGGCTGGTACTGCTCACAATAATTTATTGATATATAAAGCATGCCTGATTGGTTAGAAATGCATAATGGTCAATTGGGTTAAACAAGAGTCTCCTACGTATTGGCAATGGCGCAATAGATTTCACACCTTGTTGCTGATGGAATTACGGGACACCTTCTTGAGATTTAAAGTTCAAAGAGAACTATATCTGGTCTGGAAAAATTACATCCATATGCTTGTGCCTCAAGCTCGTAGCTCTATTCTTAACCAGCTGGGGGACCCCCACATTCCTACATGATATAGTCAACAATGTTAGGTAGTGACATAAATCTCCTGAGTTCATGGACAGTTCCGGGTGGAGGGTGGGAGGGCAGGGGAGGGGGAGACAAAGATTTTGAAAAGAGGAAATATGGAATGTTGTATGGTCAAGGGACTTGGGGGGGGAAGGGGGGGAGGAAGGGGGGTGTATGTTCAAGGATAAGGAACAGATAATTGGTTTGATGTTTGGAGAAGGTCGGATAGTAGCCTATTGCTTTAGAGATGTTCTTTGTTGAACTATGCTGCATATAAATATTATGTGATGTAACCATATAAACAGGGAAAAATGATAACAGACGCATAAGTAGCTGGTTAATGTATTAGTAAACGCTTCGTGTTATTAGAGCGTAGGGACTTATGTATTTTATGTTAATAAACAGATTCAAATATAAAACATACAGGAAGGGAAGGTGGGGGGAGGGAGGTTGGCGGGGATAAAAAAGAGAACATGACATGACGTTTTGTAAAAGGATTGACAGTACTATGTTGTATTTGTAAGGTCTTGGTTAAAACTATAAGCTTGTACAATTTCATTATTGCATCAATAAACAGATTTAAACATAAAATAGGGCTCTTTTCCTAGACACAGTAAAAAATAGGTCAGCGCATGCCCAAAAGACACGCTCACACTATTGCAGGCTTAGTAAAAGGACTCTATAATAAAATGTGTCTTGATAGGGTGGTAGAGGCTGTTTATGTTGTTTGGATATGGGGGCTCTATGAATTGTTTATAGTGACTATTGATGTCTACTGCATGATATGGAGTAGATTCTATAGATGGTGCCTAAAAAATCAGCACCAAAAAAAAAACCTTGCTTAAGCCATATTCTATAAACCATACCTAAGTTTGTCGTGGTTTGTTGAATACACGATTTAAGCAGAGAGTTGTGCGTAAATTTAGGCACAGCCATTTGTACCAATGAAAACATGGTGTAAATGCCTATGCCTAATTTACAAGCGGAACACCATTATTCTGTAATTATGTGCATAACTCAAAGCCACGTCCCCATTCTGCCCCCAAACGCTGATTACCCTCCCATTTCCACGCCCCCTTCTTTGGAACAAGTGTTAGGTGCAGATCCCGTGCCTAACATTATGCACGCTGGTCCCAATGAAATCTAATTAGTGCTAATAATTGCCTGTTAAAAAGCCAATTATTGGCACTAATTGGCTTGTTATTCAATTAAATTGCACGCACATGCCTAAATTTGCACACACAATTTTTGGTGACCTTTACACAATCAGAGGGATGATGTGTATATTCGTACCTATGAAAAAAGTGTGGTTTTGTATCTATAGGGATATCTGTGTTGCGTATCTTGGATACCTCTGAGAAAAGTAGGGATGTGCATGTGGGATGTCTTATCGATATCTGGGGGTGTTCTATTGGGGGTAAGAAAGGTATCTGGCTTTGTGTGGTGATGTGTATTTATGTGTTTTGAGCTGTAAGCCTCTGGCCTTCCCTCCCCCTCCCCCTTGCATTCTCCACTGCCCCAAATCACTTTTTCAACCTCTTATAGCCTATCCTTTTTTGCCCTAGCATCAGTGCTGGGCACCAAAAAAAAGTATTTTAACTTCAACTATAGCTACTTTATTAAAAGGTAGTTTAACTAGTTAACTAGTAGATTGCTGATCTGCTAGTAGTGATCTATAACCTGTTATTAAAATCATCTGTAGTACCTGAAAATTAGAGGGTTTTTTTTAAGGGGCTTTGGTTTTATCTGGGAAATTACAGACCAATAAGCCTGATGTCACTGCCAGGCAAAATAGTGGAAATTATTATAAAGAATAAAATTATGGAACACAAACATGGTTTAATGGGACAGTCAACATGGATGCAGCCAAGGGAAATCTTGCCTCACCTGTTTATAAATGATATGGAATTGGAAACAGCGAGTGAGGTGATTAAATTTGCAGATGACACAAAACGATTCCAAATTATTAAAATGCGTGCAAACTGTTAGAAATGTCAGGAAGAACTTAGGAAATTGGAAGACTGGGCATCCAAATGGCAAATGAAATTTAATGTAGACAAATGCAAAGTGATGCAAAATTGGGAAGAATAATACAAATCATAGTTTATTGATGCTAGGTTCCACTTTAGGAATCAACACCCAAGAAAAGATCTAGGTGTCATTATGAACAATATGTTGAAATATTCTGTTCAGTGTGCAGCGGCATCCAAAAATGCAAACAGAATGTTAGGAATTTTTATTAAAGAATATTATAATGCATCTTGCTCCATGGTGCAACCTCATCTTGAGTACTGTGTATAATTTGTGTTCTCATAACTCAAAAAAGATGTAGCGGACTTAGAAAAGGTTTTTAAAAAAGGGCTTCCAAAATGATTAAGGGCATAGGAAAGTCTTGAGAGGTTAGGACTCTTCAGTTTGGAGAAGAGGCAGCTGGTATGGGGGGGGGGGGGGGGGATATTATTTATTTTATTTATTTTTTATTTGTTTGTTACTTATATCCCACATTTTCCCACTCATGCAGGCGCAATGTGGCTTACAGAGAATTAAATAAGAGTACAAACTTAAAAGCTTAGGCAAGCATAAAAGAAGCAAGTAGGAGGGGAGAAACTAACAGCGTGAACTAGGCAGGGTAAGGGACAAGGGATGCATCAATCAACATGGTAAGTTGAGGGGTAAGTCTTAGCAAAGAGGAATGTCTTTAACAACTTCTTAAAAAGGGCATGGTCCACTTGAGCTTTAAGGTGACGAGGTAACGTGTTCCAGTGTTTGGGACTCCAATAACGGAAGGACGAGGCGAAGATTTTCTTGTACTTGACACCCTTACAATTCGGAAAATGGAGGTGGAGATAGGACCGAGCAGCAGGGTTGGCATTTCTAGGCGGAAGGTCGATCAAGGGGAGCATGTAATCCGGGGCAGCCCCATAGATGATTTTATGTGTTAGGGAGCAGATCTTAAAAGCAATGCGCTCCTGTACAGGCAGCCAATGAAGTTTAAAGCGCAGGGGTTCGGCGTGTGCAAAACGCCTTTCTCTAAGGATGAGCCTCGCCGCAGTGTTCTGAGCCGTTTGGAACGTTTTCAATAAGGAGGCCTGGCAACCCACATAAATACCACTACAATAATCCAGATGGGATAGGACAAGCCAGTGGACAAGGGTACGAAACAAGTCTCTGGGAAGGAGGTATCTGATGCGCCGAAGCCTCCACATGGCCTGGAACATTTTTTTGGAGACCAAGTGTACATGATCAACCAGCTGGAGATGTGAGTCCAGATGCACTCCTAAAAGTCGCAGGCTGTTGACAATCGGGAGGGCAGAGCCCAGAACTGGAAGCATTGTGTCAGCTACATGAGCGTGCGTGGACGAGAGGATGAGACAATGAGTTTTTTCCCTGTTTAGCCTGAAGCGGAACACCCTGGCCCAATGTTCTAAAGTGGAGAAACAGGCATCTATGAGGTTGGCAACTTCTGATACTGTGGAGTGAAAAGGGATGTAGACTGTAATATCATCCGCATAGATGAAAGGGTTGAGGTCCAGGTTTGCAAGTGCTGTGGCTAAAGGCATCATCATAATATTAAATAGGGTAGGTGAAAGGGGAGAGCCCTGAGGGACCCCACAGGAAGCATTCCACGGTTCAGAAGTGTAGGAGTTCACCATGACCTGGTAAGACCTTGAAGTCAAGAAACCCTTGAACCAATACAAAACTGGCCCTCCTATACCAAAAGAGTCCAGTAGATGGAGCAGGAGTTCATGATCCACCATGTCAAAAGCGCTAGACATGTCAAATTGCAGCAGAAGAATCTTCCGTCCAACAGATAGTTCTCGTCGAAAGTTAGATAAGAGGGTGACCAGGACAGTCTCCGTGCTGTAATGAACTCGAAAACCTGATTGCGAATGGTGGAGGATATCAAAATTAGTCAAAAATTCGTTGAGCTGAACATTGACCAGACTCTCCATCAGCTTGATAACTAGAGGTATCGAAGCCACTGGGCGATAGTTAGAGATGACATCTGGCTTGATCTTTAAATTCTTTGGGATTGGAGTGAGAAGGATGTTTCCATGACCTGGCGGGAAAAATCCAGCGCTTAACATATAGTTGAGGTAACAAGTCAGATCTTCGATGTAACATTTTGGTGCGACTTTTAGGAGATGGGTCGGACAAACATCTAATCTACAGCTTTTATTTGTGAATTTACGTAAAGCAGCAGCCACCTTATCGGGCAACAGGCGATTGAATTTGATCCAAAAGCGGTCAGCAGGGCAAGCACCCGAAGGCACGGCCAAGGATGCCAGGAAGTCGTCCACATCAGAGAGGCAGCTGACGGTTGAAGACCGCAGGGTAAGAATTTTCTCCTTGAAGTAAGATCCAAGTTGTGTAGCTGAAGGAGGATCAACACTGGAGCGTTCAAGCTTGCGAGTATCTAGAAAGGTGTTTATAAATAATATTTATAGAGGCCTACAAAATAATGAGTGGAATAGAACAATGTAAATCGATTGTTTACTGTTTCAAAAAGTACAAAAACTAGGGAACATTCCATGAGGTTGCATGTCAATACTTTTAAAACAAATAGAAGAAAATATTTTTTACTCAATGAATTATTAAGCTCTGGAACTCACTGCTGGAAGACGTGATAATAATAGTGTATCTGGGTTTTTAAAAAATTGAACAAGTTCCTGGAGGAAAAGTTCATAATCTACTCTTAAGATAGACTTAGGGAAAGCCATTACTTTGATAGCATGGAATCATGCTACACTTTGGGATTCAGCAAGATCATTTATAAATATGTAAAATAGCACCAGTTTCAGTACAGATCCCTGCGGCACTCCACTATACAGCTTCCTCATTGAGAAAAATTATCATTTAACCCCACCCTCTGTTTTCTGTCTTTTAACCATTTCCCAATCCACAACAGAACATCACCTGTTATCCCATTGCTTTTTAATTTTCTCAGAAGTCTCTCATCAGGGACTTTGTAAAACGTTTTCTGAAAATCTAGATACATTACATCAACTGACTCACCTTTATTTACATGTTTATTCATGCCTTCAAATAAATGAAGCAAATTGGTGAGGCACGATTTCCCTTTTCTGAATCCATGTTGATTCCGTCTCATTAAGATACATTTGTCTATGTGTTTGCTAATTTTATTATTAATAATAATTTCCACTGTTTTGCCCAGCACTGACATTAGGCTTACTGATCTGCTTTGGCACTGGCACAAGGACTACCGCGCTAACACAGCGGTAAAAAAAAAGTTTTGGGAGCACCAGAAATGGTGCACAGCACACACTAGAACTACTGCCAGGCTCCTGTGGTAGTCCAGCGGTAGGGCCAATTTGTCACATGCCATTGCTGTGGTAGCCCTACCATGGCTTTGTTTCTGATCTGGCGAAGAAGGGCTACCTTCGAAAGGTAATCAAAAAATGTATTTAGTCCAATAAAAAAGGTATCATCTTATTTTCTTTTCTATGTTTTATCTCTCTATTAATAGCGCCCCTCAAGCACAGAGCAAAATAAAGTTCACTTGCAGAGAGATGTCCTCCTCTCTTAGTACACCCTCAGAAAGAAAGTTATATGGGACCTCTACTCTCTCTATGGGCCCTTTCACTAAGCTGTGCTAAAAATGTCCAGAGTTATCTCCAGTGTGGGCCTTTCCCACATGCTGAGGCCACTTTTAGTGCAGCAGTAAAATGGCCCTGTTGTCCATTTTCCCTATGAATGGACACATACTAATTTTCCCATTAGCATGTGGCCATTAGCACGTGAGCAGTTGCCGACACCTACCCCGCGATATTCAACCCTATTTAACCATCCAGACACAGCTGCTGACCAGTTCAATAGCATATTGGTGCCTAACCACTAATATTCAATGGGAGATAACCAGTTATCTCAGCTGAATACTGTCGGCTAGTGCCTAGCATATAATCTGCTATATCGCACGACTTATCTGGCTAGGCGCTGATATTCAGCGCCTAACTGGATAAATTTAGCAGTCAAATAGGACCACATAAATAACTGTCTTAGCTTTAACTGTTGAATATTATACCAAACTTTAATTTACTGTTTGTACTGTTTAATATGCCATTATTACTGTAGTCCTGATTTAGCTTATGTAAGCCACATTGAACCTGCATCCAGTGGGAAAATGTGGGATATAAATGCTTTTAAATACATAAATAAATAGTCAGTTAACTTTTTAGCAATTAAATTCCCCTTCCCCCTTCCCAGATATTCAGTGCCGGTGGCAGAAATTTCCTGGCATTGAATATCAGGGTTTAACACCAGTGGCGGACAGCAACCACCAGCAGAATACTGGGCCCCTATTTTCTAGGTAGTAAGGGCTCATGGGCTAATCGGTTAGCATACGTTGATGTAGCTACGCTAATCAATTAGCGCAGTACACGCCTACTCTCTGCCCTCAGACATACCCCCAGTGCTATAAAATAACATCTATTTTTTAGTGCGTGGAAAGTGGCGCTGATCCTAAAATTAATGTGGGATGCCTGAGTGCCCCCTGTGGTTGTGGTTTTTACCCTGTGGTAAGAACGTGTTAGTGCTTACCACAGCTTAGTTAAAGGGCCCTATATCTTTGATTCTAAGGGGAATGTTTCCAACATCCCCTTTGATAATCAACACTACCCTAGTGACATTTGCAGCTATTCTACCTTCCAAACAGTACCTTAATTAACACCTA
This sequence comes from Microcaecilia unicolor, assembly GCF_901765095.1. Classification (NCBI taxonomy): domain Eukaryota; kingdom Metazoa; phylum Chordata; class Amphibia; order Gymnophiona; family Siphonopidae; genus Microcaecilia; species Microcaecilia unicolor. Next base: position 456,012,847 of record NC_044033.1, on the reverse strand, counting down.
ATTCAGGTCAGTATCACTGGGACCCTTTTACAAAGGTGAGCTGAAAAATGAGCTGCGGTAGTGTAGACATGTGTTTTGGGCACTTGCAGAATCATTTTTCAGCTCACCTGTAAAAATATCTTTTTAAATTTTTGATGAAAATGGACATGCGGCAAAATGAAAATTGTTGTGCATCCATTTTGGGTCTGAGACCTTACTGCCAGCCATTGACCTAGCGGTAAAGTCTCATGCGGTAACTGGGTCAGATGCCACTTGGCGCACGTCTGATACGCGCATCCGAAAATAATTAGCACAAGAGCCACATGGTAACCGGGCGGTATCTCCATTTTGGCACTCATTGAACACGCGTAGACGCTTACGTTGCTTAGTAAAAGCGCCCCATAGTTTCCTCCCTTCTGGCAAGGAACAGAAAATACATACTTCTTTTTAAATCAGAAAGTCTGAGCCCTGCTCTACTATCCATTGATTATTTTTTAGTGTTCGAGGCTGAAACAATTGAGTTAAAAACTCTGACAGAAAGGTTTAAACTATGGAAAAAGAGTTTTACACTATTTAGACAAGTTAATACAGTTTTCTTTAATGGAATGAAAACTAAATACTGGTCATTTTTTAAAACAGGCTGTTAATCCCCTAGTATATGTGTCTTGCAGAAAGTTTTACGTTTAAAACTATGGGGGGGGGGGGGGGGGGATGAGCTATACACTGTTTAAATAAATTAATAACGTTTGCTTTTTTAATGAAATACAAACTAGTCCCTGCTCTGTTTTCTATAGGCTTTTATCATGGATTCTATACATGACACCCAGAATAGTATGCCTAAAATTGTGCGTGTGCAAATTAAGTAACTAGTCAACTAACATCAATAATTGGGTGCTAAGAACAAGTTATTGATGTTAATTGGCACTTACTAAAATTTGCATGTGTATCTAGCTGCTCTCTATTCTATGAGAGATGGCACCTAACTCTACTAGAGCGTAACTCAAAAGGGGCGTAGCCAGGGGCATTCCAAAAAGTTGAAAGCAGAGTTATAGAATGGAACCTCAGTGCTCCTAACTTGGGTGCCAGCATTTACACCTGGTTTCAGCAGGCATAATAAGTCTGGTGCCAAATGTTAGGCAAGGGAATCATACTAAGCATAATTCTATATAGGACATGTACACTTTATAGAATTGTGCTTAGTACCAATCCTTTTTGACGTGTGCCGAGGGCTCCTTTTACTGCAGCGGGTAAAAGGGAAGTATTTTCTGCAGAAAATGGGCATGCGGCCATTTCAGGGGGGAGCCCTTACCGCTACCCATTGAGGAGGCGATAAGGACTCCCGTGCTAACCCAGTGGTAGCCGGGCAGCATGTGGCACTGCCAGATTATCACTGGGTACATGCTGGCGCTACAAAATAAATATATTTTTGTAGCGCTGGATATGATGGAGCACTGGGTGTGGGAACTACCACCAGGCTGCTGCAGTAGACCAGTGGAAGTTCCTTTTTAGCGAGCGGTAAGCCCACGTTGGGCTTACTGCTGCTTTGTAAAAGGGGCCCTTTGAGCATTATCTGCTGTATCCAGGCAAAAATCTGCATTTGGACGATTTTCTCACAACAACATCCAAATTGGTATTTTCAAAACATTTTTTAGGCATTTTTCTATAAAGTCTGTCAGAAGTGCATTCAAACCACAAGGGGGCATGTCAGGGGTGTTTTAAGGGCAGAATCTGAGCTTTCGTAACACTTGGATGTTTTTCTGCCATAATGAAACAAAACAAAAACATCCAGGGCTATAAGTTGGATGTTTTGGTCTAGACTTCTTTTATTAATGAATAAGACACACAAAAAAAAATGACACCCCCTTATTCCTTCAGTGCTCACTGACCTTCTCCCACCCCGCAAAGATGCAAACGAAACGGTACATACCAGCCTCTATGACAGCCTCAGATGTTATGGCCAGTCCTATTAGAGCAGCAATCAGGTCCCTGGAGTAGCCTAGTGGTGGGTGCACTGCACTTTAGAGAAGGTGACCCAGGCCCATAATCCATTCTGTTACACTTGTGGTGGAAAGTGTTAGTCCCCCCTCTGACCTCCCTCAAACCTACTGTAGCCACATATAGGTGACACTTGCAGCCAAAAGGGCTATTGTAGTGGTGTATAGTTGGGTACAGTAGGTTTTTTTGTGGGTTTTGAAGGGCTCACCATATAATACAAGGGGATAATGGTAAGATGTGTACCTAGGACCTTTTATGTGAAGTCCACTGCAGTGCCCCCTAGGGTGCCCCACTGCTCTGCTGGGATGCCTGTGTGGCCAGTCTACTAGGAAAACTGATTTTGTGTGTTTTGCACTTGGGACATTTTCTTTTTTTTTTTTTAAATGTTCCACAAAGATAGATGTACTAACCACAACAACAGCTAGGAAATGGTCATTTTCAAAGAAAAAAGATATACATTTTTCTAGTTTGAAAATGGTCGTTTTTACTACTTGATTTTTGAACGTTTTCAGCAAAACGTCCAGTCGGATTTCGACATTGTATCAAAAATGCCCCTCTATGTCCAGTTCCTCATCCTTAAAATGTCTGCATGCTTATCTCTATCTATATAAGTAGCACTTTTTTAACAAGAAATTCCAACTTACATGTTTATGCTGATTTATACTTATAAGTCCACACTTTATTTGTGCAAATGGTGCTTAGATCTTTTAAAATTCACTCCCAAGTATATATTTCAAGCTCAGAACAGCCGTTAATTAGTCAAAGATGCAAAAGCAGAATGTTTCCATTGTGTTCAATAGGAGAAACATTGTCAAAATTATTTTATTTTTGACCCAGAGAAAATCACTGGAGCAGGGCCATGTCACTTTCAGCCCTTTTACTCTTCTATTCAAATGGAACATGCAGGAAGTGTCAGAACAAATATCTCAAAGGGCTGCCTTTCAAACAGCTTTGTCATTTTTTTAAAGGAAGCATATCTTTAGATAATGGCACAATCCTTTACAAAAATGCTTTCATAGTTTAACATCTTCAGCCCAGTTTGAATAAAATGTGGCCTTAATCCTTTATTTAAGTACTGTATTATTGCACATTAAACAAATGTCTTTCCAAAGTAATACTTCTCATCCTGTAATAATGGAGATGAGTTTAAAAGCCATTTACACACATGCTTGGCTTTTATGCTTCGAAATGGCTTGTTATAAAGTTTCAGGTGTATAAGCAGGTAAAAATATGTGCATAAGGCCATTTTGAACTTTTACTTATGACAAGTAGAGATATTCGCTGTAGAGGACTAGGACTGTAACATAGTAACATAGTAGATGACGGCAGAAAAAGACATGCACGGTCCATCCAGTCTGCCCAACAAGATAACTCATATGTGCTAATTTTTGTGTATATCCTACTTTGATCTCTACCTGTGTTCTTCAGGGCACAGACCGCATAAGTCTGCCCAGCACTATCCCCGCCTCCCAACCACCGGCTCTGGCACAGACCATATAAGTCTGCCCAGCACCATCCCTGGCTCCCAACCACCAGCCCCGTCTCCCACCACCGGCTCTGGCACAGACCGTATAAGTCTGCCCAGCACTATCCCTGCCTCCCAACCACCAGTCCTGCTTCCCACCACTGGCTCTGGCACAGACCATATAAGTCTACCCAGCACTATCCCCGCCTCCCAACCACCAGCCCCGCTTCCCGATCTTGACTAAGCTCCTGAGGATCCATTCCTTCTACACAGGATTCCTTTATGCTTATCCCACGCATGTTTGAATTCCGTTACCGTTTTCATTTCCACCACCTGCCGTGGGAGAGCATTCCAAGCATCCACTACTCTCTCTGTGAAAAAATACTTCCTAACATTTTTCTTGAGTCTTTCCCCCTTCAATCTCATTTCATGTCCTCTTGTTCTACCACCTTCCCATCTCCGGAAAAGATTCATTTGCGGATTAATACCTTTCAAATATTTGAACTGTGATTTTATATACACACATACTTTTGGATTTTTGAAAGTATGCGCATTCTGTTTTGAAAGTATGCACATTTTTTGAAAGTATTACCCTAGGGAAGCACGCACAGATACCTGAACTACCACAGGGCACCTTAGTATGTGCCACGTTAGTGCATTTTGATACATGGGAGGCACACCATAGTGCTTACCGCTGCTTAGTAAAAGGACCCCTATATGTAGTTCTAGGTTTGGTTCCCTCTTGGATCAGCTACTAAATCCTGGCTTCCCTTCTTACTCCTAGCACTTCTCTTCTGATCAACTCCTGGATCAGGTCAGAGCTAGCTTTTGGAGCGTGTGATTTCTGTGGTTGTTCAGCGCATCATGAATAAGGGGTTATTTCTATAGCGGTGCCCCACCTCCATATCCTTCTAAATCATGAGGGTAATTCTATAACAAAGTGCATAAGATAGGAGGGTTAAGCAAGTGCCTATTTCAAGCCAGTTCTATAAAGGAAATTAGGCACCTTCTTGTCTTTACAGAATACTAGCACAACAGCGGAAAATAAGCATACATGTAAGGTACAAATCACTTACACCAGCCATATTGCTGATCTAAATGTTCATGCCTAGATGTTAGCCAGAACATACATAGCTTATAGAATACTATAATTTTATGCGCATATTTATATGCTCCATCCATGATCTGCCCGACCTCCACCTATGTGAATGCCTGCTGGGAAGGACAAGATGGGCGGCCATCTTTCATTTTGATAATACGTTCGGGGACACCCAAATCTCAACATTTAGGTTGACTTTAAAGATGGTCGTCCCTAGAGATGGTCGTCCCTGATTTTTGGCGATAATGGAACCTGAGGACGCCCATCTCAGAAACGACCAAATGCAAGCCATTTGGTCATGGGAGAAGCCAGCATCTGTAGTGCACTGGTCCCCCTGACATGCCAGGACACCAACTGGGCACCTAGGGGGCACTGCAGTGGACTTCAGAAAAAGCTCCCAGGTGCATAGCTCCCTTATCTTGAGTGCTGAGCCCCCCAACCCCCCTCCCCACCCCCAAAACCCAATCCCCACAACTGTACACCACTACCACAGCCCTTAGGGATGAAGGGGGCACCTAGATGTGGGTACAGTGGGTTTGTGGTGGGTTTTGGAGGTCTCACATCTACCACCACAAGTTTAACAGGTAGGGGGGATGGGCTTGGGTCCGCCTGCCTGAAGTGCACTGCAGTACCCACTAAAACTGCTCCAGGGACCTGCATACTGCTGTCATGAAGCTGGGTATGATATTTGAGGCTGGCATAGAGGCTGGAAAAAATATTTTACATTTTTTTTAGGGTGGGAGGGGGTTAGTGACCACTGGGGAGTAAGGGGAGGTCATCCACAATTCCCCCCGGTGGTCATCTGGTCATTTAGGGCACATTTTTGTAGCTTGGTCGTAAAAAAAAGGACCAAGTAAAGTCGGCCAAGTGTTCGTCAGGGACGCCTTTCTTTATTCCATTATCTTGCCTTGTGATCCGCACAGAACTATAAAGGATGTTGCAGAATATAAGGCTAATGCAATGTAATGTAATGCAGTCAGAGCTCTCTCACACATCTCACTCTTTGGTGTCTTCAGCCCCCTCTGCCAGGCAAGCTGTTGCTAAGGAAGATGGTGACTCTGATTGCATTAGCAGCCTCCACGAGCCAATCAGGTCTCAGAACACAGAAAATTTTGAAGCATGGACTCTAACTGTACGTTCCACAATCTCCATTTTGAAAGAGAATTTCTCCCTAGAGAATAAGAGAAAAGTTGCATTTTTAATTACCATGAGATTTGTTCAAAATGTCCTATAAGAACATAAGAACATAGTAACATAGTAAATGATGGCAGATAAAGACCTGTATGGTCCATCCAGTCTGCCCAACAAGATAAACTCATTTTACAAGGTATGTGATACTTTATATGTATACCTGAGTTTGATTTGTCCTTGCCATTCTCAGGGCACAGACCGTAGAAGTCTGCCCAGTACTGTTCTTGTCCTAAGTCCTGAAGCTAACGTTGAAGCCCCTTAAAATTTACACTTCAGCCCATCCCTATCCAGTCATGATCAGGGCGTAGACCGTAGAAGTCTGCTCAGCTCCTGTTTTGTTTCCCCAATTACCGGCGTAGCCAACCAATCTCCGCTAAGATTCCATGGAAGCATTCCTTCTAAACCGGATTCCTTTGTGTTTATCCCATGCATGTTTGAATTCCATTACCATTTTCATTTCCACCACCTCCCGTGGGAGGAAATTCCACATATCCACCACCCTCTCCGTGAAAAAATACTTCCTGACATTAGTCCTGAGTCTGCTTCCCTTCAACCTCAATTCGTGTCCTCTAGTTCTACCACCTTTCCGTCTTCGGAAAAGGTACATTTGCGGATTAATACCTTTCAGATATTTGAAAGTCTGTATCATGTCCCCCTGTTTCTCCTTTCCTCCAAGGTATACATGTTCAGGCCAGCAAGTCTCTTCTCGTACGGTTTGCAACGCAAATCCCATACCATTTTTGTAGCTTTTCTTTGCACCGCTTCCAGTCTTTTTACATATTTATCAAGATACAGCCTCCAAAACTGAACACAATACTCCAAGTGGGGCCTCACCAACGACTTGTAGAGGGGCATCAACACCTCCTTTCTTCTGCTGGTTATGCCCCTCTCTATACAGCCTAGCATCATTCTGGCCACGGCCATCGCCTTGTCACTTTGTTTCTTCACCTTTAGATCCTCAGACACCAACACCCCAAGGTCTCTCTCCTGAGTCAAGCTTACTAATCTCTCCCCTCCTATTCGGTATCTCTCTTTTGGGTTTCTGCACCCCAAGTGCATCACTCTACACTTCTTGACATTAAATTTTAACTAATAGTCCACTCAAGCCTAAATAATAATAACTGAAAATCTAGACACAGCCTCACACTAGCTATGTATACAACGTATTAAACACTCACCCTGTTGTCAACCTAGTCTCACAAACTTCAAATAATGATGGATAAAAAAAGCTTCAGTATCGCCACCCAGCCAGCCCGACACTGCTGGCTATAAGGCATAGGCTCAGCACACCATCATTTAGCTTAACCCCCCCCCCCCCCCCATCAGTTATTACTATCCTATATCACTGAAGCTGCTTCTTTCAAAATACTTCTCAATCTCAAAATAACAGTAGTGTGTCTAAAGTTATTTAGATCAATGGTTCAATATTTCTCTGATACAACCTTTATCATTGTTATTGTAACCTTAGGCTCAGAGGTTGTTGTTCCCGCCAGAAATCACTTAGCTTAATCCAGTTGCTGTAGTGTTCTGCTCTCATCGGTACCACCAGCTGATCAACCCGACAGGAAGCCTCCATTTCGCTAGTGCTGCATCAGGAGTTATGCAATTGTATCCAAAAATTTGATCCAATGTTTACTCTGCTATATCCGAAAACACAAAAAGCAAGCAGGTAACAAAACGCGGGATACTGAGGCCATGCTTATAAAGGGACTTAAGCTCCTCCCTTTCCATTTTTCCTCATTCAGTTCGTTATATCCGCCAGCTGTGTTCACCTTCTCACATTCATTCCAATATTCTTTACAGTTAATCGGGCATCATTCGAAGAATTGTTTTTAAAAAATGCCGACTATTCAACACGAACATTCAGCCCATCTGGTTCAATTGAGTTAAAGAAAAAGATCCATTTCTCTTCTTTTTGGTGTAAAGCTCTACTTAAATTGCCCCGTCTTTGAGATGGTTTTACTTGTTCCAGTACCGAACACACTAGATCATCAAACTGGTGATGTTGAGTCTCACAATGAGTCACCAATGATCCCTCCCACTTTACAAGTTTCATGCAGGACTGATGCTCCATCAACCTGGTTTTTAAGCCTCTTGTGGTCTGCCCAATATATAATAATCCATAGGGGCATTTAATCACATATATTACACCTGTTGATTCACAAGTAGTAGCTGATTTAAGAACACATCTTTGCCCTGTTCTAGGCTGAATAAACTCTTCTCCTTCCATCATGATGTGGCAGACTGAGCAATGGCCACATCTCTTGTGGTTTACTATTTCTATTGGTGACTTCTTGGGTGACCATACATCATTGGGACTTAACAGATCCCTTAAATTGCACCCTCTCTGATAGGAGAACAAAATGTTTGCTTTTGCAAATGTAGGATGTGTCCTTAAGAGATCAAATTGTCTCCTTACGGCTTTACTCAGTCTGGTAGTATTTGCATTAAATTTCAAGACAAATGGGAGCATATCCTCACACTGTTGGGTGGACTTATATTCTAGAAGCGCATCTCTTGGGTTATACCTAGCCTTTCTAGCTGCCTTTTTAATAAAGTGACGGGGATATCCTCGTTGTATTAACTTTGATCTCTGTTCGGTTGCAGAATACAGAAAACAGTGATATCAGATATGCCTGATGGGTATGTGTCTGTTTGAACTGTACTGCTGCTCAGTGCTCAGTTGGGAAATGTGATTGCTGCACATCAGCTTTGTCTATCTGTAATCTACTAGTTGAATATGATCTGTGTGGAAGGCTGTGTGGTGTAAGAATTGACTGATATTTACATAAAACAACAACATCAAAAACATTGTTGTTGATGAGATTCCTCAATCAATGGGCTCATGCGATAATTCAAGCAGGACTAGACGTGTATCATTTCGAAATGAGTTATCTGTGACCTGGGATTCTGTATTCTAGTGATTTGTGTGTTTTTAAAATCTGTCTTGTTGTGATTAATATCAAGAGACCATGGAAAACAAATTGCATTGGGAAAGTAATATTACTGTGCTCATAATAATTAACTTAATTTAGAAAGCAAAGACAATTAAATCTATGGTTAGGCATAATAGGATATATATAACTGTAGAAGTAGTAATTTAAAAATGGAACACCATTTGGCCTACATGGGGGCTATTATCAATTGCCCAGGACATTACAAGATATGTTTACACTTTAGTATGTGTATATCTTCCAGCTAGTATTTAGGGATGTGCATGAAAAATGTTTCATTATTTCATTTTGTTTGCCTTTTATGCCATTTTATTCATTTAATTTACCAAATTATTTCATTTATAAAAAAGCCTTCAAAAAGGGGGGGGGGGGGGGGTTGAAACCTTTAATCATGTATTATGATGAAACAATCCTATAGTGGACCCAACACGATTCGTGCTTCGGCGCTCAGCACCTGCGTCAGGGGTCACGAAGTGTAACACCGTGGGTACACCTGTGCTGTAAAATTCAATACGTCGGCTGGACGCAATATGCTGCGCTGTGATGTTGTCCCACCAAGTCTCTCACAATGAGAGTGGCTGTCTACTAGAAGCGATATGCTATGCCGCCGAGCTATCCCTTCGTGCGAAATGAAGCAGAGAGAAACTCTTGCAAACAAACTCCTTCATTCACAAAATCAATAAGATTTAATTTGGTCAATTATTATGTTTTCATTAAAGTCAATAGGAAAAGCAGTTCTTCCTATCTTTGATTTTAACATTGGGATTTTCCATCCAAATTTTATGAAACTTGCAGGCAGGGCCATCCTATGAGTGGAGCAAAGTTGCATGAAGTGTGACAGAAAGCCTTCAGGAAACTGATCTGTTACTATTGGTTCATGCATTTGTTACATCATACATTAATTATTGCAAAGACCTGTATGATTGCTTTCCTAAGGGGTTCTTTTACTAAGGTGCACTGAAAAACGGCTTGCGGTAGTGTAGGCGTGGGTTTTGGGCGTGCCAATCCATTTTTCAGCGCGCCAGTAAAAAAGGCCTTTTTAAAATTTTTGCCCAAAATGGACGTGTGGCAAGATCAAAATTGTTGCATGTCCATTTTGGGTCTGCGACCTTACTGCCAGCTAATGACCTAACGGTAAAGTCTCATGCGGTAAGCAAGTAGTAATGATCTATGCATGTCAGATGCTACTTGGCGCACGTCTGATACGCACATCCAAAAATAAAAATTATTTTTCAGCTTTGTGTATCGTACAAGTGCCAAAAATGAAATTACCGCAAGAGCCACGCGGTAGTAACTCCATTTTGGTTCACATTGGGCGCGCATAGGCACTTATATGGCTTAGTAAATGGCCTCCTAAGAAAGCATTTATCACTTCTGATATAGAATACATGGCTCCCTTACAAAAAACAAACATCAATAACAACAAAAAACAAAGTAGTGATCATATGACCCTATTACTGAAGGAACTGCACTGACATCAGTAGCATTTAGGACTGAGTTACAAATGTTATGCTTGATACAAAAGGTTCACTATTAGGGTCACCTGCTGATCTGAGACATCTTTTGACCTTCTATGTACTTTTTATAAACAATAAATTTGGAAGAAGGTGAAGTACTCATAAATCATCAAATATATATATACAAATGTATACCTCTCACCAACTAGTAGGCAGTTCAAACAAAGGTTCTACACTCTTAAACAATTACATAAACACAGAGAAGAAACAGCCTCAGTAGACCCCTACTATTTCACGTGGAGGGGCATTTTCGAAAGAAACGTCTAAGTTTGGATTTGGACATTTTTGTAAAACGTCCAAATCCGGAGGCAGGGAAAACCATATTTTCAAACAAAGATTGACATCCAAATCCTTAAATTTGGACGTCCCTAGATTTGAACGTCCTTGGATTTGGACGTTTCTGACTTTCGGCGATTTTCAAAACCAAAGATGTCCTAGTCAAAAACATCCAAATGCAAGCCATTTGGATGTGGGAGGAGCCAGCATTTGTAGTACACTGGTCCCCCTCACATGCCAGGACACCAACCGAGCACCATAGGGGGCACTGCAGTTGACTTCATAAAATGCTCCCAGGTACATAGCTCCCTTATCTTGTGTGCTGAGCCCCCCACCCTCCCCAAAACCCACTAACCACAACTGTACACCACTATCATAGCCCTTACGGGTGAAGGGGGCACCTATATGTGGGTACAGAGAGTTTGTGGTGGGTTTTGGAGGGCCTGCTGTTTCCTCCACAAATGTAACAGGTGGGGGGGGGGGGGGGTATGGGCCTGGGTCCGCCTGTCTGAAGTGCACTGCAATACCCACCAAAACTGATCCAGGGACCTGCATTCACTGTCATGGACCTGAGTATAACATCTGAGGCTGGCACAAAATATTTTTAAAGATTTTTTAAGGGTGGGAGGAGGTTAGTGACCACTCTGGGAGTAATGGGAGGCCATCCCCGATTCCCTCTGGTGATCATCTGGTCATTTCGGGCACCTTTTTGTGCCTTATTCATTAAAAAAAACACATTCGGCTGAAAACGTCCAAGTTTTACTTTAGGACGTCCTTGTTTTTTTCGATTATGGCTCAAAGACGTGGTGCCTAAGTCTTAGGCAAGTCCAAGTCCCACCTTCAGCACGCCTACGACATGCCTCCTTAAAATTTGGACATCCTTGCGACGGACTACAGTTGGAGACATCCAAAATCGTGTTTCAATTATACCGATTTGGACGTCCCTGGGAGATGGACGTCCATGTTCCGATTTATGTTGAAAGATGGACGTCCATCTCTTTCAAAAATGAGCCTGGTAGTCATAGCCACTTGGGGTTTTGTTGTCTATCATTAGCATAAAAAACTATGTTATTTTTAACGCAAAAATATAATATGCTCTACTGCAAATAATTTTTCAAAATAGCCATACTTAACTTTCAAGTTATTCAACCATCGCTCAAGTCCGATGGTGGCCAGCATTTTGTTCTCTGCTTCAGGGACTTGCAGCACTCAATAAAGCTGTAGCAAAATTTCTACAAAACAAAAATATAATCCTTCAAAGAACATACTAAAGTGCAGAACTATCCAGGGCTGTGCCAACACGGTAAGCAAGGTAAGTACGGCAGGAGGGCGCCGTCCTCTGGGGGGGCGCCCCGCCACGCCATGCTTACCTCGCCCTCCCGCTCCCACGTCCCAACTGCCCACCCTCTTTTCCCCCCCAAGATCCCTTTTAAATTTACCTCCATCCGGCAGCGAAGGCGCAGCGTCAGTGAAGGAGGCGGCGCTCCCGACGTCTCTACTAGTCTTCCCTTCGCTCAGTGTTCCGCCTTCTTCTGACGTCAAGGAAATGATGTCAGAAGAAGGCGGGACATTGAGCGAAGGGAAGACTAGTAGAGATGTCGGGAGTGCCGCCTCCTTCACTGACGCTGCGCCTTCGCTGCCGGACAGAGGTAAATTTAAAAGGGATCTTGGGGGGGAGAAGAGGGCGGGCAGTTGGGACATGGGAGCAGGAGGGCAGGGGAGAGAGGAGCGTGGATGGGAGGGCAGTGATCATTTTCATGAGGGGAGGGGGCGCGCGCGCCAACTGTTCGTCTGCGGGGGGGGGGGGGGGGGGTGAGCCAACTGATCTCCTGCAGGGGGGCGCCACAGACCCTTGGCAGGGTCCTGCATACTTCAGTAACTCGGAGATCTTCACAATTATACTCTCACCAAATTCATACATTTTCATACTGTTGTGTTCAGCTCTTATCGTCTTACATCTGCCTATACTAGCTATTCATAGCTATACAAACTACTCATGTGAGGATGCTTTCGATACCAATCAGAGCAGAAAAAATTAAACTTTCAATCAAAAAAAATGCTGCCATTCAATCTTTGCATTTAAACAATCCGGTTCTAAAGACATCAGTTTAAAGATCAGGGGTTACTCAGCCAGTAGTAATTGGCATCTCCTGTCTCCGCCCCTGTTCCTCGGTGGCATCCATTCTAAAACAATACATCTCAAAGACACAAAGCTATGTTTAAATTGTATGCAATGTACTGCTAATGGTGATGTCACCTTGCTACTGTGAATGGTGCTCTTATGTTCCATTAGTCACAATTTCAAAGGTCTCAACATTTGTCTGACATATAATTTTTGGCACAGACAACATTTGCAGTACACCACATAAAAAGTTAAACAGTTGGTATCAGTTCTTAAAAGAAACTTTCTTCCATCTAGCAGATTTGTAAAGTCAGGTTGCTCTAGCATATTCATGCATACAGAATATTTTGTATACGGTCTGTGTCCCTGTGGCGGGCCCCTTAGCCTCGAGATATTCACAAATTCAGAAGGACACAGTAATTCTTTTAGAGACTCTTTTACATAGCGACGGTAAGCCCAATGCAGGCTTTCCGCTTACTAAAAAGGAAGTAGCACCAGGCTACTGCAGCACCACGGTGGTAGTTCCCACCCTCAGCGCACTGTCATATCTAGCGCTATAAAAATATTTTTCTTTTTGTAGCACTGGTGTATACCCAGCAGTAATCGGGCAGTGCCGCATGCTGCCCAGTTACCGCCAGGCTAGCATGGGAGCCCTTACTGCCACTCAATTTGAAGAATCTACTTTAGGAATGATATGTTTTCAGATTTTTTGTTTTATATTTTTGATTTATACTAATTGCAGTAATATCATCCCTTTCCCTTTCAAGATGTTGTGTTGAAATATGTTTTGTAAATTTAATAAATATTTTTTAAAGAGTGTAGAATCTTTGTTTGAATGTACCTTCTCAATCTTACTGATCATCACAGCAGGCTTTGGTTAAATTACAATCTATTTGAGGGTGGGTATTTGCTTTATCCGGCTCTCACTTGCAGAATCAAGTGCCACTACAGTTTTGAATAGAAGGATAGTGTGATTACAGAAACAATAATTTCAGGATCAATATTTAATGCATTTTAAGTAGGCAGGGGATGCTCATGCTCGCTTAAACCACACTGAGCCAGCCATACCCAGACTTTCTGTTTTTTAACCACACAGTGTTACTGACAATCTGGTGTAATCACTGCAGCAGTAGCTGATTAGTGCCAGGGTAGTTGGTGGGTGGGGTCAGGGAGGAGTCGGGAGTCATGAAGACACTAGCATTATTCAGGATATATAGCTGAGTATGCAGGAGCACACTAAATTTTGTTATCTATATAGAATTTATGAGCTATACGGGCTATAAGATTTTATAATAAATAATAAACAAAAGGCAGTCCTAACTTTGACTCCTTAGCTATATGGGTATGGAACTGAGAGGAGCATTTTCAATAATGCATCTAAATTCAACTATGGCTATTTTGATGAAAACTGAACATGGCCATTTTCAAACCTGAAAAACATCTACCTTTTGATTTAAAGTTGGCCATTTCCTAGACATTTTTAGATGTTTCATGCTCAGTGCATTTTTCTTTCGTGACCATTTTCAAAAAGTCCAAAGGAAAAATGCAAAAAAAAACCCCCCCAAAACAAGCCATTGGGACGTCTGGGTGGCCAGCATTCTTAGTAGACTGTGCAGCGCTGCGTATGCCTTGTAGCGCTATAGAAATGCTAAATAGTAGTAGTAGTAGACTGGCACCAAAGTCATGATTTGGATGCACTGCAGATGAACTTCATAGAAAAAGTTTTTAAAATGTGTTTCAAAAATAGTGATTTGGATGTTTTTGCAAGAAAAACAACCATCTGCTGTTTTGTGCCAGTTTTGGGTGTTTTTCTGCTTCAAAAATGTGCCTCTGAGTATAGGCCATACCGACATAAGTTCTAGACACTACTGATGACCTGACTATTCAGTTTTGGTGCTTGTTTTAGAAATGCTTATGAGGAGGATAGACTGGGATCGTCAGTAGATTATTTGGTCAGGTGGTCTGAACAGTTTGGGTGCTGATGGGCTGATTTTGGGGATTATTAAGACGAGTTGAGGGATGAGGTTACTTACTGACAATTTCTTGTTTATATTTTATTAGATTAGATGGGTTACTATCTGCACTTCAAACATATTTGAGGAAGCATGCCTTCAAAAGAAATAACTAAATAAACTAAAATGAGAGAGACAAAATGGCTAATCATTGTCAAGGACATCCCACGGCTCAGTGCAAAGTGCAAACGGATGAAAGAGATTCAAGGATACAGTGCAGCACAGCAAAATAGATGGATAGTTGCATGAATAGTTCAAGCAGTAGAGAGGCAAAACAGCATCATAAGTGGTAGCAATTGACTTGGTTATTTCTACCTAGTTGAGGAAGTTATCTGGCTGAATTGAAAAATCTAGGGATTTCTGTCAAGTAAATTATCTGTTTTATTTTAGCGTGGTTGGATTTTAAGTGAGCATAGCTTTACAAAAGACAATATGGGGTTGATATTCAAAGAGCTTTAAACTCCAGAAATAGTTCCTGGCCATTTAAGTTGCTTATCCATGACTAACTGGATAATATCACTGAAAATGTCCCCGTTAGTAGCTAAGCTGAAACCAGCTACTTTGTGGACAATCTGGGGATGAAGATGGCACAACTGGTTAAGTGCTGATACTCAGCACTTAATTGGCTAGGATAACTTTATAAAACACAGTCCTATTTTTATGCAGTTCATCATAGACGGTTAAGTGTTGAATATAGAACTTAACCGGTTATGCTTTCATCTGCTACATATGGTCTGATAGTCAATGCCGTTGCCCAGGCTTGTCATTGAATATCCAGGAATAAAACCGGTGGTGGTCAGGAAAGCACCCAGGTTTTTTTTTTTTTTATCATTGTTTAGTACAGGATGTACTATATATTTTAATCATGATAGTGTTTTATGCAGTGACTGATATATTGGTTGATGGCACACCAGTGGCATTCCTAGGGGGGCTGACACCCGGGGCGGATCGCCAATGCGCCCCGCCCCCTGGGTGCAGCGCCCCCCGGAACAGCACGACGCCCCCCTGGCGAAAGAACCCCTGATCCCTCCGGTGAAAGAATCCCCCCCACGGGTGCACGCTGATAGGGGGGCTGGGGGTGCCGCGCACCTGCCGGCTCTTCGTTTTCATGCTCCCTCTGCCCCGGAACAGGATGTAACCTGTTCCGGGGCAAAGGGAGCATGAAAATGAAGAGCCGACAGGCGCATGGCACCCCCTCAGTGGCGTGCACCTGGGGCGGATCGCCCCCACCGCCCCCCCTTGGTACGCCACTGTGGCACACCACTCCAGGAGGGCTGAATAATCCTCAAAAGTGGTCCAAAAATCTTTTAAATTAAATTAAATGTCAAAAGTTGATGATTTGACTAATGAATGCAGTATTTCAGAAGGTGCACTGGTACAAGGTTCCTAGCTGAGAACTGTTGCTACTATGGATAATTTGTGTATTTAATTTCCTCTAAGGCAGTACAAAGTCATCAGTACCGGAAGCATCGACCTCGATGGCAGTCGACATTTCAACATCCACTGGGAGTGCACTGGCATTGAGAAGGCCTCCAGCTCTCCCAACACTGGATGCTGAGAGTAGGATCTGAGATCGGTCAGGATTGGACCCGACACCAAGGACGCATACAGATTCGGCATCACCCTTGTTGGCACCGAAGGACAGCAATGCTGAGTATTGGGGAAAGTCTAAGAAGCACAGGCATCAGTCCTCATTGATATATGGTACTGAGAACTCTGGGGCATTGGCTTCACCTGAGAAGCACTGGCACCAGGAGGAATACTGCCCCTCTTTGGAAGAGGTGTTAGTGTGTGAGTCTTTATTAGATTGTAAGCTCTTTGAGCAGGGACTGTCTTTCTTCTATGTTTGTGCAGCACTGCGTATGCCTTGTAGCGCTATAGAAATGCTAAATAGTAGTAGTAGTAGTAGTAGTCTCTGAGCAGCCAGGTCCCTATTTCTGGTTTGGTACAACACTTTCTCAGGCTACCTCAGTCCTGGCTTTCCCACCTTTGTGGATGCTTTCCTTTGATGAGCGGTTCCAAACCATGCTCAGGGAAGAGCTGGTGCAGAGGAGTCAGAGAAAACTATTGACTCTGAGATAAGAAAGAAAACTGAGCAAGAGATGTCGAGTTTGAAGCTTTCTCTCTATTTATAAAGGTGCAGAGACAGGATGTTGGCACAGAAAATGAGAAGCATACTTGACAATAAGACTGAAATGTCATACCAAAGCCATATTCCACCTTAACATAATCCATTTAAGTAGCAACCAGCTTTACATTCAGGGCAAATGCAGTGCAAATGATTACATTTAAATGAAAGGGGATTTTAGAGCATTCAATAAACTGGATCCAAGGGTACATAAAACTAGAAAAGATGCCCTTCATTTTACCGATTGGAGATTAAACTAATGAATTGTTATAATGATTGGGCATTACTTTATACTCAAAAGCTATAAAATGTCACTTAACCATGTGATAGGTTTAGCCTATTGGCTTGATTACAGAATTGTAAATAACACATTTTGTTGGAACTTGTAAGTAATTGGAATAAGAAATGGGTGCATCTAAATGTTGAGAAACTTGCCCTTCATTGCAGGATTAAAGGTGATTATTAAGGTTGATTCAAAAATCCTTATGGATTTAGCATTAGAAAATGACAGCATGAACAACAGATATATTGTAGCCAAAATGTATTTGTTGAAGGTGGGGTAAAATTAAGGATGAACTGAGATAAGAACCAGAACTTATACAGAAAGAAGCTATTCTCTGTACACCTTATACATTCAAGTTGTTATTTTCAGTATGCAGTCTTGAATAAATATCGATGCTCAAAATATGCATAAAGTTATAAAAGTTATTTGTATATTTTTATGATTTATCCACTTAGCAGCAAAATCCAACCACTAACATGAATAGGTGATCCATTCAATTTAGGCCGCAAAAATAGGAGTCCTAACATGAATGGACCATGGATCAGCAGTCAACAGATAGATGGATATTCAGTGCTGTCCTGCTGAAAACATGAATAAATTAAAGCACCACTGGTGCAGAATCAAGCTCACAGATACTATATTATCACTACCATCTTTAATTAAGTACACTGATACATTTTTTCACAAGCATATATGTAATGTCCCATGATGCCTGTTTTTTTCAAACCTGAGTTTCAATTAACATACATGTTACAGAATTGTAGCATATACAAGTGGAGCCAACTCAAGGCATTCACCAGGTGAGGAACTGGCTCAGGCACCTACTAACCAATATTCAGCTTTATTTAACCATTCAAGATCGGTTCTTGGCCAGTTAAATAGCATTCAGTCAGCTAAGCGCTAATATTTAACGTGGGATAGCCGGTTATTGTCACTGAATATTAGTGCTTAGCACATACTGGCTAACCGGCTATATCACGCAATATAACTGGCTAGCTGCAAATGTTCAGTGTTTCGCTAAGTTTACTGGTAAAATTGGACCTTCTAAATAGCAGTCCTATCTTTGGCTGCTGTAAACTCAACTGGTCATCACTGCATATTAACTTGTTGGTCACTGGAAATGTCCCGGTATTGAGTATTTGGGCTCTGCACCAATCGTGGCACTTAGGGGGCCTGCCTCCTGCAGGCTGAATATCAGCCAGCAAGTCTCTAAGGCATCAAAATCTTGACTTGCTGGCACACTCTCAGTAGCCAGTTCCCTGCGCCTGGCTAGCGGCAGGCCCCCCACCTCCACCTCTGGGTCAGGTATCTCCCATGTCTCACAACCCCGCTTACAGGTCCAGCTTCCCCTCTTTCTCTCAACCTCCCAGCCTGCAAACAGCAGCTCCTCCCTCTCTGAATCCCCTCCCCTATCTGCCTTTAAATCCATATTTACCCTATAGAAGTGGCTGGCATTGGTAGTGGTTTATATACGCTACTTTTGCTGGTCCCAGAGTTTTCCATAAGAACATAAGCAGTGCTTTTTTGTGTAGGTACGCACCGGTACGGCGTACTGGCACCTTTTTTCCCCCAGCGTGTCCTGCACCCTTCCTCTCACTCCCCTACTTACTACTACGTCGGACACGGCAGTGCGAACGGTGCAGGCAGTGATTGAGAGACATTGGCAGATTTGGAGCTTTCCTCTGCGAGTCCTGCCTACGTTGTTTCAATTTCCTGTTTCCACATAGGCGGGACTCTCAGAGGGAAGCTCCGACGCTGCCAGCCTCTCTCAATTGCTGCACCGTTTGCGCTGCTGAGTCCGATGCTGGCAGCCTTTCTATTGCTTCTCTGGCAGGCAGTGGAGAAGGAGGACGGGCTGGCAGGAGGATAGGCTGGGGGAAGAAGAATAGCTGGACATGGGAGAGTAGAGGGCAGTGGATAGAGGAGAATCGCTGGACATCGATGGGAGGGGAGGGCAGGGGAGAGAGGAGAGTCGCTGGACATCATGGGAGGGGATGGCAGGGAAGAGAGAATTGCTGGACATCGGGATGTGAGGGGAAGGGAGGGCAGGGAAGAGAGAATTGCTGGACATGGATGGGAGGGGGAGCAGGGAAGAGAGGAGAATTGCTGGGCATTGATGGGAGGGGAGGGCAGCAGAGAGAGGAGAATCTCTGGACATGGATGGCAGGAGAGGACAGGGAGCAGAGAAGAATCACTGCACATGGATGGGAGGGGAGGGCAGGGGAAGGATGATACATACTGGACATGGATGGGAGGGGAGATCATGGAAGAGAGATTCGCTGGACATGGATGGAAGGGGAGGGAAGGGGAGAGAGGAGAATCACTGGACATGGAAGGCAGGGGAGGACAGGGGACAGAGGAGAATTGCTGGACATGGGAGGGGAGGGCAGGGGAGAGAGGAGACATGATGGACATGGATGGAGAGTTGAGCAGGAGATAGAGGAAAGTTGCTGGAAATGGAGGGATGGAGGGGTTGGCGGGGAGAGAGGAGAAATGCTGGACTTGGATGGTGGAGAGAGGAGGGAGAATTATTGCTTTATATGGATACAGGGGAGGAAAGAGAGGAGAAATGCTGGACATGGATGGAGGGGAGGAAAGAAAAAAAGAAGATGCACATGGATGGAGATGAGGGAAAGGGAACAGAGGAGAAAAACTACACATGGATGGAGAAAATAGGCAAAAGCTGGATCCACGTTATACCTCCTCCAGTCAATTCCATGGAGGAGTACCCAGCTTTTACTTATGGATGTATGGCAAGAAGTGAAGAAGAAAGGAGGAAATAAAGAAATAAATGGAAAGGAAGCCCTGGAAACGGAGTTAAGGGAACAGATAGAGAGCAGCAGAATCAGAGACTGGGACCAATATGGATAGAAAAACAAAGTCACCAGACAACAAAGGTAGAAAAAATCATTTTATTTTCATTTTAGTGTTTGAAATATGTCCAATTTGAGAATTTACATCTGCTGTCTTATTTTGCACTGGGTATACTGGAGCTGTAACAATTTGCAGAAATTATTTATAATGAAAAAAATCACATTATTTTTTTCTCCTATACTAGTATAATATTTTCAATGATGTCTGTTTATATGCACCATGGCTGGTATAAGGGGTGTGGCTAATGTGGGTGTGGCTATCATAGGGGTGGGGCCACATGTGGTGACCCCGCCCATAATGAGTACCAACACCTTTTTTTCTACAAAAAAAGCACTGAACATAAGAATATCCATACTGGATCAGACCAATGGTCTATCTAGTCCAGTATTCTGCTTCCAATAGTGGCCAATCCAAATCACAAGTACCTGGCAGAAACCCAAATAATAGCAGCATTCTATGCTACCAATCCCAGGACAAGCAGTGGCTTCACCATGTCTATCTCAATATCAGACTATCGACTTTTCCTTCAGGAACTTGTCCAAACCTTTTTTAAACCGAAATACACTAACTGCTGTTACTACATCCTCCGTCAAAAAGTTCCAGAACTTATCTATTCTTTGAGTGAAAAAATATTTCCTCTTACCTCATATGAGAGGAGTTCCATCCCCTTTACTATTTTGGTCGCTGTTCTTTGAACCGTTTCTAATTCTGCAATATCTTTTTTGAGATATGGTGACCATAACTGAATGCAATACAAAGGCATTATAGTATTCTCAGTCTTATTTACCATCCCTTTCCTAGCATCCTGTTTGCTTTTTTGGCCACCGTGGCACACTGAACAGAAGATTTCTGCAAATTGTCTACAATCACACCTAGATCTTTTTCTTGGGTGCTGACCCCCATGGTGCAGCTTAGCATTAAGTAACTATGATTCAGATTATTTTCTCAATGTGCATCACCTTGCATTTGTCTGCATTAAATTTCATCTGCCATTTGGATGCCCAGCCTTCCAATTTCCTAAAGTATTCCTGCAATTTTTCACAGTCTGCATACATTTTAACAAGCTTTAATAGTTTTGTGTCATCTGCAAATTTAATCACCTCACTCATGTTTCCAATTTCAAAATCATTTATAAATATGTTAAATAGCACTGGTCCCAGTACAGATTCCTGTGGCACTTCACTATTCACCCTCCACCAATGAGAGAAATGGCCATTTAACCTTACCCTCTGTTTTCTGTCCAATAACCAATTACTAATCCACAACAGAACATTGCCACCTATCCCATGACTCTTTAATTTCCTCAGGAATCTCTCATAAGGAACTTTGTCAAAAAGTTTCTGAAAATCTAGATAGACTATATTAACTGGCTCACCTTAATCCACATGTTTATTCATGCCTTCAAAGAAATGAATCAAATTGGTGAGGCGAGAGGCTGACTCTGTCCCATTAAACCATGTTTATTTATGTATTCCATAATTTTATTCTTTATAATAGTTTCCACTATTTTACCTGGCACTGATGTCAGACTTATCAGTCCTTAATTTCCCGGATCACCACTGGAACCCTTTTTAAAATTCGGCATCACATTGACCAACCTCCATCTTCAGGTACTACGGACGAGTTTAATGACAGGTTACAGGTTACTAACAGCAGATCAGAATCTTCATGTTTTAGTTCTTTCAGTCGGATGCATGCCATCAAGTCCAGGTGATTTACTACTGTTAAATTTGTCAGTTTGACTGAGTACATCTTCCAGATTCACTGAGATGTCTTGCAATTCCTTCATATCATTTTATTTATTTATTTATTTTTGTTACATTTGTACCCCGCGCTTTCCCACTCATGGCAGGCTCAATGTGGCAGGCAATGGAGGGTTAAGTGACTTGCCCAGAGTCACAAGGAGCTGCCTGTGCCGGGAATCAAACTCAGTTCCTCAGTTCCCCAGGACCAAAGTCCACCACCCTAACCACTAGGCCACTCCTCCACTCATCACTCTTGAAAACCATTTCTGATACAGGTAGTTCTTCTTCCATATCTTCTTCCATAAAGAAAAAGCAAAGAATTGATTCAGTTTCTCTGCTATGACCTTGTCCTTCTTGAGTGCCCCATTTGCTCCTTCATGATCTAACTGTCCCATGGATTCCCACCCAGGCTTTCTGCTTCTGATGTACATGAAAAAGTTGTTACTGTGAGTTTTTGCCCTTTGCAGCAACTTTCTCTTCAAATTCTCTTTTAGCCTTCATTACAACTGCTTTGCATCTAAATTGCCAGTACTTAATTTTCATCTTATTTTTTACATTTGGGTCCTTCCATGCTTCCTCTGTCATAACTTTCTGTTTCTGCAGGGGATGAACATGGCAGAGGGATGACTCTGGGGCAGGCACAGACAGCATATATAAACCAAACCAGCCACCTTTAGAAGGGAAATAAGCATTTAAAGGAAGACCAGGGAAGGATTTGACAGAAAGGGGAGACTGCCAAATTGAGGGCAAAGGAAGAGGGTTGAGAGAGTGGGGAAGATACCCAATCCAGGGATGGAGGGGAGGGAGTGGTGCATACTGGACAATGAGGGGAGGGAGGAAGAGAGAGAGGGAGAAATGTTGGACCTGGGGTAGAGGAGATAGAGGGGAGAGATACTGGACCCATATCCAGAGGCAGAAGGGAGTGAGAGATACTGGATATGGGAAGGGGGAAAGAGAGATGAAAAGATATTGGACCTGGGGGGGTCAAGGGGGGGTAATGTTAGACTCAGGGTGGAGGAGAGGGGAGAGATGATAGACCTATATCCAGAGGCAAAAGGGAGGGAGAGATACTGGATATGGGAAGGAAGAGAGAGAGATGGAGAGATATTAGACCTAGGGGCTGAGGGGTAGAAAGGGGGTGATGTTGGATCTGGTGGTGGAGAGAATGGAGGAAGGGTGGGAATAGAGAGAGGAGATATATTAGATCTGGGGATGGAGGTGAGGGTTAAAGGGAAGATGCTGGACCTGGGGGCAAATATAGGGAGACCAAAGGAGATGTTGGGTATGGAGGGAATCAAGGTATATGGAGAGTAGATGCTGAATCAAGTGTTGGAGCATTATAGAGGGAAATTTTAGACATGATAAGGATATAGAGAGATAGAGGGAAAATGTTGAATACAGAGAGGGAAATAAGGGAGAAACTAGACATGGGGAGGGATGAGAAAAGAGTGCACATGCTGGTTATGGGGAGAGATAGAGAGT
Organism: Microcaecilia unicolor; assembly: GCF_901765095.1. Lineage (NCBI taxonomy): Eukaryota > Metazoa > Chordata > Amphibia > Gymnophiona > Siphonopidae > Microcaecilia > Microcaecilia unicolor. The sequence goes on along the minus strand of NC_044033.1, from coordinate 455,989,725 downwards.
GCTGATGGTAGACCTATGAAAGGTGGGAATTGGGGGATAAAGAGGAGATTCTGGATTTAGGATGGTACAGGGAGATGGAGGGAAGATATTAGAATGGGATATGAAGATAGAGGGGAGATACAGGACAAGAGGGACTTAGATGTTGACCACAGAAGCAATGGAGACAGGAGCACATAGAGAAATGGAGGGGACATGGATACTTGGAGACAGATGCATATAGGGAGATAACGGGGAAATGCCAGACATGGAAGGAAAATGTTGGATGCTGGGGTATAGGAAAATAGACAGTATATGCTGGACATTGGAAGTGATATGGAAACAGTGCAGATGCTGGACACAGGAGATGGCAATTGAGTGACAGATGAGATGCTGTGCTTGGGGGGCATAGGGAGAAAGAGGGAAGATGATGGATACAGGAGGAAGGAGATATGCAAGAGATTCCTGAGCCAGAATCATATCCTCAATAACATGCTCCTTAGCGTCCCTGCCTTGTCTACTGTGCTATGGTCATCACATGGGAGACAATGTATGGGAATCAATTTTTTGTGCCCCAGTCTCCCTTGCACCCTGTGTGGCCACATCACCAATACAGCCCTTGGGACAACCTGAGAAGATGTTGGACAAAAGAAGGAGATAGAGATAGAGAGAGGGGGACTACTAATCTTGGAGGGAATAGGTAGAGAAAGAGAGGGAGATGCTGGGAACAGAAAGGGGATAGGGATAAAAAGAGGGAGATGCTAGACACAGGAAGAACAGAGAAAGAAAAAGAGAGAGAGGTGGAGGAGATGCTGGACACAAAGAGGAGTAAGAAAGAGGAGATGATAGACACAAGAAGGAGAGAGGGGGGGGGGGGGGGGAGGAAGAGACTTGCTGTACAGAGGTAGAGGTGGATAGATATTGTAACCAGGTACCTCTAAGTGCAGCCAAGGATAGAACATTCTCCTCCAGCCATGGGCTGCCGGTACAGTCAAGAAATAAATGTCCACCAGCAACTTCAATCTTAAGGACTTTATTCCATGCAGGTTTCTAGTAGACCTGATACACAGTTCCAACAGCAGCATTCACCTTCAATCTTAAGCACAGATAAGCCACCTGAAAGTGTGTAGCAAATAGTCCCCTTTAAGCAGTAGGCTATCAGCACATACCAGGATTCAATACAGGCTCACAGTCAGCTCCAGTCTGGGCTCTTTATCCAGTGCACAATAAGAAGTAGTTCAATTCCAAATAGAAGCAGCTCATTCAATTCATCATCACAGTTAAATCACAAAGCTGCAGTTTCTACCTTCTACTCTCTTTACCTTCAGGAGAGTTCAATACTTTAGGGACTCCTCATACCCAAGGGATTTCACCCTGCATCAGCTTCACTGGTAAATTCAATACTTTAGGGACCTCCCTTACCCAAGGATTGTCAGCCTGCAAATACTTTTGGGACTTCCTCACACCCAAGGGATTTCAGCCTGCTTCAGTACTTTAGGGACCTCTCTTATCAAGGGTTTTCAGCCTGTAACTGCTTCTCTCTCTCTGCTTCTCTCCCCTGGGACTCCTTCCCACCTGCCTAATCAATCCCTGGCTTCTGCTCTCACAACCAATCATTCTCCTTCCATTAGCTTCCCCCACACCCATACCAGCTGAGTTATGCATTAGACTAATGAGGAGCTCCTGCACACAGGGTTTCGTAACTCTCTTTCCCCCTAGTGGCAGCCCATCTACACGTCCTGCCAGCTTACACCCATGTCTTCCCCCATGGCAACTAGGAGTCCAGTCCGGGTTCCTCATCTCACTCCATGGCTCCTTGCTTGCAATGCCTTCTGGGACTTGTATTTCATACTGACACTGCCTTAACCCAACTATCCTGGATGTGACTTTATCACAATATATAGAGAAACAGAGATGTTGGACACAAAGGATATAAAGAAAGAGGAAAACACTGGAGAGAGAGAGAGAGAGAGAGAGAGAGAGAGAGAGAGGGATGACAGTTGGAGGAGAAGGAAGGGGAGATTCTGGACAGAGGGGAGAAGGGGGAAAGATGCTGGATAAAGGAAGAGGGAAGTTACTGAAAGGCTGGGGCAGAAGGGATAAGAGGAATGATAGCAAGGATGAGGAATAAGGATGAAAAACTGTAGGTAGATGCAGAAAAAAAGAGAGATTGAGGAGTAGATGGTAAGGAGCAGGAGTGGAATTTTGCTGGTCAGAGAGAGAAAAAAATAAAATGGAAGCAGCAAGCTGAGAGGTAAAGGTCAATGTCTGAGATGGAAGTAGGAGAGAAAGTAAGAAAGACACAAGGGGAGAAAAGTATCTGAGAGAACTACTGGAGACCCTAAAAAGAGGGTTAAGAGAAGATAGAGGGAAGCAAAACAGAAACTGAGACCAACATTATTAGAAAAAATAAAATGACCAGACAACAAAAGTAGAAAAAATGATTTTCAATTTAGTGATCCGAATATATTATTTTTGGGAATTTATATGTGCATATTTCTATTTTTCATTTATAGTCACATATTCTGTACTCTCTGAGGGTCTATCTATGTTCTAAATGTATTATTTTGTTACCATGGAGATTCTTTGATGGCATGTTTAGTAGTCCAAATAATCCAACTTGTTTAATTTTTCCCATTAGATTTTTTTTTTGTTACACTTGTACCCCGTGCTTTCCCACTCATGGCATGCTCAATGAGGCAGGCAATGGAGGGTTAAGTGACTTGCCCAGAGTCACAAGGAGCTGCCTATGCTGGGAATCGAACTCAGTTCCTCAGGACCAAAGTCCACCACCCTAACCACTAGGCCACTCCTCCACTGCCTTGATACTCTAGAGCCTTCTTTGAAATGGTATCACTGATCCCTAGTGGCAGTACCACTGCTAGGGGGTTCAAGCTATATATAGGGGATTTTTTCTCTTATATTGCAGCTTGAACCCCATAGGGTGCCATTTTGAAGAAAGCAGCCACCAGTACAGGGGTGAGTGAGGATTGATTTTACCCCTCCCCCCAGGACCCTGGGGTGAGTCAGATTATGCAAGAAGGATGGCTGGGTAGAAGTGAGGTGATCTGAGCAGAGGGGGAATATGCCAATGTGGGGCAAGGTGCTTAAGCAAATATTGGCTGAGGGTGCCACAATCCCTTGAGCAGGCCCTGCAGACAAGTCCAGAAATGTAGTAGAATTCTTAAACAAAAAAAATAAGTAAATAAATAAAATAAAAAAGAAAGAAAACACTTGTGTGCTCATAAGGCATCTTTTGCAGAACATGATAATTTCCAGGCAATTCAGTATAATGTAAAAATCATTTAGTCAAGCATTAACACTACAGTCATTAACATTACAGATAATGTTTCTGTTCCTTTCATCTCATTCCTTTTATTACACATTACTTGCCACTTCATCTAAATGTATTAGGTGAGGTACAATTAGAATAAAACTTTTCACTCCTCCTGACAAATTAATTAACTAGACTATCAGCAATATTTGTAAACTGTACAGTCTTAACTTGATTCAAAGATTAGATTCCTTATTCAAAACCAACTTTTTTTCACATTCTGTACCTATGCGGTCTTCAATGAAAAGGATCCCTAGAAGGATGTTACAATATATTACATTACATCTAACATTTGTAGCTTGTGACGTACCTTCATGAAGTTCATTGCAGATAAGAAAAGAAAAAATCTATGAATTCCTAGGAATTTAACAATAGGAAATCAAACATGCATCACTAGTTTTTAAGTAACATGAATTTCTGAAACAAAAGTGTTTTCAACTGTTTACAGGATAATTTATAGTGGGATATTTTAGGAGTCAAATTAGATAGCTTGTTAACAATGGAGCATCATGTATCTTCCATCCTTAAAAAAAAACCTATTTGGTGCTGAGGAAACTGAGAGCTGTTAAGAAAAAGTTCTCTAATGAATCATTTAGAATACTTGTGTAATCACTTGTTCTGTCGAGATCTGATTATTATAATCTTGCCCTCATTGGATGCTCTATAGCTGTGATTGACCATTTACAGACTAAAAAATATATGGCCGTCAGGCATATTTTTGGTCTGAAAAGATATGATTCCGATAAAAGGTATTATCTTACATTGCATTGGCTACGTGTTATGAAACAAATACATTTTAAGGTATGTGTGACTGTGTCCAAAACCTTATCTGGCAATGTCCCTCCTTATATGATTGAGGTCCCCTTTTACCAAGCTGCGGCAAAAGGGGGCTGGCGCTGGCATCGGAGCATGTTTTACATGCATGCCAAGGCCTCCTTTTACCGCAGCTGGTAAAAGGGAAGTTTCACTTTTCTACAGGAAATGGCCTGGTGGCAAGTAAAGCACTTGCCATATGGTCATTTTGGGGGGGAGCCCTTACCGCCACCCATTGAAGTGGCGGTAAGGACTCCCACGTTAATCCAGCAGTAACCAGAAAGCACATGGAACTGACTGATTACTGCCGGGTACTCTCTGGTGCTACAAAAATAAATACGTTTTTGTAGCACCGGAAATGACGGCGCGCTAAGGGTGGGAAGTACCTCTGGGTTGCTGCAGTAGCCCGGCAGTACTTCCTGTATAGCAAGTGGTAAACCCACGTTGGGATTACTGCTGCTTAGTAAAAGGAGCCCTGAATTAGTTTCATTTTTACATAAGACAAGTACAAGGAATCAATGTCTCTTACAATTTCCTTCTAATGGCAAGTTAAAATCAGTTAAATATTTTTCTGACTCTCTCCAATATCAAATGCCAAAGATTTGGAACTCATTGCCTTTATCTCTTCAATTCTGCCATCACTATTTGTGCTTTAGGAAGCTTTTAAAAGCATTACTCTTTACACATGATGATGTTTAGATAAGCTGTTAAATCACCGGATATCATTATGTAATTCATTAGAATGCATGTTAGCTGTGTTAGATTATTGGTTTGACCTGCAATTCCTAGAAACATTATCTCTAGCTTCTTGTTATTGTTAGCCACCTAGAATTGAAAGGTATTGACAGGTTATAAGACTTGGACTAGATTAGCATAGCATAGCGTATTGTTGTAACATTAGCATTCATAACAAATACTCACTAAACATATCAATAAGACCCAACACACCAACAATTCCAAAATGGCAAAACCTTGGCCGCAGCTTTTATTTAGTGTTATATTAACAACAAATTACTCTTTAACATACAAATTTATCACAAAAACCTTTCCCAAAACCCCTGCAGCTAGATGGTAATACACTAGCTGCTCTGGTTACTTTCCTCAATAATAACTTCCCCAAACTCCCTCTATGACCCGTGGTGCCACAGAATTGTGCCCTGTCTCATGGTGGTACTGCACACAAGACTATCCTTACTAAGGCCTCAATTGACCCCCACTTTTAAAATTGTCCCAAAATGTTTTTCCATATGAACATACTTTTTCCCACCACAAGCGGTGATAGTCTTAGCTTGTCACCGCTCCCCCACAGCTGCGACCTGTCTGCCTTTAAAGTAAGCTTCCAACAAATCTTCAATATCACTCAAAAATATAGCCACCCATATATCGAATAAATGCACTCCATCTGGGTGATTCAACCTACCATAGTCGCTTGATAGTAAATCATGAGACAAAACCATCCGACTTAAAGCAATGGTAAAATGAGCCACTTTTACTTTAACCCACTTTCTCAAATGCTGTGTCACTTTAACTTTTCTGCACAAACCAACCTTGGAACAATATTAGACCAAACTAAGAGGTCCTTTTACAAAGGTGCCCTAGAGTTTTTAGCTGCACTAAAAATAAGCACATGCTAAATGTTAGACATGCCCATATATTTCTATGAAAACAGTAAAAATAAAAAGAGTCTAATAGGAAAGGATGAAATGTAAACAAGGGGGGATAATCCAGATACCTCAAATAAACTATATAATCGACATATTTTATGTGATGGTGGAGAGGTCTCAGAGTGTAAACTCACCCAAGCGAGACTACACCAAAGTGATTTATGCCTCTAGGGGTGGACAAGTGTCTCGATCATAGAACTTCTCCACTAATTTTTGTTTATTTTGTGTGAGCCAAAAAACTTTTTATGTGCTCAGAAAACAATAACTCAATACAATTTGTTAAAATATCTGGATCAATTTCCTCATTCACTCCATCCGGTGTCTTCTACCTAAGCAAACATCAAATATATAGAGAGAGAATGTCTCTCTTATAATATTTCATTCACCAATACCTTGAAATACTTGTGTGCTGATTTTCCACAGCACTATATTGTAATACAAGTCAATGAAAGCAACTTCGGCAGTGGCGTAGGAAGGGGGGCGGTGGTTCCCTGCTCTTTCTGCCCCGGAACAGGTTACTTCCTGTTCCGAGGCAGAGAAAGCAGGGAAGCAGCAGAGCCGACGCAGCTCCCAGTGACGTGCACTGGGGGCGGATTGGCCCTCCCGCCTGCCCCCCGCTGAAAGGTAGGGTGCATTTTGGGGAGGGGGGGTGCGCTCCGGAGGGGGGGGGCACCATGCCCTGCATCCAGGGGGGGGGGGTGTGCAGCGGCGACCCGCCCCGGGTGTCAGGCACCCTCGCTACGGCACTGAACTTCGGCACTTGAAAATACTTAAGTGTAGGCCGGTGAACCGCTCCAAGGCTGACCTTAATCCTTAATACCAACATCTGATCCTATGAAGAGATTCATCGCCATGTCCTTGTTGAAAAAATAGAGCGTGCAAGCCTGCTATGTAATACCCACTTTGAAGCGCTCTCACGCTCTAATGCATAATGTTCTTCTGCTTTCTACAGCCAACCATATGGGCATCTCTACGTTTAGCATGCTCATTAGCACACACTAAAAATGCTAGTGCACCTTTGTAAAAGGACCCCAAAGAAAGTAAAAGGGAAAAAGGTTGCCACAAACAATGTCCACTTAATCATTCTAATCAACGCTACCCCTTTCAGTGAACACAAATCATTACCTCCAGCACAAAGTATTAATAATAATAATAGTACCCCTTTACTGTATTTGTTCACACCGGAGTCTGTAACCACCTCTCCGGAACTATGTAAACCACTTTGAGCCTACTAATAAGTGGGAAAAGGTGGGATACAAATGTAATAAATAAATAAATACAATTATCAGTTCAGGAGAAGAAAAATGTCTTGCTTGAAGAAACAGTGGCAACAGCTGCTCCCATAACATGCCATGTAGGCCAAACCATCTAATTCGCACCCCAAGCGTCACCAGTCCTAACTTAGATCCATATTTCGACTCTTCTCAGCCAAGTGAATATATGAATCTTCACATAGCCTTACACAGTGATTATAGAATACTCCGAGCGCCTATCTACATGACTAAATTTAGTCGTGGGTAGTTACGTCAAGTAAAACGTGGTGTAAATGCTGCTGACACCTAAATTTGGTGCGGACTGGGTGTATTCTATAATAATGCACATAGATTTTATTAACGCCCATGACCCACCCATTCCACAACCATGACTATGCCTCCTTTTCAACTATGCAACTTAGAATTTACACGTATCATGTTATAGAATATGCTTAGTTGTACGCGTAAATTCTAATTAATGCAAATTAGTGTCAATAATTGCTTTGTAAGCGGCAATTATCAGTGCTGATTGGTTTGTTGACTAATTAAGTTGCACGCGTAAATCCAGACTATGACTGGATTTGCACGCACAACATAAGTCACACTATATAGAATCTGGGCGATAATGGGTGTCTTATCATTTATCACATGCTAATCATTAGCGCCTGCTAAATCCATTAGCACACCTTAGTAAAAGAACCCCTTAGTATGGAACACGTACGTGCACTTATTTTGCCAGCAATCTGGAGTAAATGATTGTGCCTAACTTTAGACCCTGTCAAAATAAATATGACTGTAGTCTACCAATATAATGATAATACTCACAACATTCACAAGTGGTAGAGCATAAAAATCTCGGTGCTGGTCTGTATTGGATGGAATGGAGAAGTCTCATTCAGTCACACAAACTGCTTAGGCTACTGTTTTTATCACCATTCAGGTGAGCCTATATAGCTTGACAGTCTATAATCATCGACAACCTCCAACCATCCATAATATCGTGAAACGTGCAACTGTGACTAGTGATCTCTTCTTTTATCCAATTTACTAATAATTTTTTGATTCTTTTAGTTGAATTTCACACTTAATTTATAATACGCACTTCTTCACAAATCAGCACTCATGTATTCTTTGCACTTTACATTTCCAAATGTCGGAGGCAATTTCAAACAATTCTGGTCCCAGAGATGGCTTGCATGTCTATGTACCTCTCTTACATTCAGGTATTGTGAATTACACTCATTTGATGTTGGAGACATGGAGCTGAGTTAATACTACTTATCTTTACACGCTCCCAGGTATGGCTGTGATCCCGACAGGTGTCTGTTTCGCATTCGATGCTTTATCAAGGGAATAACCAGCATGTACAGATTCACTCGATCTGCATTGATCTCCTGCCAACACACCAGCTCCAACTTGTATTCTATAATGGCATCCTGGTGCACAAATGCCTTACAGAATTGGCACTGAGCATATGGCATTAGTGTGTCTACCTGGAGATGCCTAGTTATAGAATTACCTCTTCTGTATTCAGCCATTCAATGATATTCAGCAGAGCTTTTGTAAAATACTTAGCAAACGTGAACATCCATTTTCTATTCCCATTTTTCATTTATTTAGTCTTATATCTCACATTATCCAAATCAAGTTTGGTTCTATGTGGCTTACAGTGTAACAGAATCAGTTAAGGTGGTTTAAATTATAAATAAGGAACTAACAATCAACAGGTTTACAGCATAATGAAGGAGTTACGGAAATAACGAATCTAATAGAGAGCTGTAATCATCAGGGTTACGGAGTGATAGGGATCGCAATCGGGAAATCCAGATTCTTACCTAGAAGCCCATGCAAAGTTAGATTTCACATGTGGAAGAACTGCAAACAAAGCTATTTTATATAGAAAAAAGTCATCCCTCAGCAATTTTAACACAGCAAAAAAAAAAAAAATCTGAATTTGTAAAAAAAAAAACCCAACCCATAGATTCTTTAAATTATCATTTTTACTATTTTGCCATTTTTTAAATTACAGTTTCAAGTGGCAAATGAAGCAGGATAATCTTGTAGTTCATGACAGAACAATTTGGCAAAAGTAGTGGTGACAGACAAGATCCGACATTACGAATCCTTTTCTAGGCAGTAAATCTAATTAATCTGAGCTGCATGAATGTGTAAAATACCGTCTTCTATCTCATCCTTTAGGCAAACCAGAAAATCTTCACTCCTTATAGACATATTTCATAGAAAGATAATGTCCACACTGACAAGGCTTGCAGCCTAATTATGACTCAAAAGTCTTCTGAAATAATTCAGTTCTGCAGAATACTTTATGTACCAGTGCTTGTAGTAGTCCTTAAAGTTTTATGTTGTTTTATTATGCAGATACTTCCCGTACAGCTTGCACTCTAGCCATCAAATGTTAACCCAGAGCAAAATGTCTTGACATGCATTAACAAGAAAGGAATGAATGCATTCTTGGAGAATTCTATTGCCAAAGTTCACACGGCACATTTGCTTTTCATCATATGCAGACATCACACTTGCAATTCAATGGAACCTAAGAGAACCATGAAGCAAGGTGTTTTTTCCCTTTTGGTTTCAAATGGCAGATGACGTTTAATGTGAGCAAGTGCAAGGTGATGCATGTGGGAAAAAAGAACCCGAATTATAGCTACGTCATGCAAGGTTCCACGTTAGGAGTTACGGACCAAGAAAGGGATCTGGGTGTCGTCGTCGGTAATACACTGAAACCTTCTGCTCAGTGTGCTGCTGTGGCTAGGAAAGCAAATAGAATGTTGGGTATCATTAGGAAAGGTATGGAAAACAGGTGTGAGGATGTTATAATGCCATTGTATCGCTCCATGGTGCAACCGCACCTTGAGTACTGTGTTCAATTCTGGTCGCCGCATCTACTACTACTACTACTACTTAACATTTCTAGAGCGCTACTAGGGTTACGCAGCATTGTACAGTTTAACAAAGAAGGACAGTCCCTGCTCGAAGGCGCTTACAATCTAAAGGACAAAATATCAAGTTGGGGCAGTCAAGATTTCCTGAATAGAGGCGTAGTGGTTAGGTGCCGAAGGCGACTTTGAAGAGACATTGAAGACATCTCAAGAAAGATATAGTAGAATTGGAAAAGGTGCAGCGAAGGGCGACTAAAATGATAGCGGGGATGGGATGACTTCCCTATGAAGAAAGACTAAGGAGGCTAGGGCTTTTCAGCTTGGAGAAGAGACGGCTAAGGAGAGACATGATAGAGGTATATAAAATATTGAGTGGAGTGGAACAGGTGGATGTGAAGCGTCTGTTCATGCTTTCCAAAAATATTAGGACTAGGGGGCATGTGATGAAACTACAGTGTAGTAAATTTAAAAGAAATCAGAGAAAATGTTTCTTCACCCAATGCGTAATTAAACTCTGGAATTCGTTGCCGGAGAATGTGGTGAAGGCAGTTAGCTTAGCAGAGTTTAAAAAGGTGTTAGACGGTTTCCTAAAGGACAAGTCCATAAACCACTACTGAATGGACTTGGGAAAAATCCACAATTCCAGGAATAACATCTGTAGAATGTTTGTACGTTTGGGGAGCTCGCCAGTTGCCCTTGGCCTGGATTGGCCGCTGTCGTGGACAGGATGCTGGGCTCGATGGACCCTAGGTCTTTTCCCAGTGTGGCATTACTTATGTACTAAACTTATGTGCTTATTTCCGATCTGACAAAGAAGGGCAACCTTCGAAAGCTAATCAAGAAATTTATAAGTTATGCCCAATAAAAAAGGTATCATCTTATTTTCTTTTCCATGTTTTATTTTGTTTGATTTCTATTGATAACCGTATGTATTAAATGAAAGCAGAATTACACTGAAGGGCCATCCTGGGTCAAATATATATGTTTTCTTTCCCGTTCACCAAAAGAAAGGAATACAATGAAAAATTACTATTATTGTCTCATTATATAGGTAATAATAGTAATTAATTACATTCATATCACTGTGATGGGGACACTGAGTTCCAGCTCAGAAGCAGGGAAAAGGAAAGCCCTTCTCCAGAAATCCCAGGGCATATATGGGAGCTGGGGTGGAATAGCTGAACCAGGAAGAATAAAACCCCAGGTTAATGGACAAGGTTCTTGCTTTCTTTGTTGTTGACCCTCACTTGTAGAATGGAGTGAAAAGCTACAGATATGATTATACAGAAATAAGTAGTAAGGACGATTCTAATGCTAGTTAAAAAGTGATTGTCATACATTAGAGAGACGTACTATTGATTGCTTCAGCTGTTAGGAAACTGGGTGAGTTCTTGTCATGGGACTCCTGCACTGCGAAGTTTTGTTTCGCAAGCGCAGAGACATTCATTATCAATGTTTTTTTGCTGTTCTATCTTTGGGGCCCTTTTACATAGACATATAAGGGCCTACGTGCATCCAGCTTACCCCAAATTGGCATTACCACCTGGCTACTGCATGCCTCGGGTGGTTATTATGAATGTGGTGCATGATGAAAACATGGTAGAAAATATTTTCTATTTTCTGCTGCATGGCGCTTACCCGGTGGTAAATGGCAGTGGGCACATGCTGCATGCCTACCATCTGGGTACCACGTGAGACCTTACCGCTAAGTCAATGGGTGGCAGTAAGGTCTCAGGCTGAAAATGGAGACCTGCTGGTTTTTATTTTGCTGCACATCCATTTCCGGCCCCTTAAAAAGGGCCCTTTTTCTGGGATCGGTAAAAACTGACCCAGAGTGCGCCCAAAAGATACGCTCGCACCTTCGCAGGCCACTTTTTGTCATGGCTTAGTAAAAGGGCTCCTCTATGAGTTGACTTAAGCACTTAATGGACTGAATATAACCACTAAGGAAGGAAGTTATCGAAGTGGACTACCATTAAGACAGATTATTTTATCGTAAGTTGTGCTATTTTAGCACAGAGCCTCAATGCATAACAGTGCTACAATAACCCAGCGTGTGATGAAATAGCCCATCTTAATGGTTGCCTGCATTGATAACTTCCCCTCTAACTGGTTAATTATCAACTCTGCCTCCGGTCCGCCTCGGCACTAACCAAACAGTGCCGCAACAGTCAGAGGCACTTAAGTGATGCTGGATATTGGCAGATGGCTAGCTTAATATCAGACCCAATAAGTTTAGTGATACAGCTTTATGATTATACAATTCAAGGATAATTACAATGAATTGATAAATGCAGATTTAATTTCCCTGGCTACAGAAATGTATATTTTTCTATAAGCACCAGCTTTTAAGATAGCTCAGTTTCATGAAGCACAACAATACTAATGAGGTCATGTTGCAAATATATGTTAGAGAAAGTGTTGCCTATTGATTGTGAAATAATGCATTTTAGCCTGACACTAGGATAAAAATAATTGCATTATGTTTTCTGAATTCACCACTTAACTCTGCATATAGAATTTCTTTCTCTATTTTATTACGCAAAGGTATTTCCTATTAACATTTAATTGTTAAGTTTTGTTAAGCAGAGAAGCTCTCAAGACTGATAGCAATATACTCTTTGGCAATCAAAATAAAATGACATCTTTCTAGGGAATGTGAGAATGAGAGACAAAAGCTCCAGGTTAACATTTTTCTTTTTAATATTAAAAAAGCAATCAAGTGAGATTTTCCCAGGGTTCCCTAAATTATTCATGCCCTTGTATGGCATCAGACTAGAATGCTCAGTGCAATATTGCCTTGTCATGTGAGTAGCGTTTATTATAAGGGCACTCAGCAGGACAGAGGGCCTATGATTTATGAGGGTGTCTATAGCTGTTTAGAACACTGATGTAGTGTGCTTTGTTATAGGAGTGAATTACCTAACACTTAGGTAATTCACTCCTATAACAAAGCACACTATATCACTTGGAAATAATGTAATTTTGCTTGTAACGAGGAGTATCATGTAGGTTGTAAAGGGATAAGTGGCTTTGGGTGGAAAGAAAAAAAATATTTTATCTCAGAAAAATTAAGGGCCCTGTTTACTAAGGCGCACTAGCACTTTTAGTGCACTCTAAAAATTAGCGCATGCTAACGCTACAGACACCCATAGGAATATATAGGTGCCTCTAACAGCACATGCTAAAAACGCTAGCGTGCCTACAGCGTTGGTTTAGTAAACAGAGCCCTAAATTTCTTCTCTTTATCCTTTCATGGAGATATTATTTCCTTTTTACAAAATCTAGTAAGTTTAGTGTTGGCATATGCAGGGTAGTCATTAATCTCTTTTAGCAGAAACTGATTTTGTCAATAGACAAACAACTATAATACATCTTCTTAAGGTAGGGTTCACAGGTTTATGTTTGAGATTGTTGTGCTTATTCTAGATGTTCACTACTCAGTGTTAATCTTTATAAGAGTAGCACGTTTAAAGTGCAACAGACATCTTAATTAGTAAGTGAAAGCAAAGTAATTACGTTAGTGCCTGTCCCTGTGTTCTTTCTCATTCCTTTGTGTTTTCCACCAATCTCATAGGAAAGTCTATTAAAGAATACTTTGGAGAGGAGAGGGTGGTGGACATAAGCCAACTAATTCAGGCTATCACCTGATTAAAGAATGGAGGATTCTGGGGGAAATGATGGGCCTACATTTTTCTTTGGCAGGAAGGAGGATATTTGATGAGGAAGTTAAACAATATGCTCCTAAATCTATAAATGTAGGTGCTGCTTACTTAAAATTGAGTACTTACAGTGTGTGCACTAATGGCAATTGTACATGTAATTGTTGTTATAAAATGCTAGTGTAAATCCACAGTTACACACCTCCCCCTCCCCCTGATATTCAGCCAATGACGGGCAGCACCAGGGCTGCTGAGAGACAGAGCCAGTCCCTGGGCACGGCCACTACCACCCCCCCTACTTGGGACGCAGCCTCTGGGCCCCCTACCCTATTGGAGGCTGAGGAGGAGCAGATGCACTGACGCACTGATGTGGGGTGCCCCACCCCCTACATCAATGCATCTGCTCCTCCCCAGCCTCCAAGGGGGACCCGGCACCACGGTCTGTCTCTCACCTGCTCCAGTGTGCCAGAACCGGTTCCCGATAGGAGCAGGAGAGAGACAGACCCCGGGTCCCAGTACTGGGTAAACCTTGGAGGCTGGGCCTGAGGAGTTTTGCTTCCTGCCCTCTCGGTGACCCTGGGTAGCGCTTTTGCTGTTCGCCACCGGCATTAAACCCAAATATTCAATGCTGGGCCATTTCCAGTGACAGGCATTGAATATCCGGTTTCATTTTTGACTATGGCAACTTAACTAGTTAAGCCAATATTCAGTGCTAACTGCTTAAGTGCTTAGCAGTTAATGATAGGCGTGCTATTTATGCGGCCTATTTTAACTGCTACACATCTCCAGTTTGGAACTGAATATCTGTGACTAACCAGCCATTTCGTGTAATATTGCTGGTTAGAGGCTAACCGCTAACCATGGATTTTCAGCAGGAGATAACAGTTAGCCATTCCTGGACGGTTAAATAGTTTTGGATATCGGGCCCCTAAAATCTAGGTGCAAGCTAGCTCAATAGCTGGTGTAAATGCTCATGCCTAACTGTTGTCAGTTAGGGATGTAAATGACAGTATTTTTAATAACTGTTAAGTATACCCCGACCAGCCATGCCCCTCAAGTTCAAATTTATTTGATATACCGCTGGGACATTATAAAACATCTTAGCGGTTTACAATATTATTTAAAATAGGGTAAAAGGTTTTAAGACAACAAGATTAAAAAGACAACAACAAATAAAAAGAGACAGAGAAGGAAACAAAAGGAAAAAGTTTCAATATCATAAGGGATCTGGGAATAATAAGGGAAGGAGCAAACTAAAAGGAAGGGTATGCACTGCAGGCAGTTAATAACAAGGAAGGGCCAGAAAGAATCAGTTTTGCTGAAAGGCTTGCGTAAAAAAAGTCTTAGTTTTTTAAAGTTGATAGGTGGGTTATGTTCTGATAGAGAGAGAGATGGAATTCCAAAGGGTAGTGCAACAACACTAAAGCAGGTATTTCGGAGAGAATCCAGCCAGAAGTGAATGACAGAGGAAACTATGAATAGTTGCTGATGAGAAGAACGCAATGTATGTTGTGGAGCATATAGAATGAGAAGATTTGATAAAAAATAATGGAATGTTAAACTTCAGTATCTGATTGTGACACCCCAAGTGAAGAGCGAGGGTGGGCACGTGGAATAATGCAGTGGGTCAAGGGATATGTGAAAACAATTGTTTTATTAACTTTAATCCTGAGGCCTGTTATGTCACAGGACCAGACACAAAAGGCAGAATGCCTCTGTAGTTAAATAAGCAGTCTTAAGCAGGCCTCAGGCCAAACACATTCTGTAGCTGGTAGGGCAGCCACGCCCTGAACACAGCCTGGGAGTCTTACTTGGTTCTTCTCTGAGTACTAGGGTCTGGCTATTGCTAGACCTTGGAGCAAGGCTTGTCAGTCTCAAACAAGAAGCAAAAGCGGCATACCTCAGCCAGGTCACAATCCTTAATCATCGGTGGTGGTATACACTGGGGCTTTGATTCCTTCTCTCTGGGTCTCCTTTACCTCAGGCCCAATCTTATATATTTCCCGGTTTAGGCTCCACACCTCCTCCCGGCTCTCTTTTTCCCAGACAGGACTAGTGCTGTTTAGGTGGCTCAGACTAAAAGACTAATCTTAAGGGTGAGGATAAACCCCCTCACATACCTTCCCCCTCAGCTCAACCGTGCCCAGTTGAGTGCTTGCCCTATTAGAATCCACCTCTCGGGACAAAAAGTCTGCATTAGCATGCTCTCGGCCCGCCCAATGTTTCAAGTGATGGCTAAAGGGCTAAGTAACCAGCGCATTACACATTCATTGGAATCTTTATGTCGGGCCATCCACTGAAGGGGCTGGTGATCCATGACCGACAGGAAGTGTCACCCCAACAGATAGAACTGGAAAGTTTCCAGAGACCACTTGACAGTTAAAGCCTCCTTCTCAAGTACTGCATAATTTTTCTCTCTCAAGAACAGTTTTCTAGCTTATGTAGGCCCCTGGATGGTCTTTCCCGTCTACTTCCTGAGCCAGAACAACCCTGATTTCAACCTCTGAGGCAATGGTCTGCACGATGAAAGGCCGGTTGAAGTCCAGGCTAACTAGCACCGGTTCTGAGCAGATATCTCTCATTAGAGTTTGAAAAGCATCATCCAGCTCTTCAGTCCAGGATATCTTTTCTTGAGCTTTCTTTTGCAATAGATGAGATAGTGGTTCTGCTTTATCAACAAATGCTGGAATAAACTGGTGGTAGTAACCAACGAGCCCAAGGAAAGTTCGTACTTGCTTCTTCGTTTGGGGTACTGGCATTTGGGTAATGGCCTTTACCTTCCAGATCTGGGATCTCACTTGTCATTTCCTCAACAACTACCCCAGATTCTGTACTTCTTGTCCTCCCAAGAAACACATTTTGGGATTCGCTATTAACTCACGGGTCCATAGACTATCCAGTACTGCTTCTACCTGGATAAGATGAGTCCTTTAATCTTTACTGTAGATGATGATAGTCATTTAATTAGGTAGCTGCATAGCTGCCATGGGGTTTAAGTAGGCAATTCAAAAGGCATGGAAGGTAGCTGGAGCTCCATGAAGGCTAAATGGGAGCACCATAAATTGGAACAAGCCCTGGGTGTTGAAAAGGCTGTCTTCAAATTGGCAGCTGGGGTGAGAGATACCTGCCAGTATCCTTTGGTCAGGCTTAGGGTCGAAATGAATCGTGCCTTCCCAGCCACTTAATGAGTTCATCCACTGCTGGTATTGGATAGGCCTCTAGTTTACAGACAGCATTCACCTTCTGAAAATCAATACAAAGCCTGATACTCCAATCTAGGTTTGGTACCAGCACAATGGAGATGCCCAATTACTGGTGGACTCTTCAATAACCCCCAATTCTAGCATTTCAGTGGCCTCTTTCATCACAGGTTGCTGCCAGGCTTCTGGGATTCGATAGGGACACTGTCGGACTACTACTCCTGGCTCAGTGATAATATCATGAGTTGCAAGGTGGGTCCAGCCTGGCACTCCGGCTTATCTTATATTATGAAAACTGCTCCACTTGAATTTAAATTAATAATTTTTATTGGGTGCAAATATTATTCTCAACAGATACATTTCTGATGTCTTTGAAAGACATCCTTCTAATTCCAATAGTGAAAGACCCAAAAGTGCCTCTCCATCTTGTATCCAATGTTAGATTGTCACCTCTATTCCGTTTTTTGTGAAAATATTAGAGGGTCTTGTGACTAAATAATTGACACCTTATCTTGAGAAAAAGTATTACTACTCCAATGTGACCTGTCATACCCTTCGATTTTGTGGGTCATAACATTTTTCAATTGATTCTAGGCTACATTGGAATAATGGGCAATATCACCATGTGGTTCCAGAGTTTCTTTAGTAAAACATATAGGGGTGAATTCACTGAACAACACATGTAGAGAGGTTGTGTGTAAATTTCCGTATTCAAATCCCACAGTTGTTCCCCATGATCTTGGGCAATTCACTTAACCCTCCATTGCCTCATGTACAAACTTACAGTAGAATGTACGCCTTCCAACTACAGGGAAAATTCCACTGTACCTGAATGTAGCTTGCCTTAACCTACAACTGAGTAAAAGATGTAAGCTAAATCTAAAATCCCTTCTTTCTACTATACTTGAATATAACTCACCTTGAGCTATGACTGAAAAGACATGAACCGAATTAAATCCCTACACTCCGTATTGTGCAGCTGTTTAACATACCAGTGCATTGTATCTCATTATCTCGTTCACTTGACTGTTAGTGTGTGTGTGTGTTTTTTTTTAGCTTGCAATGTTTTTAGCATACCATTTGAGGACACTGCTCAATTGTAAGAAGTGTTTCCTAATGCTTTGATAAACAACTTACATATGAAAGATATTTTTTTAGTTTATTATAATGGAGAGCATCAAGTTTTACATTCTGATAAAAACAATAGAAATTGATTACCATTTAATTGTAATATTTTCATGAAAGTTAATTCTTCTATTAAGGCTTTACTACATAATTCAGTACTGTAGGATTATTAAAATACAATTGAAATAATTAAATTTGGCAGTTAGGGTTATTAGTACTTTTTTTTGTTCTGATTAAAATTATATTTTATTCCTGATGATTCAAGTAGCAAAGTTTTTGAGAATATCTTCCAGTTAACCACTCCTACCATCAGGAATCTTAAATGTGAATGCTGCTTTGCTGAACTTCAACAATGCTCTATATAAGCATCAAACTGATGCATTTAGGAATTTATATATTCCATATAGCTACCTCAGAAAAAAAATATAGGAAATGGGAAAGATGATATGACCTTCAACCACTGTAATCAATCAGGTTAATACAGTTCATTCTTGCCATTCCCACATTCATGATTAAGGGCCCTGTTTACTAAAGTGTGCTAGCGTGTATTACTATTAAAAGTTTTATCATTTAATTGAGAAAGAATCTAGCGTGTCTATTCCGAAATCAGGTAAAATCCCTACAATTAGATTATTTTCCTCCCGTGTCCTTTGGGGGCACGGGACGAGGTTAGTGTATTTGTTCTCCTTCCACTTCTGGGAGCTGGGTTCAGGAGCCACGACTACTTACAATAGGCGAAACAGAACTCCGAAGTGAACATCTTAACCAGAAGTGAGGGGGAGTAACACTACACCATTATCATAGCACTTATGGCTCCCATTTACCACCACAAGTGTAACAGGTAGGGGGATGGGCCTGGGTCCACCTGGGTGAAGTCCACTGCACCCACTAACAACTGCTCCAGGGACCTGCATACTGCTGTGATGGAGCTGGTATGGCATTTGAGGCTGGCAAAAAAGTGTTTTTAAACTTGATTTTTATGGTGGAAGGGGGTTAGTGACCACTAAGGAAGTAAGGGGAGGTCATCTCTGATTCCCTCCGGTGGTCATCTGGTCAGTTCAGGCACCTTTTTGAGTCTTGGTCGCAGGAAAAAATGGACCAAGTAAAGTCGGCCAAGTGCTCGTCAGGGACGCCCTTCTTTTTTCCATTATCGGCCGAGGACGGCCATCTCTTAATCACGCCCCAGTCCCACCTTCGCTACCCCGCCAACATGCCCCCGTGAACTTTGGCCATACCCACGACGGAAAGCAGTTGCGGATGGTCAAAATCAGCTTTCGATTATGCCGATTTGGCCGGCCTTGCGAGAAGGACGCCCATCTCCCAATTTGTATCGAAAGATGTGCGTCCTTCTCTTTCGAAAATAAGTGTGCAAGTGATTCACTCTACTCGATCCACTCCACTCAGTATTTATAAATGACCTAGAGATGGGAATAACTAGTGAGGTAATTAAATTCGCCGATGACACAAAATTATTCAGGGTCGTCAAGTCGCAAGAGGAATGTGAACGATTACAGGAGGACCTTGCGAGACTGGGAGAATGGGCGTGCAAGTGGCAGATGAAGTTCAATGTTGACAAGTGCAAAGTGATGCATGTGGGTAAGAGGAACCCGAATTATAGCTACGTCTTGCAAGGTTCCGCGTTAGGAGTTACGGATCAAGAAAGGGATTTGGGTGTCGTCGTCGATGATACGCTGAAACCTTCTGCTCAGTGTGCTGCTGCGGCTAGGAAAGCGAATAGAATGTTGGGTGTTATTAGGAAGGGTATGGAGTCCAGGTGTGCGGATGTTATAATGCCGTTGTATCGCTCCATGGTGCGACCGCACCTGGAGTATTGTGTTCAGTACTGGTCTCCGTATCTCAAAAAAGATATAGTAGAATTGGAAAAGGTACAGCGAAGGGCGACGAAAATGATAGTGGGGATGGGACGACTTTCCTACGAAGAGAGGCTGAGAAGGCTAGGGCTTTTCAGCTTGGAGAAGAGACGGCTGAGGGGAGATATGATAGAAGTGTATAAAATAATGAGTGGAATGGATCGAGTGGATGTGAAGCGAATGTTCACGCTATCCAAAAATACTAGGACTAGAGGGCATGAGTTGAAGCTACAGTGTGGTAAATTTAAAACGAATCGGAGAAAATTTTTCTTCACCCAACGTGTAATTAGACTCTGGAATTCGTTGCCGGAGAACGTGGTACGGGCGGTTAGCTTGACGGAGTTTAAAAAGGGGTTAGATAGATTCCTAAAGGACAAGTCCATAGACCGCTATTAAATGGACTTGGAAAAATTCCGCATTTTTAGGTATAACTTGTCTGGAATGTTTTTACGTTTGGGGAGCGTGCCAGGTGCCCTTGACCTGGATTGGCCACTGTCGGTGACAGGATGCTGGGCTAGATGGACCTTTGGTCTTTCCCAGTATGGCACTACTTATGTACTTATGTACTTATGTACTTATCCCCTCAGCCATCTCTTCTCCAAGCTGAAGAGCCCTAGCCACTTTAGAATCTCCTCATAGAGAAGTCGTCCTCTTTATCATTTTTGTGCCCTTCTTTATACCTTTTCTAATTCCCCTATATCTTTTTTGAGATGTGGTGACCAGAATTGCACACAGTATTTGAGGTGCAGTTGCACCATGGAGCAATACAAAGGCATTAAGGGGCCTTTTTACTAAGCTGTGGTAAAAGGGTCCCTGCAATAGTGTCAGCAGCTGTTTTTGCTGTGCGCCAGGACCCCTTTTACCGCAGCAGGTAAAAAGGCTGAAACAAGAATTGGCCATATGGTAAGCTACTTCATCTACTCCTAGTTACAGAGCTGGAACTCCTTGGCTTTTTTCTAAGGTCTTCTAGTTCCTCTAGTCTGGCAGTTATATTGTTGAAGGAGAGCATGCCAGGAGGCGGACATGCGGGAGTGGATGAAGTAGCTTAGAGTGACTGTTACCCATTTCACATAAGTACAGCTTCACTGCTGAGCCTGAACTGGTATCCACGAATTGGGAATCCTTTGTCCCCTGAAGAAGCGTTTTGGTGAAACAGGTCCATCGGATCGCGGTTGCCATTTGGGATAACTACATACAGTCAAGCTCAGTCAGTTAATTTAAGCTGAACCTTTATTTATTTTTATATGTTTAGCAGTGGGATGCACCAGTTACAAAGTTACAATCCTTTTCTTTTTTTTCAGATTCATGCATGATGCAATTAAAAAAGTTTTCAGAAAAAAAAATAAATAAAAAGTGACATAAATAATTTTGTCTGGGGTTTTTTTGACCGATGATTACAGAGAGCAGATACGTGACCAGGATGGTCTAATTGCTATAGGCTTGCAGTAGCAGGTCATCAATTTCTGAGGTCTTTCCCCCCAATTTTTCTCTTTTTTTGGGGGTGGTGGTGATCACATTCAAAGTTTCTGCTCACTTTTTGTAGTATCATATCTAGGTAACAATATTTTCTACTTTAATATGTATTTAAACTATTTCAACTATTATACTTTAAAAATGTACTTATCTGAAAAAGCTCAACAACTTGCCCATTTTTTTCTGAAATTAGAACTTTTGGTCTCCTGAAGCAGCCAGTAGGTGCAACATGGCTGGGGCTTGGGCATGTTGTTGAGCTTTTTCAGATAAATGCATTTTTAAGTATAATAATTGAAATTTTTTCAATATGTACTAAAGTGGAAAATATTGTAACCTAGATATGTGCAATGATTAAAGATCATGAGAGGGGTTCCCTGTTGGGATTGAAGAGAATCTTTTGGGTATTATGATTGTCCCTCTATTATGAACACATATCAGTCTGAATAGTTTTTGATATTTTTTGTGACATTTTTACAGTATATTGATTCATGTGCTATTACACTGTGGGTTTTTGAGGTAGAAGTTATGTGACTGTTTCCCCCAGTGATTAATGCAGTATACCCCTTGATTTACCCCCCCCCCCCCTATTTACTGATGCACGGCAATGCCGACACAGCCCATTCAAAGTGAATGGGCTGTGTTGGCATTAGCGCTCGGCAGCCGCTAGTGTGGCTTAGTAAACAGAGGGGTTAGTTTGGTTTAAAAAACACAAGAAAGCAGTTGAGATCAGGGAGAAACTGAAGAAATTTCACAATGGGTGTGAAACAGTATGATGGATATAGAAGTATGTGGTTTAAACATGAGTCAAACACAAGCTTCACCTTTTGAATTAGGAGTGAAAACTTGCTAAAAGCAAGAGACATATTGACCCTCATGTTAAAACATTTGAGGTGGTAGTTATCAAGTGTTATATAGCTACACTGTGCATTATCAAACCATTAATATGTGTTAAAAGGCTCTAACTCAAGCCGCAGTGCTGTAATGCTGTGTTAGTCAAGTCACTTTAGGGGTAAATAGTAGTGAGATGCAAAGCATGCAAAAACATACAAGACTCATCTTTATTAGGTACATTCCAGAATGCAGCTTGTAATGAACACTACAAGCCATGTTATAGCTGTAAAATTAACCACGTCAAAAAGCTGGGGTTATTTTTATCATACCCAGAGCACTGGACTAAAAATGTGGCTCAGTGCTCTTGTGCTGCATCTTAATAGTGCTAGTCACAGTTAAAAACAGCCCCCGAGTCCCCAATGATATCCCCCTTTCTTCAGTTCCCTCCCCTAAATCTGGTAGCCTGTTCCCAAAGAGTCCCTAATCTAAGATCTGCAACAGGTTGACCCCCTACCTGGAAGCTCTTATCACCAGGAAGCTCCACCTGGAAGCATAGTCAAACCTCAGGCATCCCCCTACCCAGAATCCCCGCCAATTAGAAGGACCTTGGTGTTACTTAGTTAGCAGTGCTTTTCAGTCTGCTAACCAGATAACTATCCCAATAAATTTAGGACAGCAAAAAGGCTGCTCTATCTGGTTAGCTATCCTGATAGTAGACTATCACCACTATCTGAATAGCACCAATGGTCACCACTGAATCTGAAAATTGAGTGCCAACCATAATCTGGATACCGGTGCTACATATCAAAATTTAATTTCAACATGGTGGCTGGCATTTTTAGAAAAGCTCACTGCTGATCATGCCTAATTATGCAATTTTATATTCACCTTCTTGAGATTTGTGCTTGGAAAGGAGTCAATAAGGAAATCTGCCTTTTGTTCCACATTAAGAATCCTCAACCAGGAGAGGGATCTAGGTGTCATTGTTGATGATACTTTGAAATCCTCTGCTCAGTGTGTAGTGGGTTAAGAAAGCAAATAGAATCCTAGGTATTAATAGAAAAGGAATGTAAAACAAAACTGAGAATGTTATAATGCCTTTGTATCGCTCCATGTTGCAACCTTCAGCAACAAGTTCCAGAGCTTAACTATTTTCTCCTGCTCATTTTAAAAGTATTACCAAGTAACTTCATTTATAGGAAGTTCTACAAATTGGCACCTCCATTTAGGCGTGAGAATGCCATCCTCTGGGCGCTAATTCCACGACAGTATCTCGGTTCTCAGATGCCAATATAGAATACTAGTGTAAGTCAGCATGGGTTTACCTCAGTTTAGGCATGATCATTTATGCTATAGAGTGTTTTTGGCCAGTCCAGGCTTTCATTTTGCATTACCAGTGAAATGTGGTATTTGTATTCTCTGATTCAACTAATTGAAATCAGTGCTGCAGGTCCCAAAATGCAACAGAATAATGTCAGAAATCAAGGACTGTCATGAGATCCAATTAGTAAGCTGCGGTAAGTGCGTGCCCTTACGTCCTATAAATAGGTGTCAGTATGTGCTCACTTGCTAATAGAATGTTAGCAATTATTAGAAAAGGAATGGAAAACAAAAATGAGAATGTTATAATGCCTTTGTATTGCTCCATGGTGTGACAGCACCTGAAGTACTGTGTTCATTTCTGGTTGCCGCATCTCAGAAAACATATAGCAGAATTAGAAAAGGTACAGAGAAGGGCAACAAAAATTATAAAGGGGATGGAACGATTTTCCTAAGAGGAAAGGCTAAAGCAGCTAGGGCTCTTCAACTTGGAGAAGAGACAGCTATTGGGAGATATGATAGGAGTCTATAAACTAATGAGTGGAATGTAATGGATAGGCATGAAATGCTTGTTTATCCTTTCCAAAAATACTAGGAGTAGGGGGCATGCAATGATACTAATAAGTAGTAAATTTAAAACAATCCAGAGAAAATATTTCTTCACTCAATATGTAATAAAACTCTGGAATTCATTGACAGAGAATGTGGTAAATGCAATTAGTTTAGCAGGGTTTTAAAAAGGTTTGGATAATTTCCTAAAAGATAAATCTAAAAGCCATTGTTAAGATGGAATTTGGAAAGTCCATTGCTTACTTCTAGAATAAGCAGCATACAATCCTTATTATTCTTTTGGGATATTGCCAGGTACTTGTGACCTGCATTGTCCACTGTTGCAATCAGGATACTGGGCTGGATGGACCTTTGATCTGTCCCAGTATGGCAACGCTTATGTTGTAATATAATTTTATGGCCATGCGCTAATTGTAAAATTAGCCTATGGTTATTAATTCAGAAAATAGGAAAATCAGCTATTTTCCAGCTGAGGTAAAAATGGCCTTAGTACATAGGAAAGACCCATGTTAAGATGTGCTAAGTCCACTTTTTACCACAGCTTAGTAAAAGGACCCCTAAATCTCCCTTCTGGAACTGGGTAACTTGGTAGCTCTCTGGCTCCAGTGGGTCCAGCTAGTAGGAGCCCAAATGTCTAGGGGTAAGCTGAATCTTCTACACATATCAATCAATGATGATGCCAGGCTCTGATCTTTGTTTAAATTGCAAAGCATCCACACATTCTTATTGCACCAAGGATCATATGTAATCATTTACCTTTTCCCAATAGGACACTGGAGCTGCCTTAAGAAAGGAACATTCCTTGAACAGGTTTTTTGCTAACAATTACATGCCATTTTTAATGAAGTTTTGTTTTTTCGGAATAGCTGGTAAAAGGAAAGGTGGCAGTATTGATTTACAACTTAAAAGGAAAGAATGCACTTGCATATACAAAGTAAACATTTCTGCCTCCCAATAGGTGAAAAGCTGATTTTCAATTGCCTTTTGTTTGTTTTCTTTTATAAGAATCTTTAATTAGAAAGACTGTTCACAATTTTAAAGTCACTATATTTAGACAGTTGTTTCTTGCTTGTTGGGTTTTTTTTGGTTTGGGTCTTGTGGATAGCCCTTTCTCTGGTAAGTTGCTTTCATACTAAGCCCAACTACATGCCTTTTGCTGCTTTTACTAACAGAGATCTTGATGGCAATTATTTATTTACATTTCTATACCGTGCTTTTTCATTTTTTGCCTTTCATCAATAGCACACTGGATAGCTGTTTAACAGGTGCCTCAGTGGAAACAGCCTGTTCATCACATTGTCTTTGTGTTGAGATTTTTTCAGACACTGTGTCAATTCCTTCTCCTTTAGGATCATATATCATGCTGTTTTTCATTAAATCACAGTCACAGAGTTTTTTGCCCTAGGATAGTTTACACATAAATTTTTTTCTTCCCTTCACTACCTTGTCAGAGCATTACCCTTTCTTGCTCCAAATGAAAATTCACACCCAGCAATTTACTACTTTCCCCATATGTAAGAAGTTTTATAATAAACTCTGTTTATTATCCATTTATATGCCTTTATTTCATAGTTCAGACAAGCAGTCGAAAATAGTACATTGGTTTTCAAGCTGTTTCGTTCTTTCTTTCTTTTTTTTTTTAGCTTATACACTCTTTTATGAAGCAATCTGTTTTTTTTTTTTTGTTTTCACTTCTATACTTTTGATTCATAAGACTACACAAGAACTCAATCACTGGTTGCCTCTGTTATATTAATCAGAACGTTCATTTCACTAAAGGTGCCTTTGCAAACCACAAGAGGCTCTGCTTGAAATGAATGTTCCCTGATAAAGAGAACAGAAGCATCTCATATCATGGTAATTCTAATTGTTCCTTTCTTCTTCTTTCTTTTGTCTTGTTCTTTTACCATGTCCAAATTTGTTGTTTTTATTTAGTAACTACTTGATTTACTGATCAATTCTATTTTGTGTCTTCCATACATATCTTATTTTAATTGCTAAGTTCTAATATTATTAGTGTAATATACCATATTGAGTTAATTTCACTCTTTATATAATTGTGCAGTGATTTTTACTTTATTAGAACAGTTTGATATCTGAGTTCTGAATCTTAAATTCAATACAGTAATTTGACTAACAAACCTCCCCAAAAATGCTTTGAGAGGAAAAAACACATTCAAACAATTTATTTTTTGCCAATGAGTCAGGTCATACAACTTACTGTACACCGCCTTGAGTGAATTCCTTCAAAAACGTGGTTAATAAATCCTAATAAATAAATAAAATAAATAAAGTGGATGATGTCATCCTCATCTGATGCTGCCAGAATGGAACCACTGTCCCAGAACTCAAAACATTTGTGTATAGTTCTGAGCCTCAGTCGGCCTTCCCACACATGGCAGTCTCCTCAGCTCCTCAGTTTTGTTTTTCCACTTTGCAAAATGGATATATGATAAAACTCTCAACGAAGTCGTTGTCATTTTTATTTACTTTTTTTTCAGTATACTATTGAAGTTTTCAATGGTATTAGGGCCATGTTTACTAAGCCACATTATAGACGTGTTAGCATTTTTAACGCGTGTTAACTGTGTACACGCGTTAACTGTGTACATGCTTAAACTATCCCTATAGGTGCCTACACGGTTAGCGCATTCACTAATTGTAGACATGTTAAAAATGCTAACGCAGCTTAGTAAACAGGGCCCTTAGTCTATTGAGTACTCTGACTAATTTGCTTAATTTTTCTTCAAAATGTCAGCTCTTTGCAGTGGCGTTCCTGGCCTGGATGGCACCCGGGTGGAGCGCCAATGCGCCCCCCCCCCCCCCGCTAGATGACACCTTCCCCCCCTCCGGCAAAATGACACCCCCCCCGGGTGCACGCCGCTGGGGGGTGCCACGGCACGCGCCTGCTCCTCCGCGTTCGCTAAACTTCGTTCATTCGCTGCAGCTCCCTCTGCCCCGGAACAGGAAGTAACCTGTTCCGGGGCACAGGGAGCTGCAGCGAACGAACAAAGTTTAGCGAACGCAGAGGAGCAGGCACGCACCGCGGCACCCCCCAGCGGCATGCACCCGGGGCGGACCGCCCCCCCCCCCTTGATATGCCACTGGCTCTTTGGTTGTATTCTCTTAGTGCTGGAAACCTCCACCTTGAAGACTTACGTTTATTCTGCTTTAGCTGTCAGGGTCCCTGGAAAATTCCATGGTCTGTATGGTCATATCAATAACTTGAATAACTAACAGAAATTAACATTTCTGTCATCACAGGGACCGATAAAAAGCTAGATGTGAGGAAGCCGAACACAGTGGCAAAGGAGAAAAACACCAGAATGGCACAGGTGTGACTCATGTAGAGAGAGAAAAGATCCTTAAATACCAAGAAATGCAGTCTGAAACCAAGAAAATGTGGCAGAAGGAAACTGCAACAGGCATGATTGAAAAGAATTTTCAAGCACACCTGGATAAGTTATCTATAATATATATAGTTTGTTTTGAACTCCAGAAGGAAGATCTGTTTGGCATGATACAAATACTACAGCAAGCTTTAGCAGTACAATTGAGAGATTGAGATCATATTCCATACACCCTGGCTTAGGAATGAGGTACACTACTGTCATGTTATGCACAAAACTAATTATATAGCAAAATATCTTTCCTCATATACAAAAAGAGTCACTGATATCAATCACTTTATATCCTTTGTGGAGAAAAAAGACCTGTGACCATATCAATAAACTTATGGGTTTCCCCCTATAATTTGGGATACCCCTTATATCACATCACTGGTCTTAAAAAAAAACTCTACATCATAACTAAAGTCTGAGTCAAATGTTCAAATTCAGTGTTGCACAATTCAGGAGCTTATTAGACCCTATACTTCCCTTTAATCCATAAGAGTCCAATGTCTTATTTTAATATTTATAGACTCAAACAGTCTCAAACTCTTTCTCCAATTGATTCCATGTATCTGAAAAGAATGATTTTGTCCTCAACGTCGTGGATCTTCGATGTTGCAGAGATTCACATCTGAAAAAGCATTTAAATCCCAGAGCTAATTTACAGATATAGCAGCACTTAAGCCACACCACACAGGTGGGCTCCTTTTACAAAGCAATGGTAGTGATTACCCCATGCTGAATGTGACGAAACACTTAGGAATTGAATGGGCTTCGTCTCATTTGCCAGGCTGGAATCGCTAATGCAACTTTGTAAAGGAGTCCATAACCAGGAAGAGAAAATATCATTTTCATTTATGACTTCTGCATATATGTCAGACTTTGTTTGGTACTATTAACTACTCTATAATATTCTTTGTAGCTTCAATATAATTGTATTTTTCATTCTAAAATGCAGATTTGAATATTGTTATTATTATTTGGTCCCAGGCCTGACTTTGGTTCAGGATCCAAAATGAGAGAAAAACTTACAGGCCTGTGACTCTGACTTGAACTCCAGTGTTGCTCAAAGGCTCATGAGCTATTGGGACACTGCAGAGCAAGCAGAAACCCGCAAGGGCGGGGGTCTAACTTGCAGAGTTGCATGTGGCAATATGCTGGTAACAGATGTTCAGAAAGACAGAACTGGATAATTCCACAGGAAGATGGCCAGGTGTCACAGAAACACTTTCTGTGACACCTGGCCATCTTCCTGTGGAATTATCCAGTTCTGTCTTTCTGAACATCTGTTACCAGCATATTGCCACATGCAACTCTGGCCATCTTCCTGTGGAATTATCCAGTTCTGTCTTTCTGAACATCTGTTACCACCATATTTTGAAGAAGATAAAAAAAAGGCAGGCCTAAGCCCAGGAAGTCCATAGACTTGTATGTTAAGTGAAGTCTATATAAGTGATTGAAATAGATCATTACGTTGGAGAGTCAAAGTCTGATAATACCAATGGTTGTATTGCTTGCTGTCCTCCCAATGAGAACTGCTGGTTTGACTTGTACCTGGTAAATAAAATTGAGTTGTACTTCTCATCACAAATGGTGTTCTGTAAACTGAACTTACTGAGCAATGGCTAATTGTACTTATACTTGGTGGTTAAGAATTAAAAGTATCTAATTGCTTTCTCAATCGCAGCCTTGGGTGATTTTTTCCATTCCTATGTATTGGTAGGAGAACTGCCATATTGGGAGGGATAAATACACCCTAAATAAAACAGATTTAAATTTTGTTTCTCTATTGATTCTTATTGAAGTGTATGCTTGTTGTTGAAGAGATCAATAGAAGTTGTTTCATAGTTGGCATTTGGGTAGGATTCTTTAGCTTCATACTCTTACCTGATGCTGACATCAGCATATAACCATGTTTAGTGCTTTTCCTCCACCCAGCTCCAGATGTTGCACGACCTCTTGAAAAAGCTGAGTTGAGCGAAACAGGCACCTGTCGGGGACAAGTCTGCACTGGAATAATTAAGCTAAGTCAAGCATTCATATGAATATGAGGAAGCACAGCCTAAGTTAAGAAAAAGTAAAAAAAGTTTAAAAGTTAAAGTCCGCTCCCAACAGAAGGGTGTGTAGTACACTATAAGTGAAGACGGTATGAAAGATCACGCTTTTCCCAAGCACACATAAAAGAGAACTTACTCTAAGATAAAAAAAGAAAAAAACAAAAAGATAAAAAATAAAAAATCAAGATAAAGAAAAGGGAGGAGGCAGGGAAGGTCTATGATTATATTTATCATAAAAGTGGGGCACGCCATAACCGGCGATGAGTAGAGAAAAGAGGTCCCCTATGACTGTATGAGACCCTCCCTTTAATAAGTACAAATACACATGATTATTTCCACTTATTAAGTAGAGTATATCAGATATAATTGTAGTGGAATTTTGCCAGCTAGTCAGATCAGTTTTATCCTAGAAATAAGCAGTGGATTTTCCCCCAAGTCACAGCTATTAATAAAATTGAAGGACAAAGATCAAAAATTTAAGCTGAAGGACATAAAGAAATTTATTTATTTGTTGCATTTGTATCCCACATTTTCCCACCTAATTGCAGGCTCAATGTGGCTTACATTATGCCGTAATGGCAATTGCCATTTCCGGAATAAGAAATACAAAGTGGTGTTGCATTAAAGTTCATAGGTGACAGGTTAGGTTAAACAGTCAGGTATAGAGAGTTCATTTCCGAATTAAAAATAAAGTGGAATTGCGTTAAAGGTCATAAGAGATAGAGTAGATGAGGCATTCAAGTGTAGAGAATTCGGTTTTGTCCAGTTCCGGTATATTTATTTATTCGTTACTTTTGTATCCCACATTTTCCCACCTATTTGCAGGCTCAATGTGGCTTACATAGTTCCGGAGGGGCGTTCACCATCTCCAGAATGAACAAATACAATGTTGTAATGTTGTAGGATGATATATGTTTCGTTGTCAGGTATTTAGGTTGGATCATTGTGGTATATAATCAATTCCTTAAAATCATCCAATGAAATGGCATGAAACTGACCTAAAGTATTATATATTTGCTTCTCCTGAGAACAACAGACCAATTGCTCTGAATCCAAAGGAGGTACACTTCCAGAATTAGTTACCTGAGTCACTGAATCTAAGGTAGAATGCAGTTTCTCAGTGTTTTTATGAAAATAATCAGATAGAGTTTCACAACTTGGTTGGGTAGAAGGATATTGTAAGAAACCTTGAGAAGCAGAACATTATTTGTCAATGCAAAAAGGCCTAGAACAATTAAGAGCGTTCAACATTAAGGGCTAGGTTCTATATATCAGTGCCAAAAAATATGTCTAGGAGTATGCTATAAAGTACGCCTAAATTTAGGTACGGTTTATAGAATATGCCTAGCGCCCATTCACGTGACTAAATTTAGTTGCATGTATTTACGCCAAGTAAAACTTGGTGCAAATGCCTATGCTTAAGTTAGGCTCAGAGCGGGTGTATTCTGTAACGGCATGCATAGCTTTTTGAAATGCCCATGACCTGCCTATTCCACCCCCATGGCCATGCCCCTTTCCCAATCTACATCTTTTACACGCATCAATTTAAAGAATATGCTTAGAAAGTTGTACTCGTAAATTCTGATTAATGCCGATTAAGGTCAATAATTGCTTGTGGCAATTATCAGCACTGATTAGCTTGTTAAGATAATTAAGTTGTATGCGCTAATCAGAATAGGACCTGATTTGCATGTGCAACTCAAGTCACACTATATAGAATCTGGTGGTAACTGAGCAAAATAAGTTTTCTCAGTTTCAAGAATGGCTGACTTATACTCATCTGCTAATCTTTTCCAAGCATCACTATCTCCAAGAGTTCATATTCTACGTCAAACTCTTTCAGACTCTCTCTCTTCAAAACTCTAAGTTGTTCATTAAACCAAGGGAAGGAAAGTTTATGATAATTAGATTTTACCATTTTTATGGAAGCTAGGCATTCATATAAAAAATGTACACCTGAGTTCCAAGATTCAACAATTTTATCCAAAGATTGACCAACCAAATTCATATTCTCTTGCAACTGAGAAAAGCCATGGCAAAAACCTCAAGATCTACTGAATTAGAATGCAATACTTTCTTAGCACATGGCCTAGGCTGAGCATTAGCCAACTCATCCCCAATCAAAAGATCAAAAGTGATAAGGCAATGATCAGACCATGGTACTAGAGAACTGACACGATATGATGTGATAGGGTTGTTGACCAACCCATCAGAGATAAAAAACAAAAACAAATCTGAAATAGGTCCAGAGAAATATATAGGAAAATCAATGATCTAAGAAAAACCTAAATCATCCAATGCAATTATGCAATCTAATGAAGCTCCACTCAACTTTGAATAATCCGTGAAAATTAAAGTCAACTAGCATCTAATTAAATACTGAAATAATACAATCAACTTACTAACAATAGCAAGCAAGTCATCTAAAACATTCATTACTAAACCTCTATAAATAATTTTTTTTTGTCATGGCCAAAAGAGATAGACAAACATTCATGAACATCTAACACAAGGCAAAAGGTTGTACACGACGTATCCTATTACCAAAATCACATTTCCTATGTCCATGACCCAGCCCACCATATCTACCCTGACTATAATAACAGGAAAATTCAATTCTCTCTTTCAAAAACACATGAATAATTAAAACCAACAGATTTAAATCAGAACGCAACTAAATCAAGCCAATACAAAAAAAAAGTCATACAATGTCCAGTGTCTCTCCAAGGGACTAAAGGGGCACTCACCTTCTGCTCACACCTTATGTGAGCTGCTGATGCGAGCTGCCATCAGGACACTTCTGCAGTTAAATCACCTGGGCAGTAATCTGGAGCTTCAATAGATGTTGAAACAGCTCAGTCTAGCCTCGGGGAGCTCAGATGGAAACAGAATAGTCTGCTGAATAAGTAACCACAATCAGGACACTTGCAGGATTAAATCCTCAGGTGATGACATCACTGGGCAGAGTCAAGCA
Source organism: Microcaecilia unicolor (assembly GCF_901765095.1). Classification (NCBI taxonomy): domain Eukaryota; kingdom Metazoa; phylum Chordata; class Amphibia; order Gymnophiona; family Siphonopidae; genus Microcaecilia; species Microcaecilia unicolor. The sequence continues at coordinate 455,957,307 of NC_044033.1, read as the reverse complement.
CAGCAGTGGGCTTGATGAACAGCACAGAGGTAGGGCAGTTCTTTCAGAACTGCAGTGGATGTTGAAACAGCTCAGTCTAGCCTCAGAGACCCCAGATGGAAACAGAATAGTCTGCTGAATAAGTAGCCACCATCGGGACACTTCTGGGATTATATCCCCTGGGTGATTATGTCACTGGGTAGAGTAAGGCACAGCAGTGGGCTCAATGAACAGCACAGAGGTAGGGCAGTTCTTTCACAGCTGCAATAGATGTTAAGACAGCTCAGTCTAGGCTCTGAAAGCCTAGATGGAAACAGAATAGTCTGCTGAATAAATAAATAATGTCCTGTTAGTAGACAACACGTTAGTGATACCATCACTTATCAAACTTTTATTTTTGTGAGCTCTGACTATGGGTGAATCTGTAGGATATCCTTTCTCCTAGGATGTAGGTGCCTTCTTGCCAGCGGCAGCTGTGGTTGCTACTGTCCTGACTCCTGCTGTAGTTGCAACTGTGCTGAATGTTCCTGTGGCACTTCTCTCATTGGCATTGGCTATGCCTCTGCTGCCATGAAATTTCAAAACCATCAAATATTCCATTGTTTAAACAAGAGAGGGGAAAGGAGCTATATTTCTTTCATTAGGTGGTGAGACGGGAGTTCTTCATTGGATGAAACTCAGAAAAGTTGGAGTCAGAAACTATTTTTATGTGACCTTTTACCATGCACTATTATGATGCAAAAGTAACGCCAAAACAGTAATGCCTCCTCCATTGAGAGACAGGGGCTAGTAGGTAGATGAGGTGCATGTGGGAGGGTGGAGTTGGGATATGGGAAGCACAATTCCTACTGTGGGGGGTGATAGCTATTGTGTCTAAACAATGTATGGCACACATGATTCCAAGTAATCAGATACCTTTACTGAAAATTGTGTATGAGTTGTATATAAATATGTTAAAAAGCACCAGTCCCTGTACAGATCCTTGTGGTACTTTACTATTCACCTTCCTCCACTGAACGAATTGCCATTTTATGTATTTATTAACTGCCTTTATGAAGAGATTCACCCAAGGTGGTATACAGTAGGTATAGTTTTTTTTTTGTTACATTTGTACCCCATGCTTTCCCACTCATGGCAGGCTCAATGCGGCTTATATGGGGCAATGGAAGGTTAAGTGACTTACCCAGAGTCACAAGGAGCTGTCTGTGCCTGAAGTGGGAATTGAACTCAGTTCCTCAGGACCAAAGTCCACCACCCTAACCACTAGGCCACTCCTCCACTTAACAGCAAACTTACAATTTTGTTAACAAAATCCAAAGGTTTCTATTCTATCCTCATCTTTCTCGATCTATCCGCCGCTTTTGACACTGTTGATCACAGCCTACTCCTTGATACCCTGTACACTCTGGTGGATCCTCTTCCACTTCTATCATTCTACCAATTGATGTACCTCAGGGTTCTGTTCTCGGTCCTCTCCTGTTCGCCATCTACACTTCTTCCCTTGGCTCTCTGATATCATCCCATGGCTTTCAATATCATCTCTATGCTGATGACTCTCAAATCTACCTCTCTACCCCCGAAATCTCAACCAGCATCCAGACCAATGTTTCACCCTGCCTATCTGATATCGCTGCCTGGATGTCTCAGCGTCATCTGAAACTTAACATGGCCAAAACCGAGCTTCTCATCTTTCCCCCTAAACCTACCTTTCCTCTCCCCCCTTTCTCTATTTCTGTGGATGGCACTCTCATTCTCCCTGTCTCATCTGCTCGTAACATTGGGGTCATCTTTGACACCTCTCGCTCCTTCTCTACTCACATTCAGCAGATTGCCAAAACCTGTCGTTTCTTTCTCTATAACATCAGCAAAATCTGTCCCTTCATCTCTGAGCACTCTACCAGAACCCTTATCCACAATCTTATCACCTCTCGTCTTGATTACTGTAACCTGCTTCTCACCGGCCTCCCTCTTAGCCATCTCTCTCCTCTTCAATCAGTCCATTTAAAGAAACAACACATCTGCAGGGATACATAAGAAGAAAGGTTCCTCCTATATTAAGTAATCTTGATTTTAATTGTAAAAATTCCTTCCTTCTTTTTTGCGTATCCCTCGATAAGTCCGGGAACATTTGAATTCTTGATCCTAGAAAATTATCTTTCATGTGGCTGAAATACAATTTAAGTATATTGTTGCGATCCAGTTCAAGTGCAAACGTCACCAACATAGTGGTTCTTTCCGTTACTATTTCCAATGAATTTTCAAGAAAATCAGTTATATTCAAATTTGGTTGAGAGGGATTCCTCACATTTCTTATACCAGAAATATACTGAATCCTTGTAATAGGAAGAATATTATCCAGAGGAATGTACAAAACTTCTATGAGATATTTCTTGAACATTTCTCATGCTGATATTAAAGGTGACTTGGGAAAGTTTAAGATTCTTAAATTATTTCTCCTAGTCTGGTTTTCTAGGTATTCAATTTTCCGAGTTTGAAAAGTTTTATCTTTAGAAACAGTCGAGGAAAACATTTTAAAGGATTGTATATCGTTTTCAAGTACCTCTATTTTAGTAGCGTGAGTCTCGAGCTTGGCTGAAAAATGTTCTTGAGTTTGTTTGATTTCAGCCACATCTCCTCGAGTTGAATTGGAAATCTGCTGTAGAGTAGAATTCAGACCCTGTATTGCGTCCCAAAGACTCTCTAACATTACTATAGCCGGTCTCTGATATCCTCCGTGTGCTCCGGGGAGACTCTCCTGCGCTTGAGAAGAAAGGGAATGTACATCCTGTCCTCACAATTCAGCTATTCCCACAGGGGAGGAAGTTGCTACGGGGCCTCCTCCTGCAGCAGCTGGGGCTCTTCCACCTTCGGGTGCACTGGTCCGCTGCTCCTCTGACGCAACTGTTACATCTCCGGAACTCGGAGGGGCTGTATACGAGGGAGGACTCAATGTGATTCCCTCAATACTATGTTCTCGTTCTTCTGTTGGGTTTACTGAAGCGCTCATTGGGGGCCCCGGCATTCGCATCATCATTTCATCTAGGGTTGCCTGTCTCATGGTGAAAGACTCAGAACGGCTCGTGGAGGTGAGCACGTTGATTTTTCCTTTCCTTTTCCCCATAGTTGGTCTAGGGGGAAATCCTAGCTCTAGGATTCCTACTAGAGGCCAGGAGCAGTTCTAATGCACATCCGTTTCAGACGCCATCTTGGACCAAGCCCACCTCTTTACCACTGCTTTTGACTCCTAACCACTGCTCACTTGCCCTATCCTTTTATCCTCACCTCTTTATTCCCTTACCCTTAATTGTTCTGTCTGTCTGCCTGTCTTATCTCGATTGTAAGCTCTTTGAGCAGGGACTGTCTTTTTTGTGTGTGGTGTACAGCGCTGTGTATGCCTTGTAGTGCTATAGAAATGACACATGGAGGGGCAAAATGGAAAGATCGTCCAAGTACGAATTAGGGCGTTCTTACGATAACGTCCAAAAATAGACCTGTATAATGGAAAAATAGTGTGGGCGTTTTTCGACAATCGATTATCCCTGTAAGAAAACAATCAAATGACGAGCGCATAAGCGTGACTAAATTGGGCGCCCTAACACGGTCGACTATTGCAGGTGCAAACGACCAAATCACGTGGTGTGAAAAATAATGTACATAGGTGTATCGTAAGTACAATACATGTTGTTCATGCCATCTGGGTACGGAAATATATGAGGAACGCATATATGTGTCAACTACAGACATATCATGCTGCTCCACCCATACTTCCATCATATGTGCCCATCTGAATATCCGGATCTGCATGCACTGTACACCTACTGCTCCACCAAATCTTCCATCATATGTGCCCATCTGAATGTCCGGATCTGCATGCACTGTACACCTACTGCTCCACCAAATCTTCCATCATATGTGCCCATCTGAATGTCCGGATCTGCATGCACTGTACACCTACTAAACATGCAGTAAATGCATATTGTGTATATGTGAAAAGGGTCGGGTGGGGTGCGTCATCTATATAAGGCACGTTTCACACTCCTGCAGGCATGTGCACGTCAAAGACGTCTATGCTTACGAGGGCGTCCACGTGCTGATAGCGGCCATATATGGAATGGTCATCCATATATGGAGCTGTGCATGAAACGACGTCCCTCACGCAAGGTCGTCTATATAAGGCACTTCTTTTCCAACACGTGGAAAAATGGCACAGCGGCGAGAGCCCAATTTTGGAGAAGAAGAAAGTTTGCTCCTCGTTAGGCTGTGCCTAAGGCACCGGCACCGACTATTTATACAACATCACCACCTGCCCCCCAGGCTGCAGGCCATGCGAGCCTGGTCCCGCATCCGGGAACGATTGGAAAGGTAAGGTTATGGCCCAACCCCCCTCCCCTCCTGTACCTACACATATAACAGCTCCGTCAGCAATGTTACCAGCAGTAACTGGAGTGTCCATGCAAGGATCATGAGTAATATAGGAACATGCACAATCACTAATAATTTGTATGTTATTTAAACGACCACCATTCCCACATCCCTACAAGAATGTATTTCGTTAGGTTACTATCGTCACTATGCTATTAGTGTTATGTGAAAATTTCGTTAGTTATGTGAAGGCCACATTTTCCAACCCCTCTTTGCAGCCAGTGGGTTACAACGCCTCCAAATAGTGCAAGCATGAGACCAATGAAACCTATACCATACTATTATAACATGGTCATGATAACACATATAAAGTAGTTTAACAAGCATACATTAGAATGTATACAAACGGTACTGTCTGGCCTCATGCCCACCTCTCTGCCATCATCTGCATAGGAACCAACTCGGTGGCTGCTGTGGGTGCTTCACCACCCCACCCCCAATATCAAATATGTATGGAGGGAGGGGTCATCTCCACTGGGGGTTCCACCCCCCAAAATGTTAAAAAGGTGGCTCCTATGATTCACTACCAATGGAGGTGCCCCCCCCCCCCCCAACACTGTAGACCCTCTCTCTCTGGTATGTGAATAGCAAATTAATGTGTGCAGAGGACAAAAAGGACCAACACCCCTGACCCCTGCTCTACAAACTTATATCTTACAGACGCTTTGGAGTCCACCGGGACCTCGAGTCCTTAAGGAGGCGGTTCCGGCGGGTGAGGCGGGAGAGGCCTGAGCTCATCCGGGCGGTGCGAAGGCACCTCAGGGCTCGCCGTAAGTATTCAAAAACAGGACACCTGTACACATTACTACATACATTTCATGAATAAAGCAAATGTGTTGTACAATATCACTTCCCATGTGCCTAATAGCCACCTAGTAAGTAATACCATATCTGTCCCAGATCAAGGATGCAGGTTGCAGGGGTTCTTCCATGAGCATGCTTGCAACGTCCGACCATCCTCCCGAGATGAATGAGATGATATGCCACACTTTACTATTCCCCTTATTGTGGTGGCTGATTACTGTGTCCTGGTACAGCTGCCTGAGGCCCTACTTTTACTGCATGTTATGGCCTAAATCACATAAAAGAATTGTGCTCAACACCCTTCCCACTGCCCCCCCCCCCCCAATAACTCCTACAACAACTGCCCATCAACCCCTCGTTGCATTTCACAATGCAAACATGCTGGTCAGCAATGAATTTGGTATGGCCACATGTCCTGCGTGGTGTGTGTCAGAGGAGGGTCCAGGGTTCTGTTTCATGTCATCTGATGCAGCTCATTCCCCATGGGCATAGGCTACGCCTTACCACACCCTGCCCCATGCCACCCAGCTACTGCACTATGCAAGCCATGGTGTATGCACTGATCTCAATCACACTCCTTTTACATACACAGGGCTCCACCAGCAGGAAAGTGAGCGCCAGGATGAGGAGGGCCACCACCCCCAGGAGGAGGAGGAGGAGGAGGAAGAGCAGGAGGAGGGGCACATGGAGGAAGAGGAGGAGCAGGAGCCAGGCCAGGAGGCGGGCCACCAGCAAGAAGAGGAGGAGGAGGACTCGGAGGAGGGAGTCCTCATTATAGACCTGCATGAGGACCCCTCCCCACCTGCAGCACCATCGCCTGGCCCACCTCCATCCCCTGGGCCAGCTTCTGTGTCCCCTGGCCCACCTCCATCCCCTGGGCCAGCTTCTGTGTCCCCTGGCCCACCTCCATCCCCTGGGCCAGCTTCTGTGTCCCCTGGCCCACCTCCATCCCCTGGGCCATCTTCTTCCGTGTCCCCTGGCCCACCTCCAGCCTTTGGGCCTGCCACTGTGGTGCGCCTCCTGCAGCAGCTGGTAGATGGCCAGCAGCAAATTATAGTTGGCCAGCAGCAACTTCTAGTTGGCCAGCACCAGCTGCTGCAGGAGGTGACAGCCCTACGGCAGGGCAATGAGCAGCTCCAGGGCCCACTAAGGGTACTGCTGGGGCTGCTCATTGCCCTGCTACAGAGGGCCTTACTAAGAGGGCGTGGCCACCCTTAATTTAAATAGGGGGGCCTGTTGGTGTTGTGTGTGTGGGAGGAGGGAGGGAGGGAATTGTTGGGGTTGTGTGTGTGGGGGGAGGGAAATGTTGGGGGTTCTGTGGGGGGTGGGGGAGGGAATTGTTGGGGTGTGGGGAGTTGTGGGGGGGAGGATGGCATTGTTGGGGTTATTTTGTAGGGGTGGGGGTGGGGATGGGGCCAAATAAATTTTTGTTATAATATAACTATCAGGGTGTGTGTGTGTGTTTGTCTCCCTTGTGCATTACATATCACCAAATGGTGCTGTTGAGTTGAGAGGAAGGAGGCAGCAATATGCACAGCATTAAATGTGCTGTGTGAATGAGAAGGTGATGTATGTCTGAGAATGTTGGCCAGACAGAACGCCACCTGTTCATTCCAACCTGCATGGCCCATATGTGCAGGGGGGTTGGGCCGGGGAGGCTGGATGGATATTTGTGTTCATTAATAAAAATGGCCAGCCAGCATCTCTCTCTCCCTTCCTCCCTCCCTCCCCTCCACCATACTGACCCACAATACAGAGTGCCATCAATAAGAGATTAATAGTGTACCACGTGTGATCTGCCAGGTACACACTTCCACATAACTCCAGGTACCACATACAAAGTGTTTGCTGTCTGATGGACACATATCCTTACCCACAAGCCACATTGGTGGGGTGGGGGGGGGGGCAAGAAGGACCTACAATACAAACAGCTGGCTCATATTTTCACATTGAATACATCAGCTATGGTATATAATGCTGAGGAGCAAAAGGGAAACAATGGGAAACCCAATAGATGGATGGTTACTTCATCACAGTTGCAATGTAATACTTGTGTTAGGGAAGGCCACAAATAAAAATGGTGCTCATTATTTGCAGGTGTGATCACACTTTCTCCAGTAGTCGATCAAGGTGTGTTACATTCAAGTATTCTGGGTTTGTGTCAAACTTTGTCGCTGAACTGACTTGCCTTAGGTGGGATTTGAACCAGCAACCTTATGATTATAAGGCTGGTGCTCTAACCACTAGGCCACAGCAGCCATCAGGCTTTAGCCACCACCAGTTACTTTGGGTTGGTACCTGTACACACACCCCTTTCCCTCACCACCACGTCATAGGCCTCAGTGGCACTACCTGTAGCCACCTCGATCATTTTGTCCAGGCTACCGATTAAAAACAATGTAATGTGCATGTTCCCTACCCTACTACCTATGGAGCAATTTAGGAAGGTGGTCCATAATGTGCTATACACATCCATTGCATTAATCATTCTCCCCTCCCCCGCCTATGGACCTTGAGAATGGGTGGCCACTTCATAAATGGGGACTGGGGTACACCACATAAACAAGGAAGATGGAAGCTACCGGGAACCAATACAGCACCTCCAACAGCTGGCCCACACCACTGAGGACCTGCCAACCCCACAGTACAGTGCACAGGAACCTGGTGAAAAGAGAGCTACCTAACATCTGACTCCAGACTACATACATACAGTGAATGCACACTCCTTGACTATGAGCACAAAGAGAAGAGGTGGCAGACAAATGAGAGCTTACCATGAACGTCTGTTTCAAGACTGTGTAGTGCGCCTTTTATCTTCTGGAACATTAGCTGCACATCTCCCTGATTGAAATGACCCTTACCGAGGGGTGCTTGATTTGGGGTGAGTGTAGCAAATTCGTGGCCCCCACACACTGCCTGCTACAACCAGGCAGAGAGAATGGGAGAAAGGAAGGGAGCATCAGGCGATGTGGAAGACAGGAAACGGAAGGCGTGGTGGCTGAGGGCCAACAATAATTCCCCCCCCCCCCCTAAATACACAGGTGTACCCAAGCATGCTAAGTGAGGGTAAAACCCTGTAACTGATTATTACGAACATCGGGCAAGGTCTCAGTGCAGGAAATGGCAGGTAAAATGGCAATGAAGAAAGGGAAGGCAGGTGGAGACGCCCATACTTATCTACTCATAATCGAAACCATGTGTTCCTAATCGCTATCTGAGCTGGGCACGCTTAGGAATTATGTGTATAATTGAAAAAGTAGCGCCCAAATCAGAAACGCCTATTCCCCCGTCTCAATGGGCGTTCTTGGCGCCTATATAAACGCCCACTCCGTATTTTCGAAAACACCATTGGTACAATGCCACCACGCATGCCGCCGACCCGGAAGGGTAATTTTCTCGAGGCAGAGGTGGAGCTCCTGGTACAAGAAATTGTACAGCGGCACCGGAGTCTGTTTGCTCCCACAGGGCAGAGGCTGGCAGCAACAGTAAAGCAGCGGGAATGGGAGGCAGTACGGGACAGCCTGAATGCTGTCTTCCATGCTGGGAGAGACGTGGAGGACTGCAAGAGGAAGTGGCGGAAGCTGAGGAGGGATGTTCGGAGGAAGGCAGGGGCCAATCCCCCAGGCAATGATACTGCCAACCTTACACCCATCGAGCTGATGGTGTACTCCCTCCTACCCCAGGAGGGCATCCACGGGATTGGCTCCATGGACACCTCGGGCCAGGCTGAGGACTCGGGTAGGTGTTTCATTATGCAGTTGGGGTATCTGTTGTGCTGCAGTACACTTGTGTTATAGAAGTTGGGGTCAGGGGGAGGGAGGTGAGGAGTGGGGGGCAGGAGGAGGGAGGTAGGTGGAGGTGGGGGTGGGGGGGGGAGTATCTCTGGCTGTCTTTCTGTATATTAACAGGCCACCTTTATGATGCTGTTGTGACCTGGTAACCCCTACTCACTAGCTCTCTACCCTTACTCCCTATCCCTACCATTGTGATTGGGTTTCCTCTTACTTGTCCTGTGTGCCCATATTTATAGAATTAATTGTAAGCTCTATTTGAGTAGTGGTAGTGGTCATGTGTGTTATAGGAGCAAGCAGACAGGGTGGGTGCTGTGTGTGTGTGTGAGCACCCCCAATATTGAGGAAAGATCATGTAGCTGTGCAGGGAGGAGTGTTGGTCACTGGGCTTAGCACCCCCAATACTACTTTCCAGTTGGCTCCTATGGGTGTGTGTAGGTTACTACTGTGGCAGAACTCTGGGGGCCGTCCTTCCCTACTACTCCCTCCTATTTTCCCATTTTACCAAACTGTGCCTAGTTCCTCCTGTGACCTCTGTGCTCTACTGAGTGAGGGACACATGCATTCAACTGAAGGAGCCTGTAATGGGGGTCATAAAGCAGTTCTATGCAGTTTAGCAAGTCAGTAGTAACACAACACATGCTGCAATGTTGTTCAATTTAACAATTATACAACTAACAGCTTGTGCACAACGTTGTGAGTGGTGTCCTTCTCGTGGCTGCTCATCCACCACCTCTACCCAGCTGCCTGCGGGCCTCTCTCTTTTGTACCCGTGTCAATTCCATTTCTCCTCACCATCTCTTTGCTGGGTCATCAGGTTGGGGGACATACCAATGTATATGAATGCTGAAAGACAAAAGTGGGTTATTTGCACCAACACTATTCCTCTCTTGTGCTATACAGGTGAAGACTCAGAGGAGGCTGGCCCTAGTGGCCTGCAAGGCCAACGCCCTACACCATCCGTCCAGCCTCAACCTCCACAGCCTGCAGTCCAGCCTCCACCACCTGCACCAGCTGTGCATCCTCCGCGTCCACCACCACCTGCACCAGCTGTCCAGCCTCTGCCAGCACCACCACCACCACCTGCACCCCAGCCTCTGCCAGCACCACCACCACCACCTGCACCGGCTGTCCAGCCTCTGCCAGCACCACCACCACCACCTGCACCGGCTGTCCAGCCTCTGCCACCACCACCACCACCACCTGCACCGGCTGTCCAGGCTCTGCCACCACCACCACCACCTGCACCAGCAGAGGCCGCACCTCCAGCACCGGAGGACTTTGGTGAGGAGGAGGAGGGCCCAGCTCCCCGCCAGAGGCCATCCGCCCAAAGGAGGCAACTCCTGCGGCTGGCCACGGAACTACTCCGCCACAACATGCGCTTGGAGGAGTACCGCCAGCAGAAACTGGAGCTGCAGCGCCAAGCACTGGAGGCACAGCAGCGAGCACACCAAGAACTCCTCCAGGCGCAACGTGAAGGCCACCAGGAGGTGCTCCAGCAACTGAGACGGCTGGAGCAGAGCATCCAACACCTGCACCCTCAGGGCACCGCGCCTACTCCAGCCCCCGTGCTGCTGGAGCAGCCCCTGCCATCAACCTCCTCCTCCACTGACCACCAGCAACCACCAGCTAAGAGGTGGGCATTGCGCTCCTCAGCCTCCGCACCCACTCCTGCTGCTCCCATTCTGGGTCCTGTGGCCAGACCACTACAACCAAGAAGGTGGCCCGATTTCCACGGTGCAGCCGAAGCCGCAGGCTGCCGTGGGGATAGGGAGGAGGACACTGGGAGCAGCAGCTCCGAAGAGGGGGAAGAGACTTCCCGTGCAGCACCAGCTGCAAAGGAAGGGCGTGGGAGGGGTAGGAGGGGACGGGGGAAGGGAAGGGGAAAATGATGGGACATGCTGTAGGGTGAGGGTTGGTGGGAGGGGGGTGGGTGTGGGAGGGGGGGTGGTGGTGGTGGTGGTGGGGTTCACCAAACACATATGCACTGTATGTAAAAAATAAATGCTCACTTACATTCACCTAAAACTTGTTTCAATGAGTCTTTGTCTTGCTCTTACGCCAAGCTGGTAGGCATTGAGCTCTGCTCTGTGGGCTGGGGGTGGAGGGGGCTCCTCTTCCAGCTCATCTGGGGCCTCTTCTGGTGGTGGCTGTGGCTCCTCTGGGAGAGGCTGTCCTCTGCGCTGGGCCAAATTGTGTAACATACAGCACGCCACAAAGATCTTGGCCACCTTTTCTGGACTGTAGAGCAGCTCTCCTCCAGACCGGTCCAGACAGCGGAAGCGTTTTTTCAATAAACCAAAGGTGCGCTCAATGATCCCCCGGGTGCTGCGATGTTTCCTGTTGTAGGTTTCTTCTGGCCCTGGTTGTGGGTGGATCAGGGGGGTCATGAGCCATGTCCTCTGCGGGTAGCCTCGGTCACCTTTGCAGAAAAGCAGAATGAGATAGATGAGTGTGTATCGCTTGGAGCAGGTACAGGGGGGGGCGGGGGGATTTGGATAGTGGGTTGTGGTGGAGGAAGCCAGGGCGGAGGGTTGCCCAGTGGAGGAGGTCTAGTATGGGTGGTACATGCATGTTGCACTTACCTAGTAGCCATCCACCAATGAACTCCCCTTGCTCGAACCTGCGGAAGATGCCCGAGTGCTGTAGGATGTAGGCATCGTGGCTGGAGCCGGGGTACCTGGCACACACGTCTAATATCTCCCCCTGGGCATCACATACAACTTGCATGTTCATAGAATGAAATGCCTTCCTATTTCTGTAGGTGGCTTCGTGTGCCCGGGGGGGTCTGAGGGCTACGTGTGTGCAGTCTATCACACCGATGACCGAGGGGAATCTAGCAACAGCATAGAAGGTGGCCATGTTGTTGTGCAGAGCCTGGGGGGTGGTGGGGAAAGTGATGTAGTGTGAGGTGTGAGTTATGAAGGCATCCAGGAACTGGGTGAGACAGTGTGAAATAGAAGCCTGGGTGAGGCCTGTGTTAGCAGCTAATACGGATTGAAAACTGCCAGTGGCCAGGACAGAGAGAGCGGAAGTGATTTTGAGGTGGGCAGGGATGGGGTTATTCCTACGTGTCTGGGGCTGAAGGAGGGGTTTCAGCTGCTCACACAGCTGACGAATGGTGGCCCTATCAAACCTGAACCTTGTTAGACACTGCTGGTCAGTGAGTTGTAGGAAGGTGGTGCGGGGCCTAAACACTCGGGGCCGTGAATACCTCCTGCGGTGGGTGGCCTCTTCGTGTAGCATGAATGCCACAAGTGCATTAAGTGCATCCATATCCCCACCACCAGTGCAAGTATTAGGACTAGTAGTCAAACAGCAACACACACAGATCTGTCACTTCCAGGCACTACGCCCCTCTGGCCACTCACTCGCCAAACAGTACAGGCACACAGAGACAAACGGAGGTCAGGGAATACAATATACACGTGGGAAGAGTGAATGGGGAGGGATAGGGGGAGGGGGAGGGGAAGGGGCGATAGAGCAAAGGAGTAGGAGTAAGGAACGGTGAAAGGGTAAGACACAAAAAGAGGCAGGGCACACAGACGACCGTCACAGGTACTGAACACGCTCGGCTTTCTCTCTGCAACCACCACTTCAGCTCTTCCACCAACAATATCGCCACTCTCCAACTACACACAATCGCTAATGAGTCTAAAGACGCTTTCCCCCTTGCTCTGGTCGCTTTTATTTCGGGTCCATCATATTACGCCCATCTTCCCGCTCAACCAGAGCCCTTTCGCTATTCGTTATACGTTGTACCCGTCCACGTCGTATCACCGCCCCTAACACGCCCCCGACACGCCTCTTATTTGGGCGTTTTTACGTCCACGTACGAGCGACACGGACGCACTGAAACATTGCTTTCGATTATATGGATTTACTCGTTTTTGTGAGATTAACGTCCATCTCCCGATTTAGGTCGGCTCTTGGGCGTTTTTCTCGTTCGATTATAAGCAGGATAGTAGTAGTAGGAGTAGTTAACAGCATAAAAATAGTAAAATGAACAAGTAAAGACATAGACAGAATGAAAGAGGAAAACTTGAAAGCAGCAAATTGAGACCTAATAATGGACTACCATGAAACAGGATCAAAAATACATATTTATCAGCACTGAAATTCAAATAACAGAGATATAATACAATATAAGCATAATAGCGATGGAGTATCTAATAAGCACACAATTAGAACATTCAATAACATTGCGATGGTACTAATGCTTTTTTACAACACAGATTACCATATAGCTGAGGGGCCAAGTGCAGATATATACATTAGGACAAGATGTGTGGTACAGAGTTAGTTGAGATAAATAAATGGATCAATAAAATAAAGGCAAGTTCTTTGAATAGTTAATCAAGATATAAGGAAGTGGTCTAACTTACAGTGGGTGTAGCAAGCTAGTACAGGTGCAGAATGGGTATATAGTCAGTGGCCCTATGTATTAAAGGCTTAGGAGAAGAGCCAGGCTTTTACCTGCTTCCTGAAGTAGAGGTAGTCTTGAGTTATATGTAGCCCCTTTGGGGTGCACTCTTGAGAAGGCTCGCTGGGGGTATCACATCGTACAATTTCCTTTATGAGGGGACAGACAGTGATGCTCCTTGAAAGGATCTTAGAGGTCTCAAAGGTGTGTAAAGAGCTAAATTATTCTTTAAGTACTCTGGCCCATTTTGTCTGAGGGCTTTGAAAATCAAACACAGAATTTTAAATTTAGCCCTGTAAGGCACTGGTAGCCAGTATGATGTGGTCATGCCATTTGCAGCCTTCTATCAGTCATGCTAAAGCATTCTGAATTAGTTGGAGCTGATACAAACTCTTTTTGGTTTGACCAATGTGCATAGCATTACAATAGTCCAGTTGTGATGTTATCATGGCATGGACCACCATAATCAGACTTGTCTTTTCAATATGTGGAAAGAGATATTTCGTAGCTGCCATAGGTGATAGCAGGGCCGTGCCAACACGGTAAGCAGGGTAAGCACCGCAGGGGGGCACCTGCCTTCAAGGGCGCCGCTGCGGTGCTGCCCTGCCATACCGCTGCTCCGCCTCCCACCTACCTTTAAAAAAAATTTGTGAAGCCGAGTTGCAGGCAGCGCCTCGCGTCTGCCCGGCTGTTTGTAAAACAAGTAAATCTCTTCTCCTCGTCATCGGGCCTCACTGTGTCCCGCCCTCCTCTGAGGTAACTTCCTATTTCCACGAGGGCGGGACACAGTGAGGCCCGATGACGACGAGGAGAACAGATTTACTGCTGGCTCAGAAACTAGTGGATTGGATAAGCAGTTTCTGTAACAATGTGCGCTGGCCCGATGCTGCCACTATTCTGTGAGCGCTGAATGGAGAGCACCGGGGAGCAGCTGTACCTAGCACTGTTCTGCTCTGGTGGATACTGAGCACACCCTGACTGTTCTTCATGGAGCTGCTGCATGATGTCTTGTCTGAAAGGTGAGGGGGTTTATTCAGTTGTATGTCTCTCTTGTCTCTGTGCTTAGAGGCTCTTCTTTGGCTCAGCAGCAGCTGTCTGTATTGGAGGATGTGTCTTAGATTTGAAGTGTTCCGGGTAAGGAGGGTTTCCTTGTTTGGACAACTTAATACCCTGAACGTACCTTAGCACGTCGGTTTGCGTTGTTGGAGAAACTTTCTGAGCCATGAAGCAGCTACGTTGGCACTAGCCATTTAGTATAAATCTCTGATCATTTACTCTAAAATGTAACTTTCTGAAAAGCAAGGAAGCAGCAGGGGAAGTAAAGTGGAAAGGTGGGGGGGAGGGGGATTTTCCTGAAGCATTGTGAAAATGGCAACATCCCAACATTGCTTAAAATGTCTTCAGAGCTATACTGTGCACTGGTAGCAATGGAAACAGTTGTTGGATTTTTTTTTTTTTTTTTGTTAAATCTGGGGAAAGACTTGGCATTCAGTCTTAAGACTGGCTGATTATTTGATATGTGTTCTAGTAACTTGTGAATGTAGACAGTTTTCTGCTTTGCTAGGCTGGTTCAGTGATACACTGTGTTTTACAGTTTGTCATCCTTTTCCCTGTTAGCCTAGTAATTCAAGGATCATCCATTCCATGGAGAAGAAACTGAAATGCTTGTTTGGGATCTTTTTTTGTTGTTGTTGTTCTGAGAAAAGTTTAGCACAGGATAGTGTGGAATGGCCCTGGCATTGTCTCAGTTTGGACACCTTATCGGCTAGAAAAGCCCTTCTTGCTGTGGTGGTGAGTGGCTGGGATTTGCAGCTGCTGTCCGTTTGTTAGTTGTTGGAACTTTGGTATGTGCTTTTTCCCCACATCTTGTCATCTTTCCCTTTTGACTTGTGGAGCGCTTACTGTAACAATCATTATTGGTGTTGCTTGTGGGAGCTGAAAAGGAGACAGGGAGAAGTGGCTGGGGCTGAAGCTCGGGACTGGTGAGAGAAAAGGGCTGGGGGCTGAAGCTCGGGACTGGTTGGAGAAAAGGGCTGGGGCTGAAACTGGGAACTGGTGGGATAGTGGGACTGGAACTGGGGGCTGAAAAAAAGGGGCAGAGAAAGGGGACAGATCCTGGATGGATGGGAGAGGGAGGGCAAATGGTGGATTGAAGGGGCAGAGAGAAAGGGCAGACAGTGGATGGAAGGGATAGAAAGGGCAGACAGTGAATGGAAGGGGGAGAGAGAGAGGGCAGACAGGGGCAGATGGTGGATGGAAGGGGCAGAGATAGAGGGCAGATGTAGATGGAAGAGGCAGGGAGAGAGGGCAGACATTGGATGGAGGGGACAGCAGAGAGGGCAGAGAGAGAACAAAGAGATGCTGGATGGAAGGAAGGCAGTGAAAAGAAGATGAGGAAAGCAGAAACCAGAGACAACAAACTGTAAATAAAATATATATTTTAATTTTTTTGCTTTAGGATAAAGTAGTATTGTAGCTGTATTAATAAATGTTTATAATAGAACATGTAAACAAGGTAATATTTTTATTGGACTAATTTTAATACATTTTGGTTAACTTTTGGAGGACAAATCCCCCTTCCTCAGGTCAGGATAGCACTATACTGTATTGACCTGAGGAAGGATGTTTTGGCCTCTGAAAGTTAAATATATTAGTCCAATAAAATGGTATTATTTTATTTTCTATGTATGTTTTATTTCTATTTGTTAATTTGTAAAGTGGTGATTAGTACTTGTAAGTTTTTTCAAATTTACATCTGCTGTCTTTATATTTTGCACAGTACTAGGGGACATTTTCTGTTTCTGTGGTGTTGCATTGTATACAGAGTCTGGCATCTTGGGGGTTCAGTTTAATTTTTGTCTAAATAGAAAGTTTATTATTACTTATTCTATAGTGGATTAGGGTGTATCTATGTTTGTGAAAAAGACATGGCTTTCAGTTGGCATTGACTGTGCAGGATCGACAATCTGTATTATTCTGCCTGGTTTTGTTTTACAATAGGTGAATTGATGTTCTAGTGCTCACTGTAGTGTTTAAGATACTTTCCTTTTCCTTGTGTGATTCGTAGAAATGACTGCTTATGGTATGGTAGAATTGCTCTGTAGGTCCTGAGTGTTTTGTATTCTCAGCATGCCTAGTACTAGAATTTGGAGGTGGGTGTTAAAAAATGACCACTTTGATAATCAGGTGCTCAACGTTAACAGTTTATATTTATTTACTTATTTATGGTATTTTATGCTAGATGGGGGGGGGGGGGGGGTGTCAACTGATAGTCTGCAGGGGGGCACCAGAGACCCTAGGAACAGCCCTGGGTGATAGAGACAAATTTTAAAGGTAGTTTGAATTTGTGGAATCAGAGTAAGTGATGAGTCTAGCAGTATCCCAAGATTCCTGACCTGTGATTTTAGAGGGAGTTCATACTTCTCAAAAGGTATTTTGAAGTCTGGTATTTGTCCACTTGTGTTAGGTACCCAAAGAATCTCTGTTTTCCTTGGGTTCAGGCAGAGTTTGTTGTTGTTTGCCCATTCCTGTGTTGCGGTTCGGCAGGAAGACAGTTTACTCAGAGCTGTGGGTAGGTCGGGTTTAATGGGTATGAGTAGTTGCACATCATCAGCATAAATGTAGAATTTTTAGTAGCTGCATGTCATCAGCATAGACGTAGAATTTTGTGCCCATCGACCAAAGCAGTTCAGCCAGAGGCTTGAGGTAGATATTAAATAAAATTGGAGATAGCATGGATCCCTGTTGCACTCCACAGTTTGGTATCCAAAGGAATGATGTGCTGTTGCTGAACAGAACTGATTACTGTCTGTCTGACAAATAGGATTTGAACCATTTAAGTACTGTGCCACTGATACCTGTTTTTGCCAGTCTTATAAGCATGACATTATGATCCACAGTGTTGAAGGCAGCTGAGAAATCCAGTCACACTAGTATTGAGGCAGATCTCCTGTTACAATTTCTGTGCAGATAATCCAGAAGGGACACTGCATCTGTTCCATACTCAGGTGTAAAGCCAGATTGACATGGGTCTAGCCAGCTACTTTCAACTAGCCAGTCCTTGAGTTGAATGCAGACTGTCTTTTCTATAAATTTTGCTAGGAAAGGAATGTTAGAGACTGGTTGGTAGTTTTCGAGCTTGTCCTGGTTGAGTGAGATCTTTTTCAATAGGAGGCACATCAAAGCTCTTTTTAGTGTTGTTGGCAGCTGCCGTTCCACAAGAGAGGTGTTAACAATTTTTGTGGCCCCTTCAATGAGGCCTATGCTTGCCCATTGTACTATCTTTGCTGGGCAGGGATCAAGAGGGCAGGTTGTAGGCCATAGGCCTTTCAAGATTTTTTCAAAACCTTCCTCTGTGACCTGGTTGAATGAGTCCCAGATGGATGTGTATGGTGAGGAAGAGATAGTGTTCTCTTCGTTAGCTGGTGGGAGCTTTGATGGGACTATCTGTAGGTCTTGATGGAGACTTTAATTTTGTTGGCAAAGTATGTGGCAAAATTATTGCTGGTTAGTTGTGACTGGCAAGACTGATTCTATTTTGGCATTTCCAGTAAGCTGTTTGCTGTTTTAACTCCACTCTTTGCTTTCTATCTTTTAATCAGTTCCTAATCCACAACAGGACATTGCCTCCTATCCCATGGATTTTTAATTTTCTTAGGCGTCTCTGAAAAGGGACTTTGTCAAAAGCTTTCTGAAAATATAGATATACTGCAACAACCAACTCATTTTTATTAATAACTTCAAGCAAATTGGTGATGCAAGACCTCCCTTGATTGAACCCAAGTTGTTTTTGTCCCATTAAACCATGCTTGTCTATATCTTACCTAATTTTGTTCTTTATAATAGCTTTTACCATTTTGCTTGACACTGATGTCAGGCTTATCAGTCTGTTATTTCCCATGTTATCTCTGGAGCTCTTTTTAAAAATTGTTATTGGCTTACTTTGCAATCTTTAGGTACCAAGGATGATTTTTTTAATGACAGAGTACAGATTACCAATCGTAGATCTGTAATTTCATTTTTGAGTTATTTCAGTACCCTGGGTAAATACCATTGGCCTCATTTTTGAAAGAGAAGGACACCCATGTTTTGACACAAATTGGGAGATGGGCGTCCTTCTCCCAGGGTCACCCAAATTGGCATAATTGAAAGCCGATTTTGGGCGCCCTCAACTGCTTTCCATCGTGGGGATGACCAAAGCTCCCAGGGGTGTGTCAGAAGCGTAGCGAAGGCGGGACTGGGGTGTGCTTAACACATGGGCGTCCTCGGCCGATAATGGAAAAAAGAAGGGCGTCACTGATGAACACTTGGCTGACTTTACTTGGTCTTTTTTTGGCTATGTTGCACAATTTAGCCAGTTAAGTATGAATATTCAGTGCTAACTGGCTAAGTTTAGCAGTTAAGATAGGCCTGTTATTTAACACTAAGCAGTTAACTGGTTAGCACTGAATATTGGCTTAACCAGTTAAGTTGCTGCGAACAAAACTGAAACTGGATATTCAATGTCGGTTGCTGGATACAGCCTGGCATTGAACACTTGGGGTCAGCACCATCAGCATGGCTATGCATGCTGCCTGCCACTGGCTGAATATTGAGGGGGGCGGTTAATCTTTGCAGCTGTTCTTTTTAGTTTTTTTTTAAACCAATTTTCTCATAGTTGCCCTTTCAATAGTTAAATGCTTTAGCAGTAGATTTCCTTACTATCTTAACTCCAGTTCTTACCTCATATCTGATCATGTTATGATCACTGTTGCTAAACGGCTGCAAAAACTTACCTCTCGCACTAAGTTCCGAATTTCACTAAGGATCAGATCTAAAATACCACACCCTCTTGTTAGTTCCTGAACTAGATGCTTCATGAAGCAGGCCATTTATTTCATCTAGGAACTTCACTTCCCTAGCATTCCTTGTTATGACATTTATCTAATCAATGTTGGGGTAATTGAAATCACACACAACATTGCTAAATTTGCTAGCTTCTCTAATTTACGCTAATATTTCATCATCTTTCTGTTCATTCTATCCTGTTGGACAGTAGTATAGCCCTACCAGTGTTCTCTTTCTCTTCACAATGTTATGACTTTCTCTTTGTTCTATTATATCTGTCTGCTGTATTAGACACTGTTTGGTACCTGCCCTTCTTTTACAGAACTAAATTCACTCATATTTGACCAGCAGGTCCTAGTTTATTTCCTGGGCTACCAAATGCTCTTCATAGGGGAACTGAATGTCCACCACAATCATGGGGGTGGGGGTGGGGGGGGTGGGGGTGAAGACAATTTAAAAACACAAGGAAAAAATCTCTTTAGATCAATAAACAAAGAAAAGCACTTAGCTAAAGCATAGATATAGGGGAAGTACAGATTTACTTCAGCAACCGCAATTAGATTATAACCTGCCACAGGAATGTTAAGGAGGGATGAGTTGAAACCCAAAGATGAGAGGTTGATAATTATAGCACAGGATAGTGAGCTATGGACAAGATGGCTCCCTGCCAACGTAAAGAAAAGTGGTAAAACAAAATGGGCAAATGCAGATTTTGTAACAATGAACTTAAAAACAATCACACTTTTCATCACCAGGTGTGATACACTGATGTAAATAAAAACTATACCAAAAGGCACAGTACAGTATCACATCTCATCCACTGGAATCAATGTGTCAGATCTTACTGTGTCAGAAAAACACTGGGAACATGACACTGACAGAATTGTGGAGAATGAAGAAGTTGTGATCATTTGGGGCATTCCTATTCTACAGATAAAAAGCTTGGTGCAAGAAAACTGAACATTTTAGTAAAGGAGAAAAGTTAACAGAAGTGTCCATTTTAGGAGATTATTCTGTACTTTGTGTGGAAAAAAGATCTTAGAGTATCAACAAATGCAATCAGAGGGCATGAAAATGAACTCCAGGAGTATGCTCTCTTTGAAATGCCCAGTGTTGTGAGATTTTAAATTGGATTTTATAGCTCAAATTGAAACAAATGCGGACTCATTTTCGAAAGAGATGGACATCCAAAAAGCGATATAAATCGGCATATGGACGTTCCTCTCACAGAAACATCCAAATCGGTATAATCAAAACTTCAGACAGGTTGACACAGGCTCATACCCCCACTACCTGTTACACTTGTGCAGGAAACTGTGAACCCTCCAAAACCCACCAGAAACTCACTGTACCCACATATAGGTGCCCCCTTCCCCCCTAAGGGCTATGGTAGTAGAGTACAGTTGGGGGTAGTGGGATTTTGTTTTTTTTGGGGGGGGGGGCTCTGCACACAAGGTAAGGGAGTTGTGTACCTAGGAGCATTTTATGAAGTCCACTGCAGTGCCCCCTAGGGTGCCCGATTGCTGTCCTGGTATGTCAAGCAGACCAGTCTACTAAAAATGCTGGCTCCTCTCATGTCCAAATGGCTTGAATTTGGATGGTTTAGACTTGGACGTCTTTGGTTTCAAAAATGGCCAAAAATCAAAGACGTCCAAATCTAAGGACATCCTTGGTATTTTCATAATGAAAGATGGGCGTTCATCTTTTTTCAAAAATGACCTTTTCCCCGCCTCCGAATTTGGACGTTTTACAAAGATGTCCAAATTCCAACTTAGACGTTTCTTTCAAAAATGCCCCTCTATGTGTCTTTAAATAAAAAGCAGACAAAAGATTGCAAATTAACAACGTATACTGCTGAGCAAGATGTAAATAGGAACAACAAACATAGTTTGAAATGTCTATATGCGAATGCCAGAAGGCTAAGAAATAAGATGAGAGAGTAAGAATGTATTGAACTAAATAAAAAAAATTGATAAATGTTAAACATCCATAGTTATCCCAGTATGTTTATGATACTGTATTATAAAATTGGATTCTTACAACAAATTACTTTCTTATGCATTATTTTTTGCTATGTATCCTGTACTGTTTAGTGCAAGCCACATTGAACTCAAACTTGTTTGGGATATCGTGGGATATAAATAAATAAGTAAATGTGGACAAATGCAAAGTGATACAAATTGGGAAGAATAATCCAAATCATAGTTACCTAATGCTAGGGTTCACCTTAGGAGTCAGCACCCAAGAAAAAGATATAGGTGTCATTGTAGACAATGTGCTTAAATCTTTTGACCAGTGAGCAGTGACAGCCAAAAAAGCAAATAGGGTGCCAGGAATTATTAGGAAAGGGATGCAAAATAAGACCAAGAATATTATAATGCCTCTGTATTGCTCTATGGTGCCACCTCACTTTGAGTATTGTATTCAATTCAATTCTAGTTGCCGTATCTCAAAATAGATATGGTGGAATTGGAAAAGGTTCAAAGAAGAACAACCAAAATGGTAAAGGGGATGGAATTCATCTCATATGAAGAAAGGCTAAGGCGGTCAGGGTTCTTCAGCTTAGCAAAGAGACACCTAATGGGGGAACATGATTGAGGTCTACAAACTCCTGAGTGGTGTAGAACTGGTAAAAATGAATTGATTTTTTACTCTTTCAAAAAGTACAAAGGAAAAGGGACACTCAATGAAGCTACATGAAAATACTTTTAAAACAAATAGGAAGAAATCTTTTTTTTACTCAATGAATAGTTAAGCTGTGGAACTCATTGCCAGAGGATGTGGTAACAGCAGTTTTAAAAAGGTTTGGATAAGTTCCTGGAGGAAAAATCCATAGTCTGCCATTGAGATATACATGGTGGAAGCCACTGCTTGGCCTGGGAATGGTAGCATGGAATATTGATACTATCTAAGTTTCTGCCAGGTACTTGTGACTTGGATTGGTCACTGTTGGAAACAATTTACTGGGCTAGATATACCATTGGTCTGACCCAGTATAGCTGTGTTATTTTGAGATATTATTTTGATTTTTTTGCCACATAATTCCTTGGAGTGTGTTCATTATATATATTGCCATCAGTAACAGAGATATTGGAGGGGAGGCAGCTAGTACAGCTGCACCAGAGTGACAGTGTGAAGTGATTCTTCCCTGTTGTGTTCAAAAGTACCCTCACTGTCCCTTTATTGCTGACATAGAGGGGCATAATCGAACGGGGCGCCCGGGTTTTCCTGAGGGCGTCCTCGCAGGATGCCCCCGTGAAGGGGTGGGGAAACCCATATTATCGAAACAAGATGAGCGGCCATCTTTTGTTTCAATAATACAGTTGGGGACGCCCAAATCTCAACATTTAGGTCGACCGTAGAGATGGTTGTCCCTAGAGATGGTCGTCCCCGATTTTCGGCGATAATGGAAACCGAGGATGCCCATCTCAGGAACAACCAAATCCAAGCCATTTGTCCGTGGGAGGAGACAGCATTCGTAGTGCACTGGTCCTCCTGACATGCCAGGACATCAACCGGGCACCCTAGGGGGCACTGCAGTGGGCTTCAGAAAAAGCTCCCAGGTGCATAGCTCCCTTACCTTGTGTGCTGAGCCCCCACCCCCCAAAACCCACTCCCCACAACTGTACACCATTACCATAGCCCTTAGGGATGAAGGGGGGCACCTAGATGTGGGTACAGTGGGTTTGTGGTGGGATTTGGAGGGCTCACATTTAACACCACAAGTATAACAGGTAGGTGGGATGGGCCTGGGTCCGCCTACCTGAAGTGCACTGCAGTACCCACTAAAACTGCTCCAGGGATCTGCATACTGCTGTCATGGAGAAGGGTATGATATTTGAGGCTGGCATAGAGGCTGGAAAAAATATTTTAATTTCTTTTAGGGTGGGAGGGGGTTAGTGACCACAGGGGGAGTAAGGGGAGGTCATCCCCGATCCCCTCCGCTGGTCATCTGGTCATTTAGGGCACATTTTTGTGGCTTGGTCGTAAAAAAAAAAAGTGACCAAGTAAAGTCGGCCAAGTGTTCGTCAGGGACGCCCTTCTTTTTTCCATTATCGGCCGAGGACACCCATGTGTTAAGCACGTTCCAGTCCTGCCTTCACTATGCTTCCGACATGCCCCAGTTAACTTTGGTCATCCCTGCAACAGAAAGCAGTTGAGGACGCCCAAAATCGGCTTTCGATTATGCCGATTTGGGTGATCCTGGGACTCGGAGAAGGACACCCATCTCCCGATTTGTGGCGAAAGATGGGCGCCTTTCTCTTTCGAAAATAAATCTGATAGTGTTGTCCCCCCATCCCAAGAATTTTAATGACCCATCCAGTCCTGTATTAGCTCTACCACAGCCATACCCCACTTTCACTTCCCCAAACATCTAAGTCACCAACCATCTGTGCCCCTCACCTATCTTTTACCTTGCTGTCCTCTAACTCCCAAGTTCCCTCTCTGCAGTTACCCCATCACTTCACACTCTCTTCCCCTCAACTCCCCATTCCCTCTTTCCCTCCCATCTTTTTACCTCATAGCCACTTTCTGCCACACTGTCCCTTGCCTCTGTCCCCATGCCCTACTCCCTTTCCTTGTCCCTTTTACCCTCTAATAAACATCAATATTCTCTACCCAACCCCTTTCCCCCTTTCTATGGCGTTCAACCCGCCTTTTTCCAACTGTTTCTTCCCCCAGTGTCCAGCAGTGATAGTCTTTCTCTGTCCCCACCACTCCCATCAGGCTAATCCTCAATCTTCAACCAAGCAAAATATCCCTTCTCCTACCTCCTATAACCTTCTGCATCTTTTCTCTCTCTCAGTGACAGATGCTGCTCAGGTGTGTGTGAGGAGCTGGGGTGGGGGGGGGGGGGTTCAGTGGCAGTAGCAGATTTGATTAGTTCAGGCAAGCGAGGAAACAGTTTGATAGTGGAAGAAGTTTGGCAGGCTCAGGAGTACAGCTGCCACATTGGCAGTGGCAGCAGCTGGAGGACTCCCAAAAGCTAAGTGGGCTGTGAACAGGATTCTGGAGCTCAAGGCAATTTAGCAATGAAGGATGAGCAACAGATGCACAATATAGCTTCCCCTGCATACTGCACATACCTTTCATGCCTGCTGTGCCTGTAGCTTTCTACTCTGTGCTTCACTATCTGGCAAGTTGTTGCTGAGTGAGTCATCAGTACTTCCTTTTTGTGAAGAGAAAAGGGGCTGCCTGAAGGAAGTTTACATGCACGTGTTGGCCTGTAAACCAAAACCAAGCCAATATGCACACACAGGGTCCAATATTCAATTCCGATTTCACTGGGCAGGATTGGTTCATACCCCGTGAAATCGTGGTCAGAATTTATAAAAATGCTGATTGCTGTCAGCTCAATATTGACCTGAGACTTGTTTCCCATAAAATGGCCCAAGTAGGTGTAAAATAACCCAATCTGATAACACCAGAAGTGCCTCAGGGTGTGGTTCTTTAACATTTATATCATGCTGTGCCATCATCCACTTTTCCGGCAATCGGTCTATTTGTATGCGACATTCAAATGTGTATCAAATAAGAAAGATCAAGTTATCACTATTTCAGATTTGAACTACTATATTTTAGCAATAGCTCAACAACTTTACATCTACAAGCAAAAGCTTAACCTATTCAAGGTCCTTTCAACAAACTGACAGGTATGGATTCTAGCAGTTTTACTGACCCTTACAGGAATTACCAATCTAAAGGATGTAGCTCAACCATCAGGTGTCAATGGGAATCCACATTTCAGGGATGGTAATAACCTCAATTATGCACCTGCCAGTTTTTTCAGCTTCTCAGTTCCTTTGAGAAATGTCATGTGGTCATAGGAGCCAACTTTGCAAAATGATTGGGGGTGCTAAACCCAATAGAAATTACCATTCCCTGGATGCAGTCAATGAATTTTATCAATATTGGAGGTCCTCAAGCTGGCACTATGGATGTGTTTACCATCACATCAGTGGCGTAGCCAGAAGTCAATTTTTGGGTGGGCCAACAGGTTGGATGGGTGGGCACTAGACAGTGGTGAGCTGGTAAATGTTTAACAACAGGCTTTCTCCCCGGTCCACCTCTGCACCCCCCCCCCCCCCCCCCGTCCACCTGTGCACCTCCCCTCAAAATTGCAGAGCTGGCTATAGCTGGGGAAAGAGCCTGGGGGGGGGGGGGGGAGGCAATGCATTACTCTCTCCAGGAAAAAAAATAAATAAATGATCCCAGGTTCCAATCTAATTCATATTTATTGTGGGATAAAATGCCATAAATAAGTAAATAAATATAAACTTTTAATGTTGAGCACCTGATTCTCAAAGTGGTCATATTCCAAACACTAAAATGAAAATAAAATGATTTTTTTCTACCTTTATTGTCTGGTGACTGTTTTTCTGATCATGCTGGCCCAGTATCCGATTCTGCTGCTATCTGTCCTCTTAACTCCGTTTCCAGGGCTTCCTTTCCATTTATTTCTTTACTTTCCGCCTTTCTTCTTCATTTCTTGCCCTACATCCGTAAGTAAAAGCTGGGTCCTCTGCAGATGACTGTCCAGTGGATCCAGCTTCTGCATATTTTCTTCATCTATGTGCAGTTTTCTCCTCTCTTCCTTTCCCCTCATCTCATCTATTCTCCTTCCTCACTCTTCCATCCCCTCCATCCATGTCCAGCATTTCTTCTCTCTCCCTTCCCTCTCCTCCATCCATGCCAGCAACCCTCTTCTCCCCTGCCCTTCTGTCCATCCATCCATGTCCAGCAACCCTCCTCTCCCCTGCCCTCCATCCACCCATGTCCAGCAACCTTCCTATCTCCTCTTTCCTCCCCTCCATCCACCCATGTCCAGCAACTCTCCTCTCCCTCCATCCATCCATACCCAACAATTCTCATCTCTGCCCTGCCCCTATCCATTCATACCCAGCATTTCTGTTCTTGCCCCTGCCCCCTTCTATCCATCCATACCAAGCAATTCTGTTCTTGCCCCTGCCCCCTCTATCCATCCATACCCAGCAGTTCTATTTTCTCCCCTGTCCCCTGCCTCCAGCCATCAGCGATTCTCCTCTCTCTCCTGCAATTCCCTCTCACCCCCATCCTTCCCTCCCATTCAATTCCACATGCCCGCCCTCTTCTCCCCCAAAAAATTTACAGTGGAAGCAGGCTGAGCTCCGTTCCTGCATCTGCCTCCCTCTCCCAGACGCTGCCTACCGCCACCACGATCGCAGGTCTACCTCCCTCCGTCTCTCAGCACTCATCAGCAGCAGTGCCAGTAGCAAATCATACACGCTGCCTTCTTCTAACCCGGAAGCGTCATCTCTGCCGCATCCAGCCCCAGCAGAAACAGGAAGTTCTGATAATGGGGGCGGAACGTGGCAGAGAAGATGCTTCCGGGTTAGAAGAAGGCGGCGTGTATGATTCGCTACCAGCGCTGCTGCTGATGAGTGCTGAGAGACGGAGGGAGGTAGACCTGTGATCGTGGCAGCGGTAGGCAGCATCTGGGAGAGGGAGGCAGATGCAGGAACGGAGCTCAGCCTGCTCCCTCCGCTCTGCTGCCTCCACTGCTGGGTGGGCCTGAACCCAAACTGGGTGGGCCTAGGCCCACCCAGGCCCAACCGTGGCTACGCCCCTGCATCACATGCTCTTTGATCACCAATCTCTTAGATGGCTCCATATGCAGCCTAATCTTAAACAACTCCAGCATTTACAGAACACTGTAGCAAGGACCAAATCCTGTGATCATGTACAGACAATTTTTTAGAAATTATAATGGATCCCTGTTTTGAAATTCAAGGCAGTATGTTTTGTTTTCAACAGTTTACATCAAATGGCTCCAGCATATCAATCTCAAATGTTACTCATGCTCCAGGAAGGAGATTTAGCTCTCCCTAAAGCCCTTTTATCTTCCCCTCTGTTAACATAAACAAAATTAGCTTGTGTGAATCCTTGTGCATTCAGCTGTTCTTTCAAAATTATGACCAAATTTCAATATAGCTATGTATGAAAAATTATCTTTCCTTCTATAAAAATCCCCCAGGTTAAAGCGATAGTGCAGCAAGCTTATGATAAGTTACAAATGGTGAAACAATTATCAGCATGATTGTATCTCAAGTCCACATGGGGAAAGGAGGCAAAGCACAATTCAAAGAAAGAACCAGGCACACCCATTAAAGGGGGGGCCGACCACAACCGGGCTGAAGGCCAGCGAAGACAGAAGTGTGGGGGAGGGTACAGGGAGGGCCTAGCTAGAGAGCAGAGGTAGTAGTGGGAGGGAAACAAGGGGTAGCAAGGGGAGGGGGCAGGAAAGAAGGGGAGGAGCAAGGGAGGAGGAGAGAGGAATTTGAACTGCACAGGAAGTCCTTTTGAATTTGGAAGCAGGAGAAGAGCAAGGTTGATACGTCTGAGTGTGTGCCGAATGCCCGAGTTGATAACATTAAGAGTAAATAGTGGAAGATCAACCCCAAGCAATTACAAAATTACAGAGTAGAAATTACAGGAGCCGTTAACAGGAGAGAAGGGATAGGGACTTGTTTAGAGTCCAAGAAGGTCATTAAATGATCAGGGTCAAAGAAATGTATTTAACCAACTGTAAGTTGATCACAAATTTGCAAGGAAAATTAAGCCAGAAGGTCCCCCCTAACTGGAGAACACGTGAACATAGTTTCAAAAAGGATTGACACCTTAGTTGAGTCTGTGTACATACATCAGGAAAAACTCTGATTTTATGATTCAAAAATAATTCTTGTCTATGACAGAAGTTGTTTTTCAAAATCCAATCTCGATCTAGTTGTAAAACAAAATCTACTATTGAAATAGCAGTTTGAAGTCCAATAGTTTCATCCTCTATTGTCTGAGTCAAGTTTAACTTATCAAATAGAACATCGGAACCCACCACTAACAATTGATCAGAAGATTTCGTAGTATAAGGTAACAAATAATACATTTTAGAAACTGGGGGGGGGGGGGTATGCTTGTTCTGGTATTTTCAAAATTTCTGATAAGTACCTCTTAAAAGTAATGAGAGGAGCAACTACTGGTAATTTAGGAAAATTAATGAATCACAATGTCTTCATTCTTTGCTGGTTTTCCAAATTTTCCATTTTCTTTGCAGCAATAAATTCTCCTTATTTAAAGCACCTTGTCCCTCCTGAAGTTTAAAAATATCAGGCTTAATTGAAAGCTCAAAGAACTCCAAATGCTGTGTTTTAGTTTCCAATTCAGCAATTTTTTCAGGAAAGAATTGTGTAGATGTCACCAAAGAAGAAATCATATTAGAGAAAGTAGTTTCCAAACTCACCAAGGCTTCCCAAATCGTCTCAATGGTAATCACATCTGGTTTTGCCAGCAGCAAAGATTTAAATTGTTGTAACAAATCTGCCTGGGCTCCCTCACTGCCCGAATCAACCAACTCCTCTGTCCAGCTTATAATCGAAAGAGAAAAACGCCTATATTTCGACCCAAATCGGGAGATGGACGTTTTTCTCGCAAAGGCGCCCAAATCGGTATAATCGAAAGCCGATTTTGGGCGTTTCCAACTGCACTCCGTCGCGGAAAGGAATAAAGTTGACAGGGGGGGTGTCGGAGGTGTGTCAGAGGTGGGATTGGGGCGTTGTTATCAGCCGAGGAGAGATGGGCATCTGTAGCTGATAATCGAAAAAAAGGCGGTTTTACCGCGATTTTGGGTCACTTTTTTTAGACCTTTTTTTTCACGAACAAGTCCCAAAAAAGTGCCCCAACTGCCCAGATGACCACTGGAGGGAATCGGGGATGACGTACCCGGACTCCCCCAGTGGTCACTAACCCCCTCCCACCAAAAAAAACCCACTTTAAAAATTTTTTTCACAGCCTGTATGCCAGTCTCAAATGGCGTACCCACCTCCATGACAGCAGAACGTGTTCGATCCTCTCACAGCCTTTCCCTGGGTCAGATGTGGCTCTCGGGTGCACTACAGGGTCACATAAGCATTGCAATGTGGTGGGTGTAGGGTATTGGGCTTCGTGATTTCATTAGCTTGTGTTACAGTCTCACGATGTTGGTAGTTGGTAGGCTCTTCTCCCATGGTGCTTTTCCCCCTTTTTACTGGGTCAGAGTGTGCCCTGTTGTGTTTCCTGTTGTAGTCCATGTGGTAGTGGTAATTTTTGTAAGCCAGTTTTAGTTCCCTTTCCTGTGTTAGCCACATTAGACAACTTAGTTCTTACCTTGAATGTGGCTGAAAGAGGGCATTGTACAGCATTCTGCCAGCTCTGATCTACTGCTAATCTCAGTACCAGGGAGACTCGTTGCCAGTGGGGCACAACCTCTGCAGCTAACTGTGAGTAAATGTGCTTATTCCAATAAAGGATGTTTTCGGAGAGATTAATCTTCAGGTGTCAACTGGTGTGCCAATGTTATACAGCAGCAACAAGTCCTAGAGGCCTGCGTGTATGCAGGTCCCTGGAGCACTTTTAGTGGGTACCGCAGTGCACTTCAGGCAGGCGGACCCAGGCCCATCCCCCCCACCTGCAACACTTGTGCTGGTAAATGGGAGGCCTCCAAAACCCACTGTACCCACATGTAGGTGCCCCCTTCACCCCTAAGAGCTATGGTAGTGTTGTACATTTGTGGGTAGTGGGTTTTGGGGGAGTGGGGGTTGGGAGCTCAGCACCCGTGGTAAGGGAGCTATGCATGTGGGAGCTTTTTCTGAAGTCCACCGCACTGACCTAGGGTGCCCAGTTGGTGTCCTGGCATATCAGGGGGGCCAGTGTACTACCAATCCTGGCCCCTCCCACGACCAAATGGCTCGGATTAGGATGTTTTTGAGCTGGGCGTTTTTAGTTTCCATTATCGCTAAAAAAAACAAACACCCAGCTCAAAAACGTCCATTTTTTCGAAAATACGGTTCGGCCCGCTCCTTCACGGACCCGTTCTCAGAGATAAATGCCCATGGAGA
This sequence comes from Microcaecilia unicolor, assembly GCF_901765095.1. Taxonomy (NCBI): domain Eukaryota; kingdom Metazoa; phylum Chordata; class Amphibia; order Gymnophiona; family Siphonopidae; genus Microcaecilia; species Microcaecilia unicolor. Next base: position 455,927,155 of record NC_044033.1, on the reverse strand, counting down.
TTTTAGCGTTCAATTATGCACCTCCACGTCTGCTCCAATCCCTCTGATGGAAGATTGAGCAGCGTCATCCCACGCTGCCACACATGGTGCTCCATTGCTCTGGGTTGCTTCTGCTCCTGGAACGAGCGACCTCTCTGTGGGTTTCGCCTATCCAGGATCCTCACAGAGCAAGATTGTCGGCATTGTCGGGGGACTCCGATTCTCTGGGCTAAAAGAGGTATCCACTTCAAGTGCGGTGAGCGGTTCACCTCCTGCTACTCCAGCCCCCAGCGAAGACATCAACCCAGTAGTTTCACTTGGGACCGCAAATCGATCCATTGGTCCTACCAAGGGAGAAACAGGAGCAGCAGGGTAATCCCTCTGCTTTCCCCTTCTTATAAGCATAGAGCAGGTCAAAGAAATTAGAAAAACATAGACAAAGTTAAGGTGGGAGAGAGGAGCAGCCTGTGGCACTTCCTGCTCAGAAGCCATCTCAATTATCACCATTTTTGTAATGGTCAGCTTTACAATCAGTTGGGAAGACTCTGGTGATAAGCATGCTGGATTTTTCTAATCCCTTTTATTCAGGAATATCACGGAAACTTTTAAGGTAACTGTAGGCCGTTCAAAATGTGACTGCATGAATAACATATGGTCAAAAAAAAAAAAGAGAGTGTTTGCCTTTTGTTAGTCAATTTACATTGGCTGACTGTAGTCCGGTCTTGGCCTTATCAATCCTCACACATTTCTAAGAGACAAAATCCAAAGCTTTAACCTTCTGCAGTCTCTGTGCTCTTGTCAGGGTCATTTGCTGGCATTAAAATTTGCTTGCAAAAAACAGAGTTTATTTCAAGTTTGCTCCATTCTTTTGGAATAAACTGCAAGCATGCAAGCAAAATTTGGCTATTCAGAAAGACCTTAAAATAATCAGCATATTTAGCAGCACTTAACAAGCAATAATGAGCACTAATTGGCAATAATTAGAATTTACGCACATAACTTGCTAAGTGGATTCTGAAATGAACTACACCTAAATTCTAAAGCACACAGTTCAAAAGGGGCATGGCTATGGATTGGAAATGGGCATTCCAAAAGATATGCGAATTGTTATAGAATATGGCCCAGTGCACATAAATCTATATGCAGGGATTTATACCATGTTTTCATTGGTGTAAATGGATGCATATAGTTTTAAGTGCTGGGATATCAACTAAGCATATTCTATATATTGCGCCTAAATCTAGACGTTGCTTATAGAATACACTTAGGTGGAAAATTTTATGGCACGGATATTTTAGGCGCCTTGTATAGAATCTGGCCCATAATGGGTGTCTCAACATTGATCACCAGCTGATTTCTACCGCGAGCTAAATATGCTACTGCAGCTTAGTAAAAGACCACCTTGGTTGTGCGCTCTGTTTTTCATGCATCTTGCAACATTTTCTATTTAATCTGCCAGTGCCTTACCCTAAGAAAAAGCAGAATATTTAATGAATAAAACCAAATTAGTGGTCCTTGTACAAAGCTGTGGTAAAAATTGGCCTTATCGCACCCTTTTGCAGGTCATTCACACATAAGGCAATTTTTACTACTGCCATACATCCCTGATTTTCTACTTAGTTCATTAATGGCTATGTGCTGTTGCCATTAGCTCATGGCCATTTTTAAAAATTACTTAGTATATAAGTACACAAGTAATGTACTTACTGCCATACTGGTACAGATCGAAGGTCCATCAAGCCCAGTATCCTGTTTCCAACAGTGGCCAGTCCAGGTCATAGGTACCAGGCAAGATCCCAAAATAGTACAATACATTTTATGCTACTTATCCCAGAAATAAGCAGTGAATTTTCCCAAGTCCATTTTAATAATGGCTTATGGACTTTTCTTTTAGGAAGCTATCCAAATCTTTTTAGAACCCTGCTAAGCTAACTTCTTTTACCACATTCTCTGGCAACGAATTCTAGAGCACTTACTGCCACCTATTATCTAAGCAGTAAGGGCTCCTGCATTATCTGTGCACTAATCAGTTAGAGTGTGGCAATGTAGATGCGCTAACTGATTAGTGCAGAAACCCCCACTCTCCACTTCTGAGATTCTCCCTCAAAAAAAAAATACAAAAATATTATTTAGGGGCCTTTTTAGCTATGATAAGCACTAACACATGCTTACTGCAGGGCACGCTCAGGCATCACTTGGTAGTTTTTGGATTGGCAAGCGCCAGCTCAGCTAAAAGTTCTATCTGCCAACTTTTAGCTGAGCTGGCGCTAAAAACCCTCAGGGGGATTGTCCTTGAGGCAGCTTGGTCTCGGGCGAAACATATGTCGGACATTTTTACCCCTGGGTCAGAAAGATAAATGGATTCAAAAAGATAAGTTAATTGTTTAAAGGCTTCATTAAAAATAAGTTTTGAAAAATTGCAGTAGTCAATATAGTTGACCTATGAAGATGTTATGATGTTGACAACGTTGCCATAAAAAACAATTGTTTGTTGGCAACGAACATCGCTGAGATCATTCAAAAGAAAAGAGAATGAATGAAATGTGATTGGATGAATATAAAGAATCTTTTGGGGGTTAAAGAATTAGTGTATCTAAGCAAGTGATATGAGTATATTCTGATTGGATACTTCTGAATAGTTTTGGATTATTTTATTGTGGTATCCAAAGTTTTTTCAAATTGGCCATTTTTTGAGTGTTTTTAAAGTTAGGCATGTAAACTTACACTGGCATTCTATAATGGCAGTTGTGCATGTAACCGTCATTATAGAACCCATCCTTAGCACACATCATCCTAGTAACTATCTTTAGATGACCTTTTGAGAATTACCCCTTCATTGCACTTTAGTAAAAAGGCTCTTTAATGTGCTAAAGATGATTTGTTCCAGGAACTGAATATATTGTGAGGGATTCCAAGGACAACATCCTGGATAAGACCATGAAAAGAGGAGTGGCCAGCCACCCCAAGCCTAGGGGTGCCCCTCATAGGGAGGAGGAACCCCTGAAATCGAGTCCTGCCTCCTGTTCCATCAGAGGGGTGGAAGTAGAAGGGAGGGACTCCAGGCGGGAAGGGGATGAAACAGAGCTTATGGAGTGTGAATTAACAACTTACAGCCAGATGAAAGGCCGGCAGCAATGAAGATGGAAGGAACTAATTCAACTGAATCTGAAAGAGCAGAAAAATACAACCAAGAAGACGCTACGGAGTTAAGTGCTTGAAAATGTCCTTTCCATTTTTGTTTTGGATATCAAGTTTTACCTGAGTATTTTGAAAATTGATATAGCAGCTTTGGGGTGAGTCAGTGTGAGAAAACAAACAATGCAAGGGAGATGGTTGCTTAGCCTTGGCTGAAGCTAAAAAGAGCCAAGGGTTATATTTTCCTTTTGGGAAATGTGATTTTGGTATTTTGGGGGTTTGGAAGAGGGACATTGAAAGACATTTTCTTGTTTCTGATTAAAATACTATTAAGAAGTGTGAATGGGCAAATACAATGGGGAAAGCACCTGAAATGGTTAGACGAAGTCAAAGACAAAGGGAGGTGGAAGGTTAAAAAAAATCCCACCATCATCTGGGGAAATTGGAAGAAACTTGGAGCAGAGTACTGCAGGAAGAAGGAGCTGTAGAAGACAGGGCAGTGTCTTGGCCTGTATCCCTACTGATTTTATTTTAGTCTACAGCTGTGATTTGAAACAGGGATTTTCAAATTAAAGTGAAAAGGTTGTAACTCAGATCTGTTGATTAGGACTCACACAGTTACATTATGAGTCCTCGTGACAAAAAATAATATCTATCTATCTATCTATCTATCTATCTATCTATCTATCTATCTATCTATCTATCTATCTATGCCTCTTTTTTCAGTAGATCAATTTTTATTTTTATTTATAAATTTATTATACCCCACCTATCTGCGAATAAACATAAAACAGGATAAAAATGATCAAATTGCATGAGACTAATTTCAGGAAAAAGCCTGCTAAAGCAAACAGGTTTTCAAGTGTTTTCAGAAAACTAATGTCTAATTTTCTTCTACAAAAAGAATCCCAATTACCGAGGAAGCTTGAACATACTTTTAGGTAGGCAGAGAAGGACAATTTTCAATCAATGGTGTACCAAGGAATGTTAGAGAGGTGGAAATGCATAGGGTGCAGATATGGAGGGGCAAATGAGTTGCTCCCAGCTCACCATCTCTTCTTATTGGCAATGGTGAAGTGAGCAGGGGGGAGTGCGGGGGGGGGGGGGGCACTATTAGATGGGTTGCACTGGGCACAATTATAACTCACTACAGTACTACTTTCAGAGATGCTATTTTATCTAGAAAATCTGTGTTAGACTACATAAACAACTTTAAAATTTGCCCTCATCATGTTTCCATGTCTTATTAATCTGAGGCATTTCAGTTTGATTGAACAGAAAGGTACAAAGAATTATGTAAAAAAAATAGAACTGGATTGTGAATCAAGAGATCATTTTGTCAAACTTTCTGCCTCCAACCAAGATCCAAGGTAAAGGTTGGCTTACTAGAAATAAACCCTTCCACTGAATGAGCTCCTACAGTACCCTCAGGTAACTTGTTCCACTATTAGATTATGTTAACAATTGGATAGTTTTTCTCAGCATATACTTTTGGGCCTCTACCTCCAATCACCACTCTAGAAAACCAAATCCTTGGTGGCTAGAGAAGGAAATGGTAAACCACTATAGTATTCTGTTGAGAACGTCAGTAATGAATGTAGTGAACCATAATTGGCAAAAGTCTATGCAAGAAAAGAAAAACAATAACAAATACCTACTGCAATTCTAGCAAAAAGTAAGATTTTTGCATAGTATATTTATGTTTGTTTATTAAATTTGATATACTGTTCAGTGCAAAGCAATTTACAATATACATTTAAAAATAATAATAGTATTCTATATTACTCAACAGTTGAATATTCAGTTAATACCAAGAGGAAATATTCTTTTACTTTATTTTTTAAATTTTCTTCTGCCTTGGGAAGACATTGCAGATCTGCCTTATAATTAGTACTTATCTTATTCCAAATTAGTGAAGTGGAATATAAGCTTGGGAAGTTCATAAAATCTCAAGCATAGCTAATCAAAAAAATAGTCAATGGCCTTGTGTATGCCTTAGCAATTAAATTGGCAAAATCAAATAAAGAGTAAAGCATAGCACAAATTGCATTTTATTGTGCATAATGTTGCCTGTTTCCAAGTAAGCAATCAATGATTTCTGATTATTTTGTCTTCATAAAACAAAACAAAGAGAAATTATCTGGCTAGCCTTGGCTTCATTTGATGCAATGTTTACTTGTGTTTAAAAGCATGCCCCAAACAGGTCAATAGTTTAACAACTGCATGAAGATTATACTGCTTAAATTAGATAATTGAAGCATGCAGTGTATTAGTAAAGAATGTTGTCGGATAGCCAACATTGATATAAGCAAATCAACAAAATCCTTTTACAAACTACAATCGTTTATTTTTTTACTGTCATTTGGCAAAGACAGGCAGGCCATATTTCAGATTATTGTACACTACTTGCATATTATATTTTATTTTTTGTGAGAGCTGCTAATGTATTGGATACTGCCATTGCCAATTAACCACATGTATCATTTTCACATATTACTGGTAGAAAGGTATGGAAGCTTGATGCTAGAGATTACATTAAGGGCTAGATTCTATATGTGGTGCCTAAAATATCGGCGCTAAAATATACCCATGTAAACAGTGTTCTATAAGTTGCGTTTAAAGCTTAGTACAGTTTATAGAATACACGTTTAAATGGAGAGTCACATGTAACTTTAGAGGCGGCCATATGCACCAAAGAAAACATGGTGGAAATGCCCATTCTTAAATGTATACGCAGAACACCATTATTCTGTAATTACATGTGTAACTCAAAGCCACACCCCCATCCCACCCCAACGGAATTTATGCGAGATGCAAAGAACAAATTATAAAGAAACTTCAGACCGCTCAAAACACGGCAGCCAGGCTTATATTTGGAAAAACGCGATTTGAAAGCGCCAAACCCCTCCGAGAAAAACTGCACTGGTTCCCAATCAAAGAACATATTGCTTTCAAACTGCACCCTGGTTCATAAAATTATCTACGGTGAAGCCCCAGGATACATGACAGACCTCATAGACCTACCAACCAGAAACACAACAGGATCAACACGAACATACCTAAATCTCCACTACCCAAGCTGCAAAGGACTCAAATACAAATCAACCTATGCATCCAGCTTTTCCTACATAAGCACACAACTATGGAACGCATTACCAACAGCCATGAAAACAAACTTATGATCACCTAAACTTCCGGAAATAATTAAAAACTAACCTGTTCAAAAAGGCATACCCTACCGACCCAACTTAAATGCCTTTACCTTGCAACACAATGACACCAAAGCTCGTAATGGACATATAACAACTCTTCCTCTCTACAATTCTCTTCCTCTCTACAATTCCCTAATGTATCTGTACACACAAACCTTATTCTACCACAACATTACTGCAGTGCCGTAGCGAGAGCGGCTGACACCTGGGGTGGGTCGCTGCTGCGCACCCCCCCCCCTCGGCGCGCCCCCTCCTCCGGCGTGCATTGTTACTTACTTTAGAAGCGAGGGGCGGGCGGGAGAGCCGATCCGCCCCGAGTCCACATCGCTGGGAGCTGCGTCAGCTCCATTGGGTCCTTGCTCTCTCTGCCCCGGAACAGGAAGTAACCTGTTCTGGGGCAGAGGGAGTAAGGAACCAATGGAGACGACACCCCCCCAGCGGCGTGCACCCGGGGTGGACCACCCCACCGCCCCCCCCTTCCTACACCACTCCCTTACTGTATTTGTTCATACCGGAATTGGCGAATGCCTTTACAGTACTATGTAAACCACATTGAGCCTGCAAATAGGTGGGAAAATGTGGGATACAAATGTAACAAATAAATAAATAAACAAAACACACATGACCCTCCCATTTTCATGCCCCCTTTTTTTGGACCATGCTTAAATTTCAGGCATGGATCCTGCACCTAACATTATGCTCGTTGGTCCCAATTAAATCTAATTAGTGCCAATAATTGCTTTTTAAAAAGCCAATTATTGGTACTAATTGGCTCATTATTCTGTTAAAATGCACATGCAAATTGGGAATGCACCTAAATTTGCACACACATTTTTGGGTGACCTTTATAGAATTGGGGAAAGTGGAGACAGTCCTAACCAAGTATGAAAATGTTTGGGGTTTTTTTTTGTTAGAACTTTGTATTGAATAGATGTAAGTTCTAGGATTTGATTGACATATTTTCAAAGCACTTAGCCTTCCAAAGTTCCATAGGTTTCTATGGAACTTTGGAAGGCTAAGTGCTTTGAAAATATGTGTATACGGTACAGGCAAATCTCTCATATTATTTTAGCATTGATTCAAAATATTAAATTATATTATAATGATATTCAGCACAATTCATAGACAAATATTGGAGAAGGGCCAGATTCTAGTACACCTGAATGTCATCACAACATTATACCCTTTTGGAATTCTTCTGCAAAGACATGAAAAAGTGTTTACTGCTGAACATACACTGATGATTTTGCAGGCTTCTATCAGTGTGAAACATCTAAAAGTATTGCAATGGAAGAGCTGCGTTCCAAGGCTGGGGAGAAAAGCAGAAGGTTTTTTTTTTAAGACTTTAGACCAGAAGGTTGGATCTTATGCTGCCAAGGCCCATGATCCCTTTCATTTACTAACACACTATTAACTTTGCTTAAGTTTGAAGTACACAGGGCTGCCAAGTGACCAATATAGGAATATTAAAACAAAATGAATCCTCAAGTCTCCAGGGTCATCACACATCTGACTGCTACCCACCAGGAATCCAACACTCTCAAGCTTATAATGGAGGAGAAACCCAAACAGTGAGAAAAAAAAACCTTCACAACTTTTTATAAAGGAAAAACTCACTGTACCAAAAAACTCTTCCATAAACAATGTCCACTTCATACTTCAATACTATAACAAAAAGTTCCCAAAATCATCAAAAACTCCCATCCTTTGTTCATCAGAACATATACAGCCCAGGGGCAAAAAGCGTCACTTAACTTGTGATACATTTCCAATATATCTTCACTCTCATATCACTTCATGCTGGAGAACAGTTCTAGGTACACTTTCATTAAAGTATGATGGAGTAAACATCATTCTTTCTTGAAACCCTCAACAAGAGCCTCTCGTTTCGCATCTCGCTGCTTCAGTAGGAGGAACTTTCACAGAAATTAGCAGCAAGGAAGATGGCTACCACTTTTAAAAAGAACCAACATTCAATCTGCCAATTAGCAATCGATAAGCAAAATCCACTAAAAGATAGACATTCAATAGTTTTATTCAGGCCCCCTGGGCTCACAGTCCTCAGTCGATAAATCAACCACTGTTCATGCTGATACAACCACCATTTGATATACCTCCCGAAGGGAAGCTTGAACCTGATCAATGTTCATACACCACAGTTCTTCAAAGATATGATTCTTTTGCACACAATGTTGTACCAATGGAGCCTTCATTTTCTTATTTTTCTCACATCTATGTTCAACCTTTCTTGTTCTAAAACACTGAGATGTCTTTTCTGTCCCGCATACAGTAAACTACATGGGACAACGTATGATATATATCATACGCTGTCCCAAGTAGTTTACTGTGCAAAAGAATCATATGGGACAGCATATGATATATTTCTTTCTCTCTCTCTATATATATATATAGAACTGTGGATATGAACATTGGCAAGGTTCAAGCTTCCCTTCGGGGGGTATATCAAGTGGTAGTTGTATCAGCATGAACAGAGGTTGATTTATCGACTGAGGACTGTGAGCCCAGGGGGCCTGAATAAAACTATTAAATGTCAATCTTTTAGTGGATTTTGCTTTAAGAGCTTACCGATTGCTGATTGGCAGATTGAATGTTGGTTCTTTTTATATAACATATTGAGAAGCACAATTAGTTGAACAATTTATCCTAATTGTGATACCAATGTGACCAACGACCAGCTGGGAACCTTGAATTGTCATAGAGCAGATAGAACAATTTAAGCATTTATAGTGTCCAAATCCTTAACTTATTGTAGTCCAAATATCAGGTTTATATAAGCGATCTGCTAAATCTGCCATGCTGGCAGAAAAACACTATACTCACTATAGTAAACTTGGGTTCAGAATAATTTATCTTTTTATATATATATATATATGTATGCACTTTAAAAAAATGCTAAAGTGTTTTAAATTGTTTTAAATGTGCTCAGACCATACCGTTTACACCCATTATATCCCCAAGAGGAATATGTGGTGGTGTCACAATGGAACCATCATTGCACATATGATGTTCCACCTCCTAATATTTGTGTATGTACATACAGCTGCGCCCAAGTAGATCTTACTCACCAATGTATGCGTATATCTATAATACATATGTATAAGTCATGGACTATTCACATTAAATATTGTTAGACTTGAGCTCAAACCTCCGCCCATAAATTATGGTACATTCCATATTACCTTCTGATACATGGATAATAAAACATACAGTTCACCGTTTGTTTAAACCTAAAGGAGGAATATGTTAATTCATGACACCCTGATTTCTCTTCCCCCACATATCTTACACAAACCAACCCACAATGCGATATACACACATATTCACATAATTATTTCACTTCCCTTGGGGTATATTGTGCTCGTGCTTGTGCTTCATTAAAATCACATATCATTCATCCATTCCAATCTTGCCATCAAAATAACTGCTCCCTTTCCTGATTTTTTGTAATTTATTAAAAAAGTTTTTTGGAAGATCTTCCTGATTATTTGTAATTTATTAAAAAAGTTTTTTGGAAGATCTTCCTGATTTTTTGTAATTTTTTAGAAAAACACTATACCCAGGATTCTATACCTGACTGCTTCAGTGACTCTATCACTAACGAACGTTAACACACTATCACCTTATTTCTCACGCTGAAATGAACTGATTATCTAATTTAATCTATAATTTACTGTACCATCTATGTACTTAATGCAATACTACTTTGTATTTCTCATTCTGGAAATGGTGATTGCCACTACGGCATACTGGAAGCCACATTGAGCCTGCAAAAAGGTGGGAAAATGTGGGATACAAATGCAACAAATAAATATATTGCCCAAATCTGGGCATCCAAATTTGAGTTCAGAGCACAGATGTGCCTGCAAATTAATTAGTCAATTGTGTACTAACAACAATTATTGGTGTTAATTGGAGTTGATTGACAATTGGCACTAATTTGGATTTGTGTGCATCTGCCTATGGACTGTTCTATAAATAAATGGACTGTTAAATAAATCTATGGACTGTTCTATAATGAAGCCAATAAATTTATTTATTTTATTTATTTGTTGCATTTGTATCCCACATTTGCCCACCTTTTTGCAGGTTCAATGTGGCCTACATATTACCGTTAACGGCATTAACCGATTCCGATCTGACCAAATACATGGCGATATTGTAGTAAATAAGGTACATGTATGGTAGGTACAATTGGCGGGAACTTAGAGAGGGGGGAAGAGTCAGGTAATGTCCTTTATGTTCTTTGGTTGCATTGTGTCGCAGGTGTTCATGTAAATTTATGTTGGGTCGGTGGGGTATGCTCTTTTGAATAGGTCTGTTTTTAGTACTTTCCGGAAATTAAGGTGGTCTGGCATAGTTTTTACTATTTTTGGCAGTGCATTCCATAGTTGTGCGCTTAAGTAGGAAAAGCTGGATGCATAGGTGGATTTATGTTCGAGTCCTTTGTTGCTTGGGTAGTGGAGGTTTAGGTATGATCATGCGTTTTTCCAAATATTGTATTGTATTATTGCATTTATAACCCGCGCTTTCCCACTTGTCAGCAGGCTCAATTAGGCTTACATAATATAGCAAATTTAGAAGATAAAGCAAAATGAATAAAACATCTAAACATAGTATATAAAGAGGTGGACATTAAAAAGGATAACGGAGGAAGGTGGTAGAGGTAGGGAACAGGGAGATGGTGTAAGTTGGGGTAATGTGTTGTTAGTAGGGAAGAATGTATAATAATGGTATGAAGAGGGATGAATTCAAAAAGATAAAAAAGCATACTTTAATTTCTGTCAAGTAATAGATCCAGGTATCACAGATGAATATCTAATTTAAGTCTTGTCATATGTGTAGGCTTGCTTAAAAAGGTGAGTTTTCAGCAGCTTCCGGAAGGGTAAAAGGCCATTGACTGTTCGAATCGATCTTTGCAAGGCGTTCCGGAGCTTGCTGCCTATAACAGGGAAACTGGATGCATAATATGTTTTATACTAAGCCTGGCTGTTGTGTTTTGGGCGGTCTGACTTTTTTTATGATTTGATCTTTGCATCCCACATAGATTCCATTACAGTAGTCTGCATGGCTTAGTACCATTGATTGTATCAGGTTATGAAATATTTCCCTCGGAAAGAATGGTTTCACTCGTTTGAGTTTCCATATTGAGAAAAACATTTTCTTTATAGTGGATGTTGCTTGGGTCTCTAGTGAGAGGTTACGGTTGATTGTTACTCCAAGAATTTTCAGGCTGTCTAAGATAGGGAGGGTATATCCTGGGGTGTTAATGTTTGTGGGTTTGTATGTATTGTATTGTTAAGAGCACTTACGTGTATACATTGCTAAGCATATTCTGTAATGTACTGTGCCTAAATTCTAATGCACACAGGCAAAAAGGGGCATGGTTAGGGGTGTGGAAATGGACATTTTGTAGGCATTTCAAAATCTGTGTGCATTGTTATAAAATATGGGCCAGTGCATGTCAATCTATGTGCAGAGATTTACACCAGCTTTTCGTTGGCGTAAATGGACATGTATAGATTTAGTCACATGAACTACTCCTAAACGTATTCTAAATACCACATGTAGATGTACGCGCAGTATTTAGAATATGTTTAGGCGTGATTGCCTACCGCTCATTAATTTTAGGCACCATGCATAGAATTGGGTCTTATGTACACAACTTGTGCAACAGGATTTATGCAAAGTTGGGTACGAGGAATCTGTTCTAATTACTATTTTATAAAGGATGCTCAGCCCAGACCACCCTTTATAAAACAGTGCTCAGCACAGATTTTCTCCTGCATCTAAATTTCAGTGCCATTTACTGAATCTGGCCCTATGAGGTCAACTTCAATAAAATATCTTGGAAATAATTGGACATGTCTAATTTTCTCCTGCAGTACCAACCTCAAGTCTTCTACATCCTGGAACACCAGAATCAGTATCGGCATACCCATGAAAGTGTAGCCCTGCTATATACTCAGCTACACATTGCTAACTTGAGATAATAGTTAGTATAGTTCCAGTCCTGTTTTGCCATTAACTTTTGTGTACATGCATGTTGATAGGGAAGGGTGGAAGTGTGAATGCCCACATTAGGATAAAACACACATTTGCATTACAGTTAAAGCAAAAACGCCATAGAACACAAAAAATATTTTAGTCAGCTGTGACAAATATAATTTTATGCAAAGCAGCTCTCTGGTATTAAAATGGATTACCACAAGTCATCTAAAGGCATGTGATTTGTACTAACTAGCTCAGTAATGTAAAAAAGATAACTATAGCCCACTTTAAGAAAAAGGCCTTTCCAGACCTTATACTACTTGTGCTTAAATAACTTTTCCTTCTGAGACATTTTGTAGGTCCCTGGTAAGAACATCACTCGTCTTCTTTATTGAATGCCATCCAAATGCAGATAGTGGTTAGAAAAACAATTATCTCCAGTCCTTTAGCCTACATTAGGTAGAATAGCTCTGGCCGAGCTCGTATGGGGCTGTCATTTCACAGGACATCATTTCAATAGGAATAGACATCTATTTTAAAACTAATGGTAGAAAGTGTCAAATGAGGTCATTTTCAGTTTTGATCGTTCAAACAACCTGAATGGCTGCTCATAAACAGTGTTATAATCTATTGACTATATCTGTCTTTGGCTAGACACCGTGAAGATGCCTTGAGACAATCTGCCATGCCAGCAGATTTGATTCTGTCTGTCTGCTATTGATTCATTTACATTGGCTTCTGATGGCCTTTTGTTTCAAATTTAAATTACTTCTGTTCACTTATAAGACTCAGCGGGATGGCATCCAAAGTTGTTATTGTCCTCAGTAGTTATTACATTAACACCTCCAATATTATTAATATCTCTTTATGACCATCATTTGGTTCTCCCCTCCCTAGCTATCACTCACTTGGACTCTTCCAAGCAGAGTGCATTTTTCTTTTTTGGTAACTTTCTTGTGGAATGGTTTCCTCTGGGAATTTAGGGAAGAAGTCTCTTAAGACCTTTAAATATCATTGACAACTCATTTCTTTCATTTGGCCTTTGAGGATTCTGAGCTGGGAACCTAGTTGAATGTCAATATTAGACTTGTTCTGCAGTGGCGTAGGAAGGGGGGGGGGCGGGGGGAAGGTCCGCCCCGGGTGCACGCCGCTGGGGGGTGTTGGCTCCGCGCTGGTGCACTGCCCTCTCTGCCCCGGAACAGGTTACTTCCTGTTCCGGGACAGAGAGCGCAGTGAACCAGCGCGGAGCCGACACACCCCAGCAACGTGCAGTCGGGGCGGATCGGCCCTCCCACTCGTCCCTCGCCGCAGGTATGCGCTCCGGGGGGGGGGGGGTATGCGCTCTGGGGGGGGTGCGCTCTAGCGGAAGGAGGGTGCGCAGCGGCATCCCGCCCCGGGTGTCAGCTCCCCTCGCTACGGCTCTGCTGTTCTGTCTGTCTCTCTATTGTATCCCTGGCCCCCTCCCACCTATCTTGTTCTGTCTGCCATATGTGCTTAACTTTCCTTCTTCAGTGAGGAAAAATGCTGCGGTACAAACAGATGCATTATATAGCATATTATCCCTTGAGAAAGCCCGAGAAAAAGTGTTGGGTAAAACAGGATCCTGTTGGAACGTCAAGATAAGTGTGCTATGGGTTCGATTCCCACTGCAGGCACAGGCAGCTCCTTGTGACTCTGGGCAAGTCACTTAACCCTCCATTGCCCCAGGTACAAATAAGTACCTTTATATAATATGTAAGCCGCATTGAACCTGCTATGAGTGGGAAAGCGCAGGGTACAAATATAACAAAAATAAAATAAAAAAAATATGTGCTAAGTCATTAATTGTGCAAGAGATGGGTGTTTTATATAACTGAAAAAAACAAAGAAAAACTATGAAGACAATTCTAAGAATAAAAGCAAAAGGAAAGAGGAAGAAGGTATATAATAAAATAGATGGAGGTTTTTTTGGAGCCAGTGATGAATGGGAGCTCTGCTGGTCACTATGCTTGATATAATGAACAGGAATCACAGACTCACAGAGGCTTTTTTCCAGATTCAGTAAATGGCGCTCAATGATTGACTAATTCCATAGTAAGATTCACAAGGTTAATTTTATATTTTACACCAGGTCACTTTCATCTTCACTTCTCCCACTTTGTTTCCACATCAGTATTTCAACCTAGGTCATCCAATCTTTCATTTCTAAAATCTCTTTTCCTCTAAACTCACTCTAAACTTGTTCATTTGATATTTTTAATATTTTTCCAGCCTCTGTGCCAGCCTCAAATATCATACCCAGCTCCATGACAGCAGTATGCAGGTCCCGTTTTAGTGGGTGCAGTGCACTTCAGGCAGGCGGACCCAGACCCATCCCCCCACGTGTTACATTTGTGTTGGTAAATGTGAGCCCTTCAAAACCCACCAGAAACTCACTGTACCCACATGTAGGTGCCCACTTCACTCCTTAGGGCTATGGTAGTGGTGTATAGTTGTGGGGAGTGGGTTTTGGGGGGGCTCAGCACCCAAGGTAAGAGAGCTATGCACCTGGGAGCAATTTGTGAGGTCCACTGCAGTGCCCCCTAGGGTGCCCGGTTGGTGTCTTCGCATGTCAGGGGGACCAGTGCACTACGAATACTAGCTCCTTCCACGACCAAATGGCTTGGATTTGGTCATTTCTGAGATGGACGTCCTCGTTTCCATCTCTAAGGACGACCATCTCTAAGGTCGACCTAAATTTTGTGATTTGGGCATCCCCGACCGTATTATCAAAACGAAAGATGGGCGCCTATCTTGTTTCGATATTTCCCCGCCCCTTCGCAGGGACATCCTGCGAGGATGTTCTCAGGAAAACATGGGAGCCCCTTTCGATTATGCCTCTCTATGTAACTTCTTAAGTCTATGAACTTTGAAAATGACCATCATAGGCACAGGGCCTTTGTAAGGGGTGGGTAAACAGGGCAATTTTCCCTGGCCCTCCATGTCACTGGGGGCCCCAAACCTTCCTGAAGTTGAAAGAGGGACAATCTTTAAGCAAGCTTTGGGGCCCCTTCCCTAGCATCTGCACTGGGCCCCATCATGTCTAGCACCAGCCCTGATAGGCATTTTGTGGAGGGAGTTGAGTGTCACAAAAACATAGTGACAGTTGGAGACAAGACAGTTTCACAAATGAACATAGCAGTATTGTTTGAATAGTGCAATAGCAGATTTGAAGATCAGCTTGAATTTGCAAAATATGAAGTCAGCATATGTACAGGATTTTAACCAAAAGTACTCTACAGAGTGGCCACTTGAAACTAGGTAACAAGTTCTGGAGGTCATCCAGGGCTGGGATTTGGTATTCCATATGGAACGAACAGGAGTATGCAAAGCAGAGGATAGTGTTATAGGAAAAGACTGCCTCATCATCAAGATTTTGATAACATAGTAGATGAGATAAACAATGGGTTGATAGTCTAAAGAATCCTGTTTCTGTTTTAATATTTTTATTGGTTTTCAATAACAGTACAAGCAATAAGCAACAACTATGTAAAAGGAATTATAAACGATGTACCAGGCAATAAAAGAGAAGAAGAAAGGGAGGAAAAAGAAAGAAAAAAAAACATGCAGATGCCATATCCAGCAAGAGAGCAGCAACTAGTGATATTAAGCACAGCGTGGTACATTTTGAAAATAAGATACAAGGGGAGACCATTTTTCCTCATGCAAGGCAAAATTAAATTATTTTTTGCAAGATATGTTTCGTATTTATAAGTTTGGAACAATAAATTCCACCATTCCTGATATGTGACCTGGTTCAGATATTTCCGTAAGAATCCTAAGGGATCCTTTTACAAAGGCATGCTATCATTTTTAGTACATGTTAAAAATAAGCATGCGCTAAATGCTAGAGACACCTATATATACTTATGGGCATCTCTAGCATTTAGTGTGCACTAAAAACACTAACATACCTTTGTAAAAGGACCCCTGAATGTGTAGGGGTTGATTGCAGAAGACTGGGGGGAAGAATGAATAAATGTAATCGTTATCAGATGATGGTGGGACAAAGGAACAAATGAAGTGAAGAGGTATGAGCATTTGAGGAAAGGGATGAGACTGAGGCAATGACTGCTGGTGAGTTGGGGAGATAGAGGTTAGCTGGAGATTAAAGTAAAGAACTTTGAGGCATCAGAGAAGTCATTAGCATAAATGATACAATACTCAAGACTGAGGGAAAACAAGATGATGATTCAAGAAAGAAGGAAAAGCAGGAGTCAAAATAAATGAGGAGGGAAAAGAGACAGTGGAATGACTAGGCAGGTGGAGTGGACTTCAAAGGAAGACAATGAGTGAGAATTAGATGGGAGAAAAGGTTGAAACCTACAGGAAGAAGAGTAATAGCCTGACACCACTGCTGTGGCAAACTGGGTGAGGAATATGGGAGAAAAAGTATCCTCCATGACAGAAGTCAGTAACTGAATTCTTCAGAGGAAAGCCAAGCCTTGGTTAAGGCAGGAAGATGTAGAATATGAGATATGAAGAGGCTGTACATATAGGAAAGCTTGTTGGAGACAGAGATGACATTCCACAAGGAGCATAGCATAACATAACACAATATCTTATAGTCCACTATCTAACTTTCTGTTCTATGTGGATTACAACAAATAGGTCTGGAAATTACCACAGGTTAACAATATTACATTATAGAAATTGCCAGACATTAACAAAGTTACATAACATTGACATTCGCACCTCAGTCAGACCATTTAATACCACACTCCTTATAGATATAATAAACACCAAAACACATTCTCGTGGAATAAAATTTGGCTGCAGCTTTATTCACCAACATTAATAAATAATTCAACTTCAACACTTAACATCTTCTTAGCCACAAAATCTTTCATCATAAGGTAAAGTGCCCAGATCGGTTTTTTTTAAATAGAGCTAAGCCATTCGGTAACGAAACTGGCTCTCCCTTTCTCCGTATTATCCCCTTCTACCCTGTGACTTACGGTGCCGTCAAGCCACATCTTACCCGTGGCGGTTCCGCACACGAGTTCCTTTACTTCCATATATTTCACAATATTCATTTTAAATATTCATGTAACCGTCTCTGGTGCCTCTCTACCCCTCCTACAGGCACCCTCTTAAAAGCTGCTACCAGTCACCCCCAACTCTACCACCCCTCTTTAAACCCCTCCTTCACTAACCAACCCCACCTTTCAACACCCCCCCCCCCATTCAACCCTACCCGTCGGGTGGACTGGGAAGGGTCATCAAAAACTACCTCCTAACCACCCTCACCCTTTCCTACCTACCCACCCAATACTTTTTCGCGCCAGAAACTCCTTACCCTATCTCCCCTTTTCTCTTTTTCCACCAATCACTATCTTGCTTCATTCACCAATCCTCTTCCTTCCTTTAGTTGCTATCCTACCTCACTTTACCTTCACCTATCACTCCCTATCCCTCCCCCTATTCCCCCTCCCCCACCCACTTCTTCCCCTCTTACTGCTGCCTGACTGCCTCAGTCAATGTTATTACCCTCACACCTTAGTCTGTGAGGGCTTCTTTATTGTAGAAGTAAAATCAACGTAAAAACTAGCTATAAAGTCAGAAACAGAAAAGAACAACCAGTGATCCTTAATCTTCGGAGTTTAACACAAATTTTCTAAACAAGTGTGTTTTAATCATACGTCTAAAATGCTTATAATATAAAGCAGAAAGCATAAAATTCAAAATAGTTTTATCTAATGTTGCCGCTTGAAAAGCTAAAAGATTCTCGAATAGCTTGAGCCTCTTTCTACTCTTTAAAAAAGGATAACTGAACAAATTGGAATCTCTTGTATCTGTCACTGAAGTTGAAAAGACAAAATGATTAACCAGATATAAGAGGGCTAATACAATCACTACCTTATAAGTCAAACAGAGATATTTGAATAAGATTCTGGCACATGCTGGAAGCCAGTGAACCTAGAAAAGAAGAGGAAGGGAGGAAGGAGATGGGTAGGAATAATATTGGCAGGGTTATGATTTGATTTGCACAGATCAAGTCAGAGTTGCCTTGAGGGTAAGGATTATGATAGCTATGTCATGCAAGGTTCCACGTTAGGAGTTACGGACCAAGAAAGGGATCTGGGTGTCGTCGTCGATAATACACTGAAACCTTCTGCTCAGTGTGCTGCTGCGGCTCGGAGAGCGAATAGAATGTT
The DNA here is from genome assembly GCF_901765095.1 of Microcaecilia unicolor. NCBI lineage: Eukaryota > Metazoa > Chordata > Amphibia > Gymnophiona > Siphonopidae > Microcaecilia > Microcaecilia unicolor. The sequence continues at coordinate 455,908,644 of NC_044033.1, read as the reverse complement.
GGGTATTATTAGGAAAGGTATGGAAAACAGGTGTGAGGATGTTATAATGCTGTTATATCGCTCCATGGTGCGACCGTACCTTGAGTATTGTGTTCAATTCTGGTCGCCGCATCTAAAGAAAGATATAGTGGAATTGGAAAAGGTGCAGCGAAGGGCAACTAAAATGATAGCGGGGATGGGACGACTTCCCTATGAAGAAAGACTAAGGAGGCTAGGGCTTTTCAGCTTAGAGAAGAGACGGCTGAGGGGAGACATGATAGAGGTATATAAAATAATGAGTGGAGTGGAACAGGTGGATGTGAAGCGTCTGTTCACGCTTTCCAAAAATACAAGGACTAGGGGACATGCGATGAAACTACAATGTAGTAAATTTAAAACAAATCGGAGAAAATGTTTCTTCACCCAACGCGTAATTAAACTCTGGAATTCGTTGCTGGAGAACATGGTGAAGGCGGTTAGCTTGGCAGAGTTTAAAAAGGGGTTAGACGGTTTCCTAAAGGACAAGTCCATAAACCACTACTAAATGGACTTGGGAAAAATCCACAATTCCGGGAATAACATGTATAGAATCTTTGTACGTTTGGGAAGCTTGCCAGGTGCCCTTGGCCTGGATTGGCCGCTGTTGTGGACAGGATGCTGGGCTCGATGGACCCTTGGTCTTTTCCCAGTGTGGCATTACTTATGTACTTATGTATGATTGACATTCCCAGCTGGGAGAGGAGGAACAGCAAGACAATATGGAACATATGATGACAATGATGAGGATGAGATGATCTCAGAGAGAATGAATTAGCTAAATGGGAGGAGATGTTAAATTCCGAACATAGAAGAAAGATGTTGAATGGGTGGGGAATGTGCCTTACAGATAGCATACAGAACATTACTGTAATTCACTATTAATACGGCAGACAATGTTGTATAGTTAACATGAGCTGAATACAGTAGCTGACAGTATGGGCTGTCTGGATAGTCCTTATGGGTCTATATCTGTCATCATTTTCTATGATTCTATATTATCTACCACTCTGTGAATATGTAGTAAAGAACATTTTTCTTCATGAACAAAATATGCCTCCAACAGTTGATACACATTAATTTTGGCCATTAGCCCACAGTAGCTACAAAATCTCAATGCAATGCAATTGTTATGTAAAATATCTTGTAAGGCACTATGAAGTTGGAGGAGTATGAAACTGAAATGACTGTCCCTTTTTCTCCATTCCTTTATGTTTAAAATATACTTTTTGCAAATGACATAATTATAAAAATGAACAATACCTGCCAGCCTTAAAACGAGTAAGAATTTTTATTTAGAAAATCTACGTTTTGCAATCTTTCACTTACTGTGCTCTTAGTTTTGCTTTCATTGCATTTTCTGATCCTTCAGATCTTTTTTTTTCTTTTGTTTGGCACTTGAAATTTGCTTTAACACATGTACTTAGAAGCATACTAAATCTATCATGATTCACACAGCGATTTTGACAAACTACCTCATTTCTCAATGTTCATGATTTGGCAAATAGGCACTTTTTCAAATGTCTGTTGAAGATGGAACAATATATGCATTTCCAAATGTACTCAGTAGAAATGATGGCAGAATAAGTAACATATAACTTCTTGATCGGCAAAAGAGAACATATTATGCATTCTGTGGAAAACAATTCATAGTCAGAAGAATGGGGATGATCTTGGTCATAGCTGGGCCAATATTTCCAACCAGTTTTGGACCAATAGGCCACCATACAAATAAAGAAATTTACATATGGGAGAAAAGGTCTCATAAATCACCCGGTCCATTCTCCAACCATTTAAATTTTAAGGAGCAATGTTCAAGACCTTCTGTGATAAATGTAACCATCGACCAAAAACCCCCACCATCCAAAATCATATGACGTGCAAAAAGTGTTTGACAGAAGCTATGTAGAGTGACTTGGCGGTACGCTAATAAAGGAAGCAATATGGTACTTATCTTTTGCTCCACAATTTCCGCTGGACCAATATTTTGCCTAACAGATATTCAGGAACTAGAAAGTTCAGGATGGGGCTGGAGGATGGTTTGTTTGACCACTCGAACAAGCAAACAAAAAGTGTTCTGCTGTCCCTGGAAAAAAAATCATAAATAAACAATGACAATAATACCCACTAGTGATAAGACTGTGTACACCTATAGATGAATGTTCATTTAATATTTTATGGACATTTTTGAGATGATTTTAGAATATACACTATTTGCATATGTAAAAAGCAGATTTATAAACGCATACGTAGGATTTTTCTCTGTGTTGAGACAATAGCAGTTGCAGGGACAAATATCTCTGTTATTTCACTCATGTAAATCAGTCAAATATTTAAAACTGCATTCAGCTTCAGTCCCATATCAAGCTGCAACAATTTGGAATACTTTTCCTTTATCTACGTGTTCTCACTCATTTTCAATCATTTTGTAAACAACTTAAAACCGTCTTGTTTAAGACATATGTGAACTGATTTTCTTTTTAGATTTTGCTTTTTATTATGTAAATTCCCAGATGTCTGTTCTGGTGCTTTTTCTTTTTTATGTGATCCACGTAGAACTATGCAAATTAATGCGGAATAGAAGCCCATAGTGCAATGTAATGTAATGGATCAGGGGGCCAAGGGAGTGCACTGTCAATGCCCTAAAACACGCCCTTAGCACTACCTCATAAGCAGGGCCCTATAAGATTAAAAAAACAGAATAATTTGTGCTAATAATAAAATCGGTTAAGAAAACGTACATACGGATGGCATCCATGATGAACATCTGTGCAGTGTTTATGCTCAAAAAATTAAAATAGTGCTTAACTGACAGAAGATGCCAAACGTTCTTAAATCACAAAAACATAAAACTCATAATTACGTTATAATTTTGCACCCATACCTTAATCGGCACACATCTATGACATCAAAATAATGCACCAAAATGATATTCAAAAATAACTAAATGCCCATACATTAATTGCATATCTATGATGTTTCAAAAAAAGGCACCAAAAAATGTACTCAAAAGATGGCATCACATGTAAATAATTCTTAAACTGCACCAAAATTTCAGTATCAAAATGATGAGAACAAAAATAACAAATAAGCTACTACTTATCATCTCTATAACACTACAAGACGTACATAGCATTGTACACTTGAACATGAAGAGACAGTCCCTGCTCAATAGAGCTTACAATCTAATTAGGACAGTCAAACAAGTCAAATAAGAGATATGAGAATTACTGAGAGGGTCTTTTACTAAGGCGCGCTCACGTTTTTGACGCACGCTAAAATTGTGGGCGCGCTAAACATTAGAGACGTCAATGCATTCCTATGGGCATCTTTAATGTTTAGCGTGCCCACAATTTTAGCGTGTGCTAAAAACGTGAGCGCGCCTTAGTAAAAGACGCCCTAAGTTAGTGAGAAGTGAAAAATATTTCCTTCGATATTCAGTGCTATGTAACCAGTCAGAAATGGCTGCTGGCCAGTTAAATAGCATTTCTGCAGTTAACTGTGAATATTCAATGGGCGATAACTTCTCCCACTGAATATTCATGGTTAGCACCTACCGCTAAATCAGCTATGTGGTACAACTTCTCTGGTTAAGCTTGAATATTCAGCACCTAACTGGATAAGTTTAGCACTTAAATCTGATCACATAAATAACAGTCCTATCTTTAACCGCTAACAAATTAAGGCATTCTAAGCTGTGGGAAAAACAACCCTGCGCAAGTGATGGGGGGCCATTTTTCTCACGTTCCAGGGCACTTATTACCGCAGCGGGTAAAAGCCCCTAGACAAACATGGTCATGCGATAAAAGAAATCCTACCACGTGGTCATGTGACGGGGAACCCTTACTCTCACCCACTGAGGTGGCGATAAGGGCTCCCGCATCAACCCAGCAATGCCCGATTACCGCCGGGTTACCTCTGCATAATCCATTTCCAGGGGTTTTCTTTTTCCCCTGGAAATGGTGCACACTTAGGGCAGAACTACTGCTGGCGGCCATCACAATTTAACGTTCGGTAAGCCCACATTGAGCTTGCTGACGCTTTGTAAAAGACCCCATTAGGGCCTTATTTACTAAGGTGCGCAAGAAGTGCGCTAGCATTTTTAGCACGTGCTGAGCATGAGCACATGCTAACCATGTAGATGCCCATAATATTCCTATGGGCATCTACACAGCGCGTGGTAATTTTTAGCACGTGCTAAAAAAGCTAGTGCCCTTAGTATACAGGGCCGTAACTGGTCAGCACTGAATATCAGCTTAACCGGTTAACTTTTTAGTGGCCAAAAAGACTCCCAGATATTCAATGCCAGTGGCTAGATATGGCCCGGCATTGAATATCCAGGTTTAATGCCGGCGGCAGACAGCAAAAGTGCTACCCGCCGCGGGCTGAATATCAGTCCCATTGACCTTAACAAACAACAATTAAGTCACCTTCTTTATGCCTTGCATTTAGCCACTCGCAGATACACGAGCCATAAAGCTGGCATAACTGAGAGCGCCTAAATATATTTAGAACATGCAAAACTTACAGTGTTCTGTAAGTTACACAAGTGCTTGAGATCCCCAACCATGCTCCTCCAATTCTTTGCCCTTGCGAATGCAAACTATAAGTTATGCATGCCCTTGTAGAATAGTGCTTAGGGTGCTAACTTGTGAAAGTGCTATGTTATGGTACATATACAAGCACAAAGGAGCACCTGACCACAGTTGCTTATTTGTAGAATTGAAGTGTTTTAAGGAAAAAGATCTATAAATAACAGCGCTGGATCTTTTTTCTTTAAACACTTCATCCAATGGAGCTGAACTCAGAATTAAATGGTGGTCCTTGATATGATTGGTTGCTGTGGGGTGCTTTTTTTTAACCAATCGGATGGTAGTAGTTCAGTCAGCTGATTGGCATTTAAATGTCAGCATTCCCAAAAAACGCCGCAGCCATTTTTTCTCAATGTGAGAGAGTATGTAAGTTGCTGAAAATGTAAGTCGCTGCAATGCAGAGTGTTTTATTAAGTTGGATCTAGGTGAATGTAGAATGTACAGCCCTCTTGAATAGAATTTGAGGGTTCCTTTTACTAAGCCGCGTAAGGCTCTACGTGCACCCAATGCGCGCCAAAATGGAGTTACCGCACAGCTACCGCATGGCTCTTGTGCTAATTTCAATTTTGGCACACATCCGATACATACGTCCGAAAATAATTTTCAGATGCACATATCGGACGCACGCCAAGTGGCATTTGATTGGCGTAGGTCATTACCGCCCGGTTACAACGTGAATAGGTCAATGGCTGGCGGTAATGTCACAGACCTAAAATGGACACGTGGCAATTTTGATTTTGCCGCACGTCCATTTTCTGCAAAAAGTTTAAAAAGGCCTTTTTACAGACGCGCTGAAAAATGAACCGGCGCATGCCCAAAAACCATGGCAACACTACCGCAAGCCATTTTTCAGTGTACCTTAGTAAAAGGACCCCTTAGTGCTTTCTGTTTGTTCCTAGTGAACCTCTTCTCTGAGGAAGATACAAAATTTGGCCATGTCGGTGGTGGTTCTCACAGTGTGGAAAACAATTGCAAGTTAAGTGGTGCTATTGATCTCCGGCCCTTGCTGATTTCTTACACTTTAAGTTCAGGCTGACCTCCTTCCAATCTGCTCTTTTATGTGCCAAACAGGATTATTATATCCAACTGACCAACTCTCTTGGCTCTAATCCTCGACTTCTTTTCACCACATTGAACTCTCTCCTCAAGGTGCCCCCTCCCCCAACTCCCCCTTCATTATCTCCTCAGACCCTTGCTGAATTCTTTCACAACAAGGTTCAAAAGATAAACCTTGCTTTCTCTACCTCACCACCTCTCCCTCCACTAGTCCGTTCCCCTCTCTCTCCTTCCCCTCATTCCCTTTCCTCCTTTCCTGAAGTTACTATTGAGGAAACTACACTTCTCCTTTCTTCCTCAAAATGTACCACCTGTTCCTCTGATCCCATTCCCACCCACCTTCTTAATGCCATCTCTCCTGCTCTTATTCCTTTTATCTGTCACATTCTCAACCTCTCACTTTCCACTGCGACTGTCCCTGCTGCCTTTAAACATGCTGTGGTCACACCTCTCCTTAAGAAGCCTTCACTCGACCCTACTTGTCCCTCTAATTACCGACCCATCTCCCTCCTTCCTTTTCTCTCCAAATTACTTGAGCGTGCTGTTCACCGCTGCTGCCTTGATTTTCTCTCCTCACATGCTATTCTTGACCCACTACAATCTGGTTTTCGCCCTCTCCACTCAACCGAAACTGCGCTTACTAAAGTCTCCAATGACCTATTACTGGCTAAATCTAGAGGTCAATATTCCATCCTCATTCTTCTTGATCTTTCCGCTGCTTTTGACACTGTCGATCACAGCATACTTCTCGATACCCTGTCCTCACTTGGATTCCAGGGCTCTGTCCTTTCCTGGTTCTCTTCCTACCTCTCCCTCCGCACCTTTAGTGTTCACTCTGGTGGATCCTCTTCTACTTCTACCCCTCTGCCTGTCGGCGTACCTCTGGGTTCTGTTCTTGGTCCCCTCCTCTTTTCTATCTACATTTCTTCCCTTGGTTCATTAATCTCATCCCATGGCTTTTCCTACCATCTCTATGCTGATGACTCCCAAATCTACCTTTCGACCCCTGATATCTCACCTTGCATCCAAACCAAAGTTTCAGCGTGCTTGTCTGACATTGCTGTCTGGATGTCTCAACGCCACCTGAAATTAAATATGACCAAAACTGAGCTTCTCATTCCCCCCCCCCCCAAACCCACCTCCCCGCTCCCCCCGTTTTCTATTTCTGTTGATGGCTCTCTCATTTTCCCTGTCTCCTCAGCTCGAAACCTTGGGGTCATCTTTGACTCTTCGCTCTCCTTCTCTGCTCATATCCAGCAGATTGCCAAGACCTGTCGTTTCTTTCTTTACAACATCCGTAAAATCCGCCCCTTTCTTTCTGAGCACTCTACCAAAACCCTCATCCACACCCTTGTCACCTCTCGTTTAGACTACTGCAATCTGCTTCTTGCTAGCCTCCCACTTAGTCACCTCTCCCCTCTCCAGTCGGTTCAAAACTCTGCTGCCCGTCTCATCTTCCGCCAGGGTCGCTTTACTCATACTACCCCTCTCCTCAAGACCCTTCACTGGCTCCCTATCCATTTTCGCATCCTGTTCAAACTTCTTCTACTAACCTATAAATCTACTCACTCTGCTGCTCCCCAGTATCTCTCCACACTCGTCCTTCCCTACACCCCTTCCCGTGCACTCCGCTCCATGGATAAATCCTTCTTATCTGTTCCCTTCTCCACTACTGCCAACTCCAGACTTCGCGCCTTCTGTCTCGCTGCACCCTACGCCTGGAATAAACTTCCTGAGCCCCTATGTCTTGCCCCATCCTTGGCCACCTTTAAATCTAGACTGAAAGCCCACCTCTTTAACATTGCTTTTGACTCGTAACCACTTGTAACCACCCACCTCCACCTACCCTCCTCTCTTCCTTCCCGTTCACATTAATTGATTTGATTTGCTTACTTTATTTATTTTTTTGTCTATTAGATTGTAAGCTCTTTGAGCAGGGATTGTCTTTCTTCTATGTTTGTGCAGCGCTGCGTACGCCTTGTAGCGCTATAGAAATGCTAAATAGTAGTAGTAGTAGTAGTAGTAATATTAATCAAGTTTTGCTTGCTTTTTGACTGCTCTTAAAGAATAATTAACAACATTTATTTAACAATTATGGGAAAACTTGGACAAGTGAAATTATTTAAAAAAACTGAAAAAGATGGATCGATGAAGATTTGCACATCGTTGCACTTGAAAGTTTGGATTTGTAATGCTGATGCTGTGAATTCTGATGATCTTTATAAAAATTTATGAAAATGTTGAAAATATGTTGGGAGTGTGCTGAATTATACTCTAACTGCTGTTATTACATCCTCTGGCAACTAACCAGCTAGTGCTGTAGAGTCAGAATGAATATTCAGTGGCATTGTCCAGTTACAGTACGTATTGCTAAATATCCACTCTCGACCCACTCAGCCTGATTTAGGAAGAAACCACTCTTGTTTGTGTAAATTATTTTGGATTGGACTGGATTTATTCAGTGTTATATACTGCTTTATACCATAGTGGCAAAGAAAATATACCAACTACATACATAAATAGCAATTACATCAGAATAAAAAAAAAATAACAGTCACGGCAGAAAATTCTGTAAATGTCCAAACAAAATATTGATGGAACATCCAGGTTCTTAAGAGTTTCCAAAATGTTGTATATGGGGAAGCATTTTGAAGTTCCTAAGGCAGAGAGTTCCACAGACGGGGGCTAGCATAAGAAAATGTACATTTCCGAGTAGATAACAGTTTCACAACACTAAGGGGTCCTTTTACAAAGGAGTGCTGAAAAATGATCTGTGGTAGTGTAGGCACAGGTTTTGGGCGCACGCAAAATCATTTTTCAGCGCACCTGTAAAAAAGGCCTTTTTTTGGCCGAAAATGGACGTGCGGCAAAATCAAAATTACCGAGCCTCCATTTTGGGTTTTAAACCTTACCACCAGCCATAGACCTAGCGGTAAGGAATTTGGGTGGTAAGGACCTGCGCACGTCAGGTGCCACTTGCCACATGTTCGCTACGTGCACCAGAAAATAATATTTTTCACACGTGCGTCAAAAATGAAATTACCACAAGAGCCATGCGGTATTCGGGCAGTAAGTCCATTTTGGCATGTGTTGGGTGCGTGTAGGCCAGGGGCGTAGTTACTATGTGGCCACGGGGGCCTGGGCCCCCGTGGATTTGGCCCTGGACCCCCCTGCTGATGATCCTCTCAACCCCCCTCCCGACGACCCTCTCAACCCCCTCCCACCGCCAACCCGCCATCGCCATCTTCTACTTTTGCTGGTGGTTGACCCCAACCCCCGCCAGCCGAAGTCTTCTTCCTTCGTTTTGTTTCTGAGTCTGACGTCCTGCACGTCCTGCACATCCTGCACAAAGGAAGAAGAGGACTTCTGGTGGGGGTTGAGGTCCCCCGCCAGCAAAGGTAGGCGACAGTGGGCAGGCGGGCGGGGGGGGGGTCGAGAGGGTGATCGGCGGGGGGGTTCAAAGTTGTTGGAGGTGCTGGTGGCGGCGGGGGGGGGGGGGGTGTTGGCAATGGCGGCGGTGGGGGGGGGGGGTCGGCGGCACCAGGGGGGCTAATTTGTGCCCCCTCACCTTGGGCTTTGGATCCCCCTCCCGCCGAAGTCTGGCTATGCCCCTGGTGTAGGTGCCTAAGCGGCTTAGTAAAAGGGGCACTAAGGCTGGGAAGTTGCAAAAAAACTTTTGTGAAGAAAGAAATTCCCACTGAGAAGTATATTTCTGAAACTTATTGCAAAGATAGACACCTCCCTTCTATAACTCCATGCAATCAGGGTGTGTCATGCCCCTTTTTAATCCTTTACTGTTCTGAATAGATGAGCAAACATGGTTCCAGCACCTGTGAGTCCACTCTTCATTTCTTTGCCCGCTGTCTCCTCCTTCCTTTGAGTTGTAGCTAACAATAGCAACATCAATCCTAATAAAACTGGGTCTTTTCAAACTATCTGAAAATGTGATTAACTGAGCACATTGTTAAATAATCTATAACTTTTTAAAATTATTCCACTGACATCTTATGACCTCTAAAAGAAATATTTAAAGAAAAATATCAAGAAAAATCATTTTTTAAATTGATTGATCTTATATCCAGAGAGAGAGAGCTTTCCGTAGCTGCCCATATACCTACCCATCTTTACAAAAGGTTAAATATATATCATTTCTTAAGGATATATTAAATAAACAGGGGAATTCAGAATATTGTTTATGGGAAGAATAAAAGCTTTTAAAGAGCCATTTGAGTTTTGTAGAGTGAGTGATGAATGTTTTCTTGGAAGGCAAATTCCAGAAGGCAATTCCAGCATCTTACATGTGCTCTGCTAAGTGACAGAATCCATCATAGTTTCCTAGTTTTATTTGTTCATAGTTTGTATTTGTGATTCATCATGTAGAAATATAGCACATGCAGCACACAAATAGCATAATTTTAGAATATGTGCTTATAGGAAAAAATAAACAAGCACATTCAAGTGAAAAATGGACTAAGGTACGGTTTCTACAGACTCAGGTGAAAGAATGGCTACAAATGAGATTTAGAAAAAAATTATCTGGAATTTTGCAAAGATTTGAGCACTATGGGATCCATGTTTATGCTGTTGTTTTTCAATATGGGCCCCTTTAACCAAGCTGCAGCAAAAGGGGGCCGGCATTGGCATCGGTATGTATTTCACACGCGCACCGAAGCCCCCTTTTACCACAGTTGGTAAAAGGGAAGTCTCGCTTTCCTACAGGAAATGGCCAGGTAGCAAGTAAAGCACTTGCCGTGCAGCCATTTCAGGGGAGGAGCCCTTACCGCCACCCATTGAGATGGCAGTAAGGGCTCTCGTGTTAGCCCAGTGGTAATCGGGCAGCAACCAGTACTACCTGATTACCGCCAGGTAAACTCCTGCGCTACAAAAATAAATACATTTTTTGTAGTGCTGGAAATGATGGCACACTAGGAGTGGGAAGTACTGCCAGGCTGCTGCTGCCATTGGCCCGGCAGTACTTCCTGTATAGCGAATGATAAGCCCGCATTGGGCTTACCGCCGTTTAGTAAAAGGAGCCCTATATGCCTAAGAAAAATAACTTGAATAATTATTTCACTTTCAGGCAGGGCTTTTTTTTGAGGGGGTACTTGGGGGGTACTGAGTACCAGCACCTTTTCCGTTGTCTGCTAAAATTGACCCATGGTCCCTAAGTTTTAATGAAAGCGCTCAGGCTCTACACACTAATTCTGCCTTGTCATAGGAGGCCTAGCTATTGTAGGGAGGATCCCTCAGTGATCACCCCACCCCTGAAAGGTGACCTGTCATTGGAGTACCAGCACCTTTTTCGCTAGAAAAAACACACTGCTTTTAGGGGCCACTTTACTAAAGCTTAGCATATGCTAACAGAATTAGCAATCACGGCACCAAATGCTGCATCCTGTATTTTAAACCTATGGGCCATGTGGCACTCAGCTCATGCTAATTCTGTTAACACACACTAAGCTTTAATAAAAGGGCACCTTAGACTTTGAACAATTCTGTAAAGGCAAACATTAAGGGAAAATTCTATAAATGGCACTCAAAATTCAGCACCAAAATAAAATCAGCACTGAACTGTATTCTATAATGGGTGTTTTGGGATTGGTGCCCTTTATAAAACAGCGCATAGTGCCAAGATCTGTGCTCAAGTATGGATGCGAGGAGTTACACCAAAAGAAACCAGGTGTAAATCCTGGCATGCAAGTTGGGTGTGGATCTTCCGAATTCTCTAACACTGCATGCATTTTAAGGGAACACACCAACCCACTCATGCTCTGCCCATGGCCAGATCTGATTGGAAATACAGTACTAAGGGCCCCTTTTACTAAGCTGCGGTGAAAGTGGCCCTGCACTAGCGACAGCATCAATTTTTACCACACACAGAGTCCCCTTTTACCATAGTGGGTAAAAAGGTGGAAAAAAAGAAATGGCTGTGCGGTAAGTTCACACTTGCTGGGTGGCCATTTCAGGGGAGAGAACTTACTGCCACCCATTGAAGGGGCGGTAATGTATTCCAAGCTAACCCAGCGGTAACCAAGTAGTGCACGGCACTGTCCGATTACCACTGGGTAACCCGCAGCGGTGACAATTTTTTTTTTTATTTTATTTTTTTTTTATTTATTTATTACATTTTTAAACCAATCATAATATCCATTTTAAAATGATATTACACAAAACATTCACTATTATATATAACAAAGGAAAAGAAAAGAGCCCCCACAAATCAATTCTTTCTATCGACCACATAACTTAGGTAAACAATCCAAGATTTAGAAAAAGAGAGAAAAAAAAAAAAAAAAAAAGGAAACAAATGTTCCATCATTAAATCAAGACTTGTATCATGCCTGGAGGGTTAGCTCAAAGCTGCCATACAGTGTTACATTATGGTCCTAAACTCGCACAGAAATATCCTCTCTACTTACTAGGAAATTTTCCAATTGTTTGGGATCAAAAAACTGGTATTGTTTTGTCTGAAATATTATTCTGCAAATACAGGGAAACTTCAAAAGGAAATTAGCCCCGAGAGCTATAGCTCTGGGACGCAAAGAAAGAAACATTTTACGTCTCTGTTGCGTTTCCCTTGATAAGTCTGGAAAGACTCTTATTTTTGAACCCATAAACATAGCATCTAAATGACTCAAGGATAATTTTAACACAGCGTTCCTATCCATTTCCAATGCAAATGTAACTAACAAAGTAGTTCTTTGTGTAATCACTTCTAGTGATGATTCTAGGAAGCCTGTCAAATTCATTGCACCCTGAGGATTCAAATTATCTGATGTTTTACCAGTAACTTGTAAGTAAAAAGCACGTGTAATTGGCGGCAATGAATTGTCAGGCATTCCCAGAATATCAACTAGGTATTTCTTTACCATTTGGACTGGTGAAATCAGTGGTGATCTAGGAAAGTTTATGAATCGTAAATTAAGTCTTTTAGATTGGTTTTCCAGAAACTCCATGCGCCTTGAGGCAAAGTTCTTTTCTTTAATCAGAGTTTGCTCCACCAATTCCATTTTCCCCAGTTTTTCAGAGAGAACTTTTATCTCAGCGGCTTGGGTTTCATTAATTTGTATCTGTGCTAAAGCTGACTCTGCCAAGACTTTAATTGTCTCAGTATTTTTTGATATAGAAGTTTGTAATGCAGAGAAGGTTGTAGAGTTCAGGTCCCAAAGTGACTCTAATGTCACTACAGCCGGTTTTTCAATTTTCCCCAATATAATACCTGGAAGAGGTGCTTTTGTAGCTTGTTCCAAGATACTCACAGTTCCAGACATTGCTGTAGAAACCGATATTGTCTCTTGTCCACTCAAACTACCAGCGTTTGTCCCGGTTACCAGCAAGTTCCCTCCCTGAACACTCCATTGTCCACATGGGGTTGAAGTTGCAGGACTTGCCTGGAAACTTTCTCTTCCTGGTTGGGGGGGCGCTGCACGTAACACAGGGCTTAAGGAAGCCCCGTTTACACTGTCGGCCGACGTCGATGCGTTGGCTCCAGCAGCAGGAGCAAAAACCTTCTCCGAGCCGGGTACAACTGCAAACCGCTCCAACGTCGTCTGTAGAAGCTGCGGTGTCCCGCCAGGGACCGAGGGAACTTCCCTGACTTTTCCCCTTCTCTTTCCCATCGCAAGGACGGGTAAGACGCTTTCAACGGAGTTCGTTAGGACGAGAAAAGCAGGTACACCCGCCGACACAAATCACACCGTCGCCATCTTGGATCTCGAGAGCTCTCCAGCGGTGACAATTTTTGAAAAAATCCGGCAGCACCAGAAATGCTGCATGCTGGGGCGGAACTACCACCCACGGCAGTAGTGGGCCGGCAGTAGTTTCGGATTGTCGCACGGCAACCCTTTAGTAAAAGGGCCTCTGAGGCACTATTGTAGAAACGTGCACAGAAGTGTGTTTTTGTGTGGATCTGCCATTTCTGCCTCATTTCAGCGCCTTACATATGTTAGAACACTTTTCCATGATATAAATTCGGTGTGGAAGTAGTGCCTAACTGTTTGGTGCCATATATAGAATTTCCCCCAAGTCTTTTCTGTTAGCATTGACTACTGCTCATAAAAGGTTTGATATTCTTATTATTACGGAGGAAGGAAAAACTATTTGTTAAAGTTATACCAATGAGTTATCTGTATATCTTTATGTGTATATTCAGTAATTCTATTAGATCACTGAAGGGCCCTTTTATTAAGCCGTGTAGACGCCTACACACACCCAACGTGCATCAATTTTGAGTTACCGCCCAGCTACCGTGTAATTTACTTTGCAGTAATTTTATTTTTGATTTGTGTCTGCTACGCACGCCGGAAAATATTTTTATTTTCTGGCGTGCGGGCGGTAATCAGATGGTAATCGGCATTTTATGGGCGTAGACCACTACTGCCTGGTTACCACGTGAGACCTTACCACTAGGTCAATGGCTGGCGGTAAGGTCTCAGACCCAAAATGGATGCGTGGCAATTTTCATTTTGCCGCACGTCTGTTTTCATCAAAAATTTTAAAAGGCCATTTTTTTACAGGTGTGCTGAAAATGATTCTGCGCGCGCCCAAAACATGCGTCTACACTACTGTGGGCCATTTTTCAGCGTGCCTTTGTAAAAGGGCCCCTGAATATGCAATCCTAACTTTATATGAATAAAGGTATCAGTACAAAATTAGGAACCCTTTTACTAAGCTGTGCTAAAAGGTGGCCTGTATTATGACTAGTGTGTGGGTTTACCCGCACACTGAGCCCACTTTTAGCGTCGCTGTAAAATGGCCGATTTTTCATTTCCTCAATTAATGTCCAGGTGATATTTTCCTACTTAGTGTGTGGCCATTAACACGTGAGCCCTTACTGATACCTATTTAGTACGTAGAAAGGGCTCACATGCTAACCATACGCTAATCAGTAGGCACATGGAAATTTAGTTGCCCTAACTGATTAGCACTGGGCACGACTACTCTTCAACCCTCCCCCAAACACACCCTCAGTGCTAAAACTAAAAAGTGTTTTTTAGCATGTGGGAAGTGTGCGCAGATGGCAACACTACTGTGGGTCACCTGAGTGTGCCCTGTGGTAGTGCATATTCCCAGACATGTGCTAGTGCTTGCCACTGCTTAGTTAAAGTACCCCCTAGGTTGCTATTTATGTAGTTTCTTTGTATGGATAATAATCTCCATAAAACATATCACTATTAAATGGATGAATATATGCACTGGCTTTGGGCATTCCATGGCCCAATTTTTTAAAATCACTTATACAGTCAACATCTAATTCCAACTGCATAAATGCTTTTCAGTATTGACCCAGAAGTGTATACACAAAGGACCTGCATTCATTTTCAAATTAATGGAAAGTCACTTGAAACAGGCACACAGATCTGGAATTAAATGAAAATCGTTTGTTTCTATTCATTTTTGTTTCCATTATTTTCTAAAGGATGAGGAAAAACATTTGTAGACAGAGTGAAAAAGAGAAAAAAGCATGAGTAACTTCATAAGCACCCACCTTCTAAAAAGCACAGAGATGATTCACTATTTCTTCTTTAACCATCCTAACTTACGTTGACAAGCAGCTTAAACAGCCTATCCCAGCATCATTTCTTCTAAATATAATAGCTGAGGTGGAGGGTATGTTCGATAGGATATCTAAATGGAATCAGAGACGTTTATCAGAAAACATCTAAATCAACAGGGCCATAATTGAAAAAAATAAACAGTTTCAGAGATTCGAAAATACCACCGATAAACGTCTACAACTTATACGTCCTGGAATAGAGGTGAAAAGCATCTCCACTGTTCGAAAATACACCACATAAAACATGCAACTGAAAAAGTCAGCAAGATGTTCCTATTGTAGTGTGAGACAATTCCGTGACATGCAATACATCCATATATAACTCTGCACGTGGAAAAAACATCCCATAATTCCTGGTCTGCCTTTACCTGAGGCACAGGAGACTCCTCTTCAAATTCCACCCACCATCATCTGCCTTCTAGAAATCTCTCCCTGTGAGCCTGGAGACATATCAGAGACACCCTAGCAAGGTAAGGGTCCAAGATTGCCCACCTGGAGCACAGCAACAATCATGTATTGTACACTGGTGGCAATGCTTGTTATTGCTGTCTCAACACTGCAATGTGTTGCAGTATTTCCCATTCAACATTAATCATGCTTCTAATTGTGACATCAGACAAATAAGAAAATGAGAGCAAAAAAAGGCATTGCTGAAATCTGAATGTATGCCACATCCAAAGTCTATAATTTATGCCCACCCTCCAACCATGCCAAGCCATAATGAGGGACTGAACAGATCTACACCCCTTCCCCCCTTATCCTGGCCACCACCTTCATAGTGCTGGGACCATTGGCAACAGCTTCCTAAAGTATAGTCAGATGTCCATATGCACACCATCTTTACCCCAAATCTCTGCACATGCTGCACAGAAAGGCCAACATGCAACCCCTGTCTCCTAAGGCCACCTCAGCTCACATACCACCTTTGTTTGTGTAATGCATACCCCACCTCCCCAAGGCCCTAAATCACCTCTCCCATCTGCCTATTGCCATCTGACACAGCCTATGTGATGAGTATTGCACAATTGGTATGGCAACATAATAATGTAGGAGAAGGCAAGGAGGCCTATCATCTGAACCCTGTCTGTTCCAACTTATGTGTTGCAGGCAGTATTTTATTTATTTATTTATTTATAGCATTTGTATCCCACATTTTCCCACCAATTTGCAGGCTCAATGTTGCTTACATTTGCCGTAAGGACGGTTGCCATTTCCGGTTAACAGAGTTACAAATGGTATTGCACTGAGGTGTGTACATTAATACATTGAGAGTAATACATTATGGTATTACATATAGGTTCCTGAGTAATAGATTAGATTATAACATATGTTAGGTCATTAATTATAGAGAGATCGTTATCGACATAAGGATTAGAGTGGTATTGCATTGAGGTGCGTACATACATGGTAAAGAAGAATATGTTATGGTATTGCATATAAGTTCTTGAGTAATAGATTGGATTGTAACCTATGTTAGGTCATCAATTATAGAGAAATCATTTTCGACATTAGGAATTAAAGTGTTAGTGCTTGTTCATTAATAGCAATGAGGTTATTCAGTCAGGTGATAAGAGTTCGGTTCTGTCTAGTTCGTGGAGAACACTGTGAGCAATGTTTCCTCTAAGGAATGCCCTGGTATGTGCAAAAAGGGTTTTTTTATGTGAGCAACAAGTTTTAAAAATTAACAATTTTTGAGCACCAGTATTTTCTGTATATAGCAAAAAAACAAACAAACCATTTTTGTGAACAACCATGTAAACTCTGTGAGTGATACTCCTAAAGTGTATGAGCAATCGCTTATGCTCTCCTCTTAGAGGGAATATTGACCAGGAGGAAGAATCACTCCAGTGCCAATAATGGCACATCTGGCATGAAAATCCAGTGCTGATCCAGTGCATGAGGAGAACCTCCACCGCCAAAGTAAGTACCACAACCAAAGCACCCCTATAACACCTCTGTCCCAGATCAGGGGGCTGAGGATGCAGCTATCCTTCTTACAGTGTGCCTGTAACCCCATACGTCTTGCCCCCAACACCCAACCTATGAGATGACATGGAAAGGAACAGAGGCGGGGAAACCCCTTGCTCACCCTCCAGCAGCCACCAAAACCAAAGGGCTCTGTGCAGTACACACATCTGCCTAGCACATTTCAACCACTACAGCAGAGGAAATAAACAAGTTACCACATAATTAGAGTCCCACTGCTGCTCCTTGTGATCTTGGGCAAGTCACTTAACCCCCCATTGCCTCAGGTACAAACTTAGATTGTGAGCCCTCCTGGGACAGAGAAATATCCAGTGTACCTGAATGTAACTCACCTTAAGCTACTACTGAAAAAGGTGTGAGCAAAATATAAATAAATAAATAAATACCTGTTCTTGGATCCATTTCTTTTATTCTAAACAATCATGGTGGTTACTTTTTCTTTCCCCCTTTCTAGGGTGGATATTGTTTCCTGATTTTCTTTGCTGAATTTCTTGGAATTGTATGTATTGGATGTGATTGTAAAATTTGAAAGTCATCACAATAGTATAAAAAATCCCATGATTACCACAAACCCTACACAGTGGGAAGCAAATCCATAACCCTTGAATAGAGATATCACAGGCCTAACCCATATTCCAAACATGCAACTGACAATGAACTAGGTACTGCCAACACATCCTTCATTCCCATTGCCAGACCACCCTCCAGGTTTCCCTGTTACGTCATCTCATTGATGCCACACCTCAGACATATCCCTCAGGTAACTATTACTGCCCACACCTGTCTCCATCCCTGGCTTCCGACAGACAGCTACAGCACCATACAAGCCATTTAGGATATGATGAGCTAAAGTGCAAACCTTTTATACACAAATGGCACCAGGAAGAGCCAGAAGCGCAGGACCAGGCAGCAGCCCTGGAAGAGCCAGTAGCCTGAAAATGCCAGCAGGGCAGGACCAGGTAGAAGCTCTGGAACAGCCAGCAACTAAGGCAGTAGCACTGGAAGAGCCATCAGCCCAGGATCCATGCCCAGACCAACATGGACCTGAGAGGTCATGGGAGGAGGTGGAGGTGGACCCAGACCGAGGGCACTTGGAGGTGTCACTCCACATTGAGATTGATGGGGCAGACCCATGAAGAGACATGCCCACCACAGAGGGTGAAGAGGAGCAGGAGGAACAACCCCCATCCCCAATGACACCAGTTTCCCGACCTGATGTCTCAGACACTGCCACAGACCCTATGCCTGCTGCTGAGGCCAGCCAGGCTGATCTTCACATCTTGCCCTCGCAGGAGCTGAGTGCCCAATGCCAGATCCTCCTCACAATAGTGGGCCTGCACCAGAGCAGCACAGCCACCCTCACTGAGACTCAGGGCCAGATGTACAAATCCTAACGAGCCAGTTTAACTGCTGTTTGGCAAGAAATATGTCCATCTGCCTTTTGTGCCATTTTTTTGGACCTTTTCCTCTTTCGAAAATGAGCCCCATAGTAAGTTGATTTCTACCGACAGTGTGGATTTAACAACCACTCTGTGAACCTCTCAGTTGGAGAGAAACCAATAGGATCAATGCATAATCCATTTTTCATAATGAAAATCATCTCTTCCATAACTAGAAGATCAGGATTTCCCTGACCTGTGCAATGCTACACAGAATAAGTGGAATCACACTTTCAATGAGTGCAACAATGGATTATACCTTGGGAAATTGTTTTTTTCTTAGATTTCAAAAAAACCCATGCTATTTAATTCAAGAGTAAGTTTCTCCATTTTTGATCTTGATCAACTGGAAAAATTCTCAAATGAAGTGGAAGGAGAATTGTTATGATTCCTTCTGTGTGACAACTTGTATATTTATTTGCTTATATTTCTTGCCTAACTGAAATTTTACTATCGGTGAGTTACGACACCATTAAAATACAGGTTGTTTTTTTTTTTTTTACTGTTATGCCAGATGGGCTTTCAAGAATGAAAGAAATGTAATTTTCAATTGGTGTTTAGTTTCCTGATAAGATTTTCTTACATGTTTAATTTGATTGTTTTTGCTCTATTTTGAATCCCAATGATCTTTTCATGGACTGGAGTAACCATAGACCTCTATGACTGATTTCATTTTTTTTTAAATGTACATTGCATGTAAAGCTACTAATTATTGTTTATCTTTATCAAATATTTTTTGCAATGCATTGTTAAAACAGATAAATTAAATGCTTTAAAAAATAAGCTTGCTTATGACTCTCCAGCTTGCGGCTTCGGCTTATCTCAAATATTAGTTTGGTTCATGTGTAAAACTGGAACTCACTATCCAATTAGTGATGAGTTTTTATGTGTTATGATTTCTTTCCCCATACTTGACAGATAGAAACCATTAGAATAGTACTGAAGCCCATCATTCGACAACAGAATAGCTGTGTGTCAGTCATCAAACTTGTCTTAGTGGCAGCTTAGAATATAGATGGTCAGTGAATCTGCTGTAATGAGAAAGACACTCATTAATACTGAGTTGTTGGAGCTTATATGTGAAGCAGAGTGTCAGGGGTTTTTGAAATGTCAAAAGAGAGAAAGACCTCTGTAAGTGTTGCTAGGGCCAATTAGCAAGATCCAATCCCTACATAGGGCAATTGTAATTGAACAGGGGTGTTAACTTTCAGAGCGATGGCTATGTCAGTATGAAGCAGCTAAGAGGTAGGAACTGCCTTACAGACGGTAACTTGTTTGGCCCATAAGGATCCACTAGTCTCAGTAATTGCTAACAGGGGTGTCTTTGCACTATCACACTAAGCTATGAATTGACTGAACTTTATCTGCCTGCACTGTTTTTCATGCCTCTTGTTTAAGCAAGAAATTCTGCTTGGCTAACCTTATTGTCTATCAAGTATTTCTCCAATTTCATCCAAGTATCTGATGTCTTATAGTAGTCCACAAAAGTAAGTCAAAATCACATACATTTCTAGCTTGGGAGAAAGTGAATTTTTAAAATTCTCAGAGATTATTCTAAGGTGCAAAACAACAGTAGTAGATGTATTTACATAAGAACTTTTGCAAAAGAATAATTTTGTATAAGAGCATAGATTTCTGAATTTTCTTTTGATAGAGGGAGGCAAATGCTTATGCCTAAATGATCAGCAGTATGTACAGTACAAAGCCAATTATCTGGACTATCCTCAGCAGGGGGTGGTCCGAATAATCATAAATCATGATGATTGAACAAACCTACATGGATATCCGGTTACGTTTTTCCCCTGGTGAAACAAAGCAAAATTTGCTGATTACTGCGCCTCCCTGTTTCCACATCTCTTTTAGTTCTCTCTCTCCTGTTCCCCCTCCCCCTTGGCCAGCAATCTGGCACCTCTCATTCTCTCCCTCCCTCCTCCAAGCCTGCTTTTACAGTCAGCAAGCATTGAACACAGTGCCTGAAATTCTGTGCTGTTAATTGGATGTTAACAAGCAATTATCAGCACTAATTGGCATTAATTGAGATTTATGCACGCAACTTGCTAACTGCCCTGTTTACTAAGCCGCAGTAGAGGCGCGTTAGCGTTTTTAGTGCATGCTAACCATTAGTGTGTGCTTACTGTGTAGGCACCCATAATATTCCTATGGGCGCCTACACAGCACATGCTAATTTTGTGCATGTGCTAAAAATGCTAGCACACCTTAGTAAACAGGATTGTAAGTGAATTCTATAGCGTACTATGCCTAAATTCTAAGTCGCATAGTTGAAAAGAAGACATTTCTAAAATCTGGATTTGTGAGGTTATTGTGTTGGCTACGGAGTTTTAGTAGCTGAAGATGCACTGCTAAGTGATATTACTTCTGGTTGGAAGAGAGAGAAAAACTGTCTACATGGGACTGTGGTATATGTGAAAGATACAAAGACGCAACAGGGTGTATGCACTCCTGGATTCACAGCGGTGATTCGGCATGTAGCTGTATATGATGTACTTTAAATGTAGAGAGACTGGGTTGAATGACGCAGTGAAAGGCTGGTATGAGTGAGTTTTGGGTGTCTGTATAGTGATGTGAAAGTATATTCATTGTCAAAATTGTTATTCATAATAAAGTGTTTAAAAGAAGTGAGGAGTACGGGTAGTGGAGTGTATATGCAGGATTGTACTTCTGGTTAACTTATTGAATCCCATAGATAAGTTAATGAGCCAGAAATGACTCCTGACCGCTTAAATCGCCTTTTCAGGGCTAACCACTAATTTTCAGTAGCAGTTAACTGGTTAGTGCTGCTGAAAATAACTGGTTAGTGCCAAACTGAGGGGGTCTTTTATGTAGGCACGTTGGCGTTTGTAGCACACATTAAAAACAGGTGCACGCTAAACACTAAAGACGCCCATGGGAATACATTGGCATCTTTAGTGTTTAGCGTACACCTATTGTTAGCATGCGCTAAAAACGTTAGCGCACCTACGTAAAAGACCCCCTAAAAACTGGCTATTTTAGGGGCGTTCTGGGGCAGAGTAGGCACTTGGCATTTAAGTGCCGATATTTAGCACTTAACCAGCCAGGTTAACTGCATAAAAGTCAGGCCTACATTTATGCAGTTACCCCATGCCGGTTAAGTGCTGAATTTTGCACTTAACTGGCTATGTTAGTCAGCTCTGGAAACTCAGAAATTCAATGGCACCTTGAAAAAACAGGTTTAACACCTGAGGTGGTCAACAAAACATTGATTGCTGCCAGCTGAATATGAGGCCCAAAGTTATTATTAAAAAAATTCAGTTTCTGAAGTATTTCCTATGGTAAGCATAAGCCAGTTACCAAAAAAATACTATGATGTTAAAATTCTTCTTTGCTTATACTCTACACTGTCAATTAAAATGTTCTATTACATACTGTGTTAACATTGTGAGTAGTATACTATGCCATACGTTGTATTGTTATTTGAATATTTTTACTGCTGTAATTGTCTATTGCTCATGTTTGATTTATTCTTATTTTACACCACCTTGAGTGAATTCCTTCAAAAGGGTGGTAAACCCTAATAATCAATCAATCAATCAATCAATCAATATTTAAGGAAAAGGCTGGCTAGACATGGGTGATGACCACATTTTTGAGTTACATTTTACCATTTTAAATGCCCTTTTACTAAGGCGTGGGAGGGATAACGCGTGAGTAGCACATGCCAAATCAGCGATAATTCTGAGTTTGGCATGCACCAAATCCCACAGTAGAAAACATTTTTCTATTTTCTCCACGGGGGGCGTTCCCAGCAGTAATCAGCAGTTGGAGTATGCTGCATGATTACAGTGCGGGTAGTGTGTGAGCCCTTACTACTAGTTCAATGGGTGGCGGTAAGGGCTCAGTCCGTAAATAGGCACACGCTAGTTTTAATTTCAGCTTATACCCATTTCCTGGCCCATTAAAAAAAGTCCATTTTCCCACCCATGGTAAAAAACATTCTCCAGCGTACAACCAAAACAAATGCCCACAAAACCACAGGCCACTTTTTACTGTAGCTTAGTAAAAGGACCCCTTAGTTTGCGCCTGTGATTTTCCAAATGTAGGATAAACATCTCATGGTGAAAGATCATGGACTTTGTCATTGCATTGAATATATATGTAACTAGAAGCCTGCCCCAAGCTATGCCTTGTATGTTAAATTACTACTTTCTAAAACTTGGATATTTTTTGAACATAGCAAGCTTTGGGGTCCTTTTACTATGCTTACCATGTCATTTCATTTTATTTACTTTCTATCCCACTTTTGCTGACTGGCAGACCAAGGCGGTGTACAATCTAAAAATGACAGTAAACACAAACATTGAAAAGAACTACAATATCAGATAGGAAAGGGTAGGCACAATCATACAAAGAATAAACAGCAAAAATGTAGTAAATCAGAAATAAACTGAGTATAAGAAAAAACAACCAAAGTAAGGCAAAAAGTCCCTGTGAATTAGGACAGTAAACCCTCAGACCGGTGAGAAAGGAAGATTGAAAACCCAGGTCTTAAGGTCAATTTTAAACTATTTTAAAGAGGATTCGGCACGAAGTATTAAAGGCACAGAATTCCAGAGGGCAGGTGTAGTGAAATAGAAAGCTCAATGTCTGGTAGATTCTACAATTGCTTGTTTGGGATTTGGAAGGACAAGGCGATGATCATTTAGAGAACGGAGGGAGAATGGAGGAGCATAGAGAATGGTAAGGATAAGTAACATGAAGGGCTTTGAAGGTAAGAAGAAGTGTTTTTTTTATGTAAATTTTATTGATGTCAGATCTATACAAAAGAAATTGTGAACTCAAACAAGCATGTTTATACAATATGCTAAAGTTATAAAGTGATCAATGTAACCACCAATCAATAGCAAGTAATTCAAACAAATTCCACTTGAATCCCAAACTGCACCAACTGAAGTATATTTACTATGAGATTCAGTGTAACCAACTTTATAAAACAATTCACTTTTGGTGACCTCAGCAGTGTCCATTGCGCAAAACAAAAGTATGGCAATGCATTTAGCACCAACTTCCTCATCGGCTCACCCAATTTTAAGATTTTATGATTTTCTAATTTTTCTATGATTTTTAATTTTTCACTTATCTTAGTATGTCAGACCTGGGGATTCAGTTGTCCAACATGCATGTTTCGCTCGGATGCGAGCTGTATCAAGGACATACCCCTACACTAAGACAACACAAAACTATCGTTATTTCTTTTCCCATTGCTAGACAAACACTAATTTTCGGTCCACCAAACATGGGAAGATTCCAACCCCTTCTAACCACTCTCTTACCTCATCTCTATCAGCAGCAGCTCTACTTAATTATTTCTCAGGAACAAACCCTTCATAAAGATTGCACCAGCGTTTTTTTGAATCCCTTTAAATACACCAGCTGTCCCTAGGACAATTACAACAGTGCAGTTTGTCATCATACTTTTATAATTTCCTCCCCCCACCTCTCCCCCTTATTTCCTGTGTTAATTATATTTTACATGAGATTGGACAACCAAGCAGAAGAATTTAGTCAGTACAAACAACATAAATTCATGTTGCCCAAATATCTGATCTGCCCTATTCTCCAATTTACGATGAGTCTCCCCTTCTTATCCTCCCCTTTGGCTATCCCCCACTTCCCCACCCACCACCCTTTTCACCAAAGAAAGTCTCATCTTACAGCCTAATTAACCATTGAGTATTCTGCTGGGAGCAAGTGGAGTCAAGGTGTCACAGAATGGGGATCAGCACTGTAAAAATTGATCTCCCTTCCGTGTGGCAAGATCTAGTACTGTTTTGTGCTCTAGGGTGCTCAGTGTTATCATGTGTGACCTCCAAAGCTGAATTGTAGCCATGTCTTAAGTATAGTTTTTTTCCCCATAATCACTGCATGCCTTAAAAAGTCTTTCAAACCTGCTCTGGCTGGTCCTCGAATGGTAAAAGCATCAAACAATAATGTGGGGGTTCGCCTCCATGAGGTGTTCCACATCCGAGAAACATGTGTGCATACTAGAGTCCAAAAAGCTAATACAGGAGGACAGTGCCGGAACATATGACCCAGATGAGCCCCCACCCCAGAGCACTTCAAATTTGCTAATTTTTACCTGGACGGGCCTGACTGTGGTGAGAGTTCTTCTATCAACAATTTTTCCCCAGTTTTCACCAAGCAGAAAGAATATCAGATCAATATTGTAAGATATTCTTTCAAATCTAATACAAGTTTTCCCTTGTACATAGAATTTGATTTTTTTCTTTAAATCATTTTTTTTAGGTATTCACACAATCCCAACAGAATCGTTGCTCAGTTCTTTCCAAGGTAAGTTGGTAAGTAGATTTACTAAGGAGCCCTTTTACCAAACTGCTGTAAAAACTGGCCTTAGTGAATTCTTATGTGTGTCATTCCCATGTTCTAAGGCCATTTTTACTTAAGGGATAAAATGACAGCATTTTCTATTTTCTCTGTTAAGAAGCCGTAAAGCCTGTTACAATGGGCAACATTTCTGTTGTTCTCCTCCTGGCTCTCTTCTCTCCAAGTCCCTTCCCCTCCATGGGTATCATTTCTTCCCTTCCCGATCAGTCTCCTCCTGTTTTCTTCTCTTTTCCCTTTACTTCCCCTCTATGGGCACCAGCTCTCCCCTGCCCTCCATGGGCACCATTTGTCCCTTCCACTCCATAACCACAGTCTCCCTTGTGTTTTTCATCTCCTATTTCCAGCACCTGTCCCTCTCAAACATCTCTCTCTCTCTCTCTGCCCTCCTTCTATCAACAATTTTTCCTGCTCTCCTGAATCCCTACCCCTCCCCGTGGTCCCCTTTCTCTCTCTCTGTTCACTCCTGAACCCTCACCCCTCCCCCCCCCCCACACACAGTCCAAGTTCTCTCTCTTCTTATACCTGCTCCTCTCAGCCCTCTGACTTGTCTTTAGTGCTGCAGCCTGCAGGCATGCTGAAAGGAACAGCATGCCTTCATAGCTGCAGAGCTAAAGGCAAAAATCGGAGGGCTGACAGGAGCAAGTGTAAGGAGAGAGAACCACTGCTGCTGCCTACAGCCTCTCCACTCTAGCACCAGACCTAGTGGTTAGTTCTGGGAGGGGGAAGCTGTTCCACTGTAAGCACCAGGAGGAAAAAATAAAAAAACCTAAGCCACTGCCACTCCCGTACGTCGGTGAGAGGAAAGCAGCAGGCCGCACACATTTCCCAACTGCAACCTTGGAGAAGAGAGCTGTGCAAAGCCGCAGCTGTTCCCCCTGCACGCCCCTGGAGCTTCAACACCCCTACCTTTCAGTAACGAAAAATGTGACCCATCTGACCACGCTGTTTCGGGAATGGGAGGGGGTGCTGCTAATGTGTGTGTGTGGGGGGGGGGAATTTGACTTTCTCCGCCATGCCGCCTTTCTGGTTCTCCGAGTTCTTCGCTTGTTCGGCGAAAACCAACGAATGACTAATGGCTGTCAGGAGAGGCAGTCAGTGCGATGGCTGAGTCCCCGCCCAGGATGCGTGGCACGTAGGAAGAGATGTGTGATGTGCCACGTATGCGCAGAATAGCTGCGCTGCTCTGCGTATGTGCGGCACGTCGGCCACTCTTCATTTATATAGTAAGATGACCACAATGAAGAAATAGCGAGCCTCTTTTACAAAGCCACGCTAGCAATTTCTGGTGCAGAAATGCCGACAACACCTATTCATATTCAATGGGCTTCTTCAAGATTGCTGCACTGGAATCGCTAGTGCGGCTTTGTAAAATGAAGTCCAATGTGTTTTAAGCCTGTAAAATGTATTGGATATTTTCCTGCCTTAGGGGTCCTTTTACTAAGGTGAGCCAAAATGTGGCCTGCATTGGTGTAGAAGCGTGTATTGGACATGTGTAGGTCCATTTTTCAATGCACCTACAAAAAGGCTTCTTTTTTGGCCAAAAATGAATGTGCGGCAAAATAAAAATTGGTGCACATCCGTTTTGAGCCTGAGACCTTACTGCGCGTGTACACTGACAATTACGGCCTGGTTAGTGCGACACAGTAGAACATAAAAAATATTTTCTGCTGCGCGAATCAGACTCGAATCAGACATGCGTAACAACTGGAATTATCACCTGGGGATCACGGTAGTTCTAACTTGAAGCGCATTGGATGCGCATAAGCGCCTATGCGCTTTAGTAAAAGGGTCCCTTAATTAATTAATTCCTGGTGTATTTCTTCTAGTGGCCAGCAAGTGGTGCATGTGTTATGTTAAAGCTGTTATAGAAAGTGAATGCTCCCTCTTTTAGTTTCACTCAGTGAAGAAGTGATCTACAGTACTGTGAGCAGTATGCTTTAAAAACTTGTTGACTGGCCTCTGATTGATCCAGGAGCTCATTTTCATTTGGAGAGTACTGGCATTTGCTCCAGTCTTAGCCAGGAAGAAGAGAGAAAGACATCTATTTGCTAAGGCCCTCTAAACAGTTACATTTGATAACTTGTGATCTTCCCAGGTACTTTTCAGAAAGTATATAAATGTTTAGTGTTATAATTGATCCATATTTCAGTTACCTGCTATTGTTTGCTGATTGCACTTTCTTTGTTCCACTGTTCAATTTGTTAAGACAATAAACAATATTTAATTTATTGCCTCTCTCTCTGGACTGATAAAGAATCCTGGTGGTTTGTGTGTCAGGTCTGTGAGTGTTTTCTGGGACTGTGGAACCACTGGGAGTGTGGCCCCAGTAACCTAGAAGTCAATGGGGGTAATTTGAGAGTGGGTTACTCGCCTAGAGGCAGTTGTGACCCAGTCGGTGGGAGGAGAGTGCTAATGTAGAGCACAAGCAGCAGGTGGGGATAGACTCTCTAAGTGGCCACAGGGAACCCCCTGGTGGGTGGCTAGGTGTTTTGTGACAACCACTCAATAATTTTCCCATTATCATGTGGCCATAACCATGTTAGTCCCTACCACCCACTTTTTTGTAAGCAGTAAGGTCTCACACACTAACCGCACACTAATTGGGTAGCAAGCAGGGATGTAACTGTGATAAACAATTAGCACAAAACACACTTTCCACCCCAGTCCTACCCCCAGTGCTAAAAATTAATTATATGTTTTAGCGCATAGGCAATGTGTGCCAGTCCCAAAACTATGGCAGGATGTCTAAGCATGCATTAGTGCTTACCACAGCTTGGTAAAAGGGCCCCGATAAATTACATTTATTTTACTAATAATCCAAATAATAGCACATGCAGTCAGTGGAAAACATTAACTTGATCTTTCAGGCAAAATAACTTTTATTAGTGGTGGACTTGCCCCATGCATCACCATTATCTACCTTCAGTTCTTCTGTACTTGTGTTTAAAATGGTGGTGGTGTTTAAAAAGACGCAGGCACTACTCAACCAATCAGTGCTGCATACCAAATTACATGATGCACAAACAGCATTAAAGGGACCTCTTTATAAAGCTTCATTTGTACAAAAGACCCATTTTCTATAAATATACAATCCATCTAGAAAAAAGCTTTACAGTCGATATTTCAGGCCCAATAGCTGTAAGATCTTTAGTTTAAATATCCATTGTGTTCTAGTTGTAATAATAATTTGGTTATAGATAACATGCATCTATAATCCAAATTAGTATTACAATGCAGACGGCTATGGACATTTAAAGTAAAGAGCTTATAACCAATGGAACTGAATATGTATATAGAATGGAAAGCCTTTTCTAGATGAACTTGATATGTACATGTATTTTTGTACAGGCTATACCTGCAGACGAGCATTACTTCAGTGAGTCAGGCCACAAGAAGTGGTTCACTTGAAAGCTCTATATATCATAAAATACTCTCCATATGGGATTCCCAAGTTTTAATATTAATTTAGTGCAAAACCCAAATGTGAGATATAAATCAAACCAAACGTGATGATAAAAAATTCTCAATAAGCTACACCACCAGGATCCACATAATGAGCAAGTCACTTAACCCTCCATTGCCCCAGGTACAAATAAGTACCTGTATACAATATGTAAGTCGCTTTGAGCCTGCCATGAGTGGGAAAGCGCGGGGTACAAATGTAACAAAAATAAAAGTAAAAAAAAATAAAAATAATGGAGGATAAAATTATAATCCCTTATATCTGAGGGACTCACAGTGAAGAAGCAATGGAGTTGATAGTTCAGATAAGTCTGTCCTGTTTGTTTCTTAAACCTCCAGTGTTTGTTTTTTGAGTTAAAGAAGTTGAAAGATCACAAACTTCACTCAGATACAAGGGATTTTTTCATCATTTAATTTCTCTTTAAGCATTTTTTTATACTGCTTCTCCTGCTAGAGTTTTGGGATTGACTGTAGATTTGTCTCTCCTTTGAGATTTTTGCTAGCATTTATCCAGAAAGCCAACATTATTGGTGAGTACTGTAGGAGCCTTAACAATACGTAATCCTCTGGGAATCATATGCTGTTTCATATATGCAACTAGAGACATACTATGAAGTTTCAATTTAACCAAAGATTTTTGTGTATGCATCCACTGTGTTTGTAAGTCATTAACACTCAAATCCACTTCAGATGATTGATCCTGAAATAAAGATGCAAGCAGCATGAATTATGACACTTGATCCACTCTGTAGTACAAAGCTTTTTGCAAAGAAGGAGTCTCCATAATAAAAGAGTAGAAATCAGGAATAATCCCAAATAATAATTCTATGAAGAGATACAAAATTTGAATGACATTAGCTTTGAGCATTGGAGAGCTATTTTTCTGTGCTATTTCTGTAGTATGGGATGGACGCTCTTCGCTTTAGTGCCAGATCTTTGAGCATTGGGGCCTGAGATAGCTGCTTTACCAAGCTATCTAGTAAAAGGCATAAAATCTGTGACTAGACTCATCAATATTAAAGACTTGAGTTTTGAATTCCAGAACACCTACAGAGACGTATGTATGTGTATATGTGGTTGTGAATCAAATACAGTCCGGGTCTATTATTTGGGAGGGCTAGAAAGGATAAAAATGATTATCTGTTTATTTAAAAGGGAAAGTTAGAAACATTGTAATATTAAAGAAAAAATAGAAAGACATGCAAAGAGATTACTCACTGGCATAGGAAGAAAGGGCTTTCCTTTCTTTCATTTTGTAAAATCAGGAGAGTTCTATCCTGATGTGAGAGTTCCTGTCATCCTAGAAGCCTACAAGGACTACAAAGTCGGCCAACAAAAGAGTTACTTGGAAATAACTGATTCTGAGCTGAGTGAATGAGGTACTTGGAATGTGTGCACACAGGATAATACACAGAAATATCAGAGAAAAGAGAGAGAGAGAGAGAGAGAGAGAGAGACCTACTTGATATCCTGTGACAGTGAAAGACAAAAATGGACAACAAAGTGTGAAGTTCTTAATGACAACCATTTCATCTGTACAAGTTTAGTGAGAAGAATGTCAATATTTAGCTATAATGTATTCATACTTATCTGAATTTGTTCTTGTAATGTCCTGTGCCATAACTCTGAGATCCTGAAACCATTGTATAAGTACTATTGGTATTTGGGTTGGTAGAAAAATTATAGTCTCTTAATATCTATTTGTTAATGTTATAATAAATGTAATTTAAATGTTAAATTCAACTTCCATGGTTGATATTGAGCTTGTCCAGGAGACCCAATAACTTTGGCCATGACTCACTAACATTAGTTTTCCTTAATTGTAGTGCCATCACTTCATCACCAGAGGGAGTACAAAAAATACTTAGTGCTATCATTACTAAGTATTTTACTAAGGTGCACTGAAAAATGGGCTGCGCTAGTGTAGGCGCGTGTTTTGTGTGCGCACAGATCCATTTTTCAGTGCGCCTGTAAAAAAGGCCTTTTTTAAAAAATTTTGCCGAAAATGGACGTGTGGCAAAATAAAAATTGATCCATGTCCATTTTGGGTCTGAGACCTTACCACCAGCCATTGACTTAGTGGTAAGGTCTCACGCGTTAACCGTGCTGTAATCATCTACGTGCATAGAATGACAATTACCACCTCGTTTCTGCCGTGCACCAAAAAATAAAAATTATTTTCCGGCATGCGTAGCGAACGCACGTCAAAAATGAAATTACCGCAAGGGCCATATGGTAGCCAGGTGGTAACTCCAAATTCACGCATGTTGGGCACGTGTTGGCGCCTATGCGGCTCAGTAAAAGCACCCCAGAGATTCCTTAAGTCAGTGTTGAAAAGTGGGAGTGGTAAGAGCTGGATGAGAGCTAACTGAGGCTTCCCCTATTGTCATGATGTGCTTCATGCCATGGGCTGTGGGGGTGGGAGGATGGACCTCTACTGACAGAGTGTGCATGCCTGGAGAGCAGGGTTGAGCCACTTATTTCAGCTTTGGTATTGGAGAGTGCCAATAGAAGGGACCTGGGATGCTGGTATATGTGTCAGTGTATGGTGGTCCTGAGAGAAGAGGGGCCACCATAGGATAGTAACATAATAGAAACATAGTAGATGATGGCAGAAAAAGACCTACACGGTCCATCCAGTCTGCCCAACAAGATAAACTCATATGTGCTACTTTTTGTGTATACCTTACCTTGATTTGTACCAGTCCTTTTCAGGGCACAGACCATATAAGTCTGCCCAGCACTATCCCCGCCTCCCAACCACCAGTCCCCCTGTCAGGTTCTCAGGTTCAGAGCCCGCGGGGCCGGGCTCTGGAGCAAACGTGAGCCCTTGGGCTGCTGCCGAGGAGCGACAGCAGCAGGCAAAACCCACCAACCAACACTGGGTAAGCACACCAGCAGGGACTGCAGGCACTGCCCAGCGAACCGGAACACCTGGACTGGAATCCCCCGGACTGGAGGACACAGGACTGGAACACTGGACTGCAATCCCTCGGACTGGAACACACACCGGACCGGAACACACTGGACTGGAGCACACCAGACTGGAACACACACCGGACCGGAACACACTGGACTGGTCCCCCGGACTGGAGGACACAGGACTGGAACATGGGACTGGAGCACACTGGACTGGTCCACACAGCTTCACCTGCACTTAGCTACTAAGCCCCCCAGAAGTTGAGCTCCTGGGTTCGAGTAGCCGACAGGACTTACTGGATACCGGATGACATAGGGACCAGGACTGGAAACAGAAGTGCTCCTAAACCTAAACTGATCTACTTGCTCCCAAGCCCTAAACCAGCAGGAGTGTTCCTAACAGTAAACTGACAAAAGGACTTCCTAAGCCCTATACTAAACAGGAGCTCCTAATCCCTGCTCAAAAAAGGAACTTCCTAAGCCCTAAACTAACAGAGCAGGGAACTAAACACAAAGCTAACACAGGTGCTACTAAGCACCAAGCTACAAGCAGAGCTTTACACTAATAAGCTGAACACAGAACTAACCAGCTACCTAAGCACTGCTCTAGCAAGCTAGATACAACTAACAAGGTGCTTTCCAAGCACTACTCTGGCAAGCAACCAGAAGAGCTCCTAGCACTAAAAGGGAAGACAGGGGAGCCACAAGGAAAAAGAAGGGAAGCTAACACATAAGCCAAAAGTGATTCTAAATCACCAAACACCAACAGCAAAGACTGCAATGCTCCCAATAGCACAATCCCAGAAGTACTTCTAACAGCAAACTCTGCAGTGTTCCTAACAACACCAAACCCTGAAGTACTTCTATCAACAACAGAGCTTCCAAAGCCCTACACACAGCAATGCTTCCAAAACCAAGAGGGAAAAGCAGAGGGACCAAACACACAAACACCAGTGCACACTGCACTAACACTAACCTGGACCTTAGCAAAAGCAAGCAGGGAAACTAGACACAACGTCAGAAGTGCACACTGCACCACCCTACCTACAGCAAACACCACTGTTGCAAAGGCTCTGAAGGAAACACCACCACTTCCTTATCAAGGCCCTCCCTGATGATGTCACACTCCCTAGACCTAGGCAAAAGCACACTGACCCAGAGAGGCCCAACCCACACCAATGCAAAACTGTGAAACACTTGAAGCCAGTACACCCAAAGAGAGTTAGAGCAACTCAGACTACCCAGGTGCAGTATAGTGAAACAATTAGAGCCCTGCTGCTGGAAGCTGCCAGCACAGAGAGACAGAGCCAGCTCAGCAAAGACAGAGAAAGAAACAGAAGCCAGCTAAGAAGCTGACCCCCAGGAAAGAGGTAAGTTTGAGAGGGGTTCAGACCCCAATCATAACAGCACCTCCCCCTCAAGGCTCCCGTGTCCCCACGGGAGCTCCAGGTCTCAAAAGACAATTTAGGTCTCCATGGGTAGCTGTGATGAAATCTCCCAATGGGTTTCACAACATAAATCTGGGCGGCTGGGCAGGACGTGACAAGTACATCTGGAACTAGGAAACCAGAATGGCTTTGGCCGCCACGAGGCTCTTTAGAACGGCTGCTAGGCAGGATCAGAGTCTTGGATGCAACAAGCGGAGTTCTATTCAACAGGAACCATCTCCTGAAGGAGTCCACAACTTCCTTGACTTCCTGGCACTCCACTGTAGCAGCCAGAACTGGGCTAGAGCCCACACCCATCCTGGAATCTGAAGCCAGACAGGAACTCGAACTGGACTTCAGACTAGACCTTGCCCCTTGGCTGGAGCTGGAACTCAGAAGGAGTTCAACATCTTGGCTGAAATGGGAACTCGGAGTAGACTCAGCATCTTGCCTGAGACTGCAACCTGGTCCGGCCTCAGCATCTTGGCCGGAACTGCAACTTGACCCGGAGTTAGCATCTTGACCGGGACTGCAACTTGACCCAGACTCAGCATCTTGACCGGGACTGCAACTCCAACTTGACCCGGACTCAGCATCTTGGCCAGGACTGCAACTTGACCTGGACTCAGCATCTTGCCTGGGACTGGAACTACAACTTGACCCGGACTCAGCATCTTGACCGGGATGGCAACTCTCACCGGACTCAGCATCTTGCCTGGAACTGGCACTCCAACTCGACCCGGACTCAGCATCTTGCCTGGGACTGGAACTCCAACTTGACCCGGACTCAGCATCTTGACCGGGACGGCAACTCTCACCAGACTCAGCATCTTGGCCGGGCCTGTAATTTGACCCGGACTCAGCAT
The DNA here is from genome assembly GCF_901765095.1 of Microcaecilia unicolor. NCBI lineage: Eukaryota > Metazoa > Chordata > Amphibia > Gymnophiona > Siphonopidae > Microcaecilia > Microcaecilia unicolor. The sequence continues at coordinate 455,874,945 of NC_044033.1, read as the reverse complement.
CTTGCCCGGGACTGTAACTCAATTCTGATTCGGCATCTCGGCTGAACTCTGCACTCGGTGTAGACTCAGCACTCATCATGGACTCAATATCTCGGCTGGGCTCTGCACTCGGTGTAAACTCAAAATCCCGGCTGGGACTGCAACTCGATCCAGACTCAGCATCTTGACTGGAACTACAACTCGATCCAGACTCAGCAGCTTGACTGGAACTGCAACTCGATCCAGACTCAGCATCTTGACTGGAACTGCAACTCAATTCTGATTCGGCATCTCGGCTGAACTCTGCACTCGGTGCAGACTCAGCACTCATCGTGAACTCATCATCTCGGCTGGGCTCTGCACTCGGTGCAGACTCAGCACCCATCGTGGACTCATCACTCGGTGTAGACTCAGCATCCCGGCTGGGACTGCAACTCGATCCAGACTCAGCATCTTGACTGGAACTGCAACTCAATCCAGACTCAGCATCTTGACTGCCAATGCTGCAACTCGATCCAGACTCAGCATCTTCACTGGAACTACAACTCGATCCAGACTCCGCATCTTGACTGGAACTACAACTCTCAGCATTTTGACTGGAACTGCAACTCAATCCAGACTCAGCATCTTGACTGGAACTCCAACTCGATCCAGACTCAGCATCTTGACTGGAACTGCAACTCGATCCAGACTCAGCATCTTGACTGGAACTCCAACTCCATTCAGACTCAGCATCTTGACTGGAACTCCAACTCGATCCAGACTCAGCATCTTGACTGGAACTAGAACTCGATCCAGACTCAGCATCTTGACTGGAACCGCAACTCGATCCAGACTCAGCATCTTGACTGCCAATGCTGCAACTCGCTCCAGACTCAGCATCTTGACTGGAACTACCACTCGATCCAGACTCCGCATCTTGACTGGAACTCCAACTCGATCCAGACTCAGCATCTTGACTGGAACTGCAACTCAATCCAGACCCAGCATTTTGACTGCCACTGCTGCCACTCGATCCGGACTCAGCATCTCGGCTGCCACTGCTGCAACTCGATCCGGACTCAGCATCTTGGCAGGCAAAGCCCTTCAAGCTGGACTCAGAAGTTTGGCGGGAAAAATCAGGAAGCCACCTTCTTTCAGCTTGGGCTTCAGGAGTATCCCGTAGGGTTGGCTCCGAGAGGAGTTGGAAGCGGTAAAAGAACAGCTTGGTAGATGGATCAATAGCAGAAACTGGGTTTTCTTCGAACCCAAGCCAGGAGACACGCCTTCTTTCCGCTGCAGCTTCAGGAGTATTCTTCAGGGCTGGATCAGACAAAAGTGCAACCCGGTAATCCTGGAGTGTCAGAAACGGATCCAGATCAAAAATGGGGTTGGAACTGGGATCCAAACTTGTACTAGGAGGCTTGGTTTGAAGCGCCACTTGAACTGGACTCCGAGGCTTGCGTGGAGGCGCCATCTGGACTGGCACCGGAGGCTTGGTGAGAAGCCCCTCTCGGACTGGAATCGGAGGCTCGGCTAGCAGCGTCCCACGGACTGGACTCGGAGACTCGAATGGAAGCGCCACCTGAACTGGCATTGGAGGCTCGGTCAGAAGCGTCCCTCGGACTGGACTCAGAGGCTTGCCTGGGCACTCTGTTTGAATGGGATTGGACCCCTGCTGGGCCCAGAGCATGAAATTCCCAAGACGTCTCCTCTCAGCGACAGCTTCAGGAGTATCCCACAAAGCTGTATTCAAGACCAGGCTGCGGCGATATTCAGCGAGCGTGATAAAAGGGTCCATATCTGAAACTGGGTTTTCAGTAATTCCAAGCCACCGGACACGTTTTCTCTCAGCTGCCGCTTCAGGGGTCTTCTTCAAAATAGGATGAGACAAAAGTTTCCCACGATACTGACGAAGAGTCATAGAAGGATCAAGAACAACGATGGAGCTAGACCCCAGCTGGGTCAGCTGGGCGGGGGTTCTTGCCGGGCTCATGGCCTTTGCAATCTGTCAGGTTCTCAGGTTCAGAGCCCGCGGGGCCGGGCTCTGGAGCAAACGTGAGCCCTTGGGCTGCTGCCGAGGAGCGACAGCAGCAGGCAAAACCCACCAACCAACACTGGGTAAGCACACCAGCAGGGACTGCAGGCACTGCCCAGTGAACCGGAACACCTGGACTGGAATCCCCCGGACTGGAGGACACAGGACTGGAACACTGGACTGCAATCCCTCGGACTGGAACACACACCGGACCGGAACACACTGGACTGGAGCACACCAGACTGGAACACACACCGGACCGGAACACACTGGACTGGTCCCCCGGACTGGAGGACACAGGACTGGAACATGGGACTGGAGCACACTGGACTGGTCCACACAGCTTCACCTGCACTTAGCTACTAAGCCCCCCAGAAGTTGAGCTCCTGGGTTCGAGTAGCCGACAGGACTTACTGGATACCGGATGACATAGGGACCAGGACTGGAAACAGAAGTGCTCCTAAACCTAAACTGATCTACTTGCTCCCAAGCCCTAAACCAGCAGGAGTGTTCCTAACAGTAAACTGACAAAAGGACTTCCTAAGCCCTATACTAAACAGGAGCTCCTAATCCCTGCTCAAAAAAGGAACTTCCTAAGCCCTAAACTAACAGAGCAGGGAACTAAACACAAAGCTAACACAGGTGCTACTAAGCACCAAGCTACAAGCAGAGCTTTACACTAATAAGCTGAACACAGAACTAACCAGCTACCTAAGCACTGCTCTAGCAAGCTAGATACAACTAACAAGGTGCTTTCCAAGCACTACTCTGGCAAGCAACCAGAAGAGCTCCTAGCACTAAAAGGGAAGACAGGGGAGCCACAAGGAAAAAGAAGGGAAGCTAACACATAAGCCAAAAGTGATTCTAAATCACCAAACACCAACAGCAAAGACTGCAATGCTCCCAATAGCACAATCCCAGAAGTACTTCTAACAGCAAACTCTGCAGTGTTCCTAACAACACCAAACCCTGAAGTACTTCTATCAACAACAGAGCTTCCAAAGCCCTACACACAGCAATGCTTCCAAAACCAAGAGGGAAAAGCAGAGGGACCAAACACACAAACACCAGTGCACACTGCACTAACACTAACCTGGACCTTAGCAAAAGCAAGCAGGGAAACTAGACACAACGTCAGAAGTGCACACTGCACCACCCTACCTACAGCAAACACCACTGTTGCAAAGGCTCTGAAGGAAACACCACCACTTCCTTATCAAGGCCCTCCCTGATGATGTCACACTCCCTAGACCTAGGCAAAAGCACACTGACCCAGAGAGGCCCAACCCACACCAATGCAAAACTGTGAAACACTTGAAGCCAGTACACCCAAAGAGAGGTAGAGCAACTCAGACTACCCAGGTGCAGTATAGTGAAACAATTAGAGCCCTGCTGCTGGAAGCTGCCAGCACAGAGAGACAGAGCCAGCTCAGCAAAGACAGAGAAAGAAACAGAAGCCAGCTAAGAAGCTGACCCCCAGGAAAGAGGTAAGTTTGAGAGGGGTTCAGACCCCAATCATAACACCCGCCTCCCGCCACCGGCTCTGCCACCCAATCTCGGCTAAGTTCCTTAGGATCCATTCCTTCTGAACAGGATTCCTTTATGTATGTTTATCCCACGCATGTTTGAATTCCGTTACCGTTTTCATTTCCACCACCTCCCGCGGGAGGGCATTCCAAGCATCCACTACTCTCTCTGTGAAAAAATACTTCCTGACATTTTTCTTGAGTCTGCCCCCCTTCAATCTCATTTCATGTCCTCTCGTTCTACCGCCTTTGCATCTCCGTAAAAGGTTCGTTTGCGGATTAATACCTTTCAAATATTTGAACGTCTGTATCATATCACCCCTGTTTCTCCTTTCCTCCAGAGTATACATGTTCAGGTCAGCAAGTCTCTCCTCATACATCTTGTAACGCAAATCCCATACCATTCTCATAGCTTTTCTTTGCACCGCTTCAATTCTTTTTACATTCTTAGCAAGATATGGCCTCCAAAACTACTGTAAGTGGGGCCTCACCAATGATTTATACAGGGGCAGCAACATCCCCTTTCTTCTGCTGGACACACCTCTCTCTATACAGCCTAACAACCTTCTAGCTACGGCCACCGCCTTGTCACACTGTTTCGTTGCCTTCAAATCCTCAGATACTATCACCCCAAGATCCCTCTCCCCGTCCGTACTTATCAGACTCTCCCCGCCTAACACATACGTCTCCCGTGGATTTCTATTCCCAAAGTGCATCACTTTGCATTTCTTCGCTTTGAATTTTAATTGCCAAACCTTAGACCATTCTTCTAGCTTCTGTAGGTCCTTTTTCATGTTTTCCACTCCCTCCGGGGTGTCCACTCTGTTACAGATCTTAGTATCATCCACAAATAGGCAAACTTTACCTTCTAACCCTTCGGCAATGTCACTCACAAATATATTGAACAGAATCGGCCCCAGCACCGATCCTTGAGGCACTCCACTACTCACCTTTCCCTCCTCCGAGCGAATTCCATTCACCACCACCCTCTGGCGTCTGTCCGTCAACCAGTTCCTAATCCAGTTCACCACTTCGGGTCCTATCTTCAGCCCATCCAGTTTATTTAAGAGCCTCCTGTGGGGAACCTGTGTCAAAAGCTTTGCTGAAATCTAAGTAGATTACGTCCATAGCTCGTCCCTGATTCAATTCTCCTGTCACCCAATCAAAGAATTCAATGAGATTCGTTTGGCACAATTTCCCTTTGGTAAAACCATGTTGTCTCGGATCTTGCAACTTATTGGCTTCCAGGAAATTCACTATCCTTTCCTTCAGCATCGCTTCCGTTACTTTTCCAATAACCGAAGTGAGGCTTACCGGCCTGTAGTTTCCAGCTTCTTCCCTATCACCACTTTTGTGAAGAGGGACCACATCCGCCGTTCTCCAATCCCTCGGAACCTCTCCCGTCTGCAAGGATATATTAAACAAATCTTTAAGAGGACCCGCCAAAACCTCTCTGAGCTCCCTCAATATCCTAGGGTGGATCCCATCCAGTCCCATGGCTTTATCCACCTTTAGCTTTTCAAGTTGTTCATACACACTCTCTTCCATGAACGGTGCTCTATCCATTTCAATCTCATTTGTACTTTTTGCAGTCCATCGCGGTCCTTCTCCAGGATTTTCTTCTGTGAAAACAGAAGTATCTATTTAGCAAATTTGCTTTTTCTTCATCATTATCCACATAGCGGTTCGCAGTATCTTTTAGTCTAACAATTCCCTCTTTAGTCATTCTCCTTTCACTAATATACCTGAAGAAAATTTTGCCACCCCTTCTTACATTTCTAGCCGTTTGTTCTTCCGTTTGCGCTTTTGCCAGACGTATCTCTCTCTTGGCTTCTTTCAGTTTCATCTGGTATTCCTCCTCGTGTTCCTTTTCTTTAGTTTTAGTGTATTTCTGGAACGCCAACTCTTTAGCCTTTATTTTCTCGGCCACTTGCTTGGAGAACCATATCGGTTTCCTTTTTCTCTTGCTTTTATTTACTTTCCTTACATAAAGGTTCGTGGCCCTATTTATAGCTTCTTTCAGCCTGGACCACTGTCCTTCCACTTCTTGTATTTCCTCCCAGCCCATCAGCTCCTTCCTCAGGTATTCCCCCATTTTACTAAAGTCAGCACGCTTGAAGTCCAGGACTTTGAGTTTTGAGTGGCCGCTCTCCACTTTAGCTGTTATATCAAACGAAACCGTTTGATGGTCACTGCTGCCCAGGTGGGCTCCCACTTGGATATTTGACACGCTATCCCTATTTGTGAGCACCAGATCCAGCATCACTCCCTCCCTCGTGGGTTCCATCACCATTTGTCTGAGCAAAACACTCAAACATGAGAGGATACCCAGCCCTTTTACAGGGATGGCTACAACACTTAGAAGATCATGGAGAAACATAATCCCCTGGTTCCACATTGAAATGTGTCCCACACAATTACTGAATTAATGTAATTATATGAGGTCTATCAAATCCTGAATTGAGTGGAAATGGTACACGCGAATCAACTGTTCACTCTCTCAAAAATATAACCAGTAGGAGACACTCCATGAAGTTACATAGTAGCATATTTAAAAGAAATAGGAGAAAATATGTTTTCACGCAGTGTAAAGTTAAGCTCTGGAACTTATTGTCAGACCAAATGGTAAAGGAAATTAATGTAGATGGGTTTGAAAATGATTTGGACAAATTCCTGGAGAAAGTGTCTATAAACCGTTAATAAGCAAACTGGTACCTCATGAGACTTTACCGCTAGGTCAATGGCTGGCAGTAAGGTCACAGACTCAAAATGGAAATAGGGCAATTTTGATTTTGCCACACATGCATTTTCGGCAAAAATTTTAAAAAGGGCTTTTTTACAGGCGCTCTTAAAAATGGATCGGCACGCGCCCAAAACTCACGCCTACACTACCGCAAGCCATTTTTCACTGCACCTTAGTAAAAGGACTCCTCAGTGCTCAACTTCCAACTGAATTCAACTGCCAGATGTTGATCCCAATCTTAAAACTTTTCTTCATTGGTGCCTTGGCATTCTCAACAACAGCACAAGCCTCCTCAGCTGGCATAAGAACATAACAGTTTTCCTACCGGCTTAGACCAATGGTCCATCTGGTCCAGTATCGCTTCCTACAATAGTCACTCCAGGTTACTAGTACTAGCAGAATCCCAAAAAGTGGCAAGATTCTATGCTACTTAACCTCAGAGATAAGAAGTGGCTTTTCCAACCAGGCAGTAATGACCTACGTGTGCCAAATGCCACTTGGCGCATGCCCGAAAATAAAAATTATTTTTCGGCCGCACATTTGGGATGCACTCCAAAAATGAAATTACCACAAGAGCCACATGGTAGCTGGGCGGTAACTCCATTTTGGTACATGTTGGGTGCATGTAGAGCCTTAGGCGGCTCAGTAAAAGGGTCCCTATAGGGCTTGGTATCTCTGCATGGTGACTGTTGTTCTAAGAAGTTTTAAAAGAGGGGAAACCATTTTAAAGATCAGTTTTTTCTGGTGTGTTTCACTGTATCCCAGTACTAAAAATAGTGATTTCTTGCAGGGGAAAAAGGTTCAAATAAGGAGTAAATATATTTACAAATTTCTAATAACTTGATAGAGGGGTAAGAGGCATGAGAATGAATTACAAATTAAATTATAGGTAGTGGCTCCTTTACTAAGCTGTGGTAAGAGTATTAGGGGGTGGAGAGCGGGTATTTCTGCACCGATTAGTGCATTTATATTACCACGTGCTAACCGATTAGTGCAAGATTAACACGTGAGCCCTTACTGCTTACAAAATGGGTGGCATTATAAGTGCTCACATGCTAATTTTTGTTAATGGCCATGTGCTAATGAGTCTTCCTATTTCCATCAAGTGAAGAATGGAGTTTAAAATTTTTGGCCATTGGACTCTGATGCAGCTAGACGAAACGCTGGCCATCATTGGTCACGGTCCGTTTTTTAAGGAAAGGAAGATCTATACAGCTAAGTACAGTTAATAAGCTTAAGATTTGTTTAATGTACCTTTGAAGATAATTTTGAAGAGGTTGTTATTTTCTATATGCTGTCATTTTGAAAGGAGGTTTTTTTTGCCAATGATGAAGCAGTCCTGCTCCTGCTGTTTTTAGCTGGGAGCTTCTTGAGGCTTTTTCCTCCTTATTTTTCAACATTGCTTATAATTTATACTATAAGAGAACCTTTTTGTTTTTGTTCATATCTGTGACATATATTTGTTGGATTCTCTTCCTCACAATTTTTTGTAGTTTATATGTAAACATTAGCTGATGACCATTAATTAAAAAAATAGAAAATTGGCCATTTTCCATCTGCAGGAAAAATGACCTTAATGTATAGGAAAACCCCCGCATAAGGGTACGTTAAGGCCAACATTTCTTGCAGTTTGGTAAAAAGATCCCTAAGTGAAGCAAAAGTCTGCATTAATTCTTTAAAGAGGTTTTGTTTTATTTTGTTTTGGTTGATGAACAAGCAGAAAATTTGGGACATGGTAAAGAAACCATAACATACTGGGGAAACAATTTTATCAAGTACCAGTGGGTTTGACAGAAAGGAAAAAATACAGTTCCTGTCAGGTTCCACTGATTGTGTTTCCAATTAGAAAACCTGAGGCAATGAAGAGCTAATTATTGAGTGAGACATATTGGCTCCTGAGTTTAAGGAGAATTGATGACACAAGCAGTGTTTGGACTAAAAAGCTGGAAGAAACTATGAACCCAGTTCTGAGTCTCAGTGCCCTTATCAGGTTGATTAAAGAAAAAGACCTTTAAAAACTGCAGTGCTTTGCCAAACTGTCAGCTTGCTGTAAACTTAATTTAAAAAAGAAATAATGCAGATGACTTTTTGCAATAAGCTATAGCATTTTTAAATAAGAAAATTAGTAGTTCTGTTTTTTTTATTCAAATCTAATAGAGAAAAGCAATTTAAATTTCCAGAAAACATCTATGTTGCTGGGTGGCCCCAGACAAAGAGAAACAAAATTCATAAAGGCTGCCAGTTTGCTGGAAGATTTTGACAGAAATTTAGGGGCCCCTTTTAATAAACAACAGTAGGGCTACTGTGACAATGGCTTGCGGCAAATCGGGCCTACTGCCAGGCTATCACAGGAACCTGGCATTAATGCTGGTATGTGCTGTGCACCATTTCTGTTGCTCAAAAAATAATTAATTTTTTTTAGCGCTGGGGCTTACCCAGCGGTAATTCCTGCCCAGTTACCACCAGATTAGTGCAGGAGCCCTTATCGCTTTCTAAATAGGAGGTGGCAAGGACTCCCCCAGGAAATGGCCATGTGGAAAGAATTCAACTTACCGCATGGCCATTTCTGTTAAAAAGAAAAAAATCCTCTTACCTGCTGCAGCTTCGGCATACGGCAAACCCATAGCTTGGTAAAAGGAGCCTAAAAAATTGAAATCTCTTAGTACTTAAAGCTGGAATCCATAATAAAATAAAAATGAGAAACTGAAAAGAGATACTTGCTTGGGATTATAATATAATATAAGAAAAAGAATGAGTATGGGATTAAAACTGCAAGTTATTGAAGGGATATAAGAGAGAGTAGAACTGATGCTTTTATTTCACACTAGTTAACTACAACAGGGCTTTCCAAATCTGTCCTGGAGACCCCACAACTAATTGGGTTTTCAGGATATCCAAAATGTATAGGCATGAAATCAATTTGCATGCACTGGAGACTCAGTATATGCAAATGATCTCCTGCATATTTATTATAGGTATCCTCAAATCTGACTGGCTGTGGGATGCCCAGAGCAGGTTTGAGAAGCCCTGAAGTACACAAGGGTAGGGAGAGGGGAGAGGTAGTAAGGGCTGCCCTTCACTGTTTCAACCAACTGAGGGGATGTCATAACTGCATAAATAAAAGCACAATGGCTTCTTATTTGAGAAAAAGCAAACCAAAAAGCAGCTAAGAATGTTTTGCTGATTACTGCCAAGTGCTCACAGCAAGAGTGGCCCTTGCTGATCCCTGATGCAGTTTGTTTGAAACACTGGCCATTGTCGGAGGCAGAAGTATAGCTATGGAAGCGCTGCTGTAAAATGGGTATTTACATATAAGTTGTGTTTTTTTTATTAAACATTACTTTGATTGAACACTAAGGGGTCCTTTTACTAAGATGCACTGAAACATTGCCTGCGGTAGAGTAGGCGTGGCTTTTGGGCGAGCACAGATCCATTTTTCAGCGTGCCTGCAAAAAATGCCTTTTTAAATTTTTGCCAAAAATAAAATATATGTTCTGGTGCGTGTAGCAGCCGTGCGTAAAAAAATTTAATTACCATACGGGCCATGCGGTAGCCAGGTGGTAACTCCAAATTGGCATGCGTTGGGCCCGCGTGGGCACCTACACGTCTTAGTAAAAGGGCCCCTAACACAGGAGGGTGTTTTGTGCCTATGATTGTAACGAAGCCTAGAAAAGACTATTGTTTGAGAGACTCATGGCTTGCTGAGGCCTTTTCCTCCCTGTGATTTCAATAGATTTCCTCATATTATTGATATTGGTGAGGATTAGTATAAATTGTGGATTAAAATACCCCCATTCTTTTGAATGTTCAAACGTATGCTCATAAGAACAACCCCCACCCCCAACCCTGCTGTCAGGGATGCCTTTTCAAACAGTGGTTAGTTACATGCATACAGGCTGCATGCAGGTAGCTTTACCTTCTTGCAAGACAGATAATTTTATAAAAGACATTACCCTGGATAAAGCAACACCATGCCCATAAAAATAATTTTGAAAATTACCCTCCCTAAACATAAGTAAAAGCATAGGACAGACATGTAGGATCTCTTAGGAGGAGGAAGAGATAGCGGATGATATGGATGGTCAGACTGGATAGACCATGTGGCCTTTACCTGCCGTCATTTTCTACGCTAGGAATCAGGAATTTGGGACTGAGATAAAAAGGGAAGATAATAAAGAGAACAATAAAAATTAAAGACACCGATACTAATACGTTTTTACATTTCAGAGTTTTCATAATCAGTCAAAGAAAATGTACCTATTAGTCGATTCTTGCAGCTAAAGAGATTACGTTCATCAGCTATAAATGTTAAAAAACAGTCACTGGACATATCATACAGGTTTCAAGTGAGAGGATATCCCTAGACAAGTAGAGAGAAAGGGTACAACACAGGAAGTGATTCTGATAGAGGTACTCTTGAAGACTGTTACTAAAAAAAATGAGGATAGGATCCTTTGTCTATTACAATTTTCACACATTCTTACCATGATATTGACAACGTACTTAGATGAACACTTTCATAGCATTCAGGATCTTGAATACTTTTCTCAAGAACATTTTAAAATAGCTTATAGTAAGGGGGGGGGGGGGGATATAAAAGCACAATCTATATTGCCCAAGGATGAAAGATTATTGGCTGCAGCTCAGAACAGCGGATTATGGACAAGAAAGTTCATTGCAAGCATAGAGAAAAACTGGTACAACAGACATTTGTAGATTCTGTAAGAAAGAGCTGGAAAAGGTTACTCATCTTGCATCTGGCTGTGAAGTGCTGATGGCAGAAAATCTTTATACAGAAAGACACAACAAGATGACACATCTCATTCATTGGAAATTCTGTAAATGCTACAACATCAGTGAACTGGAAAAGCATTAGGATCATGACCCTAAGAAAATTGTGGAAAATGAAGAGGTTATTATGATCATTTGGGACACCCACATGCCAACATATAAAAAGCCGGATGCAAGAAAACCAGACGTGGTGGTAAAAGAGAAAAACACCAGGATGGCATTAATCATAGAGGTGTTAGTCCTGAGTGATGACTCTGTGAATCATATTGAGAGAGAGAAGATTGTCAAGTATCAAAAATTGCAGTCTAAGATCAAGAAAATGTGGGAGAAAGATACAGAAATATTTCCCATCATTTTGGGTGACCCAGACTTGATCAAAAATAATTTCCAAACACACTGGATAAATTCAGTGGCGTTCCTAGGATGGCTGATACCCGGGGCGGATCGCTAATGCGGCCCCCCCCCGGGTCCAGCGACCCCCCCCCCCCCAGTGAGACGACAGACACTCCCCGGGTGCATCTTTACCTGCTGGGGGAGGGGTGCCATGCGACTGTCGGCAACGCTCGTTCCCTGCTCCCTTTGCCCCGGAACAGGAAGTAACACGTTCCGGGGCAGAGGGAGCAGGGAATGAGTGTTGCCAACAGACGCGCGACACCCCCCCAGCGGCGTGCACCCGGGGCGGACCGCCCCCACCGCCCCCCTTGGTACGCCACTGGATAAATTGCCTATGTATGTTACATCTTATGAACGCCATAGGGAAGCTCTCTTTGGCACAATGCAAGTTTTACAGTGAACATTAGCAGTAAATTTGATACACTGAGATTATGCTCCACATGCCCTGACTAAGGAGTGAGGTTTATTCCTGTTGTAGTCCCCCCCCCCCCCCATTCTATATAGTGCAACTTAAGTTGTGTGTGCAAGCAAATCTGGTTGTATTATGATTTGTGTGTGCAACTTAATTGGCTTAATTAGCCAATTGGTACTGATAATTGCCACTTAACAATCCATTATCGATAGTTGTTGGCTTTAATTAGAATTTATGCGCACAACTTTCTAAGCGTATTCTATAAATTCTAAGATGCATATCTGAAAAAGGGGCAAGTCATTTGCATTCCTAGCATTTACTTGCAGTGGTATAGAATATGACCATTCCATGTGTAACTTAGACATCAGCATTTACGCCAGGTTTTAGTTGGCGTGAATGGCCGTGACTAAATATAGTCACAGGAAACTGGCACTAGGTATATTCTATAAACTACCCCTAAATTTAGGCATATTCTATAAACTGTACCTAACTTTAGGCATAGTTTATAGAATACACTTAGGCGTATTTTTTCAGCGCCAATATTTTAGGCGTGATATATAGAATCTACCCCAATATGAACAAAATTAATCCATTTGGATTGCCCACATTATAGTGACAAAGACTTGCAGACTAGCTGATAATTTCACATGTGAAAAATGTGCCATATGACCTGTGATGCTAGAGACCAAAGTTTTCATGGAACTGAAAACAAAGAAAGAACATAAATTTTCTCCAGTTGTAACACAGCAAATGTAGTTTACCTAGGCTGCCCCTGTGTCTTCATCTATATAGCTAAAAGCAAGAAAAACTTTAAAACAAAGACTCTTAAACATAAAAGCTGCATTAAGAAGTGCATCAAAGGTAATTCTTTCATGGCACATTGCGTCAAATATAACCATACATTTGAAGATATGTACTTTTGTCTTCTACAAATTGTTAAACTTTCATGGAGAGGAGGGACATAGATAAAAAATAAATATTTAGGGCCTGTTTAAAAAGCCACACTGTAGGCACACTAACTTTTTAGTGTGCACTAAAAATTAATGCGTGCTAATGATAAAGACACTCATTATATTCCTATTTATTTATTTATTATAGGTATCTCTAGCATTAGCGTGCACTAAAAAGTTTGCATGGCTTAAACAGAGCCCTTAGAATTGAAAAATAGTAAATATTTAGGCTGAACATTTAAGCTAGTCAGGTAAAATTCCATTTTTTTTTACAAACACTGAGAATTAAAAAATAATTAGGATGCATTGCATTCTTCTAAAGATCTATTAGTTCAAATTGAGCAAGAGTCCAATATCACTTGATATTCATCTGAACCAGATGGATGCAACCCTCTTCTGCTCAACATTGCAAAAAGTCTCCCACTCCTGCAGAGCAGCATCAACAGGAACTTCATTAATAACACCAGTTACCACATCTAAACCGCTACACAAATGTTTAACTTTCTCTTGAAAAGAAATTAGCAAATGGCTTTGCCTTTGGCCATTCTTGAAACTGTGAATCAGTAGCCATTTTGAACACATTTCCAACCAAACTGAACAATGCCTTAGGCTAATTTAAAGAAATTCAAATCACACAGCTGGTAAAGTTTCTCTTGGCTGAATGACCAGTACTGCAATAACTATGCAGAAGCTGGAGACTGAATTATTTAACAGCCTCGGTCCATTTAGACCACCATACATGCTCAGCTTTCCTAACATTGTACTGAGCGGTCTTCAGATCGTTACTATACCAGGGAATAATACCATAGGATAATTGCATTCTAAGCAAAATCATCACGTTCAAGACTTAAACTATAGTTGACTTTCAGCTATTAATTAGATTTTGTACATCCTCATCATGTATTCCATTAATTAGAGCCATACTATTGTAGTGGCTAAGAGGTATTCACTGCAGTTTACAATATACTGTAAATATGATATGAAATGGGACTCAAATCAACTAACATTAAAATCCTAGAACACTAATCTTCCACACATTCAATACAATCACAAAACTAGCAGGTGACATCATGACACTAAGGGGCTCATTTTCGAAAGAGAAAAATGGCCAAAAAGTGTCATAAGGTACCATTTGGATGGATTTCTTCTTAAAATGTCCAAGTTGGTATTTTTAAAACATGTTTTGCAGACGTCTATCTAGTGAACCCAAATCACAAGGGGGTGTGTCAGGGCATTTTGCAGCCATAATGGAACAAAACTAAAACGTCTAGGGCAAACATTTCAATGTTTTGGTCTAGACCTGTTTATCCAATGAATAAGACATAAAAAGTGCCTTAAATGATCAGATGGCCACTGGAGGGATTCATTGATGACCCCCTTACTCTTCCAGTGGTCACTCACTCCCTCTCACAGCCCAAAAATATGAATAAAAATAGTACTCACCAGCCTCTATGACAGCCTCAGATGTTATAACTAGCTCCATTTGAGCAGCAAACATTTCCTTGGAGTAGTTTCGTGGTGGGTGCAATGCACTGTAGATAGGTGGATCCAGGCCCATACCATAAGGGGGATGGGGGTAGTGGGTTTTAGAGGACTCAACAGACAAGATAAGGGAACAATGATAAGATGTTTCCCTGGAGCATTTATATGAAGATCCTCCGCAGTGACCCCTAGGGTTCTCCATTGTTCCCCTGTGATGTCTGGGGGAAAGCAGTCTGCTAAAAATGCTGGTCCCTTCTACATCCCAATGGCTTGATTTTCTATGTTTTTCAATTGTACTTTTTTTTTTCCAAAAATGGCCTGAAAAGATAAACAAAGAGAACACAAAACCTTGTTACAAACAGTATTTTCAAAAAAAGATAGACATTTTACTTTTTCAAAAATAGTTACATTTGCTATTTGGATTTGGGACATATGGAGGGGCATAATCGAACGGGGCTGGCCAACTATAAGGACGGCCATCTCTAATGACAGCCCCGTTAAGCGGCGTACCCGACTGTATTATTGAAACAAGATGGCCGGCCATCTTTTGTTTCGATAATACGGTTGGGGCCGGCCAAATCTCAACATTTGGGCCGCCCTTAGAGATCGCCGGCATTAGAGATGGCCGCAATTGGTTTTCGCCGATAATGGAAACTAATGGCGGCCATCTCAAACCTGGCCAAATCCAAGCCATTTGGTCATGGGAGGAGCCAGCATTTGTAGTGCACTGGTCCCCCTCACATGCCAGGACACCAACCGGGCACCCTAAGGGGGAACTGCAGTAGACTTCACAAAATGATCCCAGGTGCATACCTCCCTTACCTTGGGTGCTGAGCCCCCCAAACCCCCTCCCAAAACCCACTCACCACAACTGTACAACATTACCATAGCCCATAGGGATGAAGGGGGGCAGCTAGATGTGGGTAAAGTGGGTTTTGGAGGGCTCCCATTTACCACCACAAGTGTAACAGTTAGGGGGGATGGGCCTGGGTCTGCCTGCCTGAAGTGCACTGCAGTACCCACTAAAAACTGCTCCAGGGACCTGCATAGTGCTGTGATGGAGCTGGGTATGACATTTGAGGCTGGCATAGAGGCTGGCAAAAAAATGTTTTAAATTTTTTTTGGGGGTGGGGGGGGTTTGACCACTGGGGGAGTAAGGGGAGGTGATCCCCGATTCCCTCCAGTGGTCATCTGCTCAGTTTGGGCACCTTTTCGAGGCTTGGTCATGAACAAAAAGGGACCAAGTAAAGCCAGCCAAATGCTCATCAGGGCTGGCCTTCTTTTTTTCGTTATCGGCCGAAGCTGGCCATCTCTTAACTACGCCCCATCCCGCGTTCGCTACACTGCCAACATGCCCCCTTGAACTTTGGCTGGCCCTGCGACAGAAAGCAGTTGAAGCTGGCCAAAATCGGCTTTCGATTATACCAATTTGGCCGGCTTTAGGAGAAGGCCAGCCATCTCCTGATTTGTGTCGGAAGATGGCCGCCCTTCTCCTTCGAAATAAGCAGGTTAGTGCAAAATGTATGAAGTCCGACTTAGATGTCAAATCGACTTCTACTAGGAGCCCCAGAATGTTACTATGGGGAAAGCCAGGTTTTCAATTGCTTTATGAATGACAACAAATTAATCTCTACACTTAGCTCCTCAGGATATTTGATCCAAAGCTCAAGTGAATGCCCTAGGTCTCCATTTCAACTGTTGCATTTCACTCCCAGAAGGGAACAGAAGAAAGATAGACATGAGTTGAACCAACTGCATACCTTGGACATATCACTGCAGTCTTTAGAAACATAGTAACAAAATAAATGTCAACTGATAAAAACCTGCACAGTGCATTCAGACTGCCCATCAAAGTGCCCAGAGTTGAATCTGGCACCTCACACAGTTTCCACTTCTTCATTATTAAAATCGGTTTATTTAGGGGGCTCATTTTCGAAACAGAAAACATCCTAAAATCAGCACAAAGTGGCAAATGGACTTTTTAATTTTTTTGCACCTTATGCAATACCATTTGTGATTCTGTTAACCGGAAATGGCAACCACCACTACGGCAAATGTAAGCCACATTGAGCCTGCAAATTGGTGGGAAAATGTGGGATACAAATGCTACAAATAAAAAAAGTCCAAATTGCTATTTTTGAAACCTATTTTTAAGATGTTTTTCTATGCAGTTTGTATGCTGTGCATCCAAATCATAAGGGAGAGTGTGGTGAGTGGGATTCAAGCATTCCCAAAACTTGGATGTTTTTCTACCATAATTGAAGAAAGAAAAAACATTCAGGGCTAAAAGTCAGATGTTTTGATCAGAATGACACAGGGACGGGGACCTGCAGTAACTGCGGGGATGGGGACAGGGACAAAGCCCACGTGGACAAGGTGGGGACGGAGACAGATCCCACGGGGATCGGGACGGAGCCCATGAGTACAGAGATGAACTTTATTGTCATTTGCATCAAACATAAGCAACAGTCCAGTTCATTAGCAGGCTTCAAAGTAGAAAGTGACACGGTGATAAAGTTTTTTTTTGGAAAAACAAGCAAATATGCTGGCCACAGCTAGCACAATTTGTATGGGGCATCCTGTTACTAGCACTTCTTCGAAGATGACATCTTATATTGCAGAAGGGACAGGAGAGCTAGACTGAATCCTGAGATTGTTGATGACTTCTTATTAATCCACAGATTAAAAAATCACAACAATGCTTCATAGGGCATATTTCTCCCCTATAGGGCATACAGAAGGGGTTGTATTTTGTACCCCTGGACAATGTAACAGGGTGGATTAGGACTCATTGGGGTAGTAGAAGTTAGCTATTGTTGGGGTTGGAAGGGTAGAGGGTAGTGGTGGTGGTGGTAGGAGGGTTATTATAGCTGCTAGTTGTTATTATTGTTTTCTATTTCTAATTTATACACAACAATTGCACAGCATTTTGTTCCTTTTTATACTTTAATAAAACATATTTAAATATAAAATCATAAGTGTTCGAGCCTTCTGCAGATGAGAAGAGAGCCCACGGGGATGGGGCGGGGCCGGGGACAGAACCTGCAAGGATGGGGCAGGGACAGAGACAGGGCCTGAGGGGATGGGACGGGGATGGAGATGGGACTTGTGGGAACAGGGTAGGATGGAGACATAGCCCACAGAGATGGGGTGGGGACAGGGACAAATTTTGTCCCCATGTCATTCTCTAATCTAGACCTGTTTCAATCACGACTAAGTCACAAAAGGTGTCCTAAATAAACACTGGAGTCATTAAGGCATGACCCTTCCTATTCTCCCAGAGGTCACTGACCTCCTTCCCACCCCCAAAGATATGAATGAAACAGTACATACCAGACTCTATGACAGCAAAACGTCCACAATCAGATTTAAATGTCATATCCAAAATGCCCTTCTTAATCTAATCTGCACTGGCTTCCCCTCCTTAGGAAGGAAATTATGTGCAAATGAGCTAGCAGTGAGCAGCTCATTTGCATGAGATTTTCTTCATACATGCCCGTTCCTTTCCGAATCGCTAAGGGATCGGTAAGGGAAGGGCCTTTTCCGTTCAGTTAGTGCATCAGTTAGTCCACTGCAGTGCCCCTAGGGTGCGCGGTTGGTGTCCTGGCATGTCAGGGGAACCAGTGTACTACGAATGCTGGCTCCTCCCATGACCACATGAGTTGGATTTGGTCATTTCTGAGATGGGCGTCCTCGGTTTCCATTATCGCTGAAAACCGGGACGACCATCTCTAAGGTCAACCATCTCAAAGTTTATGTCAACCATCTCTGAGGTCGACCTAAATGTTGAGATTTGGGCGTCCCCGACCATATTATCGAAATGAAAGATGGCCGCCCATCTTGTTTCGATAATATGGGTTTCCCCGCCCCTTCGCGGGACATTATGCAAGGACATCCTCAGGAAAACTTGGGTGTCCCATTCAATTATGCCCCTCCACGGGTCCTATACCTGGTGGTCTAGTGGTCCAAGGGCTGGAGTGAACCCTAGTCACTCATATCCCGCTGCTGATGTCTCCAAAATGGCACAATTAGCAGTACACACTACTACCACTAGGGGTCATGTTTCCATATAAGGAAATTGAAGAATAACTCATCCACCCTGAGGTTCACCCTAATGTTTATGTATTTGTTTATCTACCATAATAATCAACAATAGGAATTTCTAACACATCACCAAGTACTTGAAAGATTGACAGTTTTCTGATTTTATTTTATGTTATTTATTTATTTTATTTTATTATATTTTGTTTGTGAATTGATTATATCCATTATGTTATACTGTTCTCTATGTAACTAAGTGTTTATCTATTCTTGATTAGCGCTTGCCATGATGTATTATTGTAAGCCACATTGAGTCTGCAAATAGGTGGGGAAATGTGGGATAGAAATGCAACAAATAAATAAATAAATCATCAGCACTTTCTATACTGTCTTATTTGGTGCAAAAGAAGGGATGTGCAAAGGCTTCAAGTGTAGAAACCACTGTAATCCTCAACATCAGAAGCTCCACCATTTCATAACCATCCACCGTGACACAAAAGGGAGATCTAGGTGAGGACAAAAATCCAGAAGATAGAAATTCTCCATTGGTTAGGGAGGAAATAGTTACCTATATATCCAGTGGCATTAAGCCGAAAGCTAATAGTAGAAAAAGAGAAACAGACAAAACAACAATCAAACAAAGAGAATAGTATGAAAAGGGAACATCTGGATATCAACAGGCTAAGTAATTTTCTTCAACTGAGTGATGTGGATATTCTTGATAAGTAGAAGGCTTTGACTGTTTTTAACTTTCATGTGAAACAGTAAACAAAATGTCCACTATATTAGAACCACAAAATAGGACTTTTTTTTCCCATTTATTTATTTATTTGTTTGTTTGTTGTTATTGGGATTATTAACCGCCTTTATGAAGAGATTCACCCATGATGGTGTACAGCTTGAACAGTTTAACATAAATCTTACAATTTTGCTAACAGCATAGCAACAGTAAAATAACCAAGAATAAAAATAAATACAAATAAAGAGGTAAACTTGAAAACAGTAAATTGAATCCTAACAATAGAACTACTGTGAAACAGTATCAAAATATACACATTTAACAGCACTGGAATTTGAATACCAGAGATAGAATACAATGTTAGCATAATACTAATGATACACCTAATAAGCATGCATTAGAACATTCAACTAACATAGATATGATGCTGAAGATTTTCTACAATATGGCTTACCATATACCTGAGGGACCCAGAACAGATATATAATGGGAACAATATGTGTGGTACAGAGTCAGTTGGGATAATTTGGTGGTTAGCTAAACTCAAGGCAAGTTTCTTATATACTTAAGCAAGAGATAAGGAACTAATCTAAATTACAGTGTATGTAGCAAGTTAGTCCAGGTGCAGAATAAGTGTATAGTCAGTCACCCTATCAGGCTTATTTTCGAAAGTGAAAGGGAAAGGGAAATGGGACTTGATATACCGCCTTTCTGTGGTATTTTTGCACACAAATTGGAAGATGGGCGTCCTTCTCCCATGGTCGCCCAAATTGGCATAATCAAAAGCCGATTTTGGGCATCCCCAACTGCTTTCCATCGCGGGGACGACCACAGTTCACGGGGGGGGGGGGGGGGGGGGGGGGAGTATCGGAGGCGTAGCAAAGGTGGGGCTTGGGTGTGCCTAACATATGGGCGTCCTCGACCCATAATCGAAAAAAGAAGGGCGTCCCTGACGAGCACTTGGACGACTTTACTTGGTCCTTTTTTTGTTACGACCAAGCCACGAAAAGGTGCCTGAACTGACCAGATGACCACCGGAGGGAATCGGGGATGACCTCCCCTTACTCCCCCAGTGGTAACTAACCCCCTCCCACCCTCAAAAAAATTCTTTAAAAATATTTTTTGCCAGCCTCTATGCCAGCCTGAAATGTCATAAGGTACATCGCAGCAGTATGCAGGTCCCTGGAGCAGTTTTAGTGGGTACAGTGCACTTCAGACAGATGGACCAGGCCCATCCCCCCACCTGTTACACTTGTGGTGGTAAATGTGAGCCCTCCAAAACCCACAAGAGACTCACTGTACCCACATCTAGGTGCCCCCCTTCACCCCTTAGGGCTATGGTAGTGGTGTATAGTTGTGGGTAGTGGTTTTTTTTTTTTTTTGGGGGGGGGATTGGTGGGCTCAGCACACATGGTAAGGGAGCTATGCACCTCGGAGCAATTTCTGAAGTCCACTGCAGTGCCCCTAGGGTGCCCAGTTGGTGCCCTGGCATGTGAGGTGGACCAGTGGCTCCTCCCACGTCCAAAGGGCTTGCATTTGGTCGTTTCTGAGATGGGTGTCCTCAGTTTCCATTATCGCCGAAATCAGAAACGACCAAGTCTAAGGACGACCATCTCTAAGGTCGACCTAAATTTCCAGATTTGTGTGTCCCCGACCGTATTATCGAAACGAAAGATTGACTTCCATCTTGTTTCGATAATACGGGTTTCCCTGCCCCTTCACGGGGATGTCCTGCGAGGATGTCCTCAGGAAAACTTGGGCACCCCTTTTGATTATGCTCCTCCACATATTAAAGGGCTGGGAAAAGAGCCAGGCTTTCACCTGCCCCTCTGGGAGTAAATTCAAGAGCACATACTCTGAAGGGAACAGGGCCTAGGCCTCATCTGTTTCCAAGGAACTATTGTTGATAAGGGACCACAAAAGGATCCTTTCCAGGAGGTCTGATAGTGTTCTGTATGTGCATGTGGTTAACAGTCAGGGCCCATAGTTCTGTCTCAGATCAAAAGGATTGATATCTCCACCTGGGGAAGGGCTAGTGAAGAAAGTATGAAGTTTGGTTAGGGTGCCTGGTAGGATGCTATTTTGAAAAGGAGAGTAGACACCTATTTTTCTTTGTAGATTACTAGTCCAACCAGGTATTTATAAATATACACACTTAGGTGTGAGTATTTACACCAATCATAGAGCTGGAGTAGTGGAAAGAGTTCAGTTCAGTCCAGTGCTCCAAGTGGTTTTATCAGTGTGATCAGACTTTGATCTGATCTTTTGACTTGATCTCACTAAGGGGCCCAGTTATCAAACAATTCATACTGCCAACGTCTCATATCAAGGCACCAAAGCTTGGAACTCTCTTCCTAAAAAAAGAATTAGATACACAAACAATTACATGATGTTTCGAAGCTTACTGAAAACTCATTTTTATCAGTTCAATTGTCAATAAAGCAAAGAACTAATTTTGAACTGAACAACGTTTGATCTTTCTATATCATATTCTATCTCTCTTAATTACTTCCTATCTCTTGGATAATCAAATCCTTACTTGATTTCACTATAATTAAAGATTAGCTATCTAATATTAGTACAGTTTTACTCACTATCGTTCTAGTTGAGTCTCCTTATTTATCAATTCTATATTGAAATTGTCAACTATGTTCCAGTGAGCGACTTAACGTTTAGTGCGTGCTAATCATTAGCACGTGCTAAAAATGCAACATGCTCTTAGTGCTGCTTAGTAAACAGGGCCCTTAGTTGCTTTTATTATTCTATAAATTCTCAATATAGAATTGTGTGTTTCAGGATTATTGTTACTTACATTGAAATAGCTCATTTTAAATTGCAACCTAATATTATAAGAATTATAAGAATTATAAGGATTATAAGAATTGATTCTTTTCAAAATGTGTACCATTCTGATGTTTGTAATGTAAACCCACATTGAACCTGAGCTCTTCTTGGGCTAATGTGGGATAAAAATGTCATAAAGAAATAAAGTGGGCTACTATTAAGACATGTTGTTTTACCACAAACTCATACTATATTAGTTACTAATTACTAATAACTGGGGTTAATAGTAAAATAACATGTGGTATTACCTGTATATACTTAATAATGGTCTTTTTTGGATGTTATTGGGATATAGAGCATAGTAGTCCACCCGGTCCTGCCCTTATGTTTCAACTACTGGAGTTGCTGTTGAAGCCCACTCCAGCCTATCCGAATCCATCTTGTTATGTGTGGGAAATAGACTGTAAAAGTTTGTCCAGCACTGTACTCAGATTCCAGCTACTGCTGCCATTGAAACCCTTTGCAGCCCATTCCAAACTGGATTGCCATATACGGGGCACAGATTGTACAAGTCCATCCGGCACCGGCCTTAGTTTATCACAGCCTAAGTTGCTATCTAAGTGTCACTTGACACATCCACACACATGCAGCCGTTTAAAGTTTTTTTTTTAATACCATCATTTTCTAGTTAGAGGCCCTCTGTGTTCATCCAACGCTTTTTTGAATTCCATCACTGTTTTTTTTCTCCACTACCTCCCTTGGGAGGGAATTGCACCATCCGACCACCCTCTCCATGAAAAAGAATTTCCTGATATTACTCCTAAATCTACCACCTCACAACCTCAGTTCATGTTCTCTAATTTTACTGCTTCCCATTCTCTGGAAAAGATTTGTTTCTCTACTAACACCTTTCAAATATTTAAACATCTGTATCATATCTCTCCTGTCCTTTCTCCCACTCTCCAGCAGGCCTCACTGGCCTGTGGCCTCTGAACAGGACTCCAAACAGTCTCCCCCCAGCATCCTGAGCAATCCAACCTCTAGGCCCCTTTCTCACTCAGGGTGAGCTGGTTCTCAGTATGCAAATTGTATGCAGATTAGCATGTTATCCTTTCACTCTCAGGGTGACCTGGTTCTCCAGAGGCAAAATTAAACAGGTCTTACCAACAGCATATTCAGGCAATTCTTTATTCCAGCCCCTGGGCACAGTTCTTCTAGCTTAAATACTTTATACATTTACATATCTTCCCACTGAGCCTCCCCACACAGATTCCTGGGCTCAGCATTAACCTCAATACTTTGGGGACTTCTAACCCCAGGCTTTGCAGCCTGCTTCTCAGTACTGGGACACACAGCCCTACTTCTTCTTTGGACACCCAGTCCTTCCTTCCTTGGACACCCAGTCCTTTCTTTCTTTAGACTCACAGTCCTTTCTTTGAACACACAGTTCCTCTAAGTCCAACACTAATGCTTTAGGGACTTCTTACCCCAGCCTGTTTTTCTTCCTTGAGCACACAGTCCACCACAAGTCCATAGGGTTTAGCCAGTTCTTTCCAGGGGGATTCTCTTTCTTCAGCTACCAGTCTCTTCTCCTATGTCTTTTGGCACAAGTCCCATATCATTTTTGTTACCTTCCTCTGGACCCACAAAACATCTGGAAAATCGTGATTTTTGGAACAAAATAGACATTTGTTCGGTTTGAAAATTATGTTTGGGATCAGATTTCTATGTCTATGTCAGCATTACCTTGTGCAGTTCAGCCTAACAGTTAGCCTAGGGTTACCATTCATCCGGATTTCCCCAGACATGTCCTTTTTGAGGGCATGTCCGGGGTGTCCGGCGGGTTTTGCCCGCATGCACTTTTGTCTGGATTTCTGGACAAACGTGTGTGCGGGAGGGCGTGCGGGAGGGCGTGCATAGCCTGCACAGACCCTGCAATAGCGCTCCCCAGTCCTTCCTCCCCACCGCTGTCGTAGAGAACGCCGCTAACGTCAAGCAGGAGCCCGTGCAGGCCTCGTGCTCCAAGAGCCCATGTCGCCATAATAACAGGTGCTCGAGAGTGACACTTAGCTACAGTGATTCCCCCAGGACCTTGGAGAAGCTGCTCCTATTGGTGGCCTTGAACATTGCATCCAATCAGAGGAGAGGAAGGCGGGAGCTGTCATTGTGTGATTGGCCGGCCGCTCTGAAGTTTGTGTAGTCGCTAGCGGGTCCGACTCCCGGACTTTGGACGCTTTTAGGCTGCAGCAGTGCATTGTAAAACGCTTCAGGGGCAGTGTGAGAGCTCCGGAGTTAGGGTGAACTGTGGGGTGTCGGTAACGTCAGTAGAAGGAGACCCACAGACATAATTACTCATGTTTCAAACAATAAAGGAACAGTTTTATAAATGAGGAGCCTATGTACCGTCACATAATGCAAACGTAAATAATTTTATTGACATGACGGTTTCTCACGTGTTGCTTCCATCTTCAGTAGAGAGATGTGGTTAGACCACTTTTAAAGGTAATCAATAGCAATAAAACATAGAAAAGAAAATAAAAAAGACACCTTTTTGTTGCTAAAATAACACCGTTACTGCAAAGCTGCCAAGTTACCCAGTCTAGAAGCGATACTTCTTGTCCACCCCTGGTTTTGAAATTACAGCCCTGCTTTAACCACTGAAATGTAAGAGTCTTCTCTGAAAGCCAGAGCTAGTCTTCCTGTAAGCAGGGAGGTTAGATTGAGAACAGGAGATGGCATGAGCCTATGTGGCCTGAAGCCAATAGTCAGAGCTTGCCGCCATATTGGTACACCCAAAACGATAGCAAAAGCTTATTAGAAATAATGGACTGCCTATGTGTGGCCCATCTGTAAAAACTCTATAAAGCTGTTCCAGTTGGATAGGCAGTGCCTTAAGAGATGGAGGATAAGAGATTTTATTTATTATTATGGATTTAGCACACACCTTTTTCAGTAGTAGCTCAAGGGTGAGTTACATTCAGGTACACTCGATAGTTCCCTGTCCCAGGAGGGCTCACAATCTAAGTTTGTACCTGAGGCAATGGAGGGTTAATTAACTGTCTTGCCCAAGATCACAAGGAGGAGTAGTGGGATTGGAACCAGCTACCTCTGGATGTCAAGACAGCTGCTCTAACTATTTGAAAGTTTCCCATATCTAGATATATTATCATTAAGTAAAAGTGAATATCACTAAAGCAGCTTAAAAATTATTGTAGCTGGTAGAAACAGCAATTATTTAATTGATACCCCACATTATCCCAGCAAGGCTAAAGTACACAAAACAACAACAATACTATTGTGTACAATATTACAGAGAGTGAAAACCACTACATTGCATGGGTCAGATGGGGAAATAAAGGTAAGAGCAATCAGATCAGCCTAAACAGGAAGATCAGAGACTACTTTCTCAAATCTGCCAAAGAAGGTCTTTAGCTGTTTTCCAAATGTTGTGTAATAGGGTTACCATACGTCTGGATTTACCCGGACATGTCTTCTTTTTGAGGACGTGTCCGGGCGTCCGGACGGATTTGGCCAGCCTGCCCGTTTGTCCGGATTTCTGGACAAATGGGCTGGCTGGTGGTGCAGGACTCCTCTCCCCTACTCTACTCTACTATCCTTGGTGGTCTAGAGGTACCTCTTCGTCTTCGGGGCAGGAAAGAGTCCCCTCTTTCCTGCCTGGACCGCTGCTGCCAGCTGCCCTGCATACTGTGAGTCCGGCTCTCGGCGTTTCAAAATGGCCTCCGAGAGTTGAAGCAGCCTCGCGAGACTTCAACTTTCGGCGGCCATTTTGAAATGCCGAGAGCCGGACTCACAGTATGCAGGGCAGCTAGCAGCAGCGGTCCAGGCAGGAAAGAGGGGACTCTTTCCTGCCCTGAAGAAGTACCTCTAGTCCACCAGGGATAGTAGAGTAAGGGGAGGGGAGGTGACAGGGGGGGGAGTGGAGATGACGAGGGAGGGGAATATGTGTCAGGGGCGGGGCGATGCGTGAAAGGGGCGGGGCAGGGGACATGAAAGGGGCGGGGCAGGGGACATGAACGAGGCGGGGCAAGTGTCCTCTTTTTATGAGGACAAAAAATGATAACCCTAAATTAGCCTAAGGATCCAGGGCTTTCCCAAAGGCCTGTAGGAGATAATATAAGTAGCTCTGATATCCCCCCCCCCTGGGGTTTGATCTCTGGTGATTTCAGTATAGATAGACAGACAGGATGCCTCCTACTTTTTTAGGTTTAGTTTGCATGTGTAAGAACCAGTGCTGAGGTAGAACAATAGAATCCACACTACTGGTCTCCAAGAACTGGGCCTTTAAAGGAATTCACACCTCCTTGGCAATCAGGAGATATCAGATCCAGCAGACCAAATAGTACACAGGAAAATGTGTGAAAAAAGAGAATTCCAGTATTTAAACCCAAAGAGGGAGAGGAGAGACACAGACATTCACACACGCAGGGCATACACATACACTCAGACAAAAACACAAACACACACACACACACCTTTAGATATCCACATATTAGACACAAGATACACACATACACACCCCTTCTCAGTCTTGACAGAAGGACAAACACACATCCCCTCACACACACAGAATCTGAGGGTCAGGCAGACACAAACACACATAGAAACAGCGTTGAAATAGCTTTCTGCCCTAAGTGCTGTAAGCCTTTCTCTGCATAAAATACCTTTTTCCAAGCCACACCCATTGCCCTGACACGTGTGCTAACTTTCCCCCATTTGCTCTTAAAGAGTACAAGGGTAGTTCTGCATTTTACTAATGACTCTCCACAATCCTTCATAGGTGTCAGTTTCTTCCTCAATCTAGTTTAAGAGCTTCTTAAAATGGAACAGAAAGTGTTTTTGATTGGGGTTTTTTTTTTTTTTTTTGCTTTTAGATGGGGGGTGGCTTTTTTTTTGCTAAAAAGCAGCCTGGTTCTATGTTTCAGCTATTATCAAAATATATGCTCATCAAAAATGTATCGCACTTTGGCAGAGTCACCTTGTCAACCTAAACTCATAGAGCCCACACTCACTTACATCAATGCATCACACATCCACTTATGATCTCTCATCCCCCCTAATTCCACATTACTCATACATATACTTACAGGAATATGTACACCATGTGCCTATGTGTCTTAACACTGCCCTTAAGCTTCCCATTGTCTCCTCCCAAACTCTCCCTGTTGATGTCCCATTGTGATATTCCTAATGATAATTCGATTATCTCGCATAACTTGTACAATGTAACCCATAACCAATTTGTAACAACTGTATTCTCATTATTCATATCTTATTGTAAGCCACACTGAGCCCGCAAAGAGGTGGGAAAATGTGGGATACAAATGCAAACAATAAATAAATAAATATAAACTCCTATCCACTGCGACACATCAATACCAAAGTACGTAATTGGACAAAATCCAACCCCCTTCCGTACATTTCCTTAACTGTGGCTGCGCCACATGAACTTTATCCTACCATTATATCAACTTGTATTTGTTTCACTGGAACCGGCAATTGCCTCCCGGTACTATGTAAGACACATTGAGACTGCAAATTTGTGGGGAAAATGCGGGATACAAATGTAACAAATAAATAAATAAATACTATAGACTTAGAGGAACCCAGACTCTCGTCTCTACTTATGTTAGAAGCTTTTTAAAATTTCTTGAATTGTGCTTAAGCGCTGTGTCATGGTTTGATGTATTCCTTACCTCTTTTCTCCTTTCCCATCCAAGCAACAAGGGAAATTGGAGAACATGGTGATCTGAGAGCTGTTTGCTACACTGACCATGTTATGTAATGCCTCATCTGCATACTGTTTGGGAATCCTCTTTAACCCGTGTGTTTTTATCTAAGCTGTAAATGTATTATCCTGCAGACACTTCTGTAAATTCTCTTATAAATTTTAAAGCCACATTAATCTTTCTAATGTGTGTCAGTTGTGTAAATCACTATAATCTTTACATAATGAGCAGGATAATGGCAAGTAATAGTCAATGTTGTCATTTGTCTTGTAGACAAGAAGAAGATGACAAACTAGTTCTATCTTCCTTAATTACTATTTTGCCAAACTTGATTTTAAGGTGAAATGGCATTTGTTGATTAATGCCGAAGCCAGTAGTCAGGATGTCTTTATGGAACTGACCTTGGAAAATGACAAATGATGTAAGGGAGACAGGAAAAGTGATACTATTTGGGGATTAGCCTCTGTGTAAGAAGCACACTAGTAAACTATAATGGAATTTTGCTTGCAAGACCAGTAAGTTTGGGGTTCTATCAGTGTGCCAGATCTTATCTAATGTCTCAAGACAACCGCAAAAGCCCAGGAAACACATTTTATGAAATACATAAAATACTTCACATTTACCTTTTCAAGTAAGTCCCAAAAGTAAGATTGCATACAGTTATCTGTTATGGCAACAGTAATCTCACAATTGATCTAATAGACAATAAGGCATGTGGGTGACCTCACAGGGCTCAACAGCTAGCATTAGGTTAAAAGTCCAAAGACAATTTTTAGAATCTGTCATTGAAGGAAAGCAAATTCCACTGCCAAAGAATAGGATTTAAGAAAGTTTCTTCAAGGGCACTGTCCCTTAAAAAAATATGCTGCCCAAAAGAATGTTCATAGAAATGCTTATGCTTATATAGAAACCAAAATAAAAAGAGATGGATATTTATAATTATAGATAATGGGGCGTATTTACTAAAATGCAGTATGTTTTGCATGTACTGCACATTGAACGTAAAACTTAACGTATAGTAAGTGTAAAGACTGTGTGGTAAATGCTGGGGGTGTGCCCTGTATTTACCATACAGGGCAGTCAGGTATAAGTACATAAATATTGCCATACTGGGACAGACCGAAGGTCCATCAAGCCCAGAATCCTGTTTCTAACACAGCACAAGTACTGCATTAACATACCGTGTCAGATGGTGCTTGGGTACCAGTATTGTGTGCCTCGGAATGTAACGTGGAGTGGGCCCAGGAAAGAAACAAAAAAGATGTCGTTGTCATGGTGGTTCTCTTCCCTCCTTAGGTTCCTCCTGTGGCACAACCCCAATCCCCTTCCTGACATCTTTAAAGAACACTTCTAATTCTGATCTCCCTTCTGACATCCATAGAGCACAAGTCCAGTCCATGATCTTTTTCCTGACACTCATCCATTTTGGATCCTGGTGCAGCCCCTCTGCTGCCACACAGGTAACATCTGACCACTAGGGAGACCCACACAACCCAGGGAAGCTTCAGGAGGTTTGGGAGAATGTTGAGTTATTGGGAGAAGGGCTGCTTTCAGGATGGAAGATGGATTATGAAGGGAGTAGAGAAGGCCTTGGGGGGGGGGGGGTGCCTCTAAATTGTAATATTGTGGTGTTGGAAAAGGGATCAAGGTTTGGATTTGTCCTTTATGGGTGTTGGGAGGGGGATCAGAAGTGCAGGGGACCACACTGCTGTATCATGGATGACAGCACCCTGTGCTACTGGACTTTCTAGTACTGCAGCTGTACTTAACACCTCCTCTTAAGGTGGCAGTAGCTTTGGATGCACTATCGGCATTCCTAGAGGCTAGCACATGGTAACAAACCATGTGGTAGCTTTCAAAGTCATCCACTCCTCCACCCACCTATGTCCCACTCAGATCCTGCCCTCTCCTGTATTAGACAGCTATTTACCACAGCAGCTACATTTTTAATGCAGGAGACTGTAGTGTGGGTTCATGTTACTGTCTACAACATGATAAACCCTGCTTTAGCTGCTAACTACTGAAGACCTATCTCTTCAACAAGGCATACCGCAAAGATCTACCAATGTGAATACGCGCAACTCCTCCAAATCTATTCAGAACTGTCTTACAATTTCTGCTTGTTATACTATTATCATGTTTTATCACTATCATGTTGCCCAAAATCCTCCTGTAACACTAAAGGTCTACTCTCTATTATATGTTCACCATTCATGATGCATTGTAAGCCACATTGAACCTGCAAAGAGATGGGGAAATGTGGGATACAAATGCAATAAATAAATAAATAAATAAATAAAATAAACTCAGCCTAGTAAAAGGGCTCCATTATTTCTCTGATCTTTTATCTATCTGCATATATTCAGAGAGAGGTATGTTTTTTAGAAGCCAATGTTGGGAGTTAGACCTGCTCCTGGGGATGTCTAGGGTACAAAAATATGCTATGGTTGACTGTAAAAACTGTAGGGATATGCTTCCTTTATCCCTTCATCCTGCTTTCAGTTCATCTGCTACAGTTTATTATCATTTTTTGTTCATTGAATTTGTGACCTTAATGCCATTGGCTGCTCTCAATTGGTGACCAGATGGCACTATGCTCCTCTGATAAGCAATGCCTGTTCAAGAAAAATGATTCCTGGACATAACAGTAAGGCCGAAAGGCTTGGTTATGTTAAAGCAAATGCATTGTAGCTATGCACTGCTAAGCATGATAAAGTGGCGTGTTATGGCCTGTGGCAAGGATTTGGTAATTTTATACAGTATGTTGTCACAGTCCCAAAGAAGTGCAATTTGAGTGTAATGCCCTTGGCCTATGTCCCTGGGTGGTGACTCCTAATGTGGAACCTTGCATCGTGTAGCTACAGTATGGGTTCCTCTTTCCCACATGCATTACTTTGTACTTGCTCATATTAAGTGTCATCTGCCATTTGGATGCCCAGTCTTCCAGTCGTATTAGGTTCTCTTGCAATTTTTCACAATCCTCTTGCAATTTAACAACTACCCTCAATTGTATACCACTACAATAGCCCTTATGGGTGAAGGGGTACCTATATGTGGGTACACTGGGTTTCTGGTGAGTTTTGGAGGGCTCACAGTTTCCACAGACAAGATAAGGGAATAACAGTGAGATGTGTACCTGGGAGCATTTATATAAAGTCCACAGCAATGTTTTGTTTTTGTTACATTTGTACCCCACGCTTTCCCACTCATGGCAGGCTCAATGCGGCTTACATATTGTATACAGGTACTTATTTGTACCTGGGGCAATGGAGGGTTAAGTGACTTGCCCAGACTCACAAGGAGCTGCCTGTGCCTGAAGTGGGAATCAAACTCAGTTCCTCAGTTCCCCAGGACCAAAGTCCACCACCCTAACCACTAGGCCACTCCCCTAGGGTGCCCCATTGCTCTCCTGGGATGACTAGGGGACCATTGTGCTAAAAATGTTGTCCCCTCCTATATCCCAATGGCTTGATTTTCTACGTTTTTCACATGCATTTTTTTCCTATTTGTATTATTTTTATTAGTTTCAATAAAACATCCATCCAAATTCATTACAAAATAGAATGTAACTTCCATTCCACAAGATGAACTATATGATAACAAGCATATAACTAATAAAAATGAATTAATTCAAATTAAGTATATAGCAGATATACAAAAATGGAAGTTGTGTAAAAATAGGTAATAGCTTGGAGGGGAAAATGAAGGACAGAGGGTAAAATTAAGAAAGGGAAGAAAGGGGAAAAAGGGATCATAATATTGTGCACAGATGGCTAACTAGTGGGGTGTGAGTCCAAATATTGCTGCAATGTTAACAAAACTTTGTGATTAGATGTCTGGAAATGACCAGTATTAGCTGTACAATACTTATGAATTTGGAACACATTATTCCACTAAAAATGAATGTTAAGTTGTGAATTATTCTTCCAGTTGGATAAAATATATGCATGTTTTTTTTCGAAAATGTTCTGAAAAAAATAAGTGCACAGAGAACAAAACCTTGTTACAAATGGTATTTAAAAAAAAGAAAAGTCATTTTGTGGTTTCAAAAATGGTCATGTTTTCTATTTGGATTTGTGATGTTTAGCGCAAAACGTCCAAAGTCTGACTTAGACTTTATATCAAAAATGTTCCTCCACATGTCATAAGAAAATTTAATTACCTCACTATTACTCCAATCTCTATATCATTTATAAATATATTAAAAAGTAGCAGCCCCGGCACAGACTAATGAGGATCCCCATTATCTACCTTCCTCCATTGAGAATACTAATTATGATGCATGTGGGTTATGGGTATTAGCTGTGTAGTGCAAGCATCATAGAGGATACAGGGATTGCTTTCCTTGTTACTCTCCTTATGCACAGAGTCATTCAAAACTGGGCAGAGGTGATCTCCAGAAAGGCCTGAGTGAATACTTTGGAGAGGTAAGCCTAGATTGTACCTGGGTTGCCTCCTCCCATAGTTCTCATTCAACCATTAATAGTTTGGAATAAGAGTTGTTTGAATGCATGTTGATATGGAAAAAGGAGTGGGGAAACTATTAACTACTAATCAAGGCAACTGACAAGTTTGATTACAAACTTTTAAATCTTTTATTTCTGGGGTGGTGATGGGTCACAGGGAGAAAGAAGGAAGCCAGGTTGAGGATGAGGACAGGCATCAGGAAATAGAGGAGCTAGGGGAATGGAAGGGGTGGATTTCGATGAAGCAAGTACTCTCTAAGACACATGTCAGGGTCACAAGGGTACCTGCCATATATCTTAGAAAGCCTTCCATCATCACACATCTCTCTTCCGTGACCTGTAGATTCTGTTGCAAGGCCTTACGCTGCCAGGTAGATTCCTGCTACAGTGCAGCTAGTCATCTCCCACTGCATCTCTAGTTGCAGACTGAGCTGCACCCCTCTGATGGCACATGAGATGGTGTATTGACTGCATGTGGGGCAGGTGATGACCCAGCAACATGGGGCCAGGGTCCCCCTTGCTCTTTGAAATGATCCAATCCTCCTCCTCCTCCTTCAAGAGTGGCACAGTGGAACAGTCAGATATGGGTAACTGGTTTGGGAGAGGGGTGGAGGGAGCTGTGTGGGATGGTTGAGAGGAAGGGGTTACAAGTGAAGGAGTAGTGAGAGACAGATGGGAAGTATGGGGTGGATAGAATGGAGGTGCAGCAGCATCTTCTACCTTCTCCACTTCTTGGCCTTCTTCTTCCATCTCTCTTCTACCTCCCTGGCTGGGGCTAGGCCTGTGTCTTCTTCTCCAAATGGTCCAGCAGCTTGTTGGTCAGCTGTGGGAAAGAATCATAATGACAGCTGTTAGATCATGTATTCTCCCTCTTCATGCACCCATGTACATCTGATTTTATATCTGACCTCTAATTGTATTTTCTGATCAAATTTGATATCTCACAAGATATGTTAATCTATCCTTCAACCTTTACTCAGTTTCTATTTCCTGATTGAACATATGTAAGCCACATTGCACTGAGTCTCCGACTCAGATGTATGTGAGGTATAACTCCAATAAAGTAAAGTAAAGTAAAATATTTATTACCCATTCTATCCACAAATCTAGACTGGGTACAATCAAAAAATATATAAACATGCAATCAGAATGACATCATTGTCATACTGTTTTAAGGTAACTGTTCAGGTGTCTGCAGCCTGACAAGGGAATTGTGCATTTCAGGGAGAAAAAGAGAAACAGCAAATCCAAAATGATGAACATGTACTGATGGTTGTTGCTGTTTTTCTAACAAGATGGCGAGGAGGAAGGGCGAGCAGTCAACTAAGCATTCTCAGTCTGCTGTGATGCTGGTTGTTGACCCTTTGATGCTTTTGTAGCTCATGATGGAGCACACATTAGAAGTCCAAAGCAGGGCTCACTAGGGTCAACTGCTATGCATGATGCATGGTTCGATCTGTTGGATCAGAGGCATTTTTGAGCCTGGACATAAGGCCACCTCCTCTGCTACTGAGTACAGCAGGCTCTCCAGTCCATTTTGTGCAGAGCTCGTTGGTGGAGGGAGCACAAGGAGCTTTTGGGCAGGATTCCAAGCCACTGCAGGAGTCTGCATCTTCTGACAATGCCGTGGGAGATCTATCCAGAGCAGAGAATGTGGTCTTTCCCCAAAGTTCTTCTGGTGCTAAAATTGATTCACTCATAAACAAGGAGGATATGATTTTGGATACTATTTGGCACTTAATTTCTGATATGAAAAAGACATTACATTACATCAAGAGCTTCTATTCTACAATAACCTGTTCAGTTCCATGCGGATAACACAATTAGAAGAGAACCAGAGTAGAGAGGTGTGGTAGCCGTGTTAGTCTACTTTTAAAGGTAATCAACAGAAATAAAACAAAATAAAACATGGAAAAGAAAATAAGATGATACCTTTTTTATTGGACATAACTTAATACATTTCTTGATTAGCTTTCGAAGGTTGCCCTTCTTCGTCAGATCGGAAAATCATCTGGAAATTCACAAAACCTGAAAATAATACCCTAAATATAATCATTTCACAGGGGAACTTGAAATAAAAACTATCCCCCAACTGAATAATTGCAGGATGAAGAAATAAAAACGGATTCCTTTGTTTGGAGTTTCTCTTGACACATTGAGGAACACTATTATTTTGAATCACAAAAATAACCTCTCTGTGATGGCGAGGGTGGGAGCAGCGGGTATGGGGGAAACACCACGGTCAATGGTTGTGGAGGGATAAGGGGGGATGTCTTCTTTCTCCCCTGTGAGGACCACAATGCCACCTGCCAGTAAAGACAACAGAGGGGCTGTTAGAAAACTTCCTCGCGGACAGCTTTAACATGCACACACCAGCGTAGGCAATAATCCTTGTGAAACTCGCCATGTATGACCTCGATCTTGCCAAATCGCTCCAAGAGGGGGGTGACTTGCAGAGTGGAGACGGAGGCCCTTGCATGGGTTAGGGAAAGGGGTAGGGAAGTCCGAGGGTAAGCGTGGGAGGGGATAGCAGGGGTTGGAGGTGTGGTGGGGGGGGCTGGTAGGATGGGGAACAGGAGGGCTGGTGGGACTGTGTGGCTGGGGGGGAGACAGAGGGGAGAGGAGAGCTGGTGGGACTGTTTGGCTGGGGGGGGGAAGCAGGGGGGCTCAAGTTTGTTCAGGGAGGAGGAGAGACAAGGAGAAAAGGGCCATGTTTTGGGGCAGGGAGCCGCATGACTGGGGTTTGGCGGGATCACTTTGGTGGGGGACCAGAAGAGGGGCCGGGACGGACAAGGGCATAAGGCAAGGGATGGGGACCAGGGGTAGTATAGGAAGGGCAGGGAGGAGCAGGACCAGCCAGGGACCCCTCGTCCCCATCATCATCACTATCGCCACCATCATCAGCAGCCTCGGAAGATGACATTTCTGCGGAGACAAAGAAATATCAGTACCCCAAGGGCATTATCAAATCTCATGTTGCAGTTATAGACTCATGTGAAACCAACAAATACCTGGGCTGTTGTCAAGGTTAGCCTTGACCTCCTGGAGCCATTCTTTGTTGTCCTTTCTTAAGGACCTAGCCCATTTTTTCAGCTCCTCAACCTGTAAAACAAGAAGAAGGGCTATCAGGTGAAAAGAAATATGTATAAAAAAAAGCAATGAAGTACTGTCATGCTCATTAGCTCCACCCCACCTTCTAGAAAACACCTTTTTTGTACATGCACATAACGGACGTTCATATTTGCTGGCAGTATAAGGACGAACACGGCCCATTCGACTAATGGTCATTAGTCAAATACTTGTTTTTACACGCACATATGAACGTCCATATATGCTGCCAATACTTACAGATCTGGGGTATGAAGAATGCCTATTAAATAGGCATTGCAAAACTTTCCATCCTTGGTCCATCCTTATGATATTTCGCCTTTTCCCTGGATGGGGGAAAAGGCGCTTCTCATTTATCATGAACAACTGGGTCAGCCACAGCACGCCCATGTCGGAGAAGTTGGGCTTTCTCCCTCGTGCAGCCATGACTTCTCTGACAAATGTGCACACGCGCGTACCACGCATATATAGCACGTCGAAGGTTATGCACGCACTACATAGACGTGTTATGACGTGCTTATGACAGCTCTGGACTTTACCGGCAGCCTCTGACCACACGTTCAATATATCATGGAAAAGGATTCGGATTCCTTTTGTGCATTCGTTGGTATTGGTAGTGCATCGCGACACGTCCACATTACTATAGTAGTTTGCTCGTTTGCATTCCGTTTTCGTTAGCTGCTACCATGATTGGAAAATGGCTCGGAGGAGCCTTTTGTGCATGCCGCGGTTTACTACTTGCTCGTTAATGGCTCGTTAAGCATCAGTCCTGACAAATTGCTGCTGTAGTTTCTTCCAGGCCTCCATATCTTAAGGTGGTTGTGCTTCCTGCCAGGCACAGAAAACAACTTCTGTTCCCACCCTGGGATCAGCTTGACCAGGAGGAGGGTGTCTGTTGGTCCAAATTTTGGAAGCCTTATGATGGCAGCCATTTTGTACTTTTCCCCCCTAATTCTGTGAAAGTCAATCTTACTGGCACTAATTAAATTTAATTGAAGTTTACATGCATAAATTTAGGCGTGGGATCCGTGCCTTAATTTTACATGCAATTTGAAAAAGCGAGTGCAGAAATGGGAGGGGCATGGGTGGAACGGGGGTTATTCTTAAAATTAACATGCATTGTTATAGAATAACAGGGATACATGCTTAGTGTAGGCATGTACATTTGTACCATGTTTAAGTTGGTGCAAACGGCCGTGCCTAAAGCTAGTGCTATTCAATAAACCGTGCCTAAATTTAAGCATGGCTTACAGAATAGCGCCTTTTTGGTGCAGATTTTTGGGCACCATATATAGAATCTAGCCATATATGCTTAGGTGAATGTGTGCAGATACAATAGTGCATGCTGATCAGAGGGCACCCCACCATATTTGAGTACATTTGCTACACTCTTCTGCAAAGGGTGCACCCTTTATAAAATACAGGCACGCCTTTTGCCACCAATGTTTGGGTGTGCCCCATGACAATGAGTGTCCTTTATAGAATTGCCTCTTTTATATCTTACAACATACAGCCTTCAAAACTGAACACAGTACTGCAAGTGAGGCCCCTCCTGCATCCCGTGTAGGGGCATTATGACCTTTTCCATTCTACCTGCTATGTCAGTCGATACACAGCCTACCATCCTTCTGGCATTATTTTGTCACCTTGAGATCCTCAGACACTATCACCCCAAGGTCTGCACATACTTAAAAAATGCTTGCACGGACAATACACCAGTTGTAGGGTCGGTGTAAATGTCTGTGCCTGCCACTTATGTCAGTATTTATAAAAACAAGCAGGCATCTATTTGTCTTTATAAAAATAATCTTAAAAGTGGTGCCTTAAAAGATGCTTTAACTAGATGCTCCATTATAAAATTACCTTCTTACTTCCCATTCCAAATATTTTTAATAACTATTCACTTGCTGTGAATAGTCTCTGTCATCAAATAACAGATGAAACTCAACAGCGTCAGCATTAATATCAACATAGTCAGAAATACTGAGTGTTTTGATTGCTGCTCAAGAAATGGAGACCTACAGTGATGGGGTAAATTAATCTCTTTCAGAATCTCATCACACCAGATGAAACCAGTCATCAAAAAACTCAATTTCCTTATACCAGTATTTTGGCTGTGTTTAGAAATGGCAATTGTGCTTATTACCGCTTTTCCAGAAACAAAAGAAAGCTGAAAGCTCATTGAGGACATAAAATATAGTAAAGTAGTCTAGAAAGTGTCATAACAGTCCTGGAAATATTGGAAATAATTTGTTTCTTTCATCTGCCATTCTGCCTCACTGGCCTACATAGTTTATTTCAAAATCATTTCTGTATCTCAGCAAAAATAGAACTTGGCTTACTGAAAAACTAAGCTCAAATGAATTTCTTCAATGTGACTGCTCTATGCATGTTTTCTTTCTCCCACATGTCACTCCAGGCATTTTTTACAAATGGAGTTGGAAACAGGCCCTTTACAGCTTATTTCTCACTGCTAAATCTGAATGAAATTCAATTATCACAAAAGACGTCAGTAGGCTTCAATTTTGTGTGTCCTGTTAGTTTTCAAATTCGGAAAGTCTCCTGATTGCTGTCACAGCTATTGCATTGTCTAAGTCAATTGCCGTAGCATACTGGCTGAATAGAGAAATGTTGTGGTGAATGCATAAGAGATTTCAAGTATCAACAGGATACTTACAAACAGTGAATGGGAGTCAAAAGTGTGGGAGATTTCCATCTGATGAGACCTTTTGATTATTTTTCATCTATTTTCCTCAGAGAATTCAATAAAGGGGCAGTAACCCTTCTACCTCACCTGTGATCTCACTGTGAAATGTTCTTTTTAAAGACACCAGAAAAGTGCTGGCAATCAAGTAATTAAAACAACCAAAATTTAGGAAAAAGGCTGGTAGCTTTAGTGAGAGGAAGGGAGGTTTTAATTAAAACATATTGAGGTTGATATTCAGCTTGGGTAAACTATGTAGGTACCCACTTCACCCCTCGGGACTGAATTCTAAGATTGATTGGTGGTCTTTGATCTGATTGGGTGCAATTGCTGTGACATGGTTCAGTCAGGAATGCGGTCTACCAATCAGCTGTATGCTACTTAAAGACTAAGCCCACGCTTAGACACCGCTGCCATTTTCTTCTCTATGCAGGAGTGCTATATGACATGTATCTGTGAGTGTTGCTGGACTCTGGTTAATATGTTAAGGGGCACTATATGTAATATGGAGTTATAACACTGTTATTCACTTCATCCTTTTCTCTTAGTGAACCTCTACCCTGAAGAATTAATCAAAACCTGGCCACGTTGGCGGAGGTTCTCCTCTGGTGAAAAATTGCTGCCAGTTAAGTGATGCAATATGCAAATACAATAATTTTTGTATGATTTTTGAGGATGAAGGTTAATTACACAGAAAGTATTTAAAAAAAATCAAATAAAATAAGCGGATCAATGACGATTTGCGCCACACCATTACTTCAAAAGAACAAAATGTTCATATGGTGTGTTCTGCAGTATATTCTGATGATCCCCTTCCAAAAAAAAAAAGCTTTATATACGTAAATTGTTGTCAAATACTGATTGTGGATATGGAATTATTTAACAAGAGTATTCCAGTGCTAAGTGTTTGGGACATTATATTTACACTTAGGTTTAGGCACAGGCATTTACACCAACTTTTCACTGGCATAAATGGCTATGCCTAAATCTACTATCTCATTATACTCAGCTTCAACTAGTTAACTAGACCATGATGTTTTGAATAAGGATGTATCTAATGTGAAGTTGAAGCTGAGTATAATGAGATAGATGATTTAAGCACTCCCTTCACCATTAAAAAGTTGTATATGCCTAGTGAATATGCCTAAATCTAGGCATGTCCACCCAGCCTATGAAGTTACATCACTGAACTAAGGAGAAGGAGATGGGCAGCACCTTATGTTAATTATTCACTGAAGGAACGAAAGGTAGACTGAAAGTAGCACATTTAAGGAAATATTATCCATTAAGAGCCAAATTTTATATATGGTGACTAAAATCTAGGCGCATCCGATTTACCTGCCTAATGGTATTCTATAAGCCACATCTATATTAAATAAACTGTGTACCACCAGCAGCAGCAACAATGTAGATGATGTGGCAAAGACATCCCAAAAAATACACATGTGCATTCTTACTGTGAACCTGGCTCTTCACTGAATTATTCTTACCCATGTTAACACTTGCATTGTCTACTAAAAATCCAACACAGTTTTCCCATGGTATCTCATTTAATCTCATTTTTCTTATCAGGTTTGGAAAATATTTCCTTTGCAGTGCCTGCATGAATGCCTATAGAAAGGCACATGCCAAGTAACTGTGTTGCTACATGATGTTTCTGGATATAAAATATCCTGACTGTAAGTGGATTCATTTTTTCTAAGCCCGTGTCATTGGACCCATCAACAAAAAGAGAAAAGGCTTCAGTCTTCATGTGCTGCACAAGACACTTGTTAAAATGCGGAGCAATGGCACCACTCAGGATACAAGTTGACTTGGTTCTTGCTGATGCATAATGTTGAGCAATCTGGCTGTCAGGGAAGATCTCTCTCTCAACAGAGGGCTAGGATGGTCAGCAGTTTCAATAGGAATATTGTGCTGGATAAGCAGAGTTGTTAATTTTACTTCTGCACATATCACCTGTGGAGACCAAAAGCAGTAGTTAAATAGGTTCTGGCCATATAGGGGAAGGGAAATGGGACTTGATATACCACCTTTCTGTGGTATTTTGCAACTACATTCAAAGTGGTTTGCATATATATAGGTACATATTTTGTACCTGGGGCAATGGAGGGTTAAGTGACTTGCCCACAGTCACAAGGAGCTGCAGTGGGAATTGAACCAAGTTTCCCAGGACCAAAGGCCACTGCACTAACCACTAGGCTACTCCTCCACATTGTATTGTGCAATGTTTCTGGATATAAAAAGATCCAGACTATAAATGGATTGATTTTTTTTTCTAAGCCTGTGAATGAGAACTCAAAGTTCACAGAAGAATAAGCGCTGTCCCAGAAGAGTAGTGAAAAAAGGAACTGAACTTTGGGTCTGCTCTTAGATATGTGGACCTATATCAATGAGATGATGGTTTTAAACATGTTCAGAAAATGGGAAAATTAGAAATGACTATGCATACTACCTTTTCAGTGAGAGGATTTGCAATGGCTACAAAAGGAATTTGAGGCTGTGAAGACACTGCTCTGCTATTTTTGTGGTGCATTTCACTGCTCGGATTACGCTTAATATCTTTTTCTCCTTGATGCCTACAGGTCAGTTTCCGGTTGACATAATATACATTTAAAAGAAGAAGGTCTGCCTGCTACTGAGACAATGAAGGGCCATGTGAATGTCCAGTGTGACTGGAAGTGTGAAATGTATATTGTAGTACTATCCAACTTTCAACCAAGTTGTGTTTTTGGAGAACTCATATTTTTATACCAATGCACAAGTGTGATTCTAATCTTACTCATGACTCACAAGTATTCTGACTGCAGCTCTATCAAATAGGGAAAAAAGGCATACAGGAATTTATGTTTATCTACTTTATATAACAAAAAATGAAAACCAATTATTAGGGCACATTTTATGCTGACAAAAAAATTAGATAATTTAATGTCTCTGCCTAATTTTAAAGCTAAGGATCTCTTTCACATTCCTTGATCTCTGATCTCATCTGTTCCATCTTGTTTTTCTTTTGGGTATTGAGTGAGATGTCCTCCAGGTTCTTTACACCATCTTATTTTCTAAGCCTTTGTCCCCATCTCCCAACTCACTGCTACCCCTAGCTTGTGTCACCCTCCCTCCACTCACATTCCCTATTCCCTGTGATTTTGAAATCCAGTACACTGCAAGTGACAAAAGAGAGCAAGAAAACATCCAGACAAACCAAAATGTTGTTCTGCAACTGAACCCTCCTCAGAACAAGAGATTGCCTTAATTATAAAGAGCCAAGCAAATTGACAAAGCGGTTATGCAAATGAATGTGTTGTGGCACCTGAATCTGCATTGACTAAAGTGATGGGAATGAAATGAACAATCCTCATTTCTCCAGGACAAGCATGGGGAACACAGAGCAAGAGCCAATTTTTAGTACGTCGACTTCCATTGCCAATGTCAACCTCTTTCCCCTCTGTCTTCAGGTATCTAGACCAGTGTTTCCAAAGTCTGTCCTGGAGTACCCTCTTGCCAGTTAGGTTTTCAGGATATCCACAATGAAATTGCATTAAAGATTTGCATCCATTATATGCAAACCTCTTTCATGCACCTTCATTGTGAATATCCTGAAAACCTAATTAGTAAGTGGGTACTCCAGAACCAACTTGGGAAACTGATCTAGACCAAGCCTGGTATGTCTTGTACTTCCACAGGGTGGCTGCTGACAGACTCCAGAACAAACAAAACAAAAAATTTGGCATAGTTTATAGAATACACACTTAAGCAGAAAGTCATGTAAATGTAGGCACAGCCATTTGCACCAATGAAAATGTGATGCATATGCCCTGCCTAAATTTACACACGGAGCAACCTTATTTTGTAACTACACATGTAACTCGAAGCCATGCCTCCATTCCACCTAAAACGCCCATGACCCTCCCATTTACACACCCCTTTTTTTAACATGCTTAAAATTTTAGGCATGGATCACCTGCCTAACTTTACACATGTTGGTCCTAATTCAATCTAATTAGTGCCAGTAATTGCTTGTTAAAAAGTTAATTATTGACACTTATTGGCTTGATATTCAATTAAATTGGGCACACAAATCAGGAGCACACCTAAATTTGCACATGCAAATTTTGTCGACCTTATCAGGGGATAGTGCTGCTATTGCCTCCCAGGATTTTCAGCAGCACTATCCGGATATGTGCTACTGAAAATCAGGTGATCAAACACAGCGGGTATGACAACAAAACCACACAAAGCCAGCAATGGTGCTGCCCCAACTTTAATCAAAACAAGGCACGACTCAACACAGATCTGTGTTTTGGCCAACTGGCCTGCATCAGGAGTTCAGTACCACTAGAGTTAGCGATCCTGCTATAGGCACACTCTCCTCAGTAGCCACTCTCCAAACTTCAATCGAGTGCTGCAATCCACTTTGTGTGGTTTTGTTACATCCCCGCTGTGTTTGATCATCTGTGTTGGTTTACAAGGATTTCTTCTTCTGTTTTGCTGTCTACTGAAAATCTGGGCATTACCTGGTCAGCACAATTGAACTGGGCAGGATCATCTCCTGCCTGGTTAAATCATTTAAAATATCATGCCAGCTAGTTATAGTTTCCTATCAGAAATTACTATTAAAGAAACTGTTAACTTTCCAGCAAGGGATAACAGTGCTACTCACTGGGGGGAGGGGGGAATGGACAAAAAAACAACAACAACAAAAAACCCTATCCTGCAGTAACTTAGGGTGAATTTTTAACATGGCCTGAATATCTGACTGGCCAAATAGAATAATTCAATTTTCAGCTGCAATTGAGCTGTGGCTGAAGATTCACCTAAACCTAAGGCGATGAAAGATTTATTCATGTTTGATGTAGACATTTGACTCAGCAAGTGACCATTCTGTTTTCTATCCTTTGAAGGAGAGAAATATTCATTCATTTATCTAGTTAAACAGTAATTTATCTCGGTATATTGGCAGTTTGAAAATTGCCTTTCTAAGAGAAACTAAAAAGTTCCATAGAAGACTTACTCATAGCAGGATTGAAGGGAAGAATTACCAGGGACATGCCTATGGCAGGATTGGGAAAATAGTACTCATAGATGGCATTTTCAAATCTATGTATGTTATACTCTATACAAATGTTGCCCATACAAAATGCAAACACAGGACTCATGTGTACTTTGTGCCCATGGCAGCTTTCCTTGAGAAAGTACACATGCGGTTCTTTAAAAAGTCAGAACAAAATCTGCAGATAATAATAACCTGACGACCTATGTGAGAAGCCTGAGAAGTGCCTCCTTAAGGCACTAGTTTATTCTAACACAGGAGTTTCATTTAGCGAAATTCAGCCACACATTGTAAGAGTGTTTTCCCACTGATTGCTATGAAAGATGCCAGTCATATGTGTACATGTGCTCACTCTTTGGCTGATGCTGTGCTCGACTTCATTTCTTCAAGATATATATAGATAGGGAACATGTTCCAAAGCATACATTTACCTCCAAATTCTATAAATGGTGCTTAAAACTGCACATTCAAATTTGGGTGTGTGCTCAATTTGCATGCAGTTTAATCAAGTA
Source organism: Microcaecilia unicolor (assembly GCF_901765095.1). NCBI lineage: Eukaryota > Metazoa > Chordata > Amphibia > Gymnophiona > Siphonopidae > Microcaecilia > Microcaecilia unicolor. Next base: position 455,831,501 of record NC_044033.1, on the reverse strand, counting down.
ATGAGCCTATTGGCGCCAATAATTGGGTGCTAACAATCAATTATTGGGTCTAATTGGCAATAATTTGGATTCACGTAAATCTCTTAGGGCCCTGTTAGCGCATGAGCTAACCGTGTAGGTGCGTACATGGTTAACGCGTGTACGTGGTTAATGTGTGTTAACAAATGCTAACACGCCTATAACATGGCTTAGTAAACAGGGCCCTTAGTGTGCAACTGGAAAGGGGGCATGGCCATGGGAAGGGCATGGGCAGGTCAGGGGGTGTTCACTAAAGATGCGTGCAGTATTATAGAATTGGGGGATCTGTGCTTAACTTAAGCACAGAGATTTACAGCAGGTTTCAGTTGGTTTAAATCTTTGTGCCTACAAGTTTGGCATGGATCCTGGCACTAAGACCTATTCTATTAATGGCACCCAACTCAAAGTGGCATTTGCAGAATAGTGCTAAGGGCTAGACTCTATATATGGAGCCTGAAAATTCTGTGCAGAAAAAATACATGCCTAGGCATACTCTGTAAAGTACGCCTAAATTTTACACACCTAAACTTACACCAAGTAAAACATGGCCTAAAGGGACACAACTATATTTAAAATAGGCTTAAATTTATGTGTAGAATATACAATACACCTCTCCACACAACCAAATGTAGTTGCGTCCATTTAGGTCATGTTTTACTTGGCATAAATCCCAACTCCAAAATTAGGCGCAGAGCAGGTGTATTCTATAACAACGGGCATAGATTTTATAAACGTATAATCACCCTGCCCATGGCCACACCCCCTTTGCAACTATGCAACTTTGAATTTAGGAGCACCACATTACAGAATACACTTAATGAGCTGTGCATGTAAATCTTAATAAGTGCTAATTAGTGCTGATAATTGCTTTTTTACAGTGCTGATTAGCTAATTAATCAATTTAGTTATATGCACCAGAGGACCCAAAACGGGAATACTCCTATCCCAAATTTTTACAGAAAATCATCAAGGAGCTCTCTAGGCCCCACCCAGTGAAAGGTAACAGAAAAGATTTTCAATCCCTTCTACAGTCTATTTAGTGTTGCTGGACAATTGCTTAGTCCAAAATGAGGTAAAATGACTGATGACCATTTTGAACACTAGCTACTGTTGGGCCTCAAATCAGCATTTGATAAAAAAAAAATCAAATAATTAACACTAAAATAATGACATGTCTGAATTTTAAAATAACTTCAACAGGCATCACACACTTGGTGGGAGCAAGGCAGGAGGAGAATGGCAGATCTTTGGCAGCTTGTTAAAGAGCTATTAAACTTGTAATTTAATTTATTATGTTTCTGTTCCAGTGTACCTTCAGAGATCTAGAAAGATTGCAAGTTGATATGTACATTCTCACAATACAGTCCTGCTGCATGTAAACATTTTAGATTCTGTGGTCCAACTTGTTAAGAATACTTTTTACTTTGTAATAAAAAAGTACTTTTAAAGAGCTGTACTTTTTTTTTTTTTTTACTTTTATTTGAGTATTTTTTTGGATAAGACTTTCTACTTTTACTTCACTACTTTTGAAGCCAGTACTGAAATACTAAAATACTTTTTAAAAGTAACAAACCCATCTCTAGAAATTAGCGCATGGCCATTACAAAAAATATGGAGGATGGCCATTTTACCACCACACTAAAAGTGGCCACAGCACATAGATAACCCACACACTGACATCAGTGGCTTGGTAAAAAGGCTCCTTAGTGACTGCTTCATCTCTTGTATCTGCTGTTGATGTTGGTGATTGAGCTCTTATATGTATTTAGATTCAAATTGTAGTAGTACAGGCTTGTGTTTTTTTCCCCCTAGTTTTGTGCAAATTCTTTTTCAACTTCAAATTAGCTCCTCCCTTATTATTGGGGGCTTTAGTTGCATCTCATATTATTTATTTCTTTTAGTTATTGCCTTGTTCTGTTTTATTTCTGCAGTATCTGCTTTTTTGTACAATAATCTTTTATTGATTCTGTATTTTGAAATTGCTTATAGATAAAAAATAAAGTTAAAAAGTATTTTCATACTTTATAAATATGTTGATATAAGTCTAGATCTAAAATTGATAAGCATATTTGGAGAGATCAATTAAGGATATACCACCTAGAAATGTAACTAACAGGTTGTTTCTGAATAACTAAAATAAGCAGGAAATACTAATACAAGAGAGGTTTCAAATTGATGTTTCATATGGTTTGCTCTAGCTCAGATGTTAATACTTTGGCTAAATAATTTGATAGAAAGTTTAAGGATGTACGTGCTGACTTGCAGACAGGGGTACATCAATCTAATTAATTTTAAGTGTGGTTGGTCAACACTTGTAAGACAGGAAGGTTGTCGGTTATGGAAGTTTAGAGGAATCGATTCCCTTTGACAGTACCATACAAACAAGTCCTATTCGGTGTTACTTTTCATGAATGTCACTAAAGTTCAGCATCTCTTAACTTCTATGAAAGACACAACATGCCCTTTAGACATTAGTCCTTCACTGACTGAAAAATGACTGACTACTCTAATGTTTCACTGGATTCTGAGCAATTTCCCATCAGCCATAAATCAGCTTTAATTTGTCCCATACATAAAAATCCTTACTTATCTAAAAGTGATCCATCTAACTGAACAACCATCTTCATGCTATCATTCATTAGTAAGATATTGGAGAAATGGTTTTAAATCCATTAATGACCTGTCTGTCTTTAGGTTAGACTCTCAATTGGGATTCCAAGCAGGTTATGGGACCAAAACAACCCTTTTGGTTTTAACTAATGATCTTCAAACCCTAGATCAGAATGATGATTCTCATCTTGTGCTCCCTTTTCTGTGCTTTATAGTGGCCTTTTACACCACTGATCACAAAGTCCTGTGGAACTATTTTGGTTGGGTACCAAAGAGAAGTTTTGAACTGATTTTCTTCTTTTCTATAAAAGTACCAGAGAAAGAGGATCTGAGTAATGTTTTTGTATTCTAATTCTTTGCCTTTTATGACATAGTCCAGACTATAGAAAGGCAATTCTATAAGGAGGTGGCCAACATTTAGATTCTAAGAAAGCACAAAAAGAACCAGAATACCAAAGTGAACATATTCCAAACACTATAATGAAAATAAAATGATTTTTTTCTACCTTTGTGGTCTGATATAGTATGCCCTATCAGATTGACTCTACACTTGTCTTTAGATTGTACACCTGTCTTTTAGATTGTAAGCTCCTTGAGCAGGGACTGTCCTTCCATGTTAAATTGTACAGCGCTGTGTAACCCTAGTAGTGCTTTAGAAATGTTAAGTAGTAGTAGTAGTGGTGACTGTTTTTCTGATCATGCTGGCCCAGTATCCAATTCTGCTGCTATCTGTCCTCTTAACTCCGTTTCCAGGGCTTCCTTTCCATTTATTTCTTTTCTTTCCTTCTTTCTTCTTCATTTCTGGTCCTCAGCTTCTGCCTATTTTCTTCATCCATGTGCAGTTTTTCTCTTTCTTTTCCCTCATCTCATCTCCTTCCTCACTCTTCTCTCCCCTCCATCCATGTCCAGCATTTCTTCTCTCTCCCCTCCTCTCCCCTGCCCTCCATCCACCCATGTCCAATGACCCTTCTCTCCCCCTGCCCTCCATCCACCCATGTCCAATCACCCTTCTCTCCCCCTGCCCTGCATGCACCCAGCGACCCTTCTCTCCCCTGCCCTCCATGCACCCATACCCAGTGACCCTCCTCTCCCCTGCCCTCCATCCACCCATGTGCAGTGACCCTCCTCTCCCCTGCCCTGCCCTGCATGCACCCATGCCCAGCGACTCTCCTCTCCCCTGCCCTGCATGCACCCATACCCAGTGACCCTCCTTTCCCCTGCCCTCCATCCACCCATGTCCAGCAGTGACCCTCCTCTCCCCTGCCCTGCATACACCCATACCCAGTGACCCTCCTTTCCCCTGCCCTCCATCCAGCCATGTCCAGCAGTAACCCCCCTCTCCCTTGCCCTGCATGCACCCATACCCAGCGACCCTTCTCTCCCCTCCATCCACAAATGCCCAGCAACTCCCTTTTCTCCCCTGCCACCCCTTCTGAGTTGTTCGACGAATTCTCCTCCCTCCTTCCTCCCTCCTTCCCTCCAGATCCGGTCCCTCACATCACCAACCCGACCTGACTCTTTGAATTTTTTGGGGCAGGCAGTCTTGCCTGCCCACTGCCAGAACTACTACTACTACTACTTAACATTTCTAGGGCGCTACTAGGGTTACGCAGCGCTGTACAACATAAACAAAGAAGGACAGTCCCTGCTCAAAGGAGCTTACAATCTAAAGAATGAAATGTCAAATTGTGCAGTCTAGATTTCCTGGGTAGAGGTGTAGAGGCTAGGTGCCGAAGGCGACATTGAAGAGGTGGGCTTTAAGCAGAGATTTGAAGATGGGGAAGGAGGGGGCCTGACGTATGGGCTTGGGGAGTTTGTTCCACGCGTGGGGTGAGGCGAGGCAGAAAGGGCGGAGCCTGGAGTTGGCGGTGGTGGAGAAGGCTACTGAAAGGAGGGATTTGTCTTGAGAGCGGAGGTTACGGGTAGGAACGTAAGGGGAGATGAGGGTTGAGAGGTAAGGAGGGGCTGCAGATCGAGTACATTTGTAGGTTAGTAGCAGAAGCTTGAATTGAATGCGGTACCTGATCGGAAGCCAATGAAGTGACTTGAGGAGAGGGGTGATGTGAGTGTATCGGTTCAGGCGGAAGATAAGACGTGCAGCAGAGTTCTGAATGGACTGAAGGGGGGATAGGTGGCTAAGTGGGAGACCAGTGAGGAGTAGGTTGCAGTAGTCAAGGCGAGAGGTAACGAGAGAGTGGATGAGAGTTCGGGTGGTGTGCTCAGAGAGGAAAGGGTGGATTTTGCTAATGTTATAGAGGAAGAAGCGACAGGTCTTGGCTAACTGCTGGATGTGCGCAGAGAAGGAGAGGGAGGAGTCGAAGATGACACCAAGGTTGCGGGCAGATGAGACGGGGACGATGAGGGTGTTATCAACTGAGATAGAGAGTGGAGGTAGAGGAGAAGTGGGTTTGGGTGGGAAGACAAGAAGTTCGGTCTTGGCCATGTTCAGTTTCAGGTGGCGGTTGGACATCCAGGCAGCAATGTCGGATAAGCAGGCCGATACTTTGGCCTGGGTTTCTGCAGTGATGTCAGGTGTGGAGAGATAAAGCTGGGTGTCATCGGCATAAAGATGATACTGGAAGCCATGAGACGAGATCAGGGAGCCCAGGGAAGAGGTGTAGATAGAGAAAAGAAGGGGTCCAAGGACAGAACCCTGAGGGACTCCAACAGAGAGTGGGATAGGGGTGGAGGAAGAGCCATGAGAGTGTACTCTGAAGGTACGATGGGAGAGATAAGAGGAGAACCAGGAGAGGACAGCGCCCTGGAACCCAAAAGAGGACAGTGTGTCAAGAAGTAAGTTGTGATTGACAGTGTCAAAAGCGGCGGATAGGTCGAGGAGAATGAGGATGGAGTAATGACCTTTGGATTTGGCAAGAAACAGGTCATTACAGACTTTGGATAATGCCGTTTCTGTCGAGTGAAGTGGGCGAAAGCCAGATTGAAGCGGATCAAGGATGGTATGAGAGACGAGAAAATCAATGCAACGGCTGTGAACTGACTCTCCCCCACTGGCGCTGCTGGTTTGCACTTCAAAATGGCCACAGAGACTTCAGCAGAAGTCTCACGAGGCCGCCTCTGGAAGTCTCGGCGGGGGAGAGTCAGTTCTGGCAGCGGGCAGGCAAGACTGCTTGCCCCGAAGAATTTGAAGAGTCAGGTCGGTGACGTGAGGGACCAGATCCGGAGGGAGGGAGGGAAGGAGGAGAGCTGGCTCGTGTGTTTCAACAACCGGCTCGCAAGAGCTGAGCAAAGTTAACAACCGGTTCTTGCGAGCCGGTGCGAGCCGGCTTCAGCACACCACTGGTTAACGCACATTAAAAACGTGAATGCACCTATAACGCTGCTTAGTAAACAAGGCCCAAAGTTTGATGAGTGGTTTAGAATTTGGCAGCTACGATCTAATGCTAAAAAACTACAAAGTCATGCATCTGGGCTTCAACGTGAGATAGCAGTACAGTGCAGGGGATGAAGTAGTTCTGTGTATGAAAGAAAAGTAGGACTTAGGGGTGATTTTATAGATGATCTTAAGGTGGCCAGACAGGTAGGGAAGGCAATAGTAAAAGCCATGGGTGAATAGGGAGAAGAATGGTTAGCAGGAAAAAAAAAGATGTGATACTGCCTCTGTATAATTCTCTGGTAAACCCCAATTAGAGTACTTTGTATAGTTTTGAAATTGTATGTACCTTCAAAGGGATATAAACAGGATAGAGTCAGTCCAAAGGGTGCATACTAAAATGGAGAGTAGCCTTCATCATAAAGCATATGGGGACAAACTTAATGATCTCAATATTTATACATTAGAAAAAAGGCGGGAGGGGGGAAATATGATAAATACATTAAAAAACGTCCATGGTAATAAATGCACATAAGGCAAGTCTCTTTCAACTGGAAGGAAACTCAGGAAAGAAGGGGCATGGGATAAAGGTGAAAAGGGATATCCTCAGAAGTAATTAAATATGTGTGGAATAGCCTCCTAGGGGAGATGGTGCTGGAGACCAATATCGTTTTTGAATTTAGGAAAGCACGTAACAAACACACAGGATCTCTAAGGAGAGATAGAGTAGATGATATAAGATCTCTAAGGGAGAGGAACATATATTCCTAAATTCAATAAATGACACTGACATGCGCCTAATTTGTGTGCACAATTTAATTGAATAACAAGCCAATTAGTGCCAATAACTGAGCTCTATCAATCAATTGAATTGGCATTTGCCATCACGGTACTATGTAAGCACATTGAGCCTGCAAATAGGTGAAAAAATGTGAGATACAAATGCAACAAATAATAATAATAATAATAATAATTATCGGTGCGAGTTGGCATTAATTAAAATCTATGTGTGGGTCAGAAAAGGTGCTGCAGCCATTGGAGGGAATGGATGGATCAAGGCCTTCTGCGTATTGTTATATAATAAGGAGGCTCCATGCCTAATTTAGACATAGGGATTAACAGCAAGATTTTGTTGATATGCATAGTCACGCCTAAATATAGTTGCAGTTCCTGGTGCTATGCATTATTCTATATATGGTGTCTAAGTTTGAGCACCATTTATAGAATAGTGTTGAGCGTTATTTTTGGTGCCAATTTTTTGGCGCTATTTATAGAATTTAGTCCATAGTGGATGTTATGAATGGGCAGACTGGATAGCCCATATGGTCTTTTCTGTGTTTCTTTGTTCTGAAAATCTAAATATCTGCTTACACATAAAACAGGCACAAATATTAATCTTAAAGTTTACTTATGTCTATATGCATCAGACAGTAACTGTGGATATGAAATGTTGCCAGACTTACTAAGGTTTTATTTTAAAGAGTAATATGTATTTATTTTTTATTGTTTAAATAATATTTAATTAAAATAAATATTAGAGTAAAAAACGTTTGTTTAAATGTCAAAGTAGAAGATAAGCCTACATATTGTATCAGTTTTTCAGATCAGTATTGGCCATTCTCACAGGTGTACAATGAAGAAGGGATTATCTTGGTATCAAGAACTGAATTCACAAAGAAAAATGTCCCTGTGTAAACTGTAGAATATATACAGTCCAAATGTAATCAACATTGCTTTTATGGACTAAACAGTGTTAGTTATACAAAAGCGCCTTTTTCCCCAATTCACTGGCTGCACCTGTGGTTTTCTTATTGGTGTGTGAAGCTGGGAGCAATGGACATTTTATTACTTCACCATGAGAATGAAATGGACTAGATATTTTAAAATGAAAGAATCCTCAATGAAATCATCTTTGGTTACAATAGTCTGAAAACCAGAGGATGAGAAATGGCAATGCGTTCTTTTGAGAAGTTCAAATTGAAAATCAGGTTTCCGGTAACCACAACTCATTTGCAAAAAGTGGATTTAAAAAATACCCCTTATTTTGCTAGCTGTGTTTGTCTCATAGGATTCAAAATTGGACAATATCTATTTACAGACTTGAAAACTCAGATCACTTACTATAAAATGTAAAAAAAAAAAAAAGAGCGAGAGAAAAGACAGTTTGAATCATCAAAATTACACTGTTTTCTCATGAATATCTTTATTGATGGGAAGTTTTTATCTTTGTGTGTAATTTTTGTGTAGTAGCACACATTAACAAACTGTGGTCTTCTTTGCTTTAGCTATTCCATTTTTCTCCTATAAGATTGATTGGTGATTAAAAAAAGGTTTGATTTGGGGGTAGGGCCATCTTTTTACAAGGAAATGTAACCTCCACTTCTAATAACATTTGATTTATTGCTAGCAATTTTAACACAGACCAAATCATCTCTCCTGGAAGTGCTGTGTTAGGTGTTAATACATCTGAAATGCATAAATTGCTCAACTGGGAGATTAACAACTGTGAATGAAAGCTATGAAAATGTAATAAGCTAATTCTGTCTGTAGGCTTCTAAACATAATCATCCATAATTAGTCCTCTACAATTTTCTCTGCCATATCCAAAAAAAAAAAAAAAGAATCTAATTATAGTCATATGAGCCCTTGAAGCAGAAATGAGGATAACAAGTGCTGAATCATTCAAAAATGATCTAACTCCTGATTATGGTCAGATTGTTTTTAGACATGAAAGTGTTAATTCCATTTCCCAAAACAGAAACATCTGATCAGAATCAGGAAGATATTTTTTGTATGGCTTGCTATCTTCATTCATTCTTCAAGGGTTCATAAGTTAAGTGTGAATTACCTAGTTGGGCAATTTGTATAGGTGAGAGCCATTTATACTAGTCAAATGTATTTTGTGAATAGGCTAAAACAATGTGCATGCAGTTTTGAGACTATCCTACTAAATGTTTGGATCATGGCTTAATTTGTAAAGAAAAAAACTAGCTTTTAACTCCTAACCCTTACTCACTTGTTCAGTACCTTTTTTTTTCTTGTTACATGGGGCAATGGAGGGATAAGTGACTTGCCCAGAGTCACAAGGAACTACTTGTGCTTCAGGTGGGAATTGAACTCAGCTCCTCAGGACCAAAGTCCAGCACCCTAACCACTAGGCTACTCCTCCACTATTTTACCATCCCCACCTTAGTAATTCCCTTATCTCTTATTTGTCCTGTTTGTCTGTCCTAATTAGATTGTAAGCTCTGTTAAGCAGGGACTGTCTCTTCATGTTCAAGTGTACAGCGCTGAGTACATCTAGTAGCGCTATAGAAATGATAAGTAGTAGTAGTGCAGTTGTTGAGCCAGGAAAGGGGATGTGCAGGCCAGGGCACAGGAGCTTCAGGAGAAGAAGGACTGGATTAGGGAGCAGGGTGACTGTTCTCCGCCCTTCTCCAGGCTCACTCCTCCCCTCTTCCTCTCTTCCCTTCAGGCCACCTGGAAGAGAAGGGCTGGAGCAGAATGTTCCTGCTTCTGTGTTGTCAAAAAAGAAGCAGCAGATCAGGGCAACAGTGCATTCTTCCAGAAATTAAGCTCTGGTTTGGGTACAAAATAGTAAATAATTGTGATGGGAATGTCCTACTTGTTCCACAGCTAAAAGTACAATGGACATGTTTTGCGTTCTGGAATGTTTGCCTTTGGACAATCATGGTATGTTATAGTAGAAACACATCAAAAGTTCATTCTAGAAAGTTTTACTATAAAGAAAAATATGTATATTATTTGAAAACTGGTGTAGATATTACAGCTAGTACCTTAGTTTCATCTTGCCTTGCTTACAAGCCAACTCTTTAGCGATGCAGCTATGGCTAATCAGCAACATTGTTCTCCACTTATTGTGAATGATTTGGACAGTGATGCTACTGGCAGAAAAGGGACAAAAAGGTCTTTATGCATAGAAATTACTTCTAGTGTTTGAGGAAAATGTCGTGCTGAGTCTGCCATGCATATGTCAGTTACTGGAAAATCAAGTCCATCAGTAATAAGGAAGAGACAGATGATATCTACTCATCAAAAAAGAGAGTTGCCTAAAAAACTGGATCCTGGAGCTTGCATTGCTAGACTCTAGGAAAGTAGGATGTTGAGCATAACATAATCTAGGATTTAACTGCACAGTGAAATTCTAAAGGTTTATGCAGTGAGAGAAAGCTAAGTTTAGTGCACAAATTAGCACCCTGCGTTGCATGTGCAAGCATCCATGCATTTGCTGGAATGTTATTCTGTTCATAAAATTTGTGAAGTACCAGTATTTATGTACAGAATAGTATTGTATCACATGCATAGCTACATGCACTTGCACTATGAGTACTGATACACATGTTTTTGTGCACAAACCTGTGTTTTGCCAGTCTGGCACTTATGCTCTTTGAACCAACATACCTCCCATGTGCTCCAAAAAAAATAGTTAAGGATCATTATGCTCACAGTAAAGGGGATGTATGTGTAATCCCCTGTTAAATTGGGATTGCTGAAAGATACAGTCCCTGTGCAGAGTCACTGAAGGGAGTGACTGGGAGGCACTCCCTGGGTGGGAGGAAGCCCAGTCTATAGGGGTGTTTATGAAACAAAATGCAGAGGAAAAGTGAAAGGGGAGGTGGAGTTAAGAGATAATAAAAGAGGACATTTTATCAGGAAGATGTCCTTGGTTTTGTTTCTGACTAAGGGTACCTAATGAACTCTGATGGTCTGTAAGCCCCTGTCAAGTGATCAGGAAGGTGAAGGGGGATCCTGAAATACCATTTATAATGGCAGTTATTGCCATTCCCACAATAACTGGAGGAGTGAGAACTCTGGTGGGATTGGGGAGTCCTATCTAGGAACAGGATTTAGAGCAGAAAAGCATCTGCTCAAGGAGGGGGGGGGGGGGGGGGGAGTAATCCAGCGAGGTGCACTCACAGAAGGAGGACAGCCTTAAAAGGGTCTGTTTCTGATGGAAAAGGAGAAATTGGGAGAAGGAGAAATAAAGCCCGTGTAAACTGACACCTGGCTACCAGGATAGGCATGGACAGGACTATTTGTCTATAAGTAAATTGCCCTGATTTAAGGATTCTCTGTACATATACCTGTGAGAACGGGCTAGGGTCCATGGAGTCCCCTGGACATCAATAGTCTTGACACTAAAACTGTTTGAGAGGTGAAATATTTGGACTGTATCGAAGGAACTTTCAAGTTGCTAACTACCTGATGCAGCCAAGTTCAATAAAAGTTGTTTGTTTATAAAACCTCATGAAGTTCAGCGTGGTTCCTGGACTGAGGAGCTGAGTGGAACCCTGACTGGTAAAGTGTCTCCCAAACACCCAGATCACTATTCCGGACCATTGACCCAATTTTAGCTCGACTGAAGTTTGACTGAAGGCTCGAGTGTGGTAAGCATGGCCTGAAAGAACACTGACTGTTTTAGGGACCCAGGGCCAGAGCTAGAACTGGGGAAGACCCAGGCTACATAAAAAACTGAGGTGTTTAGGAGGCTGAAGAGGAGGATAACTTGACTACAAAACCTCAAAACTGGCATTTGGGAGACTGAAGGAGAAAATCAATAAAGAATTACAAAATTGGACTTCACTTGTGGAATACAAAACTTGCCTTGTGGATTATAAAATGTGGGGCCTGTCATGTAGGCCTGGGATTACAAATTTGCTACTGGAAAGACTGCAGAGACAGCCTGGTAAAATTTCAAATATCCCACCCAGTAAAAGCCCGTGAAAGCGGACAGAGCAAAGCGCGCCAAAAACTATGAGTACCTGAGAGATGGGCGGGAGGATATTGGAGGCATCTTGATGGAGTACTTCGCATTGGTGGAGAGTGGGAGAAGGATCACGTGCAAGTTCGCCATATGTTGCGCTTGTTGCGCAGAGCACTGGGAGCGAATCATGATTGCATGTTTGGCCCGTATGATGACAGAATTGACACAGGACCCTAGGGAGCGTGCTCATGGATGTTCGGGATGGAGCATGTGGTTCCAGGAAAATGAGTATGCAGCGAAGAAGGAGGAAGTGAAGTTAGTCATTCTCAGCCGACATGGAAATAGAGACGAGGAAGAGCCTCAGCATCGTGAGGGGGTGGACGTGGTCATTGAGGAAGGGCCAGCGATGGGCCGAGTGGTTCATCTGGCGGGTACTCCTGAGGACTGTCCTGTCCTGTCCCAAATCCCCCCCCCTTTCCCCCTCTTCCCCTTTTCCCACTTTTTATTTTATATATATATATATTTTTTTTTTCTGGTCCACCCTATATTGTTTAATTCATATATATTTTCCAATTCATATATATTTTTTCAATTCAGACACTTTTTAATTCATATATATTTATTTATATTCAGTTTTAAAAGATGACCAATTCACATACATATTACCTAGCACTAGCTAAATATAATAATATTCTCCAGTAGATACACTGTTGGCTTCTCATATAATTTTTGCAATCAATTTGCAGGTTTTAGTTCATTAGATCCATTATTCCATTATTTTATAAGCAGATATAAATGTATCTTTGGGCAAAAATACGGTTGGTTGGATATAAATGCATTTTTAGGTAAATACACTTTTGTCTCAAAAATATCTTTTTGATTATAGTGTATGTTTTAGAACATTCTATATGTAAATTTAAATGTAATTTTTTTGTCCACACATTGCCATTTCTTTATTATTACTATCCACCTTATAATTGAAAGAGAAAAACGCCTAGATTTCGACCCAAATCGGGAGATAGACGTTTATCTCACAAAAACGAATAAATCGGTATAATGGAAAGCCGATTTTGGACGTTTTCAACTGCACTCCATCGCGGAAGCGTACAAAGTTGACGGGGCGTGTCGGAGGCGTGGCGAAGGTGGAACAGGGGCGTGGTTATCGACCGAGGAGAGATGGGCGCCTTTCGCTGATAATGGAAAAAAAGTATGCGTTTGTAGTTAGAAATTAGGGCACTTTTCCTGGACCCTGTTTTTTCACGAATAAGGCCCCAAAAAGTGCCCTAAATGACCAGATTACCCCCAGAGGGAATCGGGGATGACCTCCCCTGACTCCCCCAGTGGTCACTAACCCCCTCCCACCACAAAAAAATGATGTTTCACAACTTTTTATTTTCATCCTCAAATGTTATACCCACCTCCCTGGCAGCAGTATGCAGGTCCCTGGAGCAGTTGTTAGGGGGTGCAGTGGACTTCAGGCAGGTGGACCCAGGCCCATCCCCCCCCCTACCTGTTACAATTGTGCAGCTTAATGCTTAGTTGTCCAACCCCCCCTCCCCCAAACCCACTGCACCCACATGTAGGTGCCCCCCTTCTCCCCTTAGGGCTATAGTAATGGTGTAGACTTGTGGGCAGTGGGTTTTCAGGGGGATTTGGGGGGCTCAACACACAAGGGAAGGGTGCTATGCACCTGGGAGCCCCCTAGGGTGCCCGGTTGGTGTCCTGACATGTGAGGGGGACCAGTGCACTACGAATCCTGGCCCCTCTCACGAGCAAATGCCTTGGATTTATTCGTTTTTGAGCTGGGCGCTTTCATTTTCCATTATCACTGAAAAACAAAAACGCCCAGCTCACAAATTGTCGAATAAAACATGGACGTCTATTTTTTTTCGAAAATACGGTTCGGTCCGCCCCTTCACGGACCCGTTCTTGGAGATAAACGCCTTCGTTCAATTATGCCCCTCTGTGTGTTGCATTATTTTACATGTATATTTAAATGCACCTATTCTGTATGTTTGAAATTCAAAAGTAATTTCTCCGTTGCATACATAGAGTTGCTCTTGTCTTAGATACTCATTATATAGGTTTTAGATTATTTTACATGTATATCTGTTGATCTCCATATTATTATTATGTATATTTTAGATATTTTGTATGCGTTTACACATTATGAGTCCATATATATGTATATACATTCTGTGTGCTCATATTTTTGTTTTCATTTGAAAAACATTTTAGCATTTTCCTTAAAAATATTTTAGAGGTTTCTGTGTATGATTTAGAATATCTCTCTATATGTTTTAGATCATTTTACATGTATATTTTTTAACTAATTATTATTATTATTATTTTTTGACAAATTGTTTAGACTCCTGTGTCGAGTCTGTGAATAAAGTGGTACCTTATACATCAGTATCCCGTTTCCCTGGAGCCATTGGTCCACTTCCCACTTCCTTTTTACTGTTGTGTTTTCGTGGGAGTTAGTGTTCATCCACCTCCTCCAGCGCACCTTATTAAACAGGGCCCACAGTTTTTTATTTTCTTATCATCAATAGTGCACATTATTATCTAACAGTGCACTTTATTCTATATGGAGCAGCCTAGATTTAGATGGCATCTATTCATGTAAGTGTCAGTATTCTAGTCTACTGCCCACATCAAACATATAAACGGCGAGTGACCGTACTCACTGCAAATGCGCAGTAGAGACTTCCCTCTCTGTCCCGCCCCCGCGTCAATATGTGATGACGGGGGGGGGGGGGGGGGCGGGACAGAGAGGGAAACTGCACCGCCGACGTTGCTACCGCTCCCCCCCCCCCACTCGGAGTCGCCGCCGCCACCCCTCCACCCGGCCCGGGCCCTCTCTTCCCTTCTGAACTTACAGATCCATTCGCCGAATGCAGCAATGCACATCAGCTGAGCTGCAGTGAGCCCTTCCTTCCTTGCCTGTGGCCCCGCCCTCCTGTGACGTAACGTCAGCGAGGGCGGGACACACACAGGCAGAGAAGGAAGGGGCAGCTCAGCTGATGTGCGTTGCTGCGTTTGGCGAATGGATCTGTAAGTTCAGATGTGAAGAGAGGGCCCGGACCAGGTGGAGGGGTGGCGGCGGCGGCGACGACTTCGAGGGGGGGGGGGGAGCGGTGGCGACTTCGAGGGGGGGGAGCGGTGGCGACTTCGAGGGGGGGAGGGGAGCGGTGGTGACCGCGGGGGGAGGAAAACCTCTATACCAGCCCGTTTTTACGGGCTCAACGGCTAGTACAGGTATAAATGATAATAATCTGACTATGCACTATTCTTAAGCATGCAACAGCATTCCATGGTGCATAATTTGTGGTTGAGTATTCAAATGGGTGTAGTTTGGGCAGATTGTTGGCAGGGTGATCACTTACACATTTAAATTATAGAATATTACGACTTCTGCTTGCACTTTCTCAACCTAGGCACATGCATTTATACCAACACAATGGCTGATGCAAGTGATTTCATGTAAAAACATAGGTACATATTTACCCAGCTAAGCTAATATTCTATAAAGAAAAGTAAGCACATAGTTTTCTGTATAGAATAGGGGGCTAAATAGGTGTATACATGGCACCAAAAATAGGTGCCTTTTTATAGAATTATCTTCATTATGACTCAATAATGCACACTATTGATGACATGCAGGCTTATTTTCGAAAGAGAAGGGCGCCCATCTTTCAACACAAATCGAAAGATGGGTGTCTTTCTCACAGGGTCGCCCAAATCAGAATAATCAAAAGCCAATTTTGGGTGTCCTCAACTGCTTTCTCTGAACATTTGGGCAACCTTACTTGGTCCTTTATTTTTACGACCAAGCCAGAAAAATGTGCCCTAAATGACCAGATGACCACAAGAGGGTATCGGGGATGACCTCCCCTTACTTCCCCAGTGGTCACTAACCCCCTCCCACCCAAAAAAAATTTTCAAATATTTTTTCAGCCTCTATGCCAGCCTCAGATATCATCCCCAGCTCCATGACAGCAATATGCAGGTCCCTGGAGCAGTTTTAGTGGGTACTGTAGTGCACTTCAGGCAGGCAGACCCAGCCCTATCCCCCCCTACCTATTACACTTGTGGAGGAAACAGCGGTGGTGGGGAGTGGGTTTCGGGGGGTTGGGGGCTCAGCACACAAGGTAAGGGAGCTATGCATCTGGGAGCTTTTCTGAAGTCCACTGCAGTGCCCCCTAAGGTGCCCGGTTGGTGTCCTGGCATGTGAGGGGACCAGTGCACTATGAATGCTGGCTCCTCCCATGACCAAATGGTTTGGATTTGGTTGTTTCTGAGATGGGCGTCCTCAGTTTCCATTATCGCTGAAAACCGGGGATGACCATCTGTAAGGTCAACCTAAATGTTGAGATTTTGACGTCCCCGACCGTATTATTGAAATGAAAGATGGACGCTCATCTTGTCTTGTTAATACAGGTTTCCCCGCCCCTTCACGGGGACGTCCTGCAATGACGTCCTCAGGAAAACGTGGGCGCCCCGTTCGATTAAACCCCTCATGGACTCTCAAAATGGAAACTAATTACAAAACTCCAAATAAAACAGAACATCCCATAAACAATACAGGAAGCTAAAATGAAAATATTTGATCTGAACACTCCCATTGTCTAGATAGAAGATGTACTAATCATTCTAAATGATCATTTGGATTCACAATCACTATCCTGGTAGTGGCATTTGAATATATGTGGCTAATTTAAATGGCATTTGCTGGCATGTAAATAAAATAACAACTGCAGTGTTTAAATATTGAACAAAAAGAATTGTACATAACAATATATTTAGGCAACACTACGATCACCATTCAGATCCTGCAGTTTAGCTCCTCTAGCGCAGGTAAGTGCTACAGTGGGGGAAATAAGTATTTGATCCCTTGCTGATTTTGTAAGTTTGCCCACTGACAAAGACATGAGCAGCCCATAATTGAAGGGTAGGTTATTGGTAACAGTGAGAGATAGCACATCACAAATTAAATCCGGAAAATCACATTGTGGAAAGTATATGAATTTATTTGCATTCTGCAGAGGGAAATAAGTATTTGATCCCCCACCAACCAGTAAGAGATCTGGCTCCTACAGACCAGGTAGATGCTCCAAATCAACTCGTTACCTGCATGACAGACAGCTGTCGGCAATGGTCACCTGTATGAAAGACACCTGTCCACAGACTCAGTGAATCAGTCAGACTCTAACCTCTACAAAATGGCCAAGAGCAAGGAGCTGTCTAAGGATGTCAGGGACAAGATCATACACCTGCACAAGGCTGGAATGGGCTACAAAACCATCAGTAAGACGCTGGGCGAGAAGGAGACAACTGTTGGCGCCATAGTAAGAAAATGGAAGAAGTACAAAATGACTGTCAATCGACAAAGATCTGGGGCTCCACGCAAAATCTCACCTCGTGGGGTATCCTTGATCATGAGGAAGGTTAGAAATCAGCCTACAACTACAAGGGGGGAACTTGTCAATGATCTCAAGGCAGCTGGGACCACTGTCACCACGAAAACCATTGGTAACACATTACGACATAACGGATTGCAATCCTGCAGTGCCCGCAAGGTCCCCCTGCTCCGGAAGGCACATGTGACGGCCCGTCTGAAGTTTGCCAGTGAACACCTGGATGATGCCGAGAGTGATTGGGAGAAGGTGCTGTGGTCAGATGAGACAAAAATTGAGCTCTTTGGCATGAACTCAACTCGCCGTGTTTGGAGGAAGAGAAATGCTGCCTATGACCCAAAGAACACCGTCCCCACTGTCAAGCATGGAGGTGGAAATGTTATGTTTTGGGGGTGTTTCTCTGCTAAGGGCACAGGACTACTTCACCGCATCAATGGGAGAATGGATGGGGCCATGTACCGTACAATTCTGAGTGACAACCTCCTTCCCTCCGCCAGGGCCTTAAAAATGGGTCGTGGCTGGGTCTTCCAGCACGACAATGACCCAAAACATACAGCCAAGGCAACAAAGGAGTGGCTCAGGAAGAAGCACATTAGAGTCATGGAGTGGCCTAGCCAGTCACCAGACCTTAATCCCATTGAAAACTTATGGAGGGAGCTGAAGCTGCGAGTTGCCAAGCGACAGCCCAGAACTCTTAATGATTTAGAGATGATCTGCAAAGAGGAGTGGACCAAAATTCCTCCTGACATGTGTGCAAACCTCATCATCAACTACAGAAGACGTCTGACCGCTGTGCTTGCCAACAAGGGTTTTGCCACCAAGTATTAGGTCTTGTTTGCCAGAGGGATTAAATACTTATTTCCCTCTGCAGAATGCAAATAAATTCATATACTTTCCACAATGTGATTTTCCGGATTTAATTTGTGATGTGCTATCTCTCACTGTTACTAATAACCTACCCTTCAATTATGGGCTGCTCATGTCTTTGTCAGTGGGCAAACTTACAAAATCAGCAAGGGATCAAATACTTATTTCCCCCACTGTATGTCTTTCTTTAATTTATCTTTTCCAATATATATTGAAAGCTTCCTTTGTAGGATTTAACTCTGTCGAAATCAGGGTACAGACATAGATTGGGGGTGGAGTATAGTGCCCCTACCCCATTTTCAGATACTAGTGCTGAATTGGCTACCTCATAATGTTAATATGACCTTCCTGCTTCTTGCCCCTAAACTAAGCAGGGAAACTATGTATGGATAAAAGAAAAAAAAAAAAAACAAGACAAAACCAAAAAAACACAGATTGCAGATGATACTTTTTATTAAACTAACTTAATAGGTCTTTGACAAGCTTCCAAGAGTTATCCTCTTTATCAGATCAAGAAAAAAAGTGCAATTAAACTGGATTCTAAAGTACAGAGTAATGTAGGTCTTAGGCTGCTTGCCTATGCCATTAAGAGTCAGTAAAGAGATGGGGAAGTGGGTTGACAGAGTTAATGAGATAGTAAAACTTTACAGTTGAAAGACCCTATATCTAATAATGGGTGAGAAAGCCAGTGTCCCTATTAAGTCCTTTTATGTTTGTTTCAAAGTGTTTGATCATTCTAATTTCAAATGTTTCCCCTAAAGTTTCCTTTAAGTACTCTGATTTGAGGTTATTAAGGGGGTGATCTTCCTTTGAGAAACGTTCACCTACTGAGCTGTCATTTATTTTTCTGTTAATATTTTGTTTTCTATAAGATTGAATTTTGTCTTTTTGTAATCTTCTTCACATTGTTTATGTACTAGATAATGCACATTACATTCATATGGAAGCATGAATGCAAATCTGGTATTTTGAATGTCTTTCTCATTTGGACAGTAGGGTTCTGTGATATGTGCTGGCAGGCTTGTTTCACATTGTTTTTTAGAATTCTGTTCTGTTTATATTAGAAAGTTAACTTCTTTCATTCAAGTTAAGCAGCTGTTAGAAGGCTAGAAATAAAAAAAATAGGGAATGTTTCTTGGACTGGATTTCAAGCATGCTGACTTTAGTAAAATGGGGACATACCTAAAATGGGGAAGAACATTAAGCAGGAGCTGGTGGGGTGGGAGGAAGGACAGTGAGCTAAACAATAAGAAGTTATAAATGGCAAAAGATCTTTATGCAAGAAAAGTTTTTAAAAATCATGCTGAAAAGAAAAGCTGTAATAGAGGTTGTGGCAGCCATTTTAAAGAGACAGCAACATCAGGCAGGAGTAAGTGAGCATTGCTCCCGCTGCCTGTTTCCTCACCAAGACCACCAGGGAGCTGCCAGGTAAGCCAGGCGGAGCAGGCGGTGGGAAGAGGGGTTGGTGGTTGGGAGGCGAGGATAGTGGAGGGCAGACTTATACGGTCTGTGCCAGAGCCGGTGATGTGAGTCGGGACTGGTGGTTGGGAGGCGGGGAATCCTGCTGGGCAGACTTATACGGTCTGTGCCCTGAAAAAGACAGGTACAAATCAAGGTAAGGTATACACATATGAATTTATCTTGTTGGGCAGACTGGATGGACCATGCAGGTCTTTTTCTGCCGTCATCTACTATGTTACTATGTTACTATAGGATTTGGAGGAATGGGGAGCTCATGTCCAGCCTTGATTATCTTCAGGGGTGGTGTGGGGTAGAAGAAGGGGTTGGAGAAAAGGGGTGGGAGGGATGATCGAGACAGAGGGGTTAAACTGTTCTTGGTGGTGGGAGGGAGGATTTAAATAGGGGAGCATGGTTCTGGGAGTGAGAATTGAAATAGGGGAGCAACCAGTGCCTCTCTAGTCACACCTAGAGGTTAACCGGGCAGCGGCTAATACTCAGAATTGTGCCAGGTTGCCTCTTCAGTTATATTTAGGATAACCTTTTTGCTCTCCTAACTTTAGCTGCTTACTTAACCAGTTAGTGAATATGGACCTAAAGTGACTCACTGGCTTAAACACTGGTTAAATGGAAGGAGACAAAGGGTAGTGGTAAATGGAGCTTGCTCCAAACCAAAGGATGTTATCAGTGGTGTACCACAGGGATCGGTCCTTGGGCCGGCTCTTTTTAACATCTTTGTGAGTGATATTGCAGAAGAACTGTCTGGTCAGGTTTGTCTCTTAGTGAATGATACCAAACTCTCTAATAGGGTGGACACCTCAGAGGATGTGGATGACAAGAGGAAGGATTTAGCGAAGCTTGATGAATGGTTCAAAAGTTGGCAACTAAGATTTAATGCTTAGAAATGCAAACGTCATGCAGTTGGGTTACAAGAATCCAAGGGAATGGGACAGTATATGGGGTGAAGTACTTCTGTGTATGAAAGAAGAATGGGACTTGGGGATGATTTTTTCTGATGATCTTAAGGTGGCCAAACAGGTGGAAAAAGCAACTGTCAAACCCAGAAAGATGCTTGGGTGCATAAGAAGAGGGATGACCAGCAGGAAAAAAGAGGTGATAGTGCCCTTGTATAAGTCTCTGGTGAAGCCCTATTTAGAATACTGTGTGCAATTCTGGACACCACACCTACAGAAAGATAAACAGGATGGAGTCGGTCCAGAGGGCGGCTAAAAATTTAGTTAGCTGTCTCTGCCATAAAATGTATAGGGATATGCATATGAACTTCAACATGTATACACTGGAAGAGAGGCAGGAGAGAAGGGATATGATAGAGACATTTAAATACCTCAGTGGCATTAATGTACAGGAGGTGAGCTTTTTTTCAAATGAAGGAAACTTCTATAATGAGAGGGCATAGGATGAAGTTAAGTGGAAATAGGCTTTGGAGGAATCTAAGAAAATACTCTTTCATGGAAAGGATGGTGGATGAGTGGATTGCACCAGGATTTCTCTGAGCTTCCATCTCGCCCTATGGCATTATCCACTTTCTGAGTGTCAAGTTGTTTTTAAATGTTTTCTACTATGAATGGTGCAATATCCACTCTATTCCCAGATATAACTTCGGCAGCAGACTGCAGTTCTTCTCTGGAATTCTCTTCCATAAAACCCAAAGAGCGTGTTGACTTTATTCTCATCACTCTCCACATAGCTATTCTCAGCATCTTTCAGTCTTACAATTCAATTTCTCACATTTCTCCTTTTCCCTCTCCCCTATATATCTGAAAATGGTTTTGCCACTTCTTTATATCTTTAGCCATTTTTTCTTCTGCCTGTGCTTTTGATAACCGTATTTCCCTCTCTGCTTCATTGAGTTTAATCTAGTAATCTTTTCTGTGATCCTCTTTTTGTGTTCTTCTGTATTTCTTGAACACAGCCTCTTTTGCCCTTACATTTTCAGCCACTTGTTTGGAGAGCCATGCGGAGGGGCATAATTGAACGGCGCCGGCCAAATAGATGGCCGGCCATTTATTTGGCCGACATCGCAAAGAGCAGTCCCGAAATGTATTATCAAAAAAGATGGCAGGCCATCTTTCATTTCGATAATATGGTTGGGTTCCGGCCAAATGCCAGAGATGGCCGGGTTTGAGATGGCCGGCATTGGTTTTTGCCGATAATGGAAACTAATGCAGGTGATCTCAAACCCGGCCAAATCCAAGGCATTTGGTCATGGGAGGAGCCAGCATTTGTAGTGCACTGGTCCCCCTGATATGCCAGGACACCAACCAGGCACCCTAGGGGCACTGCAGTGGACTTCAAAAATAGCTCCCAGCTGCATAGCTCCCTTACCTTGGGTGCTGAGCCCCCCCCCCCCCAAATCCCACTCTCCACAACTGTACACTACTACCATAGCCCTTAGGGATGAAGGGGGGCACCTACATGTGGGTACAGTGGGTTTTGGAGGAGTTTTGGAGGGCTACAACATTTACCACCACAAGTGTAACAGGTGGGGGGGGGGGGGGGCTGGGTCCACCTGCCTGAAGTGCACTGCATCCACTAAATACTGCTCCAGAGACCTGCATACTGCTGTCAGGGAGCTTGGTATGACATTTGAGGCTGGCATAGAGGCTGGCAAAATATATATATATATATATATATATATATATATATATTTTTTTTTTTTTTTTGGCTGCGGGGGGGTTGGTGACCACTGGGGGAGTAAGGGGAGGTCATCCCCAATTCCCTTGGATGGTCATTTGGTCAGTTGGGGCACCTTTTTGAAGCTTGGTCCTGAAAACAAAGGGACCAAGTGAAGCCGGCGAAATGCTCGTCAGGGCCGGCTTTCTTTTTTCCATTATCGGGTGAAGCCGGCCATCTCATGAGCACACCCCCATCCCACCTTCACTAGCCTACTGACACACCCCCTTAAACTTTGACCGGCTCCGCGATGGAAAGCAGTTGGCGCCGGTCAAAATCGGCTTTCGATTATACTGATTTGGCCGGGTTCAGGAGATCGCTGGCCATCTTCCAATTTGTGTCGGAAGATGGCCGGCGATCTCTTTCGAAAATAAGCTGGCTAGGCTTCCTGTTTCTATTGTTTTTGTCTACTTTACTTGTATAAAGATCTGTTGCCATATAAATAACAGCTTTCAGTTTTGATCACTACTACTACTACTTAACATTTCTAGAGCGCTACTAGGGTTACGCAGCGCTGTACAGTTTAACAACGAGGGTCAGTCCCTGCTCAAAGGAGCTTACAATCTAAAGGACAAAATGTCAAGTTGGTGCAGTCTATATTTCTGAATAGAGGTATGGTGGTTAGGAGGCAAAGGCGACATTGAAGAGGTGGGCTTTGAGCAAAGATTAAAGATGGGCAGGGAGGGGGCCTGGCGTATGGGCTCAGGGAGTTTATTCCAAGCATGGGGTGAGGCAAGGCAGAAAGGGCAGAGCCTGGAGTTGGTGGTGGTGGAGAAGGGTACTGAAAGGAGGGATTTGTCTTGAGAGCGGAGGTTACGGGTAGGAACCTAAGGGGAGATGAGGGTAGAGAGGTAAGGAGGGGCTGCAGATCGAGTGCATTTGTAGGTTATTAGGAGAAGCTTGAACTGTATGCGGTACCTGATTGGAAGCCAGTGAAGTGACTTGAGGAGAGGGGTGATATGAGTATATCGGTCCAGGCGGAAGATAAGACGTGCAGCAGAGTTCTGAACGGACTGAAGGGGGGATAGATGGCTAAGTGGGAGGCCAGTGAGGAGTAGGTTGCAGTAGTCAAGGTGAGAGGTAATGAGAGAGTAGATGAGAGTTCGGGTGGTGTGCTCAGAGAAGAAAGGGCGAATTTTGCTGATGTTATAGAGGAAGAAGCAACAGGTCTTGGCTATCTGCTGGATATGCACAGAGAAGGAAAGGGAGGAGTCGAAGATGACTCCAAGGTTACGGGCAGATGAGACGGAGACGATAACGGTGTTATCAACTGAGATAGAGAGTGGAGGGAGAGGGGAAATGGGTTTGGGTGGGAAGACAATAAGCTCGGTCTTGGCCATGTTCAGTTTCAGGTGGCGGTTGGACATCTAGGCAGCAATGTTGGATAAGCAGGCCGATACTTTGGCCTGGGTTTCTGCAGTGATGTCTGGTGTGGAGAGATAAAGCCGGGTGTCGTCAGCATAAAGATGGCATTGGAAGCCATGAGATGAGATCATGGAGCCCAGGGAAGAGGTGTAGATTGAAAAAAGAAGGGGTCCAAGGACAGATCCCTGAGGAACTCCAACAGAGAGTGGGATGGGGGTGGAGGAAGAACCATGAGAATGTACTCTGAAGGAACAGTGGGAGAGATAAGAGGAGAACCAGGAGAGGACAGAGCCCTGGAACCCAAATGATGACAGTGTAGCAAGAAATAAGTTGTGATTGACAATGTCGAAAGCAGCGGATAGGTCGAGGAGGATGAGGATGGAGTAGTGACCTTTGGATTTGGCAAGGAACAGGTCATTGCAGACTTTAGACAGTGCCGTTTCTGTCGAGTGTAGGGGAGGAAATCCGGATTGAAGTGGATCGAGGATGGCATGAGAGGAGAGAAAATCACAGCTCTTCCACTTCTGTGTCTACCCTTGCTGTCAGATCCTTCTTCAGGTACTCCCCCATTTTACTAAAATCAGCATGTCTGAAATCCAGTACTTTGTTTTGTGTGTCTGCACTCTGCTTTTGCTCTTATATCAAGCCATATCGTGTGATAATCATTATTGCCTAGGTGGGCATCCACCTAAATTTTGGAAACACTCTCTCCATTTGTGAGCACTAGATCCATAGTCACCCCTTCCCTTGTGGGTTGCTTCACCATTTGTCTGAGCAAAGCACTTTTGACAAGCATCCAAAATCTCTCTGCTTCTTTCCAGTTCTGCTGATGGGGCATTCTAATCTACATCAGGCAAGTTTAAATCTTCCAGCAACAGCACCTCCCCTTTTATTCCAAGCTTATGGATATCTTTGATCAGATCCTTGCCCAGCTTCGCCATTTGTGCCGGAGGTCTGTAGATAACATCCATGTAGATACAGGTTCCACCTTCTGTTTCCAGGACAATCCATGTCACTTCTTTTTTTCCTCCAGGTTTCCTACATTTAAGCCACTCTGATATTTTTTTCACATACAGTGCCACACATCCACCTCTTTGGTCCTCCCTATCATTCCTAAAAAGATTATAGCCTGGTATGGTTGTATCTCATTTATGAGAATCATTGAACCATGTCTTTGTAATAACAATATTCAATTCTACCTCAAACATCAGGGCAGTGGCGTTCCTAGGGGCGCTGACACCGGGGCGGTCGCCGATGCGCCCCGCCTCCTGTGTGGAGCGCCCCGCCTCCCCGGTGCAGCGCGAACCCCCTCGTCACCCCCCCCCCCACCCCGGCGAAAGAACCCCCCCCGGGTGCACGCCTCTGGGGGGGAGGGGTAACATAGTAACATAGTAAATGACGGCAGAAAAAGACCTGCACGGTCCATCCAGTCTGCCCTACAAGATAAACTCACATGTGCTACTTTTTGTGTATACCTTACCTTGATTTGTATCTGTCCTTTTCAGGGAACAGACCGTGTAAGTCTGTCCAGCACTAGCCCCACCTCCCAACCACCAGCCCCGCCTCCCACCACCAGCTCTGGCACAGACCATATAAGTCTGCCCAGCACTATCCCCGCCTCCCGCCACCAGCTCTGCCACCCAATCTCGGCTAATCTCCTTAGCATCCATTCCTTCTGAACAGGATTCCTTTATGTTTATCCCACGCATGTTTGAATTCTGTTACCGTTTTCATTTCCACCACCTCCCGCGGGAAGGCATTTCAAGCATCCACTAATCTCCGTGAAAAAATACTTCCTGACATTTTTCTTGAGTCTGCCCCCCTTCAATCTCATTTCATGTCCTCTCGTTCTACCGCCTTCGCACCTCCGGAAAAGGTTCGTTTGCGGATTAATACTTTTCAAATATTTGAACGTCTGTATCATATCACCCCTGTTTCTCCTTTCTTCCAGAGTATACATGTTCAGGTCATCAAGTCTCTGCTCATACGTCTTGTAACAGGAAGTAACCTGTTCCGGGGCAGATGGAGCATGGAAACAACAAAGCTGACCAGCGCGCGGCACCCCCCCAGCAGCGTGCACCCGGGGCGGGCCGCACCCACCGCCCCCTCCTTAGTACGCCACTGCATCAGGGTTTGCAAATCTTGAACTTATTACTTAGAGTATGAATATTTGTGCTTATTGCTTTCCATTTAAAAAAAATAATTATGTATAAATTTCATTTACAGATTTATTAATTTTATTTATAAATTTCAAATTTACAGTACAAGCATAAATTTGCAAAAGAAAAAGAAAAAAAAGTATTACACAACCATTCAATATCACAAATAATTACTACTGAAGAAAATAATACACACTTTTTCTACTAGTCCACAATATAGGGGGTACAAAGGACACAAATCACTATATAATAGGAAAAAGAAATGCAACCTTATGATGCTCGAAATTGCACAGCCTCTATTCATGAGGCTGGCTCCAAACCCTGAGCTAACTGTGGATCAGTAGAGCTTTCCATGTTTTAAATGAATTGTTTAGATTGTTTTCAATATTAACATTACCTTCCCCACTGCTGTCATGTTTTTGTTTGGAGCGACTTTCTGAATTCCCTTGCTTTCTTTTGTCACTCCCACCCTCTAGTTTAAGTGTCTAGAAACATACTGTCTGAATTTCTACTCAGTGATCCTTTTTTTCTGTCACAGAAAGGTGTAACCCATCATTACAGCACAGCCTGATATTTTTTGCATGTACTGATCAAACACAGATCTAATTCACTTAAAAAATTAGTTTATCCTTAATATTGCAGTGAATTGACATTCAAACACTCTCCCCTTTGTTTTACTTTGCAAGTTAGTTCACTGATGTAGTGATCTACTTTTTCTGTCTTTTCCCACAGTTTTATGAGGTCTTTTTCCTCCTTCAAAGTAAAACAAAGGGGAGAGTGTTTGAATTTAATTTCACTACAATATTGAGAATAACCTATTTTTCCATGTACTGCCGCATCGTCCTATGTATCTAAAAACCTTCTTCTTTACACCAGACTTCAAGCCACTTATTGAACTCCTCTGTTTTATGTAGCCTTTTCTCTCCCTTTCTATATGTAGGAATAACTTCAGAAAATGCTACAGTCTGAACCAAACACCCTCCTCAAGCTTCTGGAATACTCCCTGTGCTCCAAACTTGGTATTGTTGGCCAGGTCATTTGTCTCCAGTGGATTACAATGTCAGCACCCATTTGCTGTAGACAGTGGTTTTTAAGTGAAAACAAGTCTTTTATACCTTAGTTTTATTCGTTTTTTTTTCTTTTGTTTTCTGTGCTTCTGTGCAATACACATCACATGTGATGTCATTGGAATGCATACATAACATTTTTAAAGATTTGAGTTATATCTTTTGGGTTTTTTAAAGTTTTATCTGATGTTTTAATCACTTCTTGATGATTTACATTGTTTTAATAGTTTACACCACTTGATATACCACTCCAAAAAGACCAGAGTGGTTTACAATCAAAATCAAATAAAAGGAAAAGAGTAAAGCTCAAACACACCATACACACATAACTACACATTCCCACATACATACAAGCATTCAAAAACTGCAGGTTGACTGTTCTGAGATATAGTTTTAATATATGAGGTGGTTTTAGCATGCATTGTGGTTGTAATACAGAACTCCTAAGTTTTACGTCATAGGAAGTATATGAACAGGAAGTGCTGAGCACTCTTTCTTCCTCTTGACTGGTGACATATATGCATATTCTTGTCCTGGTGGGTTAAGCATCCTGTTTCTTTTTTTTTTTGGCACTGTAGTTCAGTTGTGGGGGGGAGGGGAGGGGGTTGGTTTTTTTTTTTTTGTTCAGCAATAAGAACATTCTATAATCTTTTTCATCTATTTTTGTAGTGTACTAACATGCTTATCATTAGACTGGTTTATCAGTGCACATTTTAATGACTGGCTCCCTTACACTCTGCATTTTTATGGTCCAAGTCTTATATACTTTTCACTCATCTTATCTAACACGTTTGTGTATAAGCAAGTTGTCTGTATACATTTTAACTACTAGGTCCCAAACACTATGCATGTTTGTTTGAGAGCTGTGTATGTTTTTAACTTATTAATATTTGTTCAACGAGTTCTTACGTGTGTGATTTTGGTTTTGATTATTTATTGAATAATATATGATTTGTGTTGTCTTCAATGTTGACATTATATATTACATTACAGTGTATCCCTGATACAGCCTAAAGTTGGGCAAAATGTGGGCACATCTTGTGTCATTTTCTTAATAAAAGGACTTCATAATTTTTATCTACATGTGATCTACATATTTTTGTCTTGCATTTGCTTGTGGATCTCATCAGTGTCTCATATGTTTTTGCTAATTTCTAAGATGGGGCAGGCGTGCGCTAAACATTAGAGATGCCTATACATTCCTATGTGCATCTCTAACATTTAGCGTGCACCCAATTGTAGCGTGCACTAAAAACGTGAGTGCACCTTAGTAAAAGACCCCCTAAATTAAGATACTTTCAGCCATAATTCAGCAACATGAAGTGAATATTAATACTACTACTATAAATCATTTCTATAGCGCTATCAATCGCACGCAGCACTTTACAATTGAACATGAAGAAAAGACAGTCCCTGCTCAAAAGAGCTTACAATCTAAATCAGTACAGACAAACAGGACCAATAAAGATAAGGGTAGGACAGAAGGAATGGACACATAGGGAAAGGCACTATTGAAGAGAGGAAGACAAGATAAAGGTTACGAGCAAGTGACAAGTTAGGAGTCAAAAGCAGCATCAAACAGGTAGGCCTTTAGCTCGGATTTGAAGGCGGCTAGGGATGGAGCTAGACGCAATGGCTCAGGACGCCCATTCCAGGCATAAGGTGCGGTCGATGGAGGAGAAGGGTGCAATTAGGAGAGATTTGCCTAGTGAACAGAGTTCCTGGGAAGGAGTGTAGGGAGAGATGAGGGTGGAGAGGTAGTGAGGGGCTGCAGAGTGAATGCACTTATAAGTCAATAAGAGGAGCTTGAATTTTATATGGAAATGGATAGGGAACCAGTGAAGTGACTTCAGGAGAGGGCTGATATGGGCATAATGACTTTGGTGAAATATTAGTTGTGCAGCAGAATTTTGAACAGATTGAAGAGGAGAGAGGTGGCTGAGTGGAAGACCTGTGAGAAGCAAGTTGCAGTAATCTAAGCGAGAAAAAGGTTTCTTAGGTTCAGGTATCAGTGGGAGAACAGGTAAAATCTTCTCAGGGACTGCATACAGTTTTAATTAAGGATTGACTTATTTGAGAAATAAAATAAAAGTGCTGGATAATGTTTCTAGAAATGTAACCTTTGTATAATTAATTTTCCTAGACCTACTGTTTCAGCACAGGAAATGTTTAAAAGAACTTTAATTGAAATTTGAAAGTTTCTGCAGTATCTCTCTCCCCCCCCCCCACCTCCCCAAACACACTCCCAATTTCAAGAATCTATTATTTGCTTACAAAACAGTAATCCAGTGAACTACCCCAGAAGTGGGTCAGCCTATAAATGTGTTGGATGTGACAGTGTTTTTGAAGTCCTCAGAGATGGACTTAGCTATTTCTTCTTCTTAGCTTGTCACATTGGCATTTAAATCTGACAGACACCAGCTAATACATTTATTTAAAAAACAAACAAAAACAGACCCATTTATTTATTTATGAATAAATTGGTCAGAATGTTTCCTGATCTGTCTGGAGAAATAAGAAAAAGCAGAAACAATGTCTGTTATTATGCCCTGGAATTTTTCAGTTGGAAAAATTGCCCCCCCCCCAAAGAAAAAATCCATGTATTGGTTCAAGTATTGGTCAGTGAAATATATATTCTTTGAGCCATCATAGTTTATTACATTTATCAGTACTAAGAATGTTGTAGATATACCATCTTCCTATCCTGGATAATCTGACTGATTAATAGATATCCTGCTTACCATGATTTTGTGAAAACTGCGTCATTGATAATATGGCAGTACAGACACTGACAGGGCTATTCAGGATAAAAAGTGGACACCTCGTACTGTGTTAATATAGAGACCCCTAAGATTCTATTCTGGATGGATAGCAGATACCTCTAGTGGCTCTACCTAAATACTAGATGTGGAGGGGCATTTTCGACATGACGTCTATGTCTGAATTTGAATGTTTTACAAAAAATTGCACTGGGAGATAAGGGATTTTCCATCTACTGTGCTTGATTGTGGAACATACTCTAATGGGTACATGCTTGGAGAAAATTTTATTCATAGTTTGTATGAAATTAAAAACATATCTTTTTCCTAATTAACTTTAAGAGTTGCTGATAGGCTCCACAAACTCAGAAATTCAATGCCGAAGCCCGGACATGGCCTGGCAGTCAGCAAAATGCTAAGCATTGTTGGCTGAATATCAGGCCCTATATGTTTACAATTAAGGAAAACATACATAAAAAAATAGCAATAAAAAGTAATTATAGTAAAAACAATAGAAATCAAACAAAATAAAACATGGAAAAGAAAATAAGATGATACCTTTTTTATTGGACATAACTTAATACATTTCTTGATTAGCTTTCGAAGGTTGCCCTTCTTCGTCAGCTAGCACATTTGCTCATTTCCGATTTGACGAAGAAGGGCAACCTTCGAAAGCTAATCAAGAAATGTATTAAGTTATGTCCAATAAAAAAGGTATCATCTTATTTTCTTTTCCATGTTTGATTTTGTTTGATTTCTATTGATAACCCTACCCACAGACAAATTGTCAGACCTCCATGTTCCCTCGATACTGTTTTGTCCCCCTCTCAACTCACCACTGTTATATCCCACTGTTCTATCCCCTAATGAGATCCTGAATTTACTCTGTCTTATATAACTCATCACAATGTAACCCATAATTGTACTGCAAATAATTGTACTTCCATCATTTATAACGTATTGTAAGCCACAATGAGCCCGCAAATAGGTGGGAAAATGTGGGATACAAATGCAAATAAATAAATAAATAAAATAAATAAAAAGAGTGGACTAACACGGCTACCACACTCCTCTAGTAAAAACAAAAAATCAAATAAAAAGCACATATGCAGCCATCATATTCAGAGTAAAAAAAAAACACCCTAAAATATGAAAGAACTATAATTTCCTCAAAATGATTTGAGAATTATCAAGTCTTCAAAGTCTTCCTAAATTAAACTAATATTTTGCAGATCTCCCATCAGGGCATTCCAGATTGATGTAGCTGCAGAGCAAAAAGCCCTATTTCTAATGGAAGATAGTCGAATTTCAGAAACAGTTCCATAATTGGAGTTTCTGTTCTTTATGTTTGTTTATTTTTAATTATGTTGTTTTTGTGTTTTATTTGGATTTTATTATAAACCATTGTTGTAGATTGTGAACCGCATTTTAGCTGCCTAGATGCTAAGTGCTTCACCGTACTTTTACTGTTTAAATGCTGATTTCTTCAATTATTTCAGAGATTTTTTGCTTTAACCACAGAGTTGTCTGGCATATATTACATTTCAGATTACATTGCTCAGACACATTAGCCCCTGAAGCAGGTATTTGTGCCGAAACACAGATCCATATTTGAGTCTATACATAGGATTAGATCACTCTCTGGTGGACTTTTACGGCATTTGGACAGGCCCCGTCTTTGCTTCAGTGTACATTTATGCATTTAGATGGATTTTACAATACCTACTGGATTTTATTAAAAATAAAAAGCAGTGATTGTTTAAAATCTGTAAATGTTGCTGGTTGAAAGTTTGTGCTGAGCATTTATAGTGAAAGGAGAATATGCATGCAAGAAAGTATGCATGAAAATTAAGGCAGCTAAAAGCATTTTGATTGGATGATGACTTAAGCATAAGTACATAAGTATTGCCATACTGGGATGGACCCAAGGTCCATCAAGCCCAGCATCCTGTTTCCAACAGTGGCCAATCCAGGTGACAAATATCTGTCAAGATCCCCCAAAAAGTACAACACATTTTATGCTGCTTATCCTAGAAAGAAGCAATGGATTTTCTCAAGTCCATTTTAATAATGGTCTATGGACTTTTCCTTTAGGAAGCCAGCCAAGCCTTTTTTTAAACCCCGCTAAGCTTACCACCTTTACCACATTCTCTGGCAACAAATTCCAGAGTTTAATTACATGTTGAGTGAAGAAACATTTTCTCTGATTCATTTACAATTTACTACTTTGTAGCTTCATTGCATGCCCCCTAGTCCTAGTATTTTTGGAAAGAGTAAACAAATGATTCACGGCTACCCTTTCCACTTCACTCATTATTTTATAGACCTCTATCATATATTCTCTCAGCCATCTTTTCTCCAAGCTGAAGAGTCCTAGCCAGTTCCTAGCCACTTTCCTCATAGGGAGGTCGTCCCATCCCCTTTATCATTTTTGTCGCCCTTCTCTGTATCTTTTCTAATTCCACTATATCTGTTTTGAGATGCAGTGACCAATATTCGAGGTGCGGTCGCACCATGGAACGACACAAAGGCATTAAAACATCCTCATTTTTGTTTTCCATTCCTTTTCTAATAATACCTAACATTCTATTTGCTTTCTTAGCTGCCACAGCACACTGAGCAGAGGGTTTCAACGTATCATCAACAACAATGCCTAGATCCCTTTCTTGGTCGGTGACTCCTAATGTGGAACCTTGCATTTTAGCTGAGATGGTTAGAGTTGGGGGAACAGAGAGCTGGACAAATGAAAGCTGTTGTCTAAGGAAAATTATTTTAGGTAGGAAAGCTTATATTTCAGGTCAAGCTGTGTTTGGTGTGGAAAGTGAGTGAAATTCTGGTAAAAGTAAACTAAAAGTGTATGTGGGTACTGAGAAAAGCAAGGACTAATTCCTGAATAAAACATCCTGAATGGGTAAGAAGGGTGAGAAATTTGCAAAAATGGTTTTCTAGTACATTTGCTTTAGTGAAATTGCTAGATTAGAGTGAGAGAATCCATGAAGTTGTGAGAGAACAGTGAATAAAGATCAACTGAACTTATCAGTTAGGGAAAAATATATAATCTTCACATACTGAAATCTGGTGATTTAATTGAAAGAAACAAAGAGGACTTTTTACTAAGCCATGATAAAAAGTGGCCAGCGCTGTTGTTAGTGTGTGGGTTGCCCTTGCGCTGCATCCATTTTTAGCGTGGCTATAAAATGGCCACATTGCCATTCTGTTCTATAATGGCCACACACTTTTTTCCCTATTAGTGCGCGGCCATTACTGCATGAACCCTTACTGTCACCTATTTTGTAGGTGCTAAGGGCTCCCACAATAACCCTACGCTAATCGGGCAGTATGTGTCCGTGCTCTCCAGTTAGCACAGGGCATGCCTACTCTCTGCCCATTAACATGCCTCCCATGCTAAAAAACAAAAACAGGATTAGCATGCACAGATTGGCACACTACCGCAGGATGACTGCAGCAGTGCTTTCTAGTGTGCAGTAGCCATGCATAACTTAGTAGAAGGGCACCAAAGTCTGTTTTGACTGCTGTTGAAATCTGTGAAGCTGTGTGCTAGGGGGTGGGGATTGGAAAGGTCAGGGGAGATACTTGGCTATGGGGTTGGGATTTGCCTAGTGCCATTCCATGTTAACTCTGGACCCACCAAAAATATCAGTTCTGCCTACACTACTTGTAAAAGGTTCCCTTAATAAGCTAAAATGTCTGGATAT
This sequence comes from Microcaecilia unicolor, assembly GCF_901765095.1. NCBI lineage: Eukaryota > Metazoa > Chordata > Amphibia > Gymnophiona > Siphonopidae > Microcaecilia > Microcaecilia unicolor. The sequence goes on along the minus strand of NC_044033.1, from coordinate 455,798,312 downwards.
AGGAAATACCATTTAAAAAAATCTTCCTTAGTGTATCAGTCTCCAAGTCTTTCAGACCGAGAAACATCTGGATGAATTGCCAGGCTCTCAAACTACTGGGCAACTTTCAGCTGCCAATTAATAATAATAATAATAATAATAATAATAATAATAATACATAGTTAAAAAGGTAAACACTAGTCTCTATCAGTCAAGAGATAAGGATCTTATGGAACTGAAACTTTCTTCATTTATTGGGAAAACTTTCATCTCCAATTAGTAAGGAAAGAGAGTAAAAAATAATTCTGGAAATAAAAAATATCAAAATGGTAAATTCACTAGGTTCTTGATGTGTACCTACTTTTTTTTTCAATGGTAAGACGAGGGATTAATTCTCTAAGGGGCCCTTTTCCTAAGCGACGGTAAGCTTAGTACATGGGCACTGACAGTAGTTCTACCCACAGAGTGCGGCATTTCCAGTGCTAGTGGAAATATTTGAAAAATATTTTTGCAGGGGGTTACCGCCAGGTTAGTGTGGGAGCCCTTACCAACACCTCAATGGGTGGCATTAAGTGCTTCTACCCTCATGGCCATGTGGTAAGTGCAATCTTACCGCATGGTCTTTTCTTTTTTCATCTTTTTTGCCCACTGCTATCTCAGGGCCCCTTTTATGCAGCTTAATAAAAGGGAAATGGGACTTGATATTTTGCCTTTCTGAGGTTTTTGCAACTACATTCAAAGCGGTTTACATATGTTCAGGTACTTATTTTGTACCAGGGGCAATGGAGGGTTAAGTGACTTGCCCAGAGTCACAAGGAGCTGTAGTGGGCATCGAACTCAGTTCCCCAGGATCAAAGTCCACTGCACTAACCACTAGGCTACTCCTTATTTAGGGCCCCCTAAATAAGGTGCTTACTTTTATGCAATGATTAGGCATATAAATGATTAGAATATGAACATATAAATGTATATGTGTACACATACACCTGTAAATGCCAAAAATCCACTTGTGTTATTCTGTAAATTACTGTAATTCTATATATGATGCACAAAATTGAACATGCAAATATAATGTCGATAACTGGGTGCTAATAATCAATTATTGGCACTAATTGGCAGTAATTTAATTTGCACATGAATCATTAGGTGCCAGGATCCACAGGTAAATTATACATGCAGGTCTGAAAAGGGGGCATGGACATGGGAGGGGCATGGGTTGATCACGGGCATTCTTGGAATTTGCACAGAGTTTGAAAGAATAAGGGAAATTCACACCTAATTTAGGTATGAGAATTTATACTTGGTGGCAATCCTTGCGCCACAAATTGGATGCAGATCCCAGCACTAATTGGTATTCTATAAATGGTGCCCAACTCTGAGTGCCATTTATAGAATAATGTGTAACACTAATTATTATCAGTACCAATATTTCGGCACCATATATTGAATTGAGTTCAAAGTGCTTATTTGACAGGTGGGGGCACACATGGGCAGAGTCTTGGCAGAGCGTGAGTAGGACTCATATGCATAACTTATAGAATACTATAACTTATGTGCATTCACTGGCATTTAGGTGTGACCACTTACAACAGCTCTATGGCTGGCATAAATGCTCACACTTAAGTTATAAGTACATAAATACATAAGTATTGCCATACTGGGAAAGACCAAAGGTCTATCAAGCCCAGCATCCTGTTTCCAACAGTGGCCAATCCAGCTCACAAATACCTGGCAAGGTCCCAAAAAGTACAAAACATGTTATACTGCTTATCCCAGAAATAGTGGATTTTCCCCAAGTCCAATTTAATAATGGTCTATGGACTTTTCCTTTAGGAAGCCGTCCAAATCTTTTTAAAACTCTGCTAAGCTAACCGCCTTGACCACATTCTCTGGCAACGAATTCCAGAGTTATAAAGTTATATAAGTTATAAAGTATGGAACAACACAACAATATACTGGCTCTTCTATAAATCACTTTTAATAATGTAGGCACCAATCATATATCTTCCAAACTTCAGCAGCAACTTTTTGCACATGGAGACCTCACTTAGGGGTCCTTTTACTAAGGTGCGCTGAAAAATGGCTTGAGGTAGTATAGGCGCTGGTTTTGGGCTCATGACGATCCATTTTTCAGCACACCTTTAAAATTGGCCTTTTAAAAATTTTTGCTGAAAATGAACATGCAGCAAAATCAAAATTGCCACACATCCATTTTGGGTCTGTGACCATATCGCCAGCCATTGACCTAGAGGTAAAGTCTCACGTGGTAACTGGGTGGGAATGACCTACGCACGCCAAATGCCACTTGGCATTTATTATTTTTTGACAGCGCATATCGGACAAGCGCCAAAATGAAATTACTGCAAGAGCCACACGGTAGCCGGGTGGTAAATCCATTTTGGCGCATGTTGGGCACGCATAGAGCCTTAAGTGGCTTAGTAAAAGGGCCCCTCAGTGACTTGTTGGCATCGTCATCGATCCCATATAATCTTAAATGCAATCATTTTAATATTGAAATGTAACTCTTAAATAACAAATGATCAAAAATTCTTTAAATTTTCTTATATGCACATTTAGCTTTCATAAGTACAAGCAGCTATAAGGACCCCTAGCAGCTTGTACTTATCTTAAGTGCTTGTGCTTTTATGAAATTTTAAAGAATGTTTGATCATTTGTTATTTGTGGACTGATGACAATGCCAGCAAGTCACAGAGAGAGGTCTCTATGTGCAAAACTTTGCTGCTGAGGAGGTCCATACTGAGTTACTTTCTAACATTTTTATTTGTATGATTGAATACTGCCTTGCTTAAAATAAACTTAAACAAACATAAACACCTACAGCTTCACTTCTGCTGTTTTATTGCCATCCATGCACCAATGCTATGATTTCTTTGGCTGCCAGTATTCCTGCGGAACAACCATGTAGAACCAAAGGGAGGATGGGGAATTGTTTATAGAGGCACCTAGTACCAAGGTTAATCATGTCCCTTGCTATAAGCTGTGTGAAGAGCTTCCAACGTCTGACTCGGTTTTTATCTTGGTTGCTATGCTGCCTTGGCTGCTGTGAAATATTCAAATTACTATATCCAAAGGTGGAAACTTGCCAAGATTTCTTTTTCTATTATACCCATATCTTAATTAGGCTATATCAAAATGCAAAGGATCTGATTTCTAAACAGCTTAACATTTCTGTTGGCACATTTGTTAACGCATCGATGAATTGTTTGGAAACCAACTAAAATGACTAGAATTGTTTCCAAGATTGTTACATCCCTTCTTTGAGAAGGTAGGATAATATACTGGTAGTTGATCACCTAAATTAGGAAAAAGATGGGAAATAAAGAAACAGCTACCAAATACCCTACAGATTATAGCATATGTTTGCCTGTTATTCAATATGGTTTGTATATTTTATGTGTTTTTAAATTTTGTTTAATTATAGTTTTTATAAATTGCCTTGATAAATCTCTGGCTTATGGGGTGGTCAAGCCAATTTTATATAAATGATAATAACCCTGCAATTTTTTTTCTAAGATCACTGTTGCCAAATCTGAAATTGTAGGAATTTGTCCAGCCTTGAGGTAATTCTAACTATACAACAATAGGTATGATACAACATAATTTACTTCAGAATCTTGCAAGTCCCGATGGATGACAGAAATGACAAAAAGCTAGAAAAAACCATGTCAGTTCAAACCTATTGTTATAGCAGCCTTGGGTGGAATTATACCAAGGCTGGATAAATTCCTACACCACCTTGGAGTCCTTTTACTAACTTGTTGTAAGCACTTATGCGTGCAGGTTAAAATTCACTACCGCAAGGCATGCTCAGGTGTCCCATGGTAGTTTGGGAATCAACGAATGCTATTCACATTCTAAAAAATAAAAAGTATTCTTTAGCACTGGGGCATTTGGGGGCAAGAGAGTAGGCGCAGATATGCTAACTGGTTAGCATGTGAGCATTCTCGCATGCTAACTGATTAGCATTGGATTATCGTGTGAGCCCTTAATGCCTACAAAATAGGTGGTGGTAAGGGCTCACATGCTAATGGAGAAATTAGAGTGTGGCCATTATTGGAAAAATAGAAAAATCTGCCTTTTACCAGCAGCACTGAAAGTAGCCTCAGCTCATGGGAAAGACCAGCATTGGGGCCACTGCAGGTCATTTGGTAAAAGGACCCCCTTGAAATTTCAGGATTTAGAAAAAACAATTCTGCCGGATTCAAGCTACATTTTGCAGCAACACCTGGAGAATTCCTAAGCTTCTGGGTGAAGCTCAAATTCTCCAGTAATGTGCTTTGTATAATAATAATAACAACAATAATAATAATAATAATTTTATGATATTTTTAGATGGTCCATTTTACCTGTTTGCTGGTTTTCCAGTCACCTTGTAGCTGACCATCCCGATCGTCTAGCAGACACAGCTGGGACCCATAGTCCATTTGTTGTCTGATGCCTAGGAGCCATATCAGATGTGGCTCTTGTTGCCCCAGTTTGCCAACTGATCTGGTATGGATTTCTTTTGCCTTACATTTACCATTGAGAATGGGTTGTGTTTGGACCACACTTAGTCTGGCCCCTCAACCAAGACCTGTCTGGTTTGGAAAAGCCTCCTTGTAACTACAATACTTCCAGCACAGCTGGAACTCCATTTGGGGTTGTGGTCTAATGTATGATGACCCTGGAGACTTGGATATAACAAAAGAGAGGGAACGAAGTACAAACTAAAGTCCAAACAAAAAAAAAACACAGCACCACAGGCCTTTAAAAATGGAACACAGTTCTTTAAAGAATGAGCCTTGACAAAAAGACCCGACACGGCCTGTGTTTCGGTGACTAGCACCTGCGTCAGGGGTCTACATAGAATACAAAACATAGAAATAACATATTTTAAAAAACTTTTTAACATATAATGAATAAAACCAAAGATTAATATTTAGACTCATCAAGCATACATATATAAGCCTATATAAACACCTAAAGCATTTAATATTTTAACATTGTATTTAATATTTAATAAATGCTAAATAGTAGTAGTAGTAGTAGTAGTAGTAGTAGTAGTAGTAGTAATATTTTAACATTCTCATATATTATTATATAGTAATTTGAAAATAAATGGATAATTAATCAAAACAAAAATGGTAACTCACCACAGTGATGATGTGGAAAACTTGGGGAATAACTAGAATATATTCCTCTACAATATATTATTCCTTACTTTTGGACAAATTTTTTTTTCATATATTAATATTATATGTTTAAAACGCTTATTTTAATTATTTATAATATATTTTATAAAAAGGTCATATTATATAATACTGGCTATAACTAAATTTCATATTCATAAAAGCTTAAACTAACAGAAAGGTCAAAAATAATTTTTTTAAAAACATTTTAAAATGTACAATACATTTCAAACATTACACTGATAATATTATAAACCTTCAAAAACATTCAAATCAGCACAGAAATGAATAAATATATAAATCTTCAAATATAAAAAAGCCAAAACTATAATATCTAGTGGCATTACTTGATCTTAATTTTTAAAAAAAACATTTTGTCACTATTCAAAATACCATTTGCATAATTGATTGCAATTGGCAGATAACAAGATGAATAACAAATTCAAAAGTATTTTATTCATTGACTAAAGTAGCATTAGCAGTTACAGATAAAATTGGTATATTTTAACTGGGTTCAAGCTATATTTTATGACAATACCTGGATGACTCCTAAGCTTCTGGATAATGCTAACATTTTTTGGTGATACCAGACAAATCTTTGCGTTATGTGCCATATATAACCATCATCATCATCATGATAATAATAATTATATTAATACCAAAGAAACCAAGCAGACCTGCAGACAAAAACAAGTAAAAAATCGAAGAGAAAAGTGGCACAATAAACTACTCCATGAACAGCATATAAAAGACATTGAAAGAATAGTCAACATATCCATAATGCGGCAGTGACTGAACAACGGAACTCTGAAGAAATAAACAAAAGTACTTATCAAGCCAGCACAAGAACAAATGCTTTGATTAAATACAGTAAAACCCAAAATTGATAAAGCATCCAATGACAGTGTAACCCAGGTCTCACCCACATGCTAACTCCAGCCCTGAGCCACAAAACAGGTCTCAGTTCAGTATGACATTCAGTGCCAATCTCCCCTCAGTCATCAGTTCCAGCACACATGCAGTCGAGCTTGGGTCAATATTCTGGAATAGCAATCCAGGGGTTTGGGAAACACTTTTCCAGTTCTGGGTTCCACTCAGCTCTTCAGTCCAGGATCCACATGGCACTCAGAAGGGTACAACCTCTACAACAGGTAGACTTTAACTCTAACCTTCTTCACAGTCACTTACTAAACTCCAGCACAACTCAATTCTAGACTTCTGTTATTCCTGGAGGGAACACCTTTTCCACTATTCTCCTCAAGTATATTTACAGGGGCACTTTCAGGGGCTATATATATATTCACAAGGCTCCTGTCCATGCCTATCCTGAAGAGAGATTTTATTTCCACAGACTGCACTCCTCCTAACAGTATAACCTCTCTGTATCAGGCTCAGACCCCCTTAGTCTGACCCTATCCATCGATGACCCCACTCTGGATCCACCCTGGTCCTGGGGTGAGCTCGCCCTAGCCCCTGATCCTGGACTGGACCTTCCTCTATTCATCCGTAGCACACTCCATTCCTGATTGTCACTTTATGAAACCACAACCGGCCTCTTACAGCCAAATGATCTCTCTGCTTTCCAGGATTCCTCTTTCCCTCCTCCAGGTCAATGGCTGAAGCTGAAGACACTGTGGACCACGTGGAGGGGCATAATCGAAAGGGACGTCCTTGTTTCGATTTGGACGTCCTCTTAAAACGTCCCCATCCAGGAGTGGGGAAACCCGTATTTTCAAAACAAGGTGGACGTCCAACTTTCATTTCGATAATACTGCCAGGGACGCCCAAATCCTGAAATATAGTTGTCCTTAGAGATGGTCGTCCCTAGACTTGGTCGTTTCTGATTTTTGGCGATAATGGAAACCAACGACGTCCATCTCAGAAACGACCAAATGCATGCATTTGTAGTGCACTGGTCCCCCTGACATGCCAGGTACATAGCTCCCTTACCTTGTGTGCTGAGCCCCCCAACCCCCCCAAACCCACTACCCACAACTGTACACAACTACAATAGCCCTTACGGGTGAAGGGGGGCACCTATATGTGGGTACAGTGGGTTTCTGGTGGGTTTTGGAGGACTCGCTGTTTCCTCCACAAACGTAACAGGTAGGGGGGGTAGGCCTAGGTCTGCCTGCCTGAAGTGCACTGCACCCACTAAAACTGCTCCAGGGACCTGCATACTGCTGTGATTGACCTTAGTATGACATATGAGGCTGGCAATCAATATTTTTAAAAATGTTTTTTGATGGTGGGGGGGGGGGGGGGGGGGGGTTAGTGACCACTGGGGGAGTAAGTGGAGGTCATCCCCGATTCTCTCTGGTGGTCATCTGGTCATTTCGGGCACCTTTTTGTGCCTTGGTCGTAAGAAAAACACGACCAGGTAAAGTCGTCCAAGTGTTCATCAGGGACGTCCTTGTTTCTTTCAATTATGGGTCCAGGATGTCCTAGTGTTAGGCACTCTCAAGTCCCGCCTTTGCTACACCCCCAATACGCCCCCTTGAACTTTGGTCGTCCCTGTGACGGAGTGCAGTTGGGGACGTCCAAAATCGACTTTCGATTATACCGATTTGGGCAACCCTGTGAGAAGGACTCCCATCTTCCGATTTATATTGAAAGATGGGTATCCTTCTCTTTCGAAAATGAGACCATTAGTCACTGACTGCAAAAAAATAAAAAATAAAAATCACCTACACTAACTACAAAAAAAGACACAACAAAGCAGTAGTCATGGTACACTGGAAAATTTGCTGAAAGTATCATTTGCCTATAGCCATAAATTGGTGGAACCACAAAACCAAAAGCATTATAGAAAATGAACAAGTCAAACTTCTCTAGCACTTCAGGATAAAGACTGACAAACATTTGCCACATAATAAACCTGATCTTACTGTAGTTGAAAAGAAGCAGGTGTGGATTATAGATGTGGCAATATTAGCATATAGCTGTGTTCAGGACAAACAGTTGGAGAAGATTGCACAATATCAAGACTTGAAGTTGAGTGACTCTTTCAAAATCCTGTAGTTGTGGTTCCCCTAGGAACTGATGCCATTGGAGCAATGTCAAAAGATCTGAAACAGCATCTAAATACACTGAACATTGACATAATCACCATCTGTCAAATGTAGAAGGCTGCACTGCTTGAAGCTGCCCACATCCTGCTGACATCTAAATATCCTAGGTTCTTGGGAAGGACTTGATAAATGCAATACCAAACCTAGCCAGAAATTCTGACAAGCTGTGCAAAACCACAATAATAGTAAGAACAATTGGCAATAAATATACAGTTTCTGTCATCAATTATTCTACTGGAATTGTACACTGGACACAAGCTGAAGTAAATAAATTTGATTGAAAACCAGGAAATTAATGATAATAAATCATCATCAACAAAAAGTTATAGCTAAATTTATCAGTTACATATATGCGTAAATACCTGGAATACGTATTCTGACACAAATATCATCCAAGTCCAGGTTTATTTTCTGTTCTATTTCCTTGATAGTTTTATTATATATCATAGTAGATGTTATATAGCATAGTAGATGATGGCAGATAAAACCTGTATGGCCCATTTAGTCTGCCCAATAAGATAAACTCATTGCATATGGTATGAAGTGATACATCATATGTATACCTAATCTTGATTTCCCTTGCCATTTTTAGGACATAGACCATAGAACTCTGCCTGGCACTGGCCTTGTTCTGAAATTTCTGAGGTTGTTATCAAAGCCACTGAATAGCTTCACTCCAGCCCATCCAAATCTATTCAGCCTTGATCAGGGCACAGACTGTAGAATATTGCTCAGCACCGGCTCTCTTACTTAATCTCCGCTAAGCTTCTTAGGATCTGATTCTTCTAAATAGGATTCCTTTGTGTTTGTCCCATGCATTTTTGAATTCCATTACTATTTTCATCTCTACCACCTCCCGCAGGAGGACATTCCAGGTATCTACCATCGTCTCAGTAAAAAAATACATCCTGACATTACTCCTGAGTCAGCCCCCTTTCAACCTCAATTCATGTCCTCTGGTTCTGCCACCTTCCTGTCTCTGGAAAAGGTTTGTTTGCTGATTAATACCTTTCAAATATTTGAATTCAAATATTTGAATGTCTGTATCACCTCTGTTTCTCCTTTCCTCCAGGGTATGTTTTGGTCAGTAAGTCTTTCACGTACGTCTTGCTACATAAACCCCCTACCATTTTAGATGCTTTTCTCTGAACCGCATCAAGTCTTTTTTCATCCTTGGTGAGATCATATCTACTAAATTATAATCCAGAACTAAATATAACTAATTATTGTGAATGTGCTCAGAAAATTAAAGTAGGAGCACCACCAAAGCGGAGAACTGTGATGCACTCAGGAAAAGAGTGGTGTAACCAGCAAAGCTCTTCTATAAAATAAAGGAGGATGACTGATTGCAAAATAAAACTTTAATTCTTCAAGAGACCTGACACAGCACTGTGTTTTGGCAAAAATGCCTACCTCAGGGGTCTGTCTGAAAAAAAAAATTACAAAAGGAAGTAACCAATGGTGGTCAATTTGTGGAAAACTGTCTTGAAAAAAGACACAATTCCAAAGGAAAACAAGAAAGTTTATAGGAGACTTACAAGCACAGCAAAACTAAACAAAATTTAAAGGAAAATTAAAGTGTCACATCAGTCATCAAAGTTCCAGAAGAACATATCTATCATTATATTCATGTAAGTCATTATGCTCATTTTATGTTGTTTGAACAAACTAACAATGAGTGACGGGGCATTGAAGATGTTATTTGTATCATATCAAGTTTGACCCTATGGACTTTGATTTGGAATGTGGAATTCTGGACATTATCAAGGTCTTTTTCACATATTAAACTTCACATAAGTGTCCATAATCTCAATATTAGAACAACGATTATGGACACTTATGTGAAGTTTATGCTGCTTATCCCAGAAATATTTTCCCCCAAGTCCAATTTAATAATGGTCTATGGACTTTTCCATTAGGAACCCGTCCAAACCTTTTTAAAATTTTGCTAAGCTAACTGCCTTTACCACATTTTCTGGCAACAAATTCCAGAGTTTAATTACACATTGAGTGAAGAAAAGTTTCTCCAATTCGTTTTAAATTTACTACTTTGTAGCTTCATCGCATGCCCCCTAATCCTAGTATTTTTGGAAAGCGTAAACAGATGCTTCACGTCTACCTGTTCCACTCCACTCATTATTTTATAGACCTCTATCATATCTCCCCTCAGCTGTCTTTTCGCGAAGCCAAAGAGCCCCAGACACTTTAGCCTTTACTCATAGGGAAGTCGTCCCATCCCCTTTATCATTTTCGTCACCCTTCTCTGCACTTTTTCTAATTCTACTATATCTTTTTTAAGATGCGGCGACCAGAATTGAACACAATATTCGAGGTGCGGTCGCACCATGGAGCGATACAAAGGCATTATAATGTCCTCATTTTTGTTTTCCATTCCTTTCCTAATAATACCTAACATTCGATTTGCTTTCTTAGCCGCCGCAGCACACTGAGCAGAAAGTTTCAATGTATCATCAAGGATGACACCTAGATCCCTTTCTTGGTTGTTGACTCCTAACATGGAACCTTGCATGACGTAGCTATAATTCGGGTTCCTCTTTCCCACATGCATCACTTTGCACTTGCTCACTTTAAATGCCATCTGCCAATTTAGACACCCAGTCTCCCAGCTTCGTAAGGTCCTCTTGTAATTTTTCACAATCTTCCCGCAATTTAACAACTTTGAATAACTTTGTGTCATTAGCAAATGTAATTACCTCACTAGTTACCCCCATCTCTAGGTCATTTATAAATATGTTAAAAAGCAGCAGTCCCAGGACAGACCCCTGAGGAACCCCACTAACTACCCTTCTCCATTGAGAATACTGACCATTTAACCCTACTCTCTGTTTTCTATCTTTTAACAGTCTGTCTTTTGGGCCCTGAACGTGGAACAGGTAGCACTTCATAAAATTCTACCCTAGAGATTCTGGATTTGAGCCTAAATTTGGTTTCCAGAACCTCCCTCCAACATTTTCTTATGTCATTGGTACCCACATGTACCAAGACAGCCAGCTCCTCCTCAGCACTATCTAAAATCCTATCTAGGTGATGCGTGAGGTTCGCCATTTTCGCACCAGGCAGGCAAGTCACCAGGCGATCCTCACATCCACCAGCCACCCAGCTATCTATATGCCTAATGATCGAATCATCAACTACAACAGCTGTCCTAACCTTTCCCTCCCGGGCAGCACTTGCAGACATATCCTCGGTGTGAGAGGATAGTACATCCCCTGATGGGCAGGTCCTGGCTACAGGAGTGCTTCCTACTTCACCAGAGTGATGCTCTCCTTCTTGGAGACCTCCATCCTCCAAGGTAGCACAAAGGCTACTAGACTGGAGGTGGGACTTCTCTACAACATCCCTGTAGGTCTCCTTTATGTACCTCTCTGTCTTCCTCAGCTCCACCAAGTCTGCTACTCTAGCTTCAAGAGAACGGACACATTCTCTGAAAACTAGGAGCTCTTTGCATCGGCACACACATATGACATCTCACCAACAGGGAGATAATCATACATGTGACACTCAATGCAAAAGACTGGATAACACCCCTCTTGTTGCTAGACTGCTGACTCCATCTTAGTGTTTTTGAGTATTAAGGATATTAGCCTAATATAAAAGTGTCTTTTAGATTATATAGTACATTGTATGATTTATTTAGTGTTTCCTTCTTAGATGGTAATGAAATGTATTTAAAACTCTGTAAGAACACTCCTTGCTTATTACCCTAATTACAATAACTGACTATAAATGAAGAGTTGTCCTAGGGGTGGGCAGGAAGACTAAACTGGATCCTGCAGTGCATGCTAGATTCTATCTGTTAAAGCTGTGGTACAAAGTTTTTAAAACTAAGTGGAAAAGACTATGGAGATTAGTTGATAAAATTTGCTTTTTATATTTTTATTTTGTCTAACACAAACCTACAATTCCTCCTTTAAACCAGGGGCGTATCTGCGTGGGGCCACAGGGGCCTGGGCAGTTCACCTGCCTCATGGCTCTTCAATGGACCTCAAAATGCTTTTGCAACAGACTGCTTTGTAAGTTATAACTTTTGATCTAGACCTGCTACTCTACCTTGCCTTACTTAAGCACAGATTATCTGTAAAGATCTCTTAAAACCTACCTCTCGTGTGCAATTGTATATTAAATCAACCTTTTTGAAGCTAAAATTACGGTCTCTTTGTGTTCTGAGTATATGGTATCTTTTATATATACTTAATTTATTTAATTTATTGCAATTATCACCTTTGGTGATTGGTGGAGAAATTAATATCCTAAAACTTATAAATACAGCACCTGCTCTTAAATTATAAACAGTAGTGAGTGCTCTCTAGAGCTCTTTCCCCCAAGATAAATTATTTCTTGTAAGAAATCGATCGCCAGGTGTAGAGGAGATGGCCAGCTTCGTTTTTCAGCCATAATGGAAACCGGGCCTGGCCATCTGAAACCCGGCGAAATGCAAGGTATTTGGTCATGGAAGGAGCCAGCATTTGTAGTGCACTGGCCCCCCTCACATGCCAGGACACCAACTGGGCACCCTAGGGGGCACTTCTACAAATTAAAAAAAAAAAGCTCCCAGGTACATAGCTCCCTTACCTTGTGTGCTGAACCCTCCAAATCCCCCCTAAAACCCACTACCCACAACTGTACAACACTACCATAGCCCTAAGGGGTGAAAGGAGGCACCTACATGTGGCTACAGTGGGTTTTGAGGGGGGGGGGGTTGGAGGGCTCCCATTTACCACCACAAGTGTAACAGGTAGGGGGGGATGGGCCTGGGTCCACCTGCCTGAAGTGCACAGCACCCACTAAAAACTGCTCCAGGGAGTTGCATACTGCTGTCAGGGAGCTGGGTATGACATTTCAGGCTGGCATAGATGCTGGCAAAAAGTTTTTGTTTTTATTTTGGGTAGGAGGGGGTTGTTGACCACTGGGGGAGTAAGGAGAGGTGATCCCCGATTCCCTCCGGTGGTCATTTGGTCAGTCGGGGCTCCTTTGCGAAGCTTGGTCGTGAAAAAAAAAGGGACCAAGTAAAGCCGGCAAAATGCTCGTCAAACCTGGCTGTTTTTTCCATTATCGGGAGAAGCCAGCCATCTCGTGAGCATGCCCCTGCCCCGCCCCCATCCCGCCCCATCCTGCCTTCACTACCCTACCGACACGCCCCCTTGACGTTTCTCCGGCTCCACGACGGAAAGCAGTTGAACCCGGCCAAAATCGGCTTTGGATTATACCGATTTGGCCGGTTTCAGGAGATCGACAGCCATCTCCCGATTTGTGTCGGAAGATGGCTAGGGATCTCGTTCGAAAATGAGCTGGATAGTGATTAAAAAATTGTGCCTTTCTTTTTCTGATCACAAATATACAGAAAGCACACACACACACACACACACATGCATGTAAGCATTTATAGTATGTGCACAGGGTTTGGAAAAAATTCCATGAGCCATGCTCTGCATGCTTTTCCCACTTGCTTTATATGCAGTCCTTGTCTAATTTGTATTTCCTTTTTTAATAATGATTTGTACACCACTTTGTTGTTTTAGCAAAGGTAACATGTGCTACTGGATTAGCACATGCTAATTTCATTAGTACACGTTATTTTACCACAGGCCACATTTTATGCAATAGAGTCTAATTACTAACAGCGTTAATATGCAGCAATGTGGTAGCATGTAAGTTTAAACTTTTTCAAGTGTGGGGATTTTTTAAGGTATATTATAGCATATGACTTTTATAATTATAGCTAAGCCGTTTTTATATACAGTAGTAGCCAATTGATCAAAAAAGGGTTGGTAGAATCCTAGTTAGAAAAAGAGAAGCTTCCAAATGTATACTATGTAGATATTTCCAGCATTATTTTGTCACATTTCTGAGAAACATTATTCATGATCTTGATTAGCTTTTGTAAGCAATTGTTCTTTGTGTTTCCCACTGGCAGCAGCTGTGTATTTTCCTCTTACTTTCACATTATGAGTTGTAAGTAGGCAACAAAAGCACAATACTAAGCCAAATTGCTATGCACTATAGCAATGCAGGTTAAAATTTAAATGCAAAATGAAAGCAAATCTTCCTTAGCTCTCATTGGGATAAAAACAGATTAGTATAAAAATGAAAATGTCCCCCCAAAAAACAAAACCAACCTGATGTTAAAGAAATTCTAGACAGTTATCAGATATTCCATTATTTCTGAGATCTGTGAGAGTTGTGTTGATGGTTCTTCTACGTATTTCCTACCTTCTTTTTGTATCCATTTGCAGCCTGACTCAGGCCCATGAAATATGCTGTCATGGTTTGCTCAGGCACTGCACTTGTGCTTCTAGCCGACATGATAGTAACGGAATCTACGCGGGCTGCAAAGAACAACTCATAAAAAAACTCCAGATCGCCCAAAATACAGCAGCCAGGCTGATATTCAGCAAAACACGCTTTGAAAATGCCAAACCCCTCTGAGAAAAGTTGCATTGGCTCCCAATCAAAGAATGGATCATCTTCAAAATCTGCACCTTAGTCCACAAAATCATGTACGGCATAGTCCCAGGATACATGACAGACCTTATAGACTTACCAATAGGAAACAAAGTCAGATCGTCAAGATCCTACCTAAACCTACACTACCCAAATTGCAAAGGACTGAAATACAAAACACGCAGCCAGCTTCTCCTACATAAGCGCACAACTATGGAATTGGCTTCCAAAAGCTGTGAAAACAATCCACTACCACTTGAACTTCAGGAAATCACTAAAAACCTACCTCTTCAAAGAGGCCTACCCCAACGACCCCACGTAACCCACTTCACCTACCAACACAGCATGACTATGATCGAACAGGACATCACACAATCTTCATCCATTCCGACCCTTCACTTATACCTCATATGATCAGTATACAACTTTGTATTTGTTATCCACCGACTGGGCAAATGCCTTTGATGGTACTATATTGAGCCTGCCACATTGAGCCTGCAAATAGGTGGGGAAATGTGGGGTACAAATGCAACAAATAAATAAATAGTACAGTGTGAGTCTCTCCTGCTCACTTAAATCACTTTGAATATTGGACTCTATCTATAAAAATGATGAACATACTATAATAAAAACTTTAAAAGAACAAAATAAAGAAAACTTGAACATATACAGCCTATGAGAACCAGGCAAGGATGTGCGGACATGCCCCTTGCATGCATTTAGGAGTAAGTCACAGGGTGGGAAAGACCAAAGCGATGCAACAAAGATGGCTATAAAGTCTTTATTGAAATGCGAATTGAGCCAAATTAAAGAGTGTAGGACTCTACACGGAGCTTGTGTTTCAGCCAGAGCCGTTATCAGAAGTCCCAGACAACTTCCAAAATGAAGACAGTAAAAATAATGGCTCTCTGCCTGATGTCAATAGGAGCTTGAGGCAAAGCGAATGTTGCTACTTCAGAATCGCTGTAGTAGAAAAGGGTTTATAGTGGAGGAGTAGCCTAATGGTTAGTGTAGTGGGCTTTGAATCTGGCAACCTGGGTTCAAGTCCCACTGTTCCTCTCTGAGAACCTGGGCAAACCACTTAACCCTTCATTGCCCCAGGTACAAAAACTTAGATTGTGAGCCCTCTGGGGACAGAGAAAGTACTTGCATAGCTAATAGCACTATAAAAATGATTAGTAGTAATAGTATGCACATACCTTTGAAAATGTTAGGCACCTGCATAGAATTTTACCCAGAAGACACATGAACCTCAAAAAAAGTGTAAATGTAAATGTCTAGTTTGCTTTCTCTTTGAAAATGTGGCACATATGTGTTTTTATTCAAATGTGCAATTATAAAAATCCCCCTTCATATCAAAATAGCTGGAACACCATAGTACTTTCATAAAAGCAAAGGGATATGAGCAGAAACATCAGGTTTTGATGTCAGGGGTAGCAGACCATTTGTAAAATAGGTGTCTGTGTGAAGCTGAAGAACTGATCTAAATATGTGTCATTTTATTCAAAATCCATTTGGGGGAGCTGTCACTTCCCTAGCACTCTCTCTAGCTATGCCTCTGGATGTGAGGAGATTCAGCAAGTACAAGAAAAGAAATATGTACCGAGCTAGGACTTGACCATTGATAATCATGCAAAGGAAAATAGATATTTTTCAAATAATCATATTCTCAAATAACACAGCGGAGAGCAAGTAAACAGTTCTCTAATCTACCAAAGGCAGGACCTCCTCAATAGAGATAGGTATAAAAGGAATATAAATTCTTGTGCTGATACATGTTTAAGTCATATTCAATATTACTTGCTGTGAAATAGTCGTATAAATTCAGAGTATCATATTATCATGTACTGACACTCATCAGCAGGGTAACACCATGGATTGGTTTTGACATAATGTGTTTGCTTAGGAACAATTCATGAAGGTATGTTGTCCCACAGTTTCTTGCATCTTAAAGGTGTGAATACAAATAACTGAATTTAATGCCTCAAAGGACGTTTTCCAAAGATCAAGGGTGCCAACTTTGTATAAACAGCCTAAAATTGAACAAGTTAAGCCCAGAACTAAAGACACCTATTTTCAGTGGTGTGCTGGAGCCGGTTGTTAGATTTTCTTCCGACTTGCGAGCCGTTTGCTAAAAAGCGTGAGCCGTCTCTCCTCCCTACCTCTGGATCCGGTCCCTCACCGACCTGACTCTGAGTCACCCTGCCTTGTCCTTCGAATTCTTCGGGGCAGGCAGTCTTGCCTGCCCGCTGCCAGAGCTGACTCTCCCCCGCTACCGGTTCGCGCTTTAAAAATGGCCACCGAGACTTCCAGAGGCGGCCTCGCGAGACTTCTACTGAAGTCTTGGAGGCCGCCCTTGTAAGTCTCGGTGGCCATTTTGAAGTGCGATCCGGCAGCGGGGGAGAGTCAGCGCTGGCAGCGGGCAGGCAAGACTGCCTGCCCCGAAGAATTCGAAGGACGAGGCAGGGTGACTCAGAGTCAGGTCGGTGAGGGACCGGATCCGGAGGGAGGGAGGAGAATTCGCTGAACAACTCGGAAGGGGGTGTCAGGGGAGAGAAGGGAGTCGCTGGGCATGGGTGGATGGATGGAGGGGAGAGAAGGGTCACTGGGTATGGGTGCATGCAGGGCAGGGGAGAGGAGGGTCACTGCTGGACATGGGTGGATGGAGGGCAGGGGAAAGGAGGGTCACTTGGTATGGGTGCATATAGGGCAGGGGAGAGGAGGGTCGCTGGGTATGGGTGCATGGAGGGCAGGGCAGGGGAGAGGAGGATTGCTGGGTATGGGTGCATGCAGGGCAGGGGAGAGGAGTGTCACTGGACATGGGTGGATGGAGGGCAGGGAAAGGAGGGTCACTGGGTATGGGTGAATGCAGGACAGGGGAGAGGAGGGTCACTGGACATGGGTGCATGCAGGGCAGGGGAGAGGAGGGTCGCTGGGTATGGGTGCATGCAGGGCAGGGGAGAGGAGGGCCACTGGGTATGGGTGCATGCAGGGCAGGGGGAGAGAAGGGTCGCTGGACATGGGTGGATGGAGGGCAGGGGAGAGAAGGGGAGAGAGAAGAAATGCTGGACATGGATGGAGGGGAGGGAAGAGTGAGGAAGGAGATGAGATGAGGGAAAATGAAGAAAGGTGAAAAACTGCACATGGATGAAGAAAATAGGCAGAAGCTGAGGACCAGAAATGAAGAAGAAAGGAGGAAAGGAAAGAAATAAATGGAAAGGAAGCCCTGGAAATGGAGTTAAGAGGACAAATAGCAGCAGAATCAGATACTGGGCCAGCATGATCAGAAAAACAGTCACCAGACAACAAAGGTAGAAAAAAATCATTTTATTTTCATTATAGTGTTTGGAATATGTTCTCTTTGAGAATCAGATGCTCAACATTAAAAGTTTATATTTATTTACTTATTTATGGCATTTTATCTCACATTAAACATGAATTAGATTGGAACCTGGGATCATTTAATTTTTTTTCCTGGAGTAATACATTGCCACCCCCCCCCCCCCCCCCCCCCCAGGCTCTCTCCCTGGCTATAGCCAGCTCTGCAATTTGGAAGGGCGCAGAGGGAACGGGGACACAGAGAGGGGCCAGGGGGGCGCAGAGGGGGACCAGGGAGAGAGCCTGTTGTTAAACATTTACCAGCATACCAGTGCCTATTTTCCATGATGTGTGTTCATGTGTCAGCAGTT
The DNA here is from genome assembly GCF_901765095.1 of Microcaecilia unicolor. Classification (NCBI taxonomy): domain Eukaryota; kingdom Metazoa; phylum Chordata; class Amphibia; order Gymnophiona; family Siphonopidae; genus Microcaecilia; species Microcaecilia unicolor. The sequence continues at coordinate 455,779,922 of NC_044033.1, read as the reverse complement.
ATTGTTTACAAATGGACCTGACCCCCTCTTCTGACCTCTACAAGGCACTACATTAGCTCTGTATATCCAGAGAGTTAAGCCCATGACTGCTGGTTACCAAAAACAAACTAAGCCTTAATCCCAATTCTTTATTTAATCTAACTGATGACAAGATTAAAAAAGAAATCAGTCACTTACAGCAGCATTGAGATGGATTAGGTATTCTGCACATACAGATTGAGTCTGTCTGTGATCAACCTCTCTCAAGAGAGGAAGAACTGTCAGTGCATGGTAATTTGGATACTGAAATCAACAGGCATAGCAGCTGCAGAGGTAACCATAAGTAACCACACAGAGGTGAAAAGTCATTATACCTTTCTATCCTGAGAGGATAAAAAACAAGCAGCAGTTTACTGCCTCAACATGGAGAGTTCATACCCTCTACATGTTGGATCTAAGACCTAGGTACAGCTTCTAGCCCTCTCTCAATTCTCTTACAGAAAGCAATTAGAAGGAGGGAGAATTCTGCTCCTCCCAGCATGCCTAGATGCAAGCAGTAACAAAGCTCAAAAAGAAGCTGAGTGCAGAACACAGGCATGTCTGTAGTCCTTTGTGATTAGCTATTGTTAACAGCACAGGTGTTAACAATGGCTAATCACAAAGGACTACAGACATGCTGGGACCTGGTTCCATATACACAACTTATAATATACAGACAGGTAATCAGATATGCATAGAGCACAGGCTACCCCATGTAATGGGGAAGAACACTCACACCTGATATCAGAAGATACAGCTATTAACCCTTTACTGATAACGAAACATTATAAGCATGCAAGCCAATGCAAGCTGAATCTTTTGTAGCTTGACAAACTTCTTGTCATCTCAGACTTTCTGTTATCCTGGTGACTTCTTTTTTCTGTCTTGCAGGAGCTGAAATGTGAAATAAATAACACAAAACAAACAACATAAAAGAGAGAAAGAGAAAAAGTCTCTGGAGTGGACAATGGTCCACAGAGTTCATGTCTCTTCATGAGGTACAAAGAGCACCACTTGGGTAGCTGGTCAGATGAAGGTCTTCGCTGATCCTTGATTCACAGTGTTCACTTCCATGTTGTGGACTTTACCATCTTGGCTAGTAAAGGTCTTGATTACAGGCCCCAAAGGCATGATTGTCTTTGAGCAGTACAATGTCTCCTTCTTCGATATTAGGCTTTGTGGATTGCAGAGTTGGAAGGTTGGGATCATTTCCAATTATCCCAAAAAGACATCTGTGAGGTTCTGGACTTGTTTCCAGTGACATTTGAAAATGTCTTTGCTGTTAAACTCTCCTGTTGGAGTAGGAGTCGTGTCTGTCTTCTGTTTTAGGAGCATGTCTGGTGTTAAAATCCATGGTGACTTAGGGTCAGAAGATGCTTGTACTAAAGGCCATGAATTAAAGATAGCTGTAGCTTCTGTGAGGAAGGTGGTTAAAGTTTCATGTGCTAATCAAGTAGATCCAGTTTCTATAAGCATAGTATCTAGGATGTGGTGGGCAATCCCTATCATCCTCTCCCACAATTCACCCATATAAGAAGAATGAGGGGGTTGAATATCCATGTACATTAATTTTTATCACAAAGTTATTTCTCGATGGTGTGATTCTCAATTTTAGTAGACGCGATGTTCAATTCTCTAAAAGTGCTCACAAAATTGGTTCCACAGTCAGAACACATATATGTGGCTGGAACATGAATTGAGAAGAATCTCCTGATTTGATTATGGATGAAGCCCAGGACTACTTTATTGTCAGTGTGAACACTGACTGTGCTTACTTGAATGTTCACTTAGTAACAGCTCTACTATCTCCACTGCCAGCATAATTCTCGGAGTGGAATGGTGTTAAATTAACACTGTTAATGGGATGTGGTACTAACTTGGCCTCGTTGAAGATAAAACCCCACATAAGATATTCCTTCTGCATCTGTTGTTTTTAAATAGGCTACTGAAGCTATGCCTTTTTAAAGAAGCATCTGAGAAGATGCAAATCTCTTTGTGGCTGGCAATACTGACTTGTGCAAGAATATATGTGCGTGGTATTTGAAGCAGTTCAAGAACCTTTAGGGAATCTTTCCATTTTCCCAGTCTTGTTTCATTTCTTGTGGTAGTGAGTTATCCCATCCATCAGTACTTTGGGACAGTTCTCTTAAGAAGGATCTTTCTTGAATGGTACTGAAGCCACAAACCCCAATGGGTCATATAGACTGTGGAAAAGACTCCTCTATGAGTATATGGTTTGTCTTGAGTTGAGACTCAAAACGTAAAGTTATCTCTTTTTAGGTCCCAATGCAAACCAAGGCTTTACTGAAGTGGAGGTGTATCTAATAAGTCTTTGGCATGATCCTCTACAGGAAATGCTTTCATTACCTCTGGAGCTTGGCATAATATCAGTTTAGAGCACAGATACCAGTTCAGGTAAGCCTCTGTTTAATGTTTAATTCCCTCCCCCCCCCCCCCTCCACACCCCATCTCCCATCATCCTAAGGCTGATCTTTGATTAATAGGCTTTCCAGCCAGTTAGGAGGTAGACGTGGAGGGGCATAATTGAACGCGAACACCTATCTCCATGGGCGTCTATGTCCGAAAACGGGTACGTGAAGAGGCGGGACAGACTGTATTTTCGAAAAAATGGACGTTTTTTATCTGGGCATTTGTTTTTTTTAGCGATAATGGAAACTAAAAATGCCCAGCTCACAAACGTCCTAATCCGAGCCATTTGGTCGTGGGAGGGGCCACGATTCGTAGTACACTCGCCCCCCTGACATGCCAGGACACTAACTGGACACCCTAGAGGTCAGTGCGGTGGACTTCAGACAACGCTCCCACATGCATAACTCCCTTACCACGGGTGCTGAGCCCTCAACCCCCCTCCCCCAAAACCCACTACCCACAAATGTACATCACTACCATAGCTCTTAGGGGTGAAGGGGGCACCTAAATGTGGGTACAGTGGGTTTTGGAGGCCTCCCATTTACCAGCACAAGTGTTACAGGTAGGGGGATGGGTCTGGGTCCACCTGGCTGAAGTGCGCTGCGGTACCCACTAAAAGTGCTCCAGGGACCTGCATACACGCAGGCCTCTAGGACTTGTTGCTGCTATGTAACAATGGCACACCAGTTGACACCTGAAGACTAATCTCTCCAAAAACATCCTTTATTGGAATAAGCACGCTTATTCACAGTTAACTGCAGATCAGAGGTTGTGCCCCACTGGCAACGAGTCTCCTTGGTACTGAGATGAGCAGTAGGTCAGAGCTGGCAGAATGCTATACAATGCCCTCTTTCAGCCACATTCAAGGTAAGAACTAAGTTCTGTAATGTGGCTAACATGTGAAAGGGATCTAAAACTGTCTTACAAAAATGGCCACTACCTCATGGACTACCAGAAACAAACAGGGCACACTCTGACCCAGTAAGCAGGGGGAAAAGCACCATGGGAGTAGAGCCTACCAACTACCAACATCGTGAGCATTTGCCACAAGCTAGTGGAATCACGGAGCCCAATACCCTACACCCACCACAATGCATTGCTGATGTGACTTTGCAGTGTGCATAACAGAAAAGGTGTCACACTCACCCAAGAGCCACATCAGAACCAGGGAAAAGCTGTCACAGGATAGAACACATTCTGCTGTCATGGAGGTGGGTACAGCATTTGAGGCTGGCATAGAGGCTGGAAAAAAGTTTGTAAAGTGGGTTTTTTTTTTGGTGGGAGGGGATTAGTGACCACTAGGGGAGTCTGGGGAGGTCATCCCCGATTCCCTCCAGTGGTCATCTGGTCAGTTGGGGCACATTTTTGGGACTTGTTCGTGAAAAAAAAGGTCCACAAAAAGTGACCCAAAATCGCGGTCAAAACGCCTTTTTTTTGATTATCAGCTAAAGATGCCCATCTCTCCTCGGCCGATAACCACGCCCCAGTTCTGCCTTCACCACGCCTCCGACACGCCCCCGTCAACTTTACCCGTTTCCATGATGGATTGCAGTTGGAAACGCCCAAAATCGGCTTTCGATTATACCGATTTGGGCGCCCACGGGAGAAAGACGCCCATCTCCCGATTTGAGTCGCAATGTAGGCGTTTTTCTCTTTCAATTATAAGCAGGATAGTAGACTGAAGCAAAAAAAGAAAAAAAGTCCCCCCCCCCCCAAAAAAAAAACCCCAAAAAAACCAATCTACAAGTGTTGTGTCTGCTTTATTTATTTTAGGAAGAAAAAGGAAAAGAACCTCTGCAGAAACACACAAGCCACACAGACAGCAAAGATGATCCAAGGAATGAAGAACAGATGAAAGTAATGCCAATAGGGATTTTTTTAAAATTTGAGGAGGAACCCAAATTGGTCAAGATTTGGCTTTACCTTTGTCAGAGGTCTACAAACATCCTATATAATAAAATGCACCTCCAACATTCTGAAGCTGACTGCATGGCTGAGGCATTCCTGCTCTCTATATCCATCTCCTGAATTGACATCACGTACTTCCGGGTTCGTCACAAGCAGAAGTGACCAACCACACGAGGTTTCTCAGCTTCAGAATGTTGGAGGTGCATTTTATTAAATAGGATTGGTCAGTTCCTTGAAGCACAGACAAAGCTCTGCGTCCTGCACAGTAATGCTCAGACACCAGAGAGAGAGAGAGTGGGGGGGGGGGGGGGGGGCTAACACCAGAGAAAGGGAGGGAGGGAGGGAGGGGGGGGCCTGACACCAGAGGGGGGTGGAGAGGTATCTCTGTCACACACACACTCTCACACACACACACTCTCTCTCTCTCTCTCACAGTCAATGTCTTTCTCTCTCTCACTCTCACACACTGTCTCTCACACAATCTATGTCTCACACTGTATCACTTTCACTCTCTATGTGTCACACAGTCACTCACACACTCTCTTGGTCTCATACACTCAGTCTCACAGAGAGTCTGTGTCTCACACACTCTCTCTCGCACACACTGTATCTGTGTGAAACACACTCTCTCTCTCTCACACTGTGTCTCACATACGCACTTGCACACACTCTCATTCTCACACACACATACACTCTCTCTCTCACAGACACACTCACACCCAGACTCACTCTCTCTTTGTCACACACACACACTCGCACATTCACTCTCTCTCTCACACACAGTCACTCTCACATACACTCTCTCAAACATACACACTCCGAGGAAATCCTTGCTAGCGCCCGTTTCATTTGTGTCCGAAACAGGCCTTTTTTACTAGTATTTTAATAAAAACAAATAAAAATAAAAGCACAATGGTCTAAAGAATTATTATAACAAGTACAAGAATAATAATAAATAACAGACATAACACATACTGTATTAAACATATTCAACATCAAAACAGAAATACACCTTACCACCAGATTCCTTCAAAACAAATGCTGAAAGGTTAGTAAATAGACAGGTCTTCTTATAAATAAACTAAAGTAGGCTTTATATATATATATATATATATATATATATATATATATATATATATATATGTATATCTATCTATCTATCTATCTATCTATCTATCTATCTATCTATCTATCTATAGTGAATGGGCTGTATCGGCATTAGCGCATGGCAGCCACTAGCACAGCTTAGTAAACAGGGGGGGGGGGGGGGGGTAAATAATGCCCAAGCATACATAGCATGGCAAGAAACAGTATGGTTTCACATTTAAATAATATTGATCCAAACAGTAAAAAGTATACGCTTGATTTTAGCAGGCAGCAATCTAACAAATTATAACACTGCAACATTGTGACCGCACCTGGAGTATTGTGTTCAGTACTGGTCTCCGTATCTCAAAAAGATATAGTAGAATTGGAAAAGGTACAGCGAAGGGCGACCAAAATGATAGTGGGGATGGGACGACTTTCCTATGAAGAGAGGCTGAGAAGGCTAGGGCTTTTCAGCTTGGAGAAGAGACGGCTGAGGGGAGATATGATAGAAGTGTATAAAATAATGAGTGGAATGGATCGGGTGGATGTGAAGCGACTGTTCACGCTATCCAAAAATACTAGGACTAGAGGGCATGAGTTGAAGCTACAGTGTGGTAAATTTAAAACGAATCGGAGAAAATTTTTCTTCACCCAACGTGTAATTAGACTCTGGAATTCGTTGCCGGAGAACGTGGTACGGGCGGTTAGCTTGACGGAGTTTAAAAAGGGGTTAGATAGATTCCTAAAGGACAAGTCCATAGACCGCTATTAAATGGACTTGGAAAAATTCCGCATTTTTAGGTATAACTTGTCTGGAATGTTTTTACGTTTGGGGAGCGTGCCAGGTGCCCTTGACCTGGATTGGCCACTGTCGGTGACAGGATGCTGGGCTAGATGGACCTTTGGTCTTTCCCAGTATGGCACTACTTATGTACTTATGTACTTATGTGACAGAACTCATTCTATTTTGCCTTAGCCACTAATTATTACTGTGTAGCAACAGAAAAATCGAGATGGGTATATAAGGAAAAAAATGTAAAACAATTACGTAACACTATTTAAAGTTAAAAGTAAACCACAGCAGAGTGGTTCACTGCAAGTGGCTGGAAAATATTGTTCTGTTCCTATGCAAATCCAAGCTATAATTGTGCCAAAAAAAATTACAGAGAAACTTATAGTACTATAGACAATTTACAACAGCATGCTATAACAATGCATCTTTGGCAAACAGAAAATACATAAAATATTAAATGACCATTTAATAAACAGATACATTTTGCTTTTTAGTAATTTCTTTTTCAAATGTGTGTTTATTCAAAAACTGTCTATGTTTTGATGGTAAATATGTTTACTATTTGTTATGTCTATTATTTATTATTATTTTTACATGTTATAATCATTTTGGACCACTGTGATTATACTTTTAATTCTTTTTATTAAAATGTGTATGTAGACCCCTGACAAAGGCAAAGCCGAAACTTGGCCAAGTTGGGTCCCTCCTCAATAAAAAAAAAAAAACACAACTATTTACATTATTCTCATCTGTTCTTCATTCCTTGGATCAGGGGCGCCCAACCATTAGGCCATCTGAAGCGGGGGCCTCAGGCAGCACTCTTCAGGAGCGGCATCTCGGGGAATGGTATTCATGGTGTTTTACCTCGTCACGTTCCAAACCCAGCATAAGTAGCCACACAGAGGTTAAAAAATCACCATATCTTTCTGCCCTGAGAGGATAAAAAACAATCAACAGTGTACTGCCTCAACATGGAGAGTTCATGTCCTCTAGGTACAGCTTCCAGTCCTCTCTCAATTCTCTCACAAAAAGCAATTGGAGGGAGAGGGAATTCTGCTCCTCTCAGCATACCTAGAGGCAAGCATTAATAAAGTTCTAAAAGACACCGAGGGCCCGATGCACAAAGCTCCCATTAAAAAAGACATAGCTTTGGGATCCCCCATCAAAGTTAACGATTCCAAAATAGGGGAGTGATACTGAATGGAAATCACATGCAGATGAGCTGCATCAGCTTGCATTTACAGCTCATTTCTATGATAGGAAGAAAGCCAGCACATGCGTAGAATGGTGTTATTGGCTTTCTTCCATAAAAAGTGAAAGGACTTCCACAGCATTCATCACATTCATGCTTTTGTATCTTTCAACAAAAAGGATACCACTAAAACCATAGCTAAATATTATTTTAGTGCACTTGATCCACAGTCTTTTTAAAGATTCGATCCATGTTTAGCACCCTTTTGAAACAGCCATTACTACATTTGGGTGGTATAACTCCCAAAAGATTCCTGAGGTAGTCACTTTTGCCGAAACATGGTTCTGTGTCGAGTCCTTTCAGTTTTTATGGAATAAAGTCAATAACACACTCTCCATTTCCTGGTCCAATTATTGGTCACACTACTCCCTCTTTCAACGTGCGTAGGGGAGTCACTAGCTGGAAACAGGATGTTGGGCTTGATGGCCCTCCAGTCTATCCCAGAATGACAATGCTTATGTTCTTATGTAATGGACACAGAATACCCCTCACCATCCCCTATAATACGCACAGTACACACACAACCCTCTCACATTGCTCACATCCCCCTGGATAAAGGTTTATAATTGCTGCAATGTGTAAAAATTGTGTCATTTGTGAAAATTATTTGGTTTAATAGATGTTCACATATAGAAGTTGTTTTATGAGGGACAGACTAAAACCATTCAAAATTTTAAAAGAATTCCAAACAGAACAATTGAAGAGGTGCGTTCCAAAATCTGTTAAGTATGAAAAGCTGTTTTATAGATAAATGTAAGCTTTTGATTTCAAGAATTCTAGCAACATAAGATTTTTTTCACTGAATATAAACTTCACTTATCTTGTGCTATCTAGAAGGCCAGTCTGCTTCTATTATGAACTCATTTTGAAAAAACAAAACAAAACAGGTATTTAACAGATTTTGGAACTCACCTTTACAATTAGGACCTACTTTTCTGGATTCTTCTGTATGAGTACATGCGAATCATCCTAAAATCTCCATCAGGATAGCTTTTTCACCCTTATCCCCTGGATTCTATATATGGTGCTTTGAGTTGCACACACAAATTTGGATGCTTGTCCAATTTGCAGGTGCAATTTAATTGATCAATGAGCCAATCAGCGCTGATAATTGAGCAATAACAAGCAATTATCGGCACTAATTGGTAATAACTAGAATGTACATGTGCATCTTTTTTAGGCATATTCTATAAAGAGATGCATGTAAATTCTAGTGCGTGGAACTGAAAGGGAGGCATGGCTAAATGAGTGGCATGGGCAGGTCAGGGGCATTCCTAAAATGTATGCACTTTGTTATAGAATTCATGGGATCCATGCCTAATTTACACTTGGGGGTTTATATCAGGTTTTCATTAGTGTAAATAGTTGCTCCTAAATGTAGTTGCACTTCCCAGCTTTAGGTTATTGTATAAACCTTGCCTAACTGTAAGCGTGGTTTATAGACTAGCACTAAGTGCTATTTTTTGTGCCAACTTTTTTAGGTACCATTTATAGAATCTAGTCCTATTTGAGTGAATAGAAATTCAGACATAGAAGTCATTGGTAGTAGGGAAACACATAGACACACATGCCGACATGGTATTCTCCTAAACCCCAAATCCAATTTCTTTTTCTCTCCCCCTCCCTCAGAGCCTTGTAAGCCCTACAATATGGTACCCTGTGAGGGTGAAACCTTAACATAGCACTACAATACAGACCTTGGCTAGTTAAGACTCTCCTGCCAGATTCTATTTCACTACATACTACAGACTTGGTTTAAAATTCAATATGAACTCTAACTGAGCTGCCAAGGCCACTAAGCAGCCAGAAAGATGCCTGTGGCCTACTTGAGTGACGTAAATCCTAGGCCTTATTGCCCAAAGAAACTGTGTGAACCCAAGTCAAGGACAGTACCCCAGACACTTGATGTAAAAGGGGACTTACTTAGGGTTTATGGAGTCAAAACATCTGGAGTAAAGAGCACTGTGTGATTACCTTTGGGGTCACAGTGACCTCCAGAAACTAAATATATAAAGCCTCTTGGTAAGAGAGAGGTTTTCTGGTGACAACTGGATCTGAGCTGCCAGAGCCTCAGAGTTTGTCACCTCTCAGCACCCTGCATCTCCCCAGAGGTGAACCCCTGCTGCACATCAGTGTCCTGAGAGGAAGGACCTGCCCAGCTGCCAGCATCTCCCGTCAGTTCTCCTAATAGCTCTCCTGCTCTAGCAACTGATGGAAGAACCTGCTCTGCTAGCCAGGTTTAACTGTTTCTATTTTGTAATGTTGGGGAAATATAGGTGGTTTAATAGTTGTGGGTATAGGGTACTAGGTGTGCATTTTCTCTAGCTTGCCTGACAGTTATTCATTCCTTTTCCCTAGGTGATCTTGCATCTGTGCATTGTTCTCATGTTCCTATTAATTTATTTGTTGTCAAATAAATAAGGTTTGGGTTTTTTTTAATTTCTTGGGCCTTGTGTCTGTTTCTTGTCAGTATAACCGGGGATGAGAGCTTGGATCTATGTACCAATGGACATATCATATTTTCTAAATTCCAGAGTGCTAATTATAACAAGTTACATTCCTGTCTGCACCGACCTCTAGGAGGCACTGTGAATCTTTTGCCCCTACAACCCCACAGTCCCAGAAGGATTCCCCCAGGTTTTCCTTTCAAATCCATGGTGGTCTAGGGATTATTGGGGCAAGAGTGATGCTTACTCATGGCTCTGCGAGACTTCTGCTAGAGGTTGTGACAGCCATTTTGAATCTGAAGCCATGATGAGCTCGAGTAAGTGAGGATCAGAAGGAAGGAAGGAGGAAGGGGGATTGGATTGAAGGAACCTTTTGCCCTTAGGAGACAGGGACCAAATGGGGGACTTTTGCCCTTTGGGAGGAGGATGAAGAGATCAGATTGGGAGGACTTTTGCTCATTGGGAAAGGGTCAGGAGGGAGAGCAACAACAGGGCAATTGAGGCCACCTCTTGGAAGTTATCCAGGCATTGGGTGATATTCAGTGCCGTGTCTGGATAGGTAACTGGCCAAAAATAGGAATGCAATTTATGCTGTCCTATCTGCCCAGTTTGCCATGCAGGTACCAGTACTAAATATCACTGGCACCTGCATAACTGCCAGCTCCTCTCTGACTCCACCCCTATAATGCCCCTCTCCTGCCTGATTTCAGTCTGGCCAGTTAATGCAGATATTCACTGCCTAGTTAAGTGCCTCTGATATCAGCAGCAAGTCTACTGAGTGTGGTTTAAGCATGCAGGAGTGGCCTAGTGGTTAGGGTGGTGAGCTTTGGTCCTGAGGAACTGAGTTTGATTCCCACTTCAGGCATAGGCAGTTCCTTGTGACTCTGGGCAAGTTACTTAATCCTCCATTGCCCCATGTAAGCCACATTGAGCCTGCCATGAGTGGGAAAGCGCGGGGTAAAAAAAAAAAACTCTTGCCCATTTTAATCACTTTGAACATTGACCCTTCAGCTTTTTTTGAACATCAGGCCCCCACATCTTTTTTTCTTATTTTTACACATTATTTGCAATAGTGTAAACTACAATTTTTAGTGAAGACGCATAGCCTGTTAGTTAGAAAACTGGGATGAGAACTAGGGAAGCATGTATCATTTTTCACATGCTTCTGCTTTTGAACTCAGCCTACAGTTATATTTCAGACTTCACTAATATTCTGCTTCTTTTGCTTCTTTTTAATGTTATCAATCACCTGGCTTGCTGAACCTAAATAATAAAATTCTGGCAAAAATCATCTTTTAGCTTTTTTGACTTAGGAACCAAATTTTGGGTCAACGGTACTTTGATCCCCACAAATCCTTTATATTTTCAATGAATTAAAGCACTGAAAATAATAATAATAATAATAATAATAAAAACAAGTGCCTAGTAAGCCATTTCCTCTCTCTCTACTCTAAATAAAGGTCATACGGTACAGGAGTAGGCCAAGGGGTTAGAACACCATGGGGCCCTTTTACTAGGCTGCGTTAAAAGGTGGCTTGTGCTATGACCAGTGCGTGAGTTTCCCTGTGCACTGAGGCCACTTTTAGCACGGCTGTAAAATGGCTGCAATTCCTATTTCCCCCATTAATGGCCAGGTGCTAATTTCCCAATTAGCACATGACCACTACTGTGTGAGCCCTTATCAACACCTATTTTGTAGGTGGGAAGGGCTCATGTGCTAACCATATGCTAAATGGTTGGCATGCAGCAATGTAGCTGTGCTAACCAATTAGCGATGGGCATGCCTACTCTCTGCTCTCCAAACACGCGCAGATGTCAAAATTATCATGGAATGCCTAAGCGTGTTCCGTGGTACTGCATATTCCACACAGGAAGCACGTGGTAATTCCTACCGCTCCATAGTAAAAGGACCCCTACAGGGCCGCCGAGAGCAGGGGCCGGGCCCGGGACAAGACCACCCCCGGCCCCCCCACCCAAGGTTGTGTCATGCCCCGCCCCCCCACCCGAAGTTGCTGGGCCCCCCCTCCACCCAAGGTCGCGTCGCGCCCCTCCCCACCCGAAGTAGCTGGGCCCTCCGAACTAACCTGAAGCGCCTTCACGTTCGCATCGCAGCAAGCAGCAGCAGCATCAGCAGCAGGGCAGACCTCTCCTTCCTTCCTTCCGTGCCCCGCCCTCGCGGACGTTACATCAGGCCTGGGTGGGACACGGAAGGAAGGAGTGGCCTGCCCTGCTGCTTGCTGCGATGCGAACGTGAAGGCGCTTCAGGTTAGTTCCGGGAGCTACGGAGGGACTGCAGCAGCGCTGGGCCCCCCCCCCAGAGGCCCGGGCCCGGGGACTTTTGTCCCCCCTGTCCCCCCCTCTCGGCGGCCCTGGACCCCTATGCTTGGTATTCAGGGGTACATAGTTCAAGTCCCACTGCTGCTCCTTGTGATCTTGGGGAGCTCATTGAACCCTCCATTTTCTCTGGTACAAACTTAGGGCCTTTTACTAAGCAGCGGTAAACCCAACGCGGGCGCACCTTTGGTGGCATAGCTACGGGGGGCATGAGCCCCCCAAATTGGCTCTGGGGCCCACGGTTAGGCTGGTGGGGGTCCCCCACTCCCCGCCAGCTGAAGCGTTTGTCACGCGCTGGTCTCTCTGCATTGCCTACCCTGCTCTTCTCAGTCACGCCATGCATAGTGCATACCCATTTTAGTGACACTTCACGCATGCTCAATTTCATTAAAACAAATGTGCACGGCATGACTGAGAACAGGGCAGGCAATACAAGACCAGCACAGGACAAACGCTTCAGCTGGCGGGGGTTGGGGATCCCTGCCAGTCAAGGACCCTTTTTGCAGTGGTGGGGGGGGGGGGGGGCAGCAGCGGCAGGGAGGCAGGCAACAATGTGCCTCCCCTACTTTGGGCTCTGGTCCCCCTCCCATCCAGGTCTGGATACATCCCTGCTTACCACACAGCAATCCGGAACTACTGCCGGCAGTAGTTCCACACCCAGTACATAGCTCTATCTCTCCCCCCCCCCCCCCCCCCCCCCCCCCCCCCCATTGCCATGCGGGAAGAGCAATGTTACTGCATGGCCATGTCTTTTTTCAGCATTTTTACCCACTGCAGTAAAAAGGGCATCAGTGTGTGACAAAAATGGCCCCCGTTGCTATTGCAGGATCCTTTTTACCGCAGCTTAATAAAAGGGCCTCTTAGATTGTGAGCTCTCCAGCAAATAACATAAAACATATTGTTGCTGATTTCTTAGTTCACTTTTATAGCAGCAGAGTGACTTGACCAATTAAGGGACTTGCTTGTAGATGTGACAACACTTAATGGATTGGTATTCAGTTCTTAGAATTACATTAGAAGCAGGGTTGCTATAATTAGTCCTGTTTTTCTGCAGCATTAAATTCCTGTTATGAATTTCAAAATCAGATTTTAATTCCTGAGTAATGTGGAGGGGCATAATCGAAAGGGGCGCCCAAGTTTTCCTGAGGACATCCTTGCAGGATGTCCCCATGAAGGGGCAGGGAAACCCGCATTATCGAAACAAGATGGACGTCCATCTTTCGTTTTGATAATATGGTCGGGGACGCCCAAATCTTGACATTTAGGTCATCCCTAGAGATGGTCGTCCTTAGACTTGGTCGTGCATGCACCTTATATCAAGTTCCATCACAACAGAGTAGCCCTCCGCACACACCCTAAGATCCTGCCAAAGGTGGTGTCGGAGTTCCATCTGAACCAGTCAGTTGTCTTGCCAACATTCTTTCCCCGTCCTCATACCCGCCCTGGTGAAAGCAGTTTGCACACCTTGGACTGCAAGAGAGCATTGACCTTTTACGTGGAGCAGACAAAGACCTTTAGACAGTCTGCCCAGTTGTTTGTTTCTTTTGATCCCAACAGGAGGGAAGTCGCCATCGGAAAACGCACAATCTCCAATTGGCTAGCAGATTACATATCCTTCATTTATGCCCAAGCTGGGCTGACTCTGGAGGGCCATGTCACGGCTCACAATGTTAGAACCATGGCTGCATCAGTAGCTCACTTAAAGTCAGCCTCCATTGAGGAGATCTGCAAGGCTGCAATGTGATCATCAGTCCACACATTCACATCTCACTGCTGCCTCCAGCAGGATACCCGATACGATAGTCGGTTTGGGCAGTCGGTGCTGCAGAATCTGTTCAGGGTTTAGAATCCAACTCCATCCTCCTAGACCCATTTTTGTTCTGTTCCAGGCTGCACTCTCAGTTAGTTGTTTATGGTTTCAGGTCAGGTCAATTTTTCGTAACCTAATACAATCAATGGTCCTAAGCCATGCAGATTACTGCAACGGAATATACGCGGGATGCAAAGAACAACTCACAAAAAAACTCCAGACCGCCCAAAACACAGCAGCCAGGCTGATATTTGGTAAAACACGATTCGAAAGTGCCAAACCCCTCCGAGAAAAGCTGCACTGGCTCCCAATCAAAGAAAGGATCATCTTCAAAATCTGCACTCTAGTCCACAAAATGATCTAGTCCCAGGATACATAACAGACCTCATAGATCTACCAACCAGAAACAGAATTGGATTATCACGATCATACCTAAACCTACATTACCTAAATTGTAAAGGACTTAAATACAAAACAACTTACGCATCCTGCTTCTCCTACATAAGCGCACAATTATGGAATGGTCTCTCAAAAGCTGTGAAAACAATCCATGACCATCTAAACTTCAGGAAATCACTAAAAAACAACCTCTTCAAAAAGGCTTACCCCATCTATCCACCGGAAATCCCCACACCCAGCAACACAGCATAACCAATGATCATAGTGGACAATATACAATCTACATTCCCTTCAACCCTCATGGTGCCTGATACACATCTACCTCATTAGACCACAATATAACCTGTATTTGTTATCAACCGAATTGGCGAATGCCATTACGGTACTATGTAAGCCACATTGAGCCTGCAAATAGGTGGGAAAATGTGGGGTACAAATGTAACAAATAAATAAATATATGTTATGTACTCGCCGTTGCGAGGCCCAATGTTTATTGTTTTGAGTGAGCTTGGTTGCTAGGGATACCCCACATGTGAGAACAAGCAGCCTGCTTGTCCTTGGAGAAAGCGAAGATACATACCTGTATCAGGTATTCTCCGAGGACAGCAGGCTGATTGTTCTCACAAACCTGGAGTTGTTGTTTGTTTATTATTTGCTTTTTGATTAAACTGAGTGGGAACGCTCACACAACAGGCGGGAAGTCGTCCGTTCATGCGCAGTGTGCATGCCAGAAGGCTCTGGCAAAACTTTTAAAATTTTGGTGTGAAAAAATTTGCCGTTTCCTGGGCCGCCGTGGACGCCAACCCACATGTGAGAACAATCAGCCTGCTGTCCTCGGAGAATACCTGATACAGGTATGTATCTTCGCTATTCACGTCAACCCATTCCATTCTGCTCATTATTTTATAGACTTCTATCATATCTCCCCCTCAGCCATCTCTTCTCGCTTTATCCTTTCCTCATAGGGAAATTGACATACCCCCTTTATCATTTTCATAGTCCTTCTATGTACCTTTTCTAATTTTGCTATATCTTTTTTTGAGATGCGGTAACCAGAACTGCACACAGTATTCGAGGTGCAGTCGCACCATAGAGTGATACAAAAGCATTATAATATTCTAATTTTTGCTTTCCATTCCTTTCTTTATAATACCTAACATTCTATTTGCTTTCTTAGCTGCTGCAGCACATTGAGCAGAGGGTTTCAAAGTATTATCGATGACACCTAGATCAATTTCCTGGTTGGTGACTCCTAATGAGGAACCTTGCATCACTTAGCTATAGTTTGGGTTCCTTTCTCTCACATGCAGTTGCTCACATTACAAATTGTCTGCCATTTAGATGTCCAGTTTCATGAGGTCTTCTTGCAATTTTTCACAATCCTCTTGCGATCTAACAACTTTGAATAACTTTGTGTAATCAGTAAATTTTAAGGTTCTTTTACCAAGCTGCAGGGAAAAAAGTGACCTGCACTAGCAGCAGGGGCTATTTTTCCCATGGCGGGTAAAAAAGCCCCCAACTCTTACTGCATGGACTCCTGCAGAACCCCACTACCTACCCTTCTCATTTGAGAATACTGACCATTTAACCCTACTTTTTCTTGTCTATCTTTTAACTAGTTTTTAATCCACAATAGGACATTGCCTCCTATCCCATGACTCTGTAATTTCCTCAGGAGTCTTTCATGTGGTACTTTGTCAAATGCCTTTTGAAAATCCAGATACACAATGTTAACCGGCTCACCTTTATCCACATTTGTCTTCACCCCTTCATAGAAATGTAGTCGATTGGTGTGGCAATATTTCCCTTCTCCTAAATCAATGATCTCCTTTTTATCCCCCCCCCCCTTGTGTCTGATCTCTCCCCATAACCCCCAGTTCCAATTCTCCCTGTGAATCCAATCTCCCCTCATACCCCATGGTTCTGATCCTCCCAATCGATTCCCCTTCTGAATCCTCCTTTGGATCCAATTCCCCTTATTCTTCCTGGTTCCAGTCCTCCTGATCCATGCCTCTTCAGTTTGACCTCCCCACATTCATTTCAAGTTCTGATCCCCTGATCCCTCTCTCCGCCCCTGGCTCCCCTGGACCCCTCACTACCTGTGAGATTGCTCTAGGTGAGTTCCCACCGAACAGTTCCCACCCACTAATTACCCTTTGGATAATTGCCACCTAGGTCAATTTCCCCCTAACCAATCTCCACCTCTCCAGCAAGGACAATTCCCCTATATAACATTTATGTTGCCAAATATACTTCTACACACTGTAAATCTAAGAAAAAAGAATAGTACCTATTTAACTATTGCAAATATATATACAATTATAAATAAATATCAAGTTAGAAATCAGCTCTTATTCCATTCAACATATACACTAAAAATCAAGAGTATGAGCTATACCTTGGAGAAAATCTTTCACAGACTTCTTGCTAAAATTTTCAACAAGAGCAATCAGGCATTCCTGACATGCTTTATACTGATGGTGCTGCGGAGATGGTAGATGCCCAGCTATAAGATGTTCCTGTTCAATCTTGACCATCACCTGCTCCTTCTGTAACACTTTTATAAAGCACCAAATATTTGGATGACAGGCTGTAACACTGGACTGCAACCAATTATGGTATCCTTCAATAGCATTGTTGGTACAAGGAATGTTACTCTCCTACACATTAATAGTGTTGAACCTTACATCACATAGCTATGGTTTGGATTCCTCTTTCCCACATGCATCACTTTGCACTTGCTCACATTAAATGCCATCTGCCATTTAGACACCCAATCTCGTAAGATCCTCTTACAATTTAACAACTTTGAATAACTTTGTGTCATCAGCAAATTTAAATACCTCACTAGTTATCCCCATCTCTAGATCATTTATAAATATGTTAAAAAAAACAGCAGTCCCAGAACAGACCCCTGGGGAACCCCACTATCTACCCTTCTCCGTTGAGAATAATGACCTTTTAATCCTATTCTCTGTTTTCTATTTTTTTGCCAGTTTTTAATCCCCCCACTGATACGAAGAATATAAAAAGTGTCTTACCTTGAAACACTGTACCGCCAAAAAGTAAAATGTATAGCAAGAAACTATGTGCACAGTCGATAAGACCTTTAAAAAAGATTGCCGTGGTCAATAATACCATAATGACACAGCACTATGTGTGCATGACCTCAAAACATTAATTATGGATACATAGCAAAAACCTGCTGGGATAACCTGATTGAGCCAGAAAAAAGATAAGAATATATAATTTCAGGTGGGAATCTACCAGGGGGGGAGTTCTGCAGGTGGCAATTGACACCTCAAGGTGAGAAATGGTCAGTGAGGATGTGGAGGGGCATAATCGAACTGCGCCGGCCAAATAGATGGCCGGCCATCTATTTGGCTGGCGCCGCAAAGAGCAGTCTCAAACTGTATTATAGAAAAAGATGGCCGGCCATCTTTCATTTTGATAATATGGTTGGGGTTGGCCAAATGTCAGAGATAGCCGGGTTTGAGTTGGCCGCCATCGGTTTTCGCCAATAATGGAAACTAATGCCAGCGATCTCAAACACGGCCAAATCCAAGGCATTTGGTCGTGGGAGGAGCCAGCATTTGTAGTGCACTGGTCCCCCTGACATGCCAGGTCACCAACCAGGCACCCTAGGGGGCACTTCTAAAAATAAAAAAAAATTAAAATAGCTCCCAGGTGCATAGCTCCCTTACCTTGGGTGCTGAGCCCCCCAAATCCACCCCAAAACCCACTCCCCACGACTCTACACCATTACCATAGCCCTTATAGGTGAAGGGAGACACCTACATGTGGGTACAGTGGGTTTTGGGGGGTTTTGGAGGGCTTAACATTTACCACCACAAGTGTAACAGGTAGGGAGGGATGGGCCTGGGTCCATCTGCCTGAAGTGCACTGCACCCACTAAATACTGCTCCAAGGACCTGCATACTGCTGTCAGGGAGCTGGGTATGACATTTGAGGCTGGCATAGAGGCTGGCAAAAAAGTTTTTTGGGGGGTGGGAGGGGGTTGGTGACCACTGGGGGAGTACGGGGAGGTCATCCCCAAGTCCTTCCACTGGTCATCTGGTCAATTGGGGCACTTTTTTGAGACTTGGTCCTAAAAATAAATGGACCAAGTGAAGATGGCGAAATGCTCCTCAGAGCCGGCCTTCTTTTTTCCATTATCGGCTGAAGCCGGCCATGTCTTAACAACACCCCCGTCCCACCTCCCATACCCTGCGGAAACGCCCTCTTTAACTTTGGCCGGCTCTGTGATGGAAAGCAGTTGGAGCCGGCCAAAATCAGCTTTCGATTATACTGATTTGGCCGAGTTCAGGAGATCGCCGGCCATCTCCCGGTTTGAGTCGGAAGATTGCCAGCGATTTCCTTCGAAAATAAGCTGGTTGACCTAGATGGCAATTGTCGAGAGGGCAATTGGTGAGCGGGAATTGTCTGGTGGGGGATGGGGAATTGTCCAGGTGCTTATTCGCCAGATACCCTGTGATACTTATCTGGAGATGATCCCTGGTAATCTAATAGAACAGGGCAGGAGCAGTCCTCATCTACTCCTGCCCCATATGGCTCCAAATTCAAAATGGTGTCACTGATCCCTAGCAGTAATCTCACAGTACTAACACTAGGGCAAGGGTGGGCAACCTATGGACCTCAGGCCAAGTGTATTTTATGAAGCCTGCAAGACCAAGAAACGTTTACATGAAAATGTCATTAGTCAGAGGTTTTGTGATTTAAAATACTGTATTTTGCAGATATTTTCAGAATAGCCACTGTAGGAATTTGTTTCCATCTTTTCTGGTTAAATTTTTATTAGTTTATTTATCACAGTAGGTGTATGATGTTCTTGGCATTTCCAGTTCTGATATTACGTAATGTCACTAGCAATAATACCATGACACTACTCTAGGCTTCTGCTCCATCCAACTAGAATACTAGCAATTACATCTGGCTAGGTCCTGGATATGGCCAGGTTGAGGAGAGGGGTTGTGGGGATCAGAACTTGGGAGGGGTTATGGAAGATTGGACCCAAGGGAGGATTTGGGGAGAAATATGGGGAGATAATTGTACCCAAGTTTGGATAGAAAGGGGACAGATTGGGGAGATAGGAGCTGGAGGTATTGGGGAGGGGAATTGGAACTGAGGTGTGGCTTTAGAGGG
Source organism: Microcaecilia unicolor (assembly GCF_901765095.1). Lineage (NCBI taxonomy): Eukaryota > Metazoa > Chordata > Amphibia > Gymnophiona > Siphonopidae > Microcaecilia > Microcaecilia unicolor. Next base: position 455,760,279 of record NC_044033.1, on the reverse strand, counting down.
AGATCATAGGGATTCAGAATGGGGGGATGGGGACCTGTCACATGATAGATCCATTATGCAGTTTACAGCTGATATTCAGTCGGGATCCACATAAGTGTCTCATCTAGGTGCCAGCTGAATATTGGCCGGGAAATGCATAAGTGCTAGCAGCTCACAAGTGCCCAGGTATGCCCCAATATTCAATTCTGTGCTATCTGGGCACAAATCAGCCTGCAGCTGTCAGACTGCCTGGAGGGGGGGGGGGGGGGGGAGTTATTTTCTGATACACAAAGTATTTTTTTTCTATCTTAATACCAGTGATCTGATATATATATATGAGTATATCAACACATGATTACTTTCACACATGAGTTTATGAAGTCTGGAAGAATATAGATTAGGAAGGAGACAACTGACTTTTTCCTATCTTAAATTGGGGTTCCTTTCTATTCTTTATTTAGTATATGCATTGCCTTATAAGCCTAAAAGAAACATAAACCATAAGAATATAAAATACTAAGGAGTAGTGATTCACTCTGGGGGTCTTTACTAAAGCTTAGCTCGAGTTATCTGCAGCAGGGCCCATTTTATTCCTATGGGCCCTGCTGCAGATAACTCGAGCTAAGTTTTAGTAAAAGCCCCCCTCTGTTTCTCTTTCTCAAGTTATTTTTCTACATTGCCATTCATGTCTGTGCTTCCTTAATTGATCAGATTGTCCCAGGATAGTACTTTAGATTATAATCATTAGAAAGGTGCATGTCCACCCAGGCTGCACAGGATTAGTGGCTTTTAATCACTGTTAAGAAAGGTAATGATTTAGTGGGTGGAAAGAAAATGCATTTCAGCAACACTGACTGATCAGGAATCGGAGCTAAATCATCTTAAAGTTACTACCAACTTTACTTCCTCTTAGCTGAGACCTTGAAAATTCTTTTAGAATTAAATCTCACTTCTGTGTTTTCTATTGTGATAGGGGGCATATATGCATGTTTGATTTTGAAATGATATAATGTGCCACCGACTGGTTTGGCATTGTCCATGAGGCAATCCTGTAAGTTGGTATCTACAGTTTTGCACCACTTACATGCATCGCTGCAGAGAAAAATTGGCAGTTTGGTGCATAAGTATGCAAAGCACCATTCTATAAAGGCACATGTTATTGGTGTGGCACTAAGTGCTATGACAGGTGCCAACGTGCAGAGCATAGGCAGAGGTGCCAATTGACACTCATACTTCAAAGAATCCTGAAAGTTATCATGCCCTTGTAGCGCTAGCATGCCAACATTACTATATGCTGAAAATACTATAAAGCCTATGTATCGCTCCATGGTGCGTCCGCACCTTGAGTATTGCGTTCAGTTCTGTTCGCCGTATCTCAAAAAAGATAAAGCGGAATTAGAAAAGGTTAAAAGAAGAGAGAACAAAATGATAAAGGGGATGGAACTCCTCTCGTATGAGGAAAGGCTAAAGAAGTTAGGGCTCTTCAGCTTGGAAAAGAGATGGATGAGGGGAGATATGATTGAGGTCTACAAAATCCTGAGAGGTGTAGAATGAGTAGACGTAAATCAACCTTTTACTTGTTCCAAAAGTACAAAAACTAGGGAACACTCAATGAAATTACATGGAAATACTTTTAAAACAAATAGGAAGAAATATTTATTCACTTAAAGAATCGTTAAACCCTGGAACTTGCTGCTGTAGGATGTGGTAACAGCGGTTAGTGTATCTAGGTTTAAAAAAGGTTTGTGCAAGTTCATGGAGGAAATGTCCATAGTCTGCTATTGAGACAGACATGGGAAGCAACTGCTTGCCCTGAGATTTGTAGTATGGAGTGTTGCCATGATTTGAGTTTCTGCCAGGTACTTGTGACCTGGCTTGACCACTGTTTGGAAAACAGGATACTAGGCTAGAAAGACTATTGGTCTGACTCAGTATGGCTACTCTTATGTTCATATATTCTGTTATTGAGATGGACATGGGGGAAGCCACTGCTTGCCCTGGGACTGGTAGCATGGAATGTTGCTAATAATTGGGTTTCTGCCAGGTACTTGTGACCTGGATTGGCCATTGTTGGAAGCAGGATACTGGAGTAGATGGACCATTGGTCTGACCCAGTATGGCTATTCTTCCGTTCTTATGAAGTTAAGTCCCTAGGTTCATTTGTAGAATATTCTCCTACTAGGAATCTTGTTATAGAATTTCCATGTGCTAAATATTGCCATTCTCTAGGTAACTCCTGACTTCATCCCCAGAATGCTCTGCTTCTATCTGGATAATGCTGGGATGGTCTGCAGAGATTTTCAGTGGTATTATCTGGATAATGCCATTGAAAATCCAGGTATGATCCCAATCAGCATCACTTCTCTGGGTAACAGGTGCCGTTACACAAAGAACTGCCACCGAATATCAGATGGCCATTTTTATGTTGAGGTCACTCAAGATTATCTTACCATGTCCTTTATCTATCCTGTAGGTCTCTTACAGTGAGGACTTAAAACACTTTCAGTAGAGTGTCCTCCATTCCAATTAGGGTAACACTCATCACTGTTATCTATTTTTTATCCAGACACTTCAAATCATTCTTGAGCTGTATGGCATTCTTGTTTCTGACCTCCAATTCAGCAACTCCAGACCCTTCCTGTTTTGTCACCCTTCTGGCAGCAGCAATAGTCAAAATAGTCATAATCATTGAGTGTTCCCTTAGCTAGTAAATTAACACCTTTCTCTGATGATTTGACAGGCTGCAGCAACTGTGTGGCTGCCATCGTTTTCAGCAAAGGAATAATGGTGCTTGGTTCCCAAGCCTCAGATACAGTTGCATTCTTCTCCTGCACAGAGCTAAGCCATGCATCTTCATCTCTGTGGTCTCATTGTGCCAGTGACATAGCCAGGTGGCTGATTCAGGATGAGCCCAAGCCCAAAGAAGGTAGGCCCAAAAACTCATCTCTTCCTCTATCCTCTTCACCCTTCTTGCTCCCCACAAACCAAAAGAAATACCTGAGCTGGTAGGGATTCACAAGCGTCACCAGCCAAAGACCTCCTGGTAGAAGGAACACTTATACTTTATAAGCTAGCAGCAGTGTCCCTAAACTACTGATATGGCTAGACTCTGTGTATGTGCACAAACTAAGCATGCACGAGGGGTGGGACAGCAGTGGCTTGGGGACATTGCTTCTGGCTTCATATTGTGTAAGTGTTCCTTCTGCTGGGAGCAGGTATTTGGCTGGTGGGGCTTGTGGATCCACTCCAGCCACACCAATGGAGCACTGATTTTGGGTAGGCCCGAGCCCAAAATGGGTGGGATTCGGCCCACCCAGGCATGCCAATCTCTTTGCCACTGATTTGTGCTCCTTTGTTCACATACCCTATATATTCCACTGGCTCATGCTTGTTTGAGCTTCCTGATTTATGATTCATTAAAAAAAGTGAGGTCATCTCAGATGTCAGTTGAAGATTGAAAGAGGATGTTAAAGCAAGAAACTGAGAAGCATAAGAGTCAGAGGGATCATTAGCATGAATGTTAAAATCCCCAAGAATGAGGGAAGGCGATGAAGGTTCAAGAAAGAAGGAAAGCCTGGCATCAAAGTCAGTGAGAAAGGAATAAAGGGACTTATCAGGGGGTCGATAAATGACTGCTACTCGGAGAGGTAGTAGAGCAAATAGAAGGATGGAGTGGACTTCGAAGGAAGAAAAACAGTGAGACTGAGGTGGAAGAAGAGGTTGAAATCTACAAGAGGGTGAAAGTAGTAGCCCGACACCACCTCCGTGACCAACCGGGCAAGGAGTATGGGAGAAAATAAACTCCATGGCATAGGGCTGCGACTGAAGCAGAGTCTTCAGAGTAAAGCCAAGTTTCAGTTAGGGCAAGCAAATGGAGAGTACGAGAGATAAAGAGGTCATGGATGTAGGAAAGTTAGTTACAGACAGAGCGGGCATTCCACAGAGCGCAAGAGAAAGGCAGGGAAGAAGGGGGAGGAGAGGAACAGAAATGAGATTGGAGATATCACGGTGTGATCTGCACAAATAGGATGAGAGCTGATGTGGAGGACCAGGATTGCTACAAGGGCCACATGGTAGCCATGTGGTAACTCCATTTTGGCACATGTTTGGTGCACGTAGACGCTTATGTGGCTTAGTAAAAGGATCCCTTAGTTTTTTCCTTGATTGTAGTGAGGCAGAAAGGTGAGTAAAACTTCTGTCTTAAACATAGACTTCAAACAATGCAAAACTTAAAAGGGATCTTTTACACAGGACAAAACTAAAGAACCACAAAATTCAGGCCAAATGAAACACACTGTCCATGACGAAATCCATATAGAAATCCATGCCAACCCAAAAAGAAAATTCTAAAGAAAATTAAATCTCCACTGCCACATAGAAGTCATTGGTTTATGTAGGATTAGGCAGAGCCATTGCAGCTACCCCAGGATGCTATTGCAGAATGGTTACACATCATTACACTCAGGTGATACAATTTTGCTGCCAGGAGTACATAGATCTAATGAGGGTCTCAATGGGATCTTTGCAATAGTAAAACAGTACAAGTACATCTGTCACCCCCCTCCTTTAGGTCGAACACCTGGCTGCATATTTGAATTTCTCATTTGCAGTCCTTTTTCCTGCCACAGAAAGCTGTAATCTATCATTATAGCATAACTTTTTGTTGTCTCATCTATTTCCCCAGCCACCTATGTAGCTAAATCATTCTTGTTTACACCAAGTTTGGAGCTATGTATTGAAGTTGGTGACTTGATGCAACCTTTCCTTTATCACAATTTGCTAGTACTTTGGAAAATGCTAAAAGGATAATTCTATACATTGTGCCTACAGTTAGGCTCCAAAAACACACACATATTTATGGATTAATAGCACTTAGGACTAGATTCTATATATGATGCTTAAAAAATTGGTGCAAAATGAAATATGCCTAGGCATATTCTATAAAGTACTTATACTTTATAGAATAAGCCTAAATTTGTTCATAGTATATAGAATATGCCGAGCGCCCATCCATGTGACTAAATTTAGTCGTGGGCAGTTATGCCAAGTAAAGCATGGTATAAATGTTGATGCCTAAATTACGCGCAGACTGTATGTATTCTATAACCACGCAAATAGATTTTAGAAACGCCCATGACCTGCCCATTCCATATCCATGGCCACACCCTCTCTTCAACTATGCTACTTAGAAATTTATGCACATCATATTATAGAATACACTTAGACAGTACTGTATATAAATTCTAATTAATGCTAATTAGTGTTGGTAATTGCTTGCTAATTGTTAATTATCAGTGCTGACTGGTTTGTTAATATGATTGGATTTGCACACACAACTTAAGTCAGGCTATATAGAATCCTGGGGTTAGGGTGTATGATTGGCACCGATAATTGGCAGGTACGTGATTAAGTGCTAGATGCTATTCCAAAAAAATGTGAGCTGAAATCCCTTATCATGCAACTGCAAAGGGGCATAAACTTTGATGGAGTGTGGATGTGTGTAGTGATGCATTTAACTTATAGAATTAAAGGGCCCTTTTACTAAAGGGTTGCTGCGTGGCAACCCAGAACTATTGCTGGCCCAATGCTGCCACCGGCGGTAGTTCCGCCTTAAGCAGGCGCCATTTCCAGTGCTATGGAAAATAATTCTGTAATTTATAGCGTGATGTTAACTCGATAGTAATCAGACAGCGCTGCATGCTGCTTGGTTACTGCTGGATTACCGTGGGAGCCCTTACCACCACCTGAATGGGTGGCAGTAAGTACTCCCTCCCCCACATGGCCATGCAGTAAGAATAATCTTACTGCATGGCCATATCTTTTTTAGGGGCTTTTTACCCACTGCAGCAAAAACGGCCCCTACTGCCACCGTGGGACCCTTTTTACCACAGCTTGGTAAATGGACTCCTATATAAGCTGCGTGTATAGCATGACGTTATGGACATCAATGGTCAATGTTATTTTACTGTACCAATGCCGCCTTATGCCTGTATTCAATAACAGCTTAGATAAACATAAGTGCCATTATATAATTGACGCTAAGCATGACTTTTTTGTGGTGCCTAATTTATGGAATTATAAATTTATGGATTTATAGAATTGCTCCCCTAATATTTACTATGGGCTTACCATAAGTCTCTCACTGAAATTCTGAAAATACATCTGCATTACAGAGGTTCTGCTTTTAGCCAGATCATTTTTAGTTTATTGTTAATCACTTTGGGCCCTGTTTACCAAGCTGTGATAAAAAGGGGCCTATGGTGACATCAGCATGTGGATTTGGTATGCACTGAGGCCCCATTTTACTGCAGCAGGTAAAAATTTGTTTTCTGCCCCCCCCCCCCCAAAAAAAAAAGAAGAAGAAAGAAATGGCTCTGTGCTAATCACAGGGATTGGCACACAGCCATTTCCTGGGGGAGCCCTTACTGACACTTATTTAGGTGATGATAAAGGCTCCAGTGTTAACCCAGAAGTAATCGAGCAGTCCACGGCGCTGCCTGATTACTCCTAGGTAAGGCCCAGCTCTACAAAAAGACAAAATGGCACGTGCTGGGGGTAGGAACTACTGCTGGGCTCCTGTGGTAGTCCCTATTTAGCACAAGACAACGCTGCGGTAGCTCTACCGTGGTATTGTAAAAGGGCCCCTTTATGAAGGATGAACTTCTTTCACCATATTTGTTAACTTCTTCAGGTAGTAAGCTACTTTCTATTTTTCTGAAGGTTAAAACAAATCTATAAGGGTTCTTTTTCATCCTATTAAATTAGCGACTGGAGAGTTTGTGTCTAATCGCTGCCTGAGAAATTGCAAAGGTATCAGTAAAGAAATCTAACATTGGAGGGGAGAGGGAATTATCAACATGGACTAGATACTAATAAAATAACACATCTTAATGGTAGCCCATGTCGATATTGTTATTATGCGATCTTCCAAGTTTTTCAACAAAACATGTAATACATGGATATAAAATATATAAAAATGTGCTCTGTCCTATACAAGAAGACATACCTGGTATAATGTGCATAAGAGTTGCGAAGTGGAATGAAAAACTGGTTCTATATACATTAATTTCTTTTGTAAGCAAACTCAATGGGGCTCAGCAGTCAAAAAGTCACCGAAGATGGAAAAATCAGAGATTAAAAAAAAAAGACTCAAAGAGATGCTTGTCCTTGCTACTGCAGTTAAGAATCTTATATCTGATATTACATCTGAAAAATGCATCGAAAGATACTTGTCGCCAAGTGATTGTATCAAAAAAGTATTTGATAAAAGGCTGCCTGAGTAAGAAATGGGCATATCTAGAGTGTCATTAAAATAAATAAGCCCTGCTACCTGTTAACTCCTTTCAATTTGTATTGTTGTTTATGGCTATTTGAAATATGGGCATCAATAGCAGACAAAATGAAAATGATCTTTTAATCAGCCAGGTCTAACTGTAGCTCTTTGATTCAACATCAAGAGCTAGTTAAGCGTACATAATGCCATAAACTATAAAGCTTATAATATAGTATAAGGAAGACAAGTACTTATATAAAATTCAAAAGGCGCAAGGCATCTCATTGAGGGCCCCTTTTACTAAGCTGCATAGGCACCTATGCGCACCAAATTGGAGTTACTGCCCGGTTACCGCATGGCCATTGCAGTAATTTCAATTTTGGCACGTGCATCTGAAAAATATTTTTTATTTTCGGGCGCGTGTAATGGATGTGCGCCAAGTGGCATTTGGCGCATGTAAGGTCTCAGACCCAAAATTGACTCGCAGCAATTTTGATTTTGCCGCATGTCCATTTTTGGCCCCCCAAAAGGCCTTTTTTACAGGAGAGCTAAAAAATGGATCGTCACACGCCCAAAACCCGCACCCACAGTATCACAAGCCATTTTTCAGCGCGCCTTTGTAAAAGGGCCCCTGAGAGTCTAAACAGCTGACTCTGGAATGGGACGTACTTTAAATTGAGAAAAGGTGCGAAGTGACATAAGCGATGAATAATAATGTTTCTTCCTGTACGCGTAACAAGATCAAATATCATAAGCAGAAAATCACTTGAAAGAAAACTAATTTGAAACATTTTGGCTAAAGACCTTTAACTCACGTATTTTGATGGAGCAAGATGTGAATATCAGGAAGATTTTTGCCGCCAAATACTTGTATATAGTAGTGGCTCAGTAAAAGAGAACTATCTAAGTAAGAAATAAAAAACATATACAAAGTGCCAATGAAAATCAAGTCTCACTTCTTTTTTTAATGTATATAAATGCTGAGGGTTTTTTTTACTAAAGCTTAGCTTGAGTTATCTGCAGCAGGGCCCATTTTATTCCTATTATTCCTACGGGCCCTGCTGCAGATAACTCGAGCTAAGCTTTAGTAAAAGACCCCCTTAGAATTATTTAAATTGATACAATAACAGGTCAAACTCTCAACTCCATGAGTATTGACTGGTCAGTTGATTTCTGTGCCTGGTAATTATTTACCTAATAAAAGGTTGTTACAACCTGCAATGAAGTCAATATTCCTCTGGATCAATATAACTAAAGAGAATTCTGCATATGGAGGAAAAGGATTAGTAAAAGAGATCAGAATAGTCAAAAATAACTAATTTTGTTCAGGAAAGCCAAATATTTTAATGCATGGAGGAATCTGGAGCAGTTTTCAGAAAATACAAGGTGTTATGGAAGGACAAAAATTTAGTAAATATAACATAAAAGAAAGGAGAAAAGGTTCATTAGGTACAGGGCCGTAGGCGAACCATCATGCTTACACTCCTCCCCCTCAGTTTTCAGGTCCCTAGTTCACTAGCCCTCCATGCAAGATTTTGATAAGATATACTTTTATGATTTACCTACAATGAAACAAACATTAGGATATCATGGGGGAGATTTTATATATGGCGCCTAAAAATTGGCGCTGGAATCAGTGCTGACTAAATGTATTCCATAATCAGCACCTAGATTTAGGCGCTGTATATAGAATACACTTAGTTGATATCTCAGCACCTAAAACTATGTGCATCCATTTATACCAATCAAGATGTGGCGTAAACCCTTGTGCGTAATTTACACACACTGAGCCATATTCTATAACTATGCATGTACATTTCAGAAAGCCCACAAAATGCCAGTTTCCCCACCTATAACCATGCCTCTGCACACATTAGAAGTTTGGTGTACTTCGTTACAGAATACACCTAGTGATTTGTGCGCATAAATTCCAATCAATGCCAATTAGTGCTCAAAAATGGCACCCAGCCCTGCCCAGTGCATCCTAGGAAGTCCACTGCAGTGCCCCCTAAGGTGCCCAGTTGGTGTCCTGGCATGTCAGGGGGACCGGTGCACTAAAAATGCTGGCTCCTCTCATGACCAAATAGCTTGCAGTTGGACGTTTTTGACATGGACGTCTTTGGTTTTGAAAATCGCCGAAAGTCAAAGATGTCCATGTCTATGGACGTCCAAATTTAAGGATGGTGAAATGAAAAATGGACGTTCATCCTGTTTCGAAAATACGGTTTTCCCCGCCCCCGGATTTGGACATTTTACAAAGACGTCAAAAATGCCCCTCCACGTGATCTTCAGGTTGCCATACTCCTTCAAAAGAACTTCAAAGAGACATTCTGGCATGAAACAGCTGAATCGGAACTCATCCAAAAGCTGGACATCATCATCCTACAGGTGTGAATGAACTTAACTATTCAGAGATCAGTTTATCTTTATTCTCTCTCACCCATCAAAGATGTCAGCTAACTGAACTATTCAGCCATTATTCTTCCATTCCACACCTTGTCCTGATCCTTCCCTCCCCCATGCATCTTCCCTATATACCTTTATGTATCTGACAAAATGGACTCTGGTCCTTGAAAACTTATTCCAGGTTTTAATCAGTGGCTCCTCCAAGTTTTCTAGGCTAATAATTTTCTATGGAATCTTATTCTAGGCATTTTGAATTCCACTTTATTTATTCTCTTAACTGAATCCTTTGGCAACAGAATCCACAGCTAGCTTAGACACTGCATGAAGAAAAAATGATATGCAATAATTGTTTTCAATTTGCTGATCATCCCCCCCCAAACCCACCTCCCCGCTCCCCCCGTTTTCTATTTCTGTTGATAGCTCTCTCATTCTCCCTGTCTCCTCAGCTCGAAACCTTGGGGTCATCTTTGACTCTTCTCTCTCCTTCTCTGCTCATATCCAGCAGACCGCCAAAACCTATCGTTTCTTTCTTTACAACATCCGCAAAATCCGCCCCTTTCTTTCCGAGCACTCTACCAAAACCCTCATCCACACCCTTGTCACCTCTCGTTTAGACTACTGCAATCTGCTTCTTGCTGGCCTCCCACTTAGTCACCTCTCCCCTCTCCAGTCGGTTCAAAACTCTGCTGCCCGTCTTATCTTCCGCCAGGGTCGCTTTACTCATACTACCCCTCTCCTCAAGACCCTTCACTGGCTCCCTATCCATTTTTGCATCCTGTTCAAACTTCTTCTACTAACCTATAAATGTATTCACTCTGCTGCTCCCCAGTATCTCTCCACACTCGTCCTTCCCTACACCCCTTCCTGTGCACTCTGCTCCATGGATAAATCCTTCTTATCTGTTCCCTTCTCCACTACTGCCAACTCCAGACTTCGCGCCTTCTGTCTCGCTGCACCCTACTCCTGGAATAAACTTCCTGAGCCCCTACGTCTTGCCCCATCCTTAGCCACCTTTAAATCTAGACTGAAAGCCCACCTCTTTAACATTGCTTTTGACTCGTAACCACTTGTAACCTCTCGCCTCCACCTACCCTCCTCTCTTCCTTCCCGTTCACATTAATCGATTTGATTTGCTTACTTTATTTATTTTTTGTCTATTAGATTGTAAGCTCTTTGAGCAGGGACTGTCTTTCTTCTATGTTTGTGCAGCGCTGCGTATGCCTTGTAGCGCTATAGAAATGCTAAATAGTAGTAGTAGTAGTTCTAAGGTTAAAGAACCGTTCCATATATATTGTAACTTCTCCACCCCACTCATGATTTTATAAAGATATAAACAGGATGTAGTCTGTCTAGAGGGCAGTTACTAAAATGATCAGTGATCTTCTTCATAAAGTATATGGGGACATTCCTTGGCCCAAAATTTATTAAACAGGTCTACTCTGACACTACTCGTTATAAGTTATTCAGTATGAATTGACCTAAACTTTGGAATTCACTATCACTCTATCTTCAATTGGAATGCAATCTTGAGAAGTTTAAATTGGGTTTAAAGATTTTTCATCTTAAAAATGCCTATTCTGAAAGTGGCTGAGCTGAAGTATGCATTAGCATTCCATTACTGTACATTTCTACCTCTTTGACTATGGGGTCCTTTTACAAAGGCACACTAGCGGTTTTAGTGCATGCTAATGACTAGCATGCGCTAAATGTTAGAGATGTCCATAGAAATATACTGGTGACTCTAATATTTGTGCTTACTTTTGGAAAGTGCAAAAAACGCTAGCGTGCCTTTGTAAAAAGACCCCATAGTAGCCTCCCAAAGTTCCATAGAAACCTATGGAACTTAGCCTCCCAAAGTGCTTTGAAAATATGCCTCTAAGTCTATTAAATACATTATTTCCTTTTTATTTGTTTTTACTATTGAGTTTGTAGTTCCTTTCTTTTATCCTATGGGGTCCTTTTATTAAGTCATGCTAAAAAGTGGCCAGTGCTGTTGTTAACATGTGAGTTTCCCATGCACTGTAGCTACTTTTAACGCAGCGGGGAAATAGCTGCTTTTCTATCTTTTTCTGAAATGGCCATGCGCTAATTTCCCAATTAGCGCATGGCCATTACCATGGGATCCCCTATGAACACCTATTTTGTATGTGCTAAGGGCTCACACTAGGAATTATTTGGAAAGGGATGCAGAATAAGACCAAGAATATTAAAATGTCTCTGTATTGCTCCATGGTGAGATCTCACCTTGAGTATTGTGTTCAATTCTGGTCTCAAAAAAGATATAACAGAATTAGAAAAGGTTCAAAGAAGAGTGACCAAAATGATAAAGGAATGGAACTCTTCCCATATGAGGAAAGGCTAAACAGATTAGGCCTCTTCAGCGTGGAAAAAACATGGCTGAGGGGAGAAATGATTGAGGTCTATAAAATCCTGAGTGGTGTAGAAAGGGTAGAATTGAAACATTTTTCACTCTTTAAAAAAAAAAGTACAAGGACTAGGGGATTCTCAATGAAGTTACAAGGAAATACTTCTAAAACAACTATTATTTCACTCAAAGAATAGTTAAGCTCTGGAACTCGTTGCTGGAGGATGTGGTAAAAGCAGTTAGCGTATCTGGGTTTAAAAAGGTTTGGACAAGCTACTGGAGGAAAAGTCCATAGTCTGTTATTGAGATGGAAATGGGGGAAGCCACTGCTTGCTCCGGGATTATTAGCATGGAATATTTGTTTGTTACTAATTGTGTTTCTGCTAGGTATTTGTGACCTGGATTGGACAATGTCAGAAGCAGGATACTGGACTAGATGGACAATTGGTCTGACCCAGTATGGCTATTCTATTCACGCTAATTGGGCAGCGAACGGCTGTTTGTCCATTTTACCCAATTAGGGCATGCCTACTCTCCGCCCATTGACACACCTCCCAGGCTAAGAAATAAAAACATTTTTAGTGTGAGATTAGCACGTGCTGAATGGCACACTACCGCCTCAACACGTCCAGCAGCATTGCATTTTGGCACATGGTAGGCATTGGGCTAGTGCCTACGGTGGCTTAGTAAAAGGGCCTCTATGTGAATTGTGAACCGCCCATTTGGCATATGCTATTGGTGCAGTATATTAAATAAAAATAAACTTGAAACTTGAAACTTCTATCCTTTTAATCATTTTCATTGTCCTTCTCTGAATCTTTTTTTTTTTTTAATTTTGCTATATCCTTTTTCAGAAGGGTTAGCAGAACTGCACGCAGTACTCAAAGGTGCAGTCACACTAAGGACCTATACAGAGGCATAATGATAATCTCTTTTTGCAATCACACAAACTGAGCTGAAAATGTCAATGTATTGTGTAAAATAACTCCAAGAGTAGGTAGATTAACATATAATAGAGTGCTATTCTTATATGATGCAGAAAAGGTGGATGAGGCTGAATGTTTTTTATAAATCTGTTTTAAATGCAAGTAGAATCCTGAAAGTTGAAAAAGTGCATAGAGAGTGAAAGATACCACCAGCAACCAAACAACTCTGCTCTGAGTATTGAAAGCTTCAGTTCTAGAGGTTTAGTTTCTTTTTCTTTGCTGCAGGCTTAACAACAATTCATCATCTGGTAGATTACAATAATTTATGTTGAATGTCAGAGTATTCATTATTCTACTGTATTAAATATTCAATCTGTTCCTTA